>NC_135627.1:6085416-6692708 GCF_053574225.1 Canis aureus
TATGCCTCTAGATCCTGCTTAGGGATTAATTTTCTATTACAGTTGGATTTAGTCCCGGATTTTAATCAGATATTCTTCTGAGTCCATTCTATTAAAAACTTCAACGCATAATATTCTATAGAATTGCTTTCCACTGAGATAGAAACCTGTTTGAAGTATGAAAATCTTTGATAAGCCTTGATATCCTAGTCCCGATCATCCCTTTCCCCTTCTAATAGGTAACAAAAATAACCATACAATAAAAGCAATTTGATGGTAAGACCAAATTTTGTTGTAATGAATTAATAGGAAATCTCCCCTGTTTGTGTAGTAAAATGTATTGATAAGGGTTAATATATTATGATATAAAAAGGTAGAAACATCCAGAGGCATTAATCAGACGAAACAAATTTTTGACTGTTTACAGTCCCATTAAACGAAATCGGACTTTGAAAGAGCAAATGTTGTATAAGTTTTACAGTCATGCTATTAAAGGCAATTGAGGCAAACTCTGTGGAATGCATTGAGTCCAGTGAAAAGTAGAATAACACCTCTCTTAAATTGCGGAGTAGTTAGAACATGTTATTCCAGTCAAATCATCTCATTTTACTTGGCAGCTTCTTAGAAGTTTGAATAAGTTGCTGTAGTTTATTAAACCAAGTGAGTTGCTAAAGAATGTCAGACTCAGAGATTGTGAACAGATAGCAAGTTTCAAGGTGTGTACTGTTCTCTTTCCTGTGGACGTTGTAGTGTCAGAACCATGATACTCTCCGGTGGTTGGGGGAGCCTTCAATTGCTTTTCCCTCCCATCACATGTAATTTCTGTAACACTGCGTCAATTGAAGCATACAGCTAGAAACCTGTGTCCCTCCATCCCCCAGCCCTGCTCGCCTGCCATGCTAAATCCTAGAACACACATATTAACTTTGCATTTGGTGCCAGTGCTATCAAAAGCAGATGCATCAGCAAAGCTAATGGAGTATCATGTGGAGAGGGTGGTTTCTGTTTTTTTTTTTTTTTCTTTTTCATTTTAAGAAGTATCTTGAGCTCTGAGACCAATGTATATTTTCTTAGATCGATTCTTGGTCTCATTTTATGATTTTCCTCACGTTCATGTCTTGCTCTGTTTAATAGTGGACTTTTCTTGGCCTCTTACTTGGTAACTTCAGTGTTTTAGGACAATTTGGAGCAGTATTCAGTTTGCAAGGGTCTTTATGATTTTTAATGGGCTAGACTGGTGAATAGTCATAAGACTTAGTAAAACAACCAGCAGGAAAAATTAGGATTTCTCAGGGAGGTTAATGACCATTAGGATTTTTCTTTGGATGGCCCCACCGCTGTGCCTCTGGACTTAATCAAAACCAAGTGAAAACTTTGAGCCAATGTCTAGAATCAGTGTTGGTGCTTTTAAAATGTGGATGGAAAAAAAATCTAATACAGTTTTGAGTCTCTGCTGCTTTTGGTGATTGATTTTTTGGTGCATTACCCACTTAATAAACACATTTGTGGTGTGCCAGCTGTGGGGATACACTGAAAAGTAAAATCCAGAATTGTCCTCTAGCATCTCTTAGCTGGCAAGGAGTGATAGATGGATATACACATGGGCACCACACAATACAAGAAAGGAAGACAAAGTACAGTGATGGTTCCGGTGGGGATGATCAGCTTTTCTTGGAGAGAAGAGAGGTTTTTAGAGTGGGAGGTTTCTGAAGGATGGATAAGAGTTCTCCATGTTGATGGGGCAGGAGAGTGTATTTCATATTGAAAAAAGGCTTTGAAAATGGGAAAAAGTAGGAAGAAGCCCAATGTGCTCCCCAACTGTTCGGGGCCTGATGTGGCTGGAATGTGGGGCACTGGGTCAGAAGCGCGCAAGGCAGACAGTGCCAGGTAAACTTGGAGAAAGTGAGGCCAAGCACTGCGCGCCAGGGTAAGCTGCGTGGAGGGCTGGACCATGGAAGGGATCACAGTTGACTGTGACACGGCTCAGATATGGTTTTGAAGAATCACTTGAGCGGCAGAGGAGAGTAAATGAGAGCCTAAGGTAGAGGTTGCAGGTGTACACGGCCACCTGTGCATCTGGCTGCCTGTGCTGCAGAACTCTGGGAACCCCCAACTCTGGGAGGGTGCAGCCTCGGGTCGTGGATGAGCCACTCACCAGGTGCACAAGGTTGAAAAGGCCACACTGAATGCTATTTGGATGGGTCAGTGTTTGTCCTATTTCACAGACATAGACTTGGAAGCAGAACAGAGCCACAATATCATAAATGCATCATTGCAAAGCATGCATCTTACCCCTAGTAGGGAATAAGCTTCACCTCAGTGTGTAAAGGCCATCATAGGTGTATCTTTGAATATTTGGTAAGTTTTCATTCAATTCAGCCAACTTTTCTGGAGCCTCTGCTATGTCTTGAAATAGAGACTCTGATAGTGAATGAGACCGAGGCCCAATTTTCTCCAAGACTTATTCTAGTGGAGGAAACCATGGGCTTGTAGGAATTTCAAGTTAAGTACTCTCAGGGAAAAAAACCTGGGGCGAGCTGACTACAGTCCACCTGGGGAGCATACAGCCTGGTTTATGGGTCACAGAAGGAAGTCACATCAAAGCCAAGACCTTAGGAGTGGCAGGGACTGGTCAAGTAAAATAAGTTGTCCATTTGGAGCAGAGGAGAAACCTGAGAATCCTGGTAATGTTTCTGTGTTGGAGTGCAGTACTCCAGGAGGAGAATCTCAGGAGAAGGAGCCCAGGTAATGGGAAGACTTGTTAGAGCAAGGGGTCTCATGAATTTGACAGCACATTTCCACTCTATGTGATATGGGACATGTTTTGCAAGAAGCCCAGACTGCACAAAGGAAAAGTTACCCAAGAATTGATGGCATCTAGTGCCAATGACACTGGAAATGGATACAAGTGGGTTGAGTGGAGAGATATTTAGCAGGTAGCATTGGCAAGACTGGGGATGAACTGGATGTAGGATCAAAACTAGGGGAGGGTTGAGGCAGATACACCAGGTTTGGCTTGTGCAACCAGGTACAAGGACATTCAGTTAACTGGAATGCATCTGTTAACGCACTACAAAAGTCACTCGTATTACATTCATATTACATTTCACTGTACATTTTCATAGATTTATTTATGTCTGTTACACAGGTGATATAATGAAACACCTTAACTTGTTCTCTTAATGAAAGAAAACACATATCTGAGTAGTAGCATAGAGCAATGGAAACAAAGCACACAGTCTGTTCACAGATGACAATGACTGCGGGGAGCAGGTTTGGCAGAGAATGGAGGGTTCAGTTATTGAGGAAGTGTCTGTGGGACAAAGGAATGGTCTGTGATAGGTAGCATGGTACCTGGGTCTAGGGAAAGAGAGGAAAGGAGAGGCGAGGTGAGGAGAGAGAGAAAGAGAGAGAGAGAAAGAGAGAGAGAGAGAGAGAGCTAGATATCTAGACTGGACATGCCATGGGTGATGCTTGCACCTACCAGATCAGAGAAGATTGATCTCACATCCAGATCATCATCAAAACAATACTGATGTTTAATATGTAAAACTCCATACCAAACTGGTATCATATAGAGACTTGAGGGAGATATACAGTTTGAGGATTGACACTTGTACGAAAGAACTTCAGGCTCTTTGGACACTAGTCATTTGAATCTCTTAAAAAAAAAACAAACTCCTTTGATATCATTTGCCAATAACATTTGACTTTACCTTTGGACTTTATCTCCCTGGTAAATCTTTATATAGTTTTAGTGTACTATAGCATCATAATGAAATGGTGCTAAATTATAAATGTCTGTAAAGGCTTGACATTTGATTTCCACTTTCTTGAAAAAAATTAAATATTGTAAACTTGCTAACCTTGTGGAACTAGTTTTTGCATATTTCCCCATCAATAGTCCATTGTCAGTGGAAGGTTTCCTCTCCTGATGCAAAAAAAAATAAATGTATTTGAAAATACACTGTTTTTGATCTGTACATGGTTTTTTTTCTTTTGCTAAATAATATTAGCCAATCACTCAAAACTTCCACTAAAACTTTCACAATCCCATATTTTAATTATTATGTTATACTCTAAAATTTGTGTTAGTCACTTGAATTACAAAATAATACGAGCTATTTTAGCAAATTTACCAGATGTTCTAGGTATAAAATGAAACAACTCCCTCCTTCTCTTTTGCAGTGTTAACCTTTCTGGGTAACATGGTAAATAATTGTTGTGTACTCTCTCATCCTCTGGATGTTAAAATACGAATGAAAGTGTCCAAATTTTGTTTTTGGGTTTTTTTTTGTTTGTTTTATGAAACATTCTATATATGATATTATAAAATGTACTATTTTTTCCTGAGAAGTTTTATTGTGGATTTCTTCCAAGTAGGTATGTATAGATCTATGTTAATCTTTAAATACCCAAGCAGTATTCTAGAAGGATGCATCATAATTTAAACAATAAAGCTCTATTATGGTTCTCCAGGCTGTTACCAGTTTGCAACAATAAGGATAAACAAACTTATTCATGTAAATTTGTGACATAGTTCTTTGGTTTTGTGGGATAAAAGAAGCAAATAAATAAGAAAAAGACAAACAATTCAATATATATATGAAAAGATAGGACAGGATTAGTTACAGTGGAAGAAATACAAATGACCAATACATGTATGGAGGCATTGAGGCATTGACATCATTAGTAGTCAAGGAAATGCAAAGAAACATACACACAAACAAAACACACAAAACCAAAAATGAAAACAAAACAAAAACAATATACCCGTTTCACTCACTATATTGGCAAAGGCTATAAATATCCATAACCTCCAGGGGTGGCAAGTATTCATAACATCTAGTGGGGGGATTATAAATTATGTTACATTTTTAAGAGAGCATTTGTCAGTATTTAATAAAATTAAACACGTACAAACCATATAACTCAATAATCTCACTCCTGAAAATTAAATTGAGCTATTTTTAGAGATTACCTAGAAACATTTGGGAAATGAGTGATATGGCAAAAATTGTCCCAACCATTTTTATTGATAAAAATAAAGCAAATATAAGAAGCTATGACAGAGCAATTGGGAAGGGAAACAGTGAGCAGTTACCCCTATATATTAACATTTATCCTACCCTGAATATGTTTCCTCAGAGTATTTAATGACTTCTTTTGAAAAAAAAAATGGATATGTACTGGTGTTTTCTAATCTGCTCACAATGCATGCATGAAGGGCATAAATAATTTTAAAACCAACCAATTAAGTCTTATCCTAGGTTAAGAGACGTGTGAATCCTGTTCAGTCACTCATAAAAATGCTACACGTGAGGCCTCATGGAGATTCTGGCTTTCCAGAATGAAGAAGGGGCTGGTTCTCTAAGCTCAGCCTGTGGCTCTGAATTTATTTGCAACTTGAGTCTTAAATGGGATTTTAAATACATCAGAGGATGTGTTTGATGTTAGAGAGAAATGGCAAGTTGGGAGCTCATTGCATCATAGGCATTTGGAAAGGCCTAGTGAGGAGGGGTCTTCACTGGGGGATGTGCTCAAGGAGGATGGGCCAGTTCTGGGGGGCTACCAGCTTCAGGGAATAAATGGAAGTCCAGTCAGGCAGGCTGAATGCACTCCTTTATACAGTATGAGAGTGACAGAGGTGGTAGTCATGGCAGGTGTTGGGATCCAGGAAGGACCTTGGAAAGTAGCACCAGAGCAGGTGTTATGGACAGAGCCATTGGCAAAATGTGTGCCAAGATCAGGCAAGAAGTTAGACAGTCTCTGGAGAGTCCCTCTGGGCAGGAAACTAGTTCCCGGAGTGGCTAGAAATAACAAATTAAACTCATGTCACCGTTTTAGCTTCCTAGAGCTGCCATAACCAAGTATCATCAACTGGGTGACTTAAGATGACATGAATTTAGTAGGACAGTTATGGAGGCCAGAACTCCAAAATCAAGGTCCTGCTCCCTCTCCTATTTCCTGGTGTTGCTGACAATCTTTGGCATTCCTTGGCCTGTGGCTGCATCATTCCAATCTGCCTCTGCTGTCATGTGGTGCCTTCTCTCTGCATGTCTGTCTTCATATGTTCTTCTCTACTTCTTTTCTTTTTCTTTCTTTCTTTCCTATTTATTTATTTATTTATTTATTTATTTATTTATTTATTGAGAGAGAGAGAGAGAGAGAGAGAGAGGGAAAGAGAGAGAGCAAGCACATGATCAGGGGGTAGGGAGGGCCGGAGGAGAAGGGGAGAGAGAGTCTTAAGCATGCTTGATACCCATAGAGTATGGGTACTACATGGAGCTGTATGCGAGACTCCATCTCTCAACCCTGAGATCATGACTTGAGCCGAAATAAAGAGTTGGACGCTTAACCAACTGAGCCACTCAGGCTTCCCTCCTTTCTCTATTTCTGTATTTTTTTATAAGGTCTCAGAGTTGGGACAGAGTGCAACCCACAGGGGAGAAAGGTGGGTGGTCCTGGCCAGTAGGGTTGTGTGGTGTGACAACTTGTATTCAGAGAAAAGGAGAGTGAGGGGCTACTAGTCATGTTGACATTTGTAGAGTATTACATGTCAATAGTTGGCGACTCATACAGATGTAAATTTCCAGACGTGTATGTGAGTAATCTAGAATCAAGAGGTAGAGTTTATATACTGCCAAAATAAAATTATCTACCAGAGTACTGAAAAATAGATTTGCAATATTAACTCATTTAATCCTTGTGACAAATCTATGGGTTAGGTCCTGTTTTGACTGGTACCCCATAGACAAGTCCCTGGGTCATATGGCCAACGGAGGCTGATCCAAGTTTTCAACACAAGGGTCTCATTGCTGAGCCGGGATTATCACTGATGCTCTTGGGAGTCACCTGGAACTTCTGGAACATACACCTTTGCTTCACACTGTGAAGCCTCCCTAGGTGCCTCACCTCCCCACTTTCACACAGAAGGAATTCTATCAGCTTGATGCCTATGATAGCACCATTATTTTATTCATGAAAGTGCCTCCCAGGCTGTGCCCCATTGTACTTTGTAAGCCTTAGTGGAATAAGGAATGGAAAAGGGCTCTGGACACTGTAATGTGCCAGCTACACATGAAGTATTGGTGCGAATGTCACTTCTCAGGGACTGGTTACTTGACCACTATCCTCACTCTCACTTTCTATTCTGCTTGAGATCCTTTCTGAAGTCAGAGAAGTTCTGCAATTGTGACTTTTTCACTCATATCTCTAAATAAGTTCTCAAAGCATCTTGGAGTTTGCTAACATTTTTACTGTTAGTAACACAGAAGGAGAGGGGTTAAAGTACTGTTTGTGAGCAATTTTGGAAGCCTTGGAATCTGGTGGTTAGGCATCTCTGCTTTTCCCAGGAATGGAAATGGAGCAGAGTGGGGGGTCGGGTGAGAGGATGATTTTGGAGTCCTGACCTCCAGAACGATCCTACTAAATTCATATTATCTTAAGCCATCCAGTTGATGGTACTTGGTTATGGCAGCTGGACTAGTTCTCTCCATTTTGCAATCTTAGGATGCCTCCATTTTCTCCCAGAGCTCCAAACCAGTAGTTCTCAAGATGGACAGTTAGACAGGGAGGAGGTCAGAATTTTTCCCATAATGTTAGAAATGAGATCCATTTGGGTATTTTGGGTTTAAAAATTCAATTGCCTCTATTTCAATGTCATTTCAGGTCATGGCCTCATAGACACCACCTGTGCAGGAGCCCACATAGGAGTGAGGAGGTTTCTTAATTTCCAGCGCATGAGCAGATTGAATGGAACTGTGCCTCTGTCTCTCTTTCTGATTCTTTCTCTGGACATTAGCCCCTCCCTCGAACACTTGGAATTGTTAAATTATGCCATTTTCATGGAAATTTCTATAGCAAGAGTGAGAGGTGTTTGGTGTAGATTTAGTGTCAGCAATAACGCAAATCTCTCCCATAGCACCCGTGAGCAGAACTAGTTGATGATACAGAGAATTTATGACCTGGGAGATCATTTATTTCACATAAAATCAGAAAACCCAAGCACTACTTTGGGATTTTGGAAAACTTTACTGTTTAATTCTCAAAGTTGAAATACTTGAAATATGTAAAGTATCATTTCACAAAAAAACAATGGATTAATCTTTACCCTTGAATTAGAGCCAGGAGAAAGAGTACTAAAAACAGAGAATTCACTCTTCGGGGATAAAAAACTTAGTTTCTTGCTTCTGGAATAGTCGCATAGCCACCTAATGTAAGGTAACTGAGTAATCTTTTGATGTCATAATTTTAAGCTTTTAATAATGATATGTAGTAATGGTAGGTATCATTAATTGAGGGTTTACTATCCTGTCCTGGGAAGGCATGCTTAAATGCCACTTTGATTTTCTTTAGTTTTCACTATAATTTTATCAGGTAGTATAATTTCTCTTTTACAGACGAGCAAACAGAGAGTTACATAACGTGTTCAAAGTCACACAGCTGGTAGGCACAAGAGCTGGATTTATAGCTAGGAATCTTATATGATTTCAATGTCTGAGCTCTTTCTAAAATATCATGCTACCTTTCCAGAAACTGTTGTAAGAATAAGCTTTTCTGAGAAGCATACTTGGAGAAGAATGGTTTACAAACTAAGAACTATCCAAATAAGAGTAAGATAGTAGTTGTCTGGAAACCATGATATAGAGGACAAGTTGAAATTACCAAGGTGTAAGGGCTACTTAAGAAGACAGAGCACTGTGTGTTATCCTATATTTTGGCAAATTGAATTCAAATTTTAAAGTGTAAAAAAAAAATGAAATAAATTAAAAAAAAAAAAAAGACAATAGCTTTCTGCAAATACCTAGAGAGCCAGACAAAAGGCTGGATATACTCTGTGGGGTCAAAGGGTGAGTAACTGCTGATAGTTGAAGGAGGCAACTCTGACCCAAAGGAGGTCAAGGTGTTTTGAGACAGCCTGCCCAGCAATGGGAAAGGAGTGAGTTGATCCTTGAGAGGGAAAACGATGCTTGAAGAGTAGATGACAAGATTAGGTAGAAGGTTGGGCTGGATGGTCTCTGATACATATTTCAACTTGGAGATTATATAGATGTCAATTCAGAACACCTTGGTATGAATAAATTTGCCAGCTCCTTCTCTTTTGTGATTGCAGGAGACTAGAAAACGTGGAACCACAGAGTGCCTGAAAATGAATCTTAGAGGCATTTTACCTGTTGAGTAATTTCATTCAGGGTTGGTTTATAGTTACATTTTCCATTGCAGAAGAACATGAAATTTCTAGTAATTGATTTTTCTTAGAAATTCTGTTTCTGAACTTTTTTTTTTAAAGATTTTATTTATTTATTCATGAGACACACACACACACACACACAGAGGCAGAGACACAGGCAGAGGGAGAAGCAGGCTCCAAGAAGGAAGCCTGATGTGGGACTCGATCCCGGGTCTCCAGGATCAGGCCCTGGGCTGAAGGCAGTGCTAAACCACTGAGCCACCCGGGCTGCCCCTGTTTCTGAACTTGAAGAAAACTCTATTTCAGTTTTTGTAAGTCTGATGTTATTTTTGATGGATATGGGAGTTCTTGTGACTAGACACTTAATGAGTAACAAAGAACCTGGTGGGATGTGTTCCAGTTTGATAATGGGTGTAAGTGCATTGTGACAAAATCTTAGAAGGGACTCAAAATACAGGTAATTCATTGCAGACAGGAAGAATTTTCTCCATGAACTCTGAACATCAGTAAAGTATTTATGAATCAGTAATGTTAGTATATCGAAAGGCTGTATTTGAATATATGTTAGCAAACTGCAGTATAACTGTTTCTTACGTGGATGTTATGCTCACAACATTTTTAAAAGGCTCGATGATTAACACCCTGGAAAATACTTGAAAAGTCTTGGCGAAGTCAGGTTTGATTAAATAGTGGGGACTGCGTAATTTTGATGTGATGAGACTAAGAAAACTAGCCATGGCCCTTTTCTGGAAGAGCTGGGATGGTGGGGACATGTTAATTATTTTTATGACACTTACCATTAATTTCTTAATTTCACAAACACTTTTAAATGGTGTGACTTGCTACGTCAACTCTAGGGACACATGTGGTCACATACTCTTCTAGCTACTACTTTCTTGAGCTCTTAGTGTCTTCCTTGTGCTGAGGTTCCCAGAGAAAGGGACCAATCTTGTTTCCAGATGTTAGTGACTACCATTTCTTTTTTTCTGAGACAGAGTATTCTTTTGAGAATTGGCCTGTCCCCCAGGGCACTCTTGTCCAGTGTTGTAGGGAAACCATAGTTGGTCCCGGTAATTGTACAGGCCAGGTGTTGGGGCCTCAAAAATAACCATTTGACGCGTAGTTTTTCTGTTGAATCTGAACCAACATGCTTTCATTCCATGCTCTCACTGCCTTTCTCTGCCAATGAGAGAATCTTGACTGATGCCACTCTGGTCTACTTTACCAGTTAACACAAAATTCAGTTATCAAAGAGCAGACTTTTGGATGACCCCGGGTTCATTTCATAAAGAAGTGATCTCCCTCTGCCTCAGTGGTTACTATTATCACCAATTACTGTAGATCTTGATTAGTTAATAAGAAGTCTGCTATTACTCCTTTGCCTACAATTGTACAATGATATTTGCATGATGTACAGTCTATAGACAAATGTATAATATTCATGTAAGAGTGGATCATCAGACATGTACTTTTGAGAAGTAGAAAGATGTTTTTCAAGGTGGCCAAAAGTCTCCATACAGAGAGCATAGAAGAGATTGGCATAAATTCAAGTAGCTCCTTCAAAGGGCATTTCACTTAATTTTAGTCTTAAATATCACACATGTATGGTGCCAATGACGATGCCATGAGCATTTACTGAGCACTCCTTTATCTGACAGGCTGCACAATAAATATTTCACATACATCAAAACCTTACAGCTATTTGCTATAGATATCATTATTCCCATTTTACAGATAGGAAACTAGATTTATAAAAATTAAAAGCCACAGCTAGTATCAGCATCAAGAATTAAAATCAGCCTATGAGACTTGAGACTTCATTTCCATGCCCTGAACCACTACACGGGGAGATAGTCTCTTTTATGCCTCGATTACCCCACTGGTGAGCTTTTCATATTGATGGTCTCACACACATTTTTATTTTTACAAAAGGGCACACAGCAATGCTTTTTTTTTTTTTTTTTAGAGTCCTTGTGTATCTGAAAATGTCTTTCTGTTGATTCTGTCCATGAAAGACAACTTGGCCAAAGACATCTCAGCCTGTTCCCCAGAGAACTCCAGCTCTTGTCTGGGGCATTCATTGTCAGGAAGTCCCAGAGGACTTGAATACTTGTTTCTTGGCAGTTGCATGTCCTCCACCTCCAACTCTGCCCGATGCTCACAGGAATTATTTTTCCCTTTCTGTCATCCTTATTACTATTTTTATTTTGGCCAGGCTGTATTTAGATGGGATGTACTTCTTCTTTTCTCCCTGCAACATAATGTAATCTCTTAAACTGTTGTTATGGATCTTTTCAGCTCAAGGGATTGACAATCCCGTCAATTGTCCTTTCCTTTTCATTTTTAAAAATTCTGGAATGCTAATGATCTCTGTATTACAGCTCTGTGCCTGCTTGGGCAAGGCTGTTCTTCACTCTGTAGAGGTCTTCATCTCTGTCATTGTTCTCTGGATCCTGGGGCATCCGTTTCAAGTTTGTCTTTGACGGCAAGGACTGAATTTTCTTCACTGTCTCCTGCAAGGATGTTTAATCTGGTATGTCATTCTTCATTTGCCAGCAATTTTCTCTTTTCTCATTTACCCTTCTTTTCCCTCCATTCTGTTGATTAAACTCAGTTTGTTCCCCGAATACAATTCCTGCCTTGTGTTCTCTAGGCAGCGGCTGGTTGGTTGCCGGAGAAGGAGGGTGGTGGTGGCGGCAGGTGGGATGGGGAGCAGTATTTGCTTCCCTTCACATCGTCCTACCACACCTTTTCCCTGATTGTTTTTGAGGGTTAGGACAAGACCAAAAAAGAAAAAAAAAAAAAAAAGAAAGGCATTTCATACATTTCTGAAATTTCGAGTTATAAATCAGATGTAACAAGATGTTAAGTAAAAGATGTTTTATACTCTTGTCTTGACAAATACACCTTCATAATGTGCTGGAAAGCATGTCCAAAGTTGTAGTTTCTATATGAATAAATGCTAGCAAAGTGTGACTGAATTTCATGATTATTACATATCTGGATGTTCCATTGATAGGTGTGCCATTGTTGTTTGAGGAGTTTAAAATGAAGGCATAGGTAATTCATAAGTTTCTGAGGTATTCCATAAAATTTTTCTTGCCTTAATTTAATAAAAATAACTTTTTATTAAGAGAGAGTGAGTGAGTGGGGGAGGGGCAAAGAGAGAGGGAGAGAGAATCTTAAACAGCTCTATGCTCAGCACAAAGCCGAACGTGGGGCTCGGTCTCATGACCCTGAGATCACGACCTGAGCCCAAATCAAGAGTCAGGCATTTAACCAACTAAGCCACCCAGGTGCCCCTAATTGTTTTTTTTTGTTGTTGTTGTTTGTTTTTTTAAAGATTTTATTTATTTATTTATTCATGAGAGACACAGAGAGAGAGGCAGAGACACAGGCAGAGGGAGAAGCAGGCTCCATGCAGGGAGCCCAACGTGGGACTTGATCCTGGGTCCCTGGGATCAGACCCTGGGCTGAAAGAGTCTCTAAACTGCTGAGCCACCTGGGCTGCCCATTGTTTTTATCATAAAGATTGTCACAAAACTTTTGTACTTTTGAGACTAATGTCCTTAAAAAACTAGAATATGTAATTGCACTCAGAATGTTCAAAACATGAATATATTTTGATTAAAATATAACAAAATAAAACCTTCCAATTATTAATATTTTTGAAAGCAATTCTTCCTAAAAATTCAACATTATCCATGAAATATAATATAAATTATAAATGATGAGCATGGAAATTTCTAACGCAATTATTTAAATAAATCTAAACTTTTATAATTTGATTTTGGAAAACTTACATTTAATTTTTCAGAAATCTCGACCTACATACACACAACCCATAAATTGCTCGATATTGCACAATATTCTTCAGCCACTATATTCAAATGTAGTAAATAAAAAACTAACAAGGAAGCAGATGCCTGCCTCCATCAGAACCTGACACGTCGTTCTGTGAGAATCTATTGTGTTCATATGCCATTGCAGAGGAAGAAAACCACATGGTACTCATTTACTTTTTTTTATCTAAGTGCTCTGCCACCTAATTGCTCCTGGCATCTTCAGGCTTTGCCCACCTTGGATGAGAGCAGAAACATACCTCACAAGCCACTGTGGCATTCAAACAAAGCTGAATTCTGCTTCAAGGACATAGAGCAAGAGCTGTGGAGAAGGGTTTCTAGGGAGCTGGGATGGTGTGATTCATGGGCAAATCCCCAGTAAGGAGCCGCCCATGTGTGTCAATGTATAAATTATTTCCCTGTGTGTGTGTGTGTGTGTGTGTGTGTGATACGTAGGGCCTCAGACAGGTTCTCAGGAAGACACCACTCCCATTTTCCTTAGGTGGTGGAGTAACTGGATCTCTGGATTAGGCAGCAAGTTTCAGAGGAGTCGGGAAGCATCTTGCTACCTTTTTTTTTTTTTTAAAGATTTTATTTATTTATTCATGTGAGAGAGAGAGAGAGAGAGAGGCAGAGACACAGGCAGAGGGAGAAGCAGGCTCCATGCAGGGAGCCTGACGCGGGACTCGATTCTGGGACTCCAGGATCACACCCTCGGCCGAAAGCAGGCGCTAAACTGCTGAGCCACCCAGGGATCCCCTCTTGCTACCTTTTGGAAGGCCTTCTGTTCTCCCATTACTGTGCCCTGGGTAGAAGATGCTAGTCGTACAAAAGAAGCAAACATGTGATGGAAACTAAGGGAATGGATTGAATGTTTGCTACATTGTTAATTTAGGAGTAGAAATTCTTTAAAGATAGAATTTTTTTCACCAAAAACATGAAAAATAATTTGTAACATCTTCAGCAAGGTTGGCTGCAGATCTAATGCCTCACATACACTCTTTTGGAATGAGGAGTGACAAAAGCCTCACATTCTGATTGCCTCATATTTAAATTGCTTTCTTATTACCAGTTACCAGCCTTCAGATGTTGCTTTAACTATGAAAAATAGCAGTAAATTACTCCGTGGATGTATTAAATAGCATTTACAGAACTAAAAGAGTCAACTTGCCAAGCCTGTTATACTCAAACATGAGCCTGTGCAAATTCTAGGAGAATATATCTATTCAGAGGACAGTGACTAATGTGAAATCATCACAGGCTTCCAATTGTGTTGGTTTTGTGTGTGTGTATTGCAGATTACAGGTTCTTACCCAAATTTGGTCTATACTGAAGAAGTCACTTTAGATTCATTTCTGACTGAACTGTTGTTTTATGCAAATGATTTCAGACAACGACTCTCTTAAGTGATAATCTTCACTGTGCAGAACATGCCATCCAATCATTGACTGTGGCCTGAACATCCCTTGTAAACAAAAAGCAAAATAATCAGGATGCAGTTACCAAAATGCTTAAAAATTCCAGAACATCTTTTTTTACACCATCCATATTAAAGATCTTAAAAAATAAAGTACTTAATATTCTCTTTTTTTTGGGGGGGGGGCGAGAGAAAGCCTCAGAACTTTGTTAAGTGATCAACACTATTCAACTTTATTCTTTTTCATTTTTCTTTATCTACTCATTAAACCTCTTAGAATTTAAAAGATATACTTGTGATTTTAATAGTGGGATAAAGAAGACAAGATAAAGATGATTAGTCTAATAAACATTAAAAATCTTCACTCTGAAATAAGTGAAGAAATAAGAAAGCACATTCTACAATTTTCCTTGAGCATTTAATGAATGAAATGGTTTGTTAGTCTCAGCAGGCTTCCATAATTCATGAAATGGACTCTGATTGGTTTTCATGATTGGAAATTGATCTAATTTTTATTGTTTTCACTTACATTATGATTTAGGACTTCTCTCAGAAAAATCATCCTCGTGTTTAATTCTTTCTCTTTGAGATGACTACTTCACACAGATTTTTTTTGTTGTTTTTTGGTATCACTTTCTTTTTCAAGGAGTGTACTGTATAATCACTGAACTCCTCTATAATTACATGGCAAAGACTATGTAAATACATAATTATGTTCATGCAGATTACTTGATAATTATACTTCCAGTTACCAAGTAATGAACAGAATAATCATCATGCAACTTGCAGCTCTTAGATTTTCAGCTTGGTCTTTGTTTTAAAAAAGGAGAGAAGTAGATAATTGCTCTATGGTAACATGGCACTTACATTGTCAACAGTCATGTATTTACGTTGTTATTATATGGTTATTTTTTACCTTGTAAAATAAAGTGGTACTGCTTTTTAAAGAAGTCCTTCCCTCCTCTTTTCAATAGGAATTTCATGTCTCACACTGATGAATAGCAAAGCTGAGCTTCTCTTTTGTGTATGCTTTAATACACGGGGCGGCAAAGAACCAGAACTGGAAAGGTCTCTGAACTCATATTTGCCAGAATGAAAGTAAAAAAGGGAGGGGGAGAGAGAGAGAGAGAGAGAGAGAGAGAGAGAAACTGTATGTCAAGTCTTATCAGTGATACATGAAACCCATAGTTATTAATCCTAAATCCAGGAGGCTTGTTCCCTAGCCAGTGATGATTTTGTTTGTTTGTTTAGCTTATCCACAGTACCACTTATCCCAGGTTCCCTCCATCTGGGGTGAACCTCCTCCATGATTGCAGGAACCAGCTCTATTGTTTCTCTTTGGGCACATCATTCCCAAACCCTCGTGTACATCCTATTTTCTTCCCCTGACTCTGTGTACCTGCCTTTATGATAGCATTTATTGTAGTGAGTCTTACTTGATGTCCTGAATAAAAATCTGTTCAATAGTCTGTGACACACTGGTCTTCATGTGATCTCCAGAATCTAACACAAATCATTTATGAATACATTTACAACAGATAAATTAATTAACAGGTAGATGTGAAGATGGATAGAACAGAGACATATAATATACTAATATTATGCACCTGATTAATGAATTCCCAAATCATTATCTTTTGCTATTCCATTGGCCTGGTCTTGCCTAGACCCAATGACAAAATGGCATTTTTGACAATTTCAGTATAATTGCCTCAAAAGTTTTGTTTTGTTTGTTTTTTTTTCTCATTGTATGTTTTGTCTTTGACTTTGGGAACTTCATGAAGTTTCAAATAAAAATATATGACATTAGATCCATGCCTTCATATCATTGATCCGACGTTTACTTAATGCACATTATATTCTATGTACTGTGATTAGCACAGAGGAGATTTGAAGATAAATAAGCTATGTTTCTATCTTTAATAACTGAACTCACCATTCACAGGGGAAGGAAGAACATCCATTTTAAAATGAACTATAATATAAAGCCGAAGCAACCAAACCGTGATAACCTCCTTCCTTGTGATTTCAACTAACTGTATATTTTACAAATTACTTTTATTTTTCAAGAGAAAATTGGCCCATGTCCTCTCAGAAAAATTAACCTTTCATTTTATGTGACCTATATATTGAGAACTTATAATTAATTTTGTTAATTCCAAAAAATATAAAAACATACCATTATGTTTCTGTGCTAGCAAACATTAAATGAAAATAGCCATTACTTTTTTTTGTTCTTCAGGGAATGTGAACTTAAAAAAAAAAAAAAAAAAAAAAAACCTCTCTACACTTTTTGAAGGATGATTTTTATAATATAATAGTTTGATGACCATTTAGGAATTTGTATGAAAATTGCTAGAATCTTTTTATTAAATTTTAAACTCAAATTTATTAATGGCATCTATAGATGTCAAATGATTTTATTATTTCATATTTAAAGTTATTAAATTGAAAATAAACCAAAGCCAAGAATTATGCATGAATCAAAAGATAGAAGAAAAAATATAAATGGACATGAGAATTTAGTATATAAAGATTACATTTAAATAATTAGGGAAAAATAGCCACCTGGAAGAAATTACAACTAGATCTCTATATCACTATTATAGCAGCATAAATTAAAGATATCCCAAATATGGAATGTAAAAAAATCAACGTATAAAGCAGCTAAAAGAAAATGCGAAGAGACAATATTGGAGTAATATAGTCCTATTAGCTATGACCATAACAGAAAGATGAATACATTTGATTATATACACATTAAAAACTTATTCACAGTATAAAAGGAATTAATTTCTCAATATATAAAAACCTAATAATTCAATAAAAAGTTAACAACATGAAAGTTAGTAAAATAGGTTAGCAGATAGTTCACAGAGGAAAAAACACAGAAAAATCCTGTCAAATCTGCAAAATAATGCTTCAAAGCCTACCACAGTTAAAGAAATATGAATTAAAACAATTGGATTGGATAATACCACCTATTGACCAGGTTGTGGAGAATCCAGTTATTCCTGAGCACTGTGTTTGGAGTGTCTAGTGATTGGAATAAATCTCACCACATGTCAGTCTTGAGGTAGTAAGACATCTTACCTCTCATTTTCAAGGAGACAAAGCATCTAGTTCCCTGGAAAGACTCAGCCCCAAGCTGTGATTGGCATTCTTCTGCCATACTGAATCTCTTGAAGCAGTGACAAGACTGGCTCAGATTCCAGGGGATGGAGAGACAGACTCCATTTATGCATGAGGGGCAACAAGTAACCTGCAGACATGCAGACATCTTTCTTTTCTTTCTTCCTCTCCTTTTTTTTTTTTTTTTTTGAGGGAGAGAGAAGGGGCAGAAGGAGAGGGAGAGAGAATCTCAAGCCGGCTCCACACGCAGCACAGAGCCCACACTGGGGCTTGATCCCATGATCCTGAGATCATGACCTGAGCCAAAATAAAAAGGCAGTTGCTTAACTGACTGAACCACCAGGCGCTCCTGCCTGCGGGGATCCTTCATCTTCATCCTTCTCCTGCACATAGATATATGATATATCTATGTTATTTTAGGTCTATTTAATGACTTTACTTAAGAATGTGTCTGGACAAAGAGACCAGGAGGGAAACTAGAGAGATGCATTAGAAAATAGTTTTCACTTTCTTCCCTTTTATGGTCTTTGAGCTTTTTTTTTGACATTATATATGCTTTATATTATTATTATTTTTTAAAAGCCAGTTTAATCTATGCATGCTAATATGGGACGCTCTCCAAGATGTACTATCAAGTTAAGGAAAAAGCAAACTGCACAACAGTGTATAAAGAATTCTTGTATTTACCAAAGTATGGGTGCTGACACCTCAATTATGTACATATATGGTGTGTGTGTGTGTGGAAGCCATGCAACACACTGTGAACACACACACCAACCAACAAAGGCCCTAAGCAAAGTTGTGTGGGAAAATAGAAGAAAGAGCAGTGTTCTCAGTTGCAAGAATCACTAACATGGAGGCAGTGAGGTAAGCTCTCACTATGTGGATTTTCACTATCTTCATCAAAACTGAGCTGTGCTGCAAAAGATCAATGCACCTTTATCTTCTTGTGGTGTGTTGCTATGTGCACACCATGAGGCTGATAAGAGCTCAGAATTCGGGGTGACGGAGCCACAGCTCATTTAGAACACAGGGATTCAGCACACAGATACACTCAGGCACTTTCTACAAACACGATAAGCCTCTTATCTCCATTACGAGAATTTAAACTTCTGTCTTAAAGTTAATTCTACCATCTGCTTCTAGTTTCAGAAGTGAATTCAGGTCTCTCACAGATTCCCAAGAAAGCCAGGTTGTAAAAGCCAATAATAAGCAAGGCATTTTTGTCCCTGTGAATCTATGCCTACAGACTGCAGAGCCACCATGAGAATCTGATCTGCTGCGTGAGCTTGCAGTTCTCATCTTCGCCAGTGGTGGTCCTGGACATTGAGGCAGAGTCTTTCAGAGGCACTTTGTTTCAGATCAAAGACTGAAGATGAATATGCCATTTTTACCTTAGTCAAAAAGTGCAGGCACTTCTACAGAGTCAATGGTAATCCTCTAAGTGCTAAGGTTCAGCCTAAGAAATAAAAAAAAAAAAAAAAATCTGAAAACATGGCAACTATTCTCTCCATTTTCTGCCATTAAATGATCCAACAGTTCTGTGGAGACTTGAGATTCTAAGATACAGCCCCTCCCCATGTCACTTAACACCCCCTTTGTCTCTTCCTTCCCCCTACCATCCCCCCCAACTCTTGCCTGTGACAGCTCTAAAGTTATTGATCAAATGGAACCTTTGAATTCTGGAAAATGCGAGATGTATCATCCCTTAGAAGAGCTAAAAATAGAAGTCACAGGGATTGGATTATTAGAGCTTCTCCAGCACAAACGACATAAAACGGAATACGTGTTTGGTAATCCCATGACAGTCTTTCTTTTGCCTATTCAAATGCTTTGGATCACTGAAATGTTCAATAAACATTAATGTGCAACATATGGAATATTCTGCTGTGCTACGGACCCTTAGTGAGGGTGGAATATCCTACAGTGTTAATGACAAAATTCTTCGTCAGGATCTCTCATCATCCACAGTGGGTCTGTAAGTCTCCTAGGACTGTGTTCAGTGTGAATTTGTGATTATACACATTTTTTTCCCCAGAGAAAATCTTTCCTATTAACTTCTTAAAGGGGAGAGAGTTGACCCACAATAAGTTAAGAGCATTCTGCTGAAGTATTTGATGCTTCATAATTATTTTTGATCAAATGAAATAACAGACTTTAAAATTCTTAGACAAGACAAAATCTTGTACACATCAACATTATTATACTAAGGTAGAAAGTGCTGTGTGTGTGTTACTGGTTCAAAATTATTATTTCATTTTGGTGTGAAATTCAGCTGTGTGCATTGAATGTGATTATTTGTTGTGGCAATGAGTTAGTGTTTTTATTTAACTGACCAACCACATCTGATAGAACTCAGACATGAGAAAGTCTCATTTGTCACTTCTAGGAGCAGTTTGAATAGAAAACGTAGAGTTATTCATAGCCAGGCACATTACTTATGACAGTTGTCACCATTTCTTTTTACATTTTTCAAACTTTAAACACTCCATTTGTTTAGCTATTTATGCCCTTCAGTTTAAAAATAAAATGTTCTTTCACTGCTGATTCAACTAGTTGACACTATTAGGCGGAGTGCCTATTGGAGGCAAAGTGGTAACCATTTTACACACAACAACTTTAAAGCTAGAAGAGTCCCAAAGGTGAGTCTCTCGAGACAGACTAGGGTATGATATGGTAACAACAACAACAACAAAATCACCAATACTTAGTCGCTCAAAACAACAGCAGTTTCTCTTCTTTTTTTTTATTTTTATTTTTTATTTATTTATGATAGTCACACAGAGAGAGAGGCAGACATAGGCAGAGGAAGAAGCAGGCTCCATGCACCGGGAGCCCGACGTGGGACTCGATCCCGGGTCTCCAGGATCGCGCCCTGGGCCAAAGGCAGGCGCTAAACCGCTGCACCACCCAGGGATCCCAGTTTCTCTTCTTTTTATTGCCAACTCTACAGGTCCATTCTGAGTCCTCAAGGCCTCTGCTCCACCTCAACTCCACTCATGGACGCAGCTGATAGAGGCTCCTGGATCCACCTGGAAGGTTGCTCATCACTGTAGTGGTGGATATCAGCAAATGGCACACTGGCTCTTAAAGCTTTCTGCCTTTAAGTGACATATGGCACATGTGCTCACATCTGTTGGCATAAGTTAATGACATGGCCATTGCCCAATTTCAAGAGAATGGGAAGTACAGTCAACCTTACGAGGCATCCAGAGTGGGACAACTGAGATATTGCTGAGCAGCAGAGTGATTGCCATAGCAGAGGAGGTGTTATTTTGTTTATTTTACAAATGGTTAAGGATCAGAGAATTTGAGTAATGCAGGTAAAATCACTAGCTGGAATTTGGGCAGCAAGCTGCATAATGAAGAAAGATGGTACCATTAAGAAGTGATTATTGGAAAATATGAAAATATGATCAACCTTAACATCAATTGAATGACTTAGAGCATGCTCAGGAGGGAATTAAAGTGTTCAGGTTTCCAGTGTAGCCATTAATGTATCATCATGGACCCTATTATTAGGCACTATGACCTCTCACAAGGACACTGAACTCCTTCCTCCAGAACCCCCGAGAGCTCTGCAACCTTGGGCCATCATCCAACTTCCCTGAGTTTCAATTTCCCTCTCTCTGGTGGGGCTGTTGGGTTTGTAGATGTGCTCTCTATGCTGACAATCTACGTACAAAGCTGAATGCTTGGCTGCCTGTCTGTTTGGAATTCTAATTCTTCTTTTTGTTTTGATAGATGAACCTGATATCCAGTGAGTGGATTAGTAATTGAAGCTTATTTGCAATTCTAGCATCACTTCTTAGACCCCCAGTTTTTATAGCCTTTTTATAACTCAAATAATCTAAAGTACTCTCAAGGGTTTTCCCACTCCTCAGAAATAATCCCCCTCATAATGGTTTTTCTAAGTGCAATCCACAATTGAACTGCTGTTTTTGAAAATATTTTATTTTATTTTATTTTTATTTTTTTATTTTTTTAATTTGAAAATATTTTAAAGTCTATTGAAAAACTATATTTTGGGGGATTCTGGGTGGCTCAATTGGTTAAGCATCTGCCTTCTGCTCAAGTTGTGATCCCAGAGTCCCAGGATACAGTCTCACACCTTGGGACTCCTTCCTCCGTGGGGAGTCTGCTTCTCTCTCTGCCCCTCACCCCGCTCATGCTCTCTATCTCTCAAATAAATACATAAATTAAAAAAAAATATATATATATTCTGTTCTACAATCTCTGAATACTGGCTAAAGTGGAAATAGCATATGGGGTATTGTGGGGTTGCAGAGATATTTGGATCCCTTTCTACTCTCAACAGCTACCATTTATCCTAGAGAATACTAAGAAAAAGTTTTAGAGCTATTGGTTACTTAGGAAAATAAAACATTGCCAGAATATAGAGCCTTTGGACCAAAAGTTTTTGGGCTTAATATAGAAGAAAAGTAATTCTGAAATAAACTTAGATGTACCATATGTATACCTTCAGTTTTCCCAGAAAGCATTTTCAAGGCATAGTTTAAAGAGATATTTTATAGAAGCAGAATAAACTAGAGATAAGAGACTGATAAAAAAAATTGTGATGCATTTGGATTATATTTGAGTAAAAATCTAAGAAGAGTGCAATACGGAATTACTTTGTTCTCACCATAGAAGCTCTTCAGTCAGGACTCCCTGCTAGTTTCATTTGCATTAAGTAGAGAGTCTCTTTTGCTGTCCCTGCCTCTTCTTTAGTCCTTGTCCCTTGGCAAGGGGTCAAGTGATTGAGAGCCTTGTGGTGGCCGGCTGGAGGTCCTGATGCCTCACTGATGCATTTTGCACAAGTGGCAAGAGTCTTCATGAGCAATGGAGCCTTCCAGAACCAAAGAAGCACTGGTGTCTGGGAAAAATGCTGTGCAAAAGAACACTGCACAGGGCAGGCTGCCTTTAAAAAAGAGGCAGTCTTGATTGTGAACCTTACACAACGCCTACTGGAATTCTTTGCAAGACAATATTGCAGGGTACTTGGGAAATTGTTTTGCATTTCACATTTTCTAGGCTGTCGTGGCAAAGATATTATGTGATAATAAAATGACCCATCAGTTTTTTTTGACTTGCAGTTTTGATTTCATGTGACTTGAAAGGGGATACCATTTGGCTGAAAGCAAAAGGAATCTCCTTTGCCATGTATAAAGGGCTCCTCAGGCACCTCACAGCCACAGCAAGAAAATGTATTGCCTAAGTAAGAGGGTAAGAGGTATCTCTTCAAAGCTGGCTCACAGAACAATTTTGTCAGTATTGTGTTGAACAGGTTCTGCACATGCCTTGTTGTCCTATTACTACTGCCTCTTTGCCTTGCCTTTGTGTACCACTCACTCAGCAAAATCATATTTGTGTTTTGTTTCATGATAATACCTCAAGGTAGATGGGGCAGGCACTATGATCTCCATTATACAGATGAGTAAGTCAAGTGTTAAAGGAGCTAAATGATCAATCAAGATCTCATGGACACTAACTGGCTGGAAACATATGAGACCCCATTATTCTAAATCCATGGCTTGTACTCTGTCTAGCAAATGATTATCACCCTGTAAGCCTCACAAGGGCAAAGATCTGGACTGATTTGTTCACCTCTGTGTTTCTGTGACTTAGGATTGTGGTCACCCAGAGAATGCACCGTAGCAATGTCCACGGATTGATTCTGTTCCGGCGATCATTCCTTTTAACTCTATAAAATTGAACGTCTAGGGGAGGGAAGAAGTATCCTCATTAAGGAAGTGCTTGTCTTTAGGAAAACTCTTAACTTCTCTAAAAAGGTGCTGGCACTTGAATATATGGCAGAGTCTTTCATTCCGTTGGCTATTTTATCATCAAGTTATTCAGTTGAAAGAGATCTTTTATACTCCAAAGTCCAGGAAACAAAAAAAGTATCTCATCTGTCAATGAAACATATGAAATCGAGCATGAGGTTCAGTTAACATTTGCCACTTCAAAACGTTTCTGAAAAAAATAAATCAACAATTATATTTAAAGATGGGAAACAGCTTAACTTTAAGAAAAAAAATTATAAGCATCTGGCAGGAATTTGGATTCATCCCTTTGCTCCTGACCTATCTATATTCTGGCCTTCGCTCAAGGCTACTTTATGGCCCTACGCCACAGCATTTGATCATTGACAAACTGAAGGCGCATGTTGCTTACACCATAAAGAAGCTAGAACGGAGATAAGGTGTGGCTGGAGCAAGCTTAGCCTATTTTCCAGGAAGGAAAAAACAGGAAGGTAGGAGAACCTCAGCTGATGAAGATGTCAGGAACTGGACCTCCCAGGAACTTGGTTACTGAATCTGGAAAGTGAAATGAAGGTTTTTAAGAGAGATGAAAACCAAGTTTGTTTGGGGGAACTAGAATGGAAATAAGCAAAGATAGACACTCTTCTGATCTGGTTTCACTCACCATACCAGGGTATCCCAATGTCCTTAACTGAGAAATGAATGGTCTGGGGAGCTAAGGGCAGAGTGTATATGTGTGTTGGAGAGGTGAGATGCACATGAAACACCATCCCCAAGGGCTGGGGAGAAACCAGAAAGCCAAGGGCTCAGTCCATTTCTGGTCTGGGACCTTGTGCCTATCAGGATAAACTAGCTTTTTGGTAGTTGAGGCAGAGGGGGAGATTCTGAGTTAAGTTCTTCCAGCTGTCATACAGGCGACCTTTGGGGATATTGTGAAAAGTAGCTCATAACACTGGCCAGAGAGCTTACTAGAGACATTGCCATGGTCTCAGTGCATAGGCCAGCCAGGCCAGGATAGAATGAGATTCTTAGGTGGACTAGAGTCTCCCAAAAGTGTGAGTGAGCCCAGCTGGCTCTGGGCCAGTGGACACCCCACCTGGTTCTGATCCAGCCCATTAGGAACTTACCAGCTTTGGGCATCACCAGCATATAAGGGGCAAGCAGAGCTATGCAGGGCCCCAGGGACATTTTTTGTCCTAATGGTCAAGGAGGATGTGGAGAAGAGTGTTCACATCAACTTCCATGGTGGCCACAGAACAGCTGCCATTGTTGGGAGCAGTGGATGGGAGACACTTTAAAGACTTGAAAGGGACTATTGTGGATTGAGAGAGGATGCAGCTGGAAGCAGGTAAGCTAGCGTGAACTGGCGAATTTGTCTCTCCGCCCCTCTGTGGAGGGGGAGGTGGCAAAAAAGATGAGCTCAGTTCTAGAAGAATGCAAAAACCTCACTTTCTTTGCACCTTTGGGCACGCTAACTACATTCACATCACACTACGTATGTACCCTTTTGAAACTAGGAATTAAGCGGAGGATTTGATGTTAAACTGTGAGAACATTCACCTTGGTCCTATAAGATCTCAGAGAATTGTTAACCCATTTTGAAGACTGAATAAATGGATGAAAATGCTATTGGAGTTTGAAGGTACATTTACTTTTCTAAAGTTTATGAAGAAAACATGGCTCAAACAGGAATTACCTATGCTGAACGCATGGGAACTAATGTGCATATTATAGGTGGTTGTATTTATGTTTGCGTATTTATACTTTAATACGTGTGTTAAAAGTATTAAAGAAGGCAGAGCTAGAGTAGCACAGAGGATGTTTCTCACCCACCTACAGCTTTTCCAGCCTGCAGTGCTCCCAGAAATCCTGCCATCATAGGAGGTTACATCCCCTCGATCTTTCCCTCTTTGTTACATTATATGCTGCATGATTAATAAATGAATGAATTCCAGTTAAGTCAATTGAGACACTCCTGCTAAAAGAATCCGAATTCCTGAGACAAAAGAAATTTTATGGATTGGCAGTATTTTCTTAAAACACTGCAATCCACTAGATAAGAAACAAATATATGGAGCATGCAAGTGAGGAACTATGCATTTGAAGGATTTTTGATCCATATCAATAAAGAGCATCACCACCTGGGAGCAATAGTTATGGTTTGCAAATAAAGCCAGGTGGATACCGACTTAATGTACGATTAGCATTGTTAGGAAGGAACACAGCTTAAAATAGTGAATAATTCTGCCTCTGGCTTTCAAGCCGGTTCTTATGTTGGTGTGCCCTGAGTTAACACGGTTAGATGAAGTCATACTGTTTCATTGAATTAGGATTTCTGTTATAAGTCGTCAAATCCCTTCAAATGCCTTTCATCAAAAGGCCACTTTATTCATATGGAGGTGACCTTTATTCTCACTCTTCCTTCTAGGAGGAGGAGAAATAAAGAAATACAAGTTGGCTTATCCATCTTGCCCTGGCGAGAGTCCTCCCCTTCCGTAGTTAGCCAGGATGCTGCCCTCCTTGCTGCATGCCAGTGTAGACCTTCTATCCCACAGAAGCCTGGCCGGGCAGGGTCAGTGTAAGTGAGAGTGTGAAGATTAGTGAGGGGTTTTTAAAAGCACCAGAGAGGTATTCTTAATCCTTTGAAAGTCTTAGCCTCTCTGATACGGCAGCCGGACTCCTGGGGGAACCCGCACCGCGTTCTGTACACTTGATAAGGAGAGTGTAAAGAAAAATGCAATGGACTTAATGACCCAGAAATGATTATCAGAAGAAATTAATACCATCTTCATGAGATTTGTGTCACTTACTATAGCATTTGAAAGAAGTAAAGATTCCTTTATAGCAAGCTGCCTTTCATTTTAAGTATAAACACATGCATTTGCGCTCTGCCACATGAAGATTAAAGACCTGGCTCTGAATTAGCAAGGGCTATCTAGGGCCGGGGCAGGAGCCATGTGGCAGTTGTGGGTGGATTTCCGAGAGATGTGTGCACTCCTGAGTTCCTCTTCAGCTCTCTTCTCAACAATCATTTAACATTGGGGGTATAATTTTGATCTTTTCCGATGATGACTTCAGTATTAGAGGCTTGGCACAGGAAAAGGTTTAGTTGCCGTGTTGTCCTCCACAGCGCTGCAACGTGACACAACACGAGTGAATATGTACAGAGCCCACCTGTCCTGTCCACTCAGTGTCGTCCTGTCTGTCTACAGGGGCTGAGAAAGGAGGGTGCCCAGGAGCTAAGATGTGAGTTCCTTCAGAAGGCTTCCTCTTGTGGCTCACATGGTTTCTATGGCCTTTGGGGGGGCCACCTCCACTTCCATCAAGAGCTAAGAAGTGGAGATTAACTGTGCTTCCCATTTTATCTGGGCTGGAGATGGAGGCCCCATCCTGCTGTGATTTTCCTGAGAATGCTCAGAAGCCAAGGCCCAATAGCCCTTCATAGCAAACAACCTCCCCCCCACCCCCTTATGCATAGAATCATGGAATTTTAGAACTAGAAGAACCTACAATTATTTCGTTGAAGCCCTCCATTGTATAAAGGAGACTCAACCAAGGGAGATCAAATAATCTAATCAACACACAGCTATTTAGTGAGAAACCAAGTTTTTCTTATTATTACATTGAGGTTTTTTGTTTTGTTTGTTTTTGGGTTTTGGGGTTTTTTTTTGGAACCCTATCCTTACTCAAATTTTTGTCCCCTTACTCAAGTTTTATTTAATTTTTCCAACAGAGTAATAGGAATTATTTTAAATTAATTTAAATTATTTTAAAATTCACATTAGGTTCCATCTTTCTATTCTGGAAAGCAGCCTTTCTTTCTTTTCCTTGGAAGACAAATGGAAGCTGGGGAAGAGGAGCTGATGAGAAGCAGGGTTGGTCATACATTCTAAAAGCCTTTCCAGGATACCTGAAAGACCTGAGCACCTTGTGATTTGGAATCTACCACCAAAGACTTTCCCTAGAGACCTTGTTCTGAAGGGGAATTAAAACATCTCCAATGCTTCTTCATCCTCTTTTTATTCTCCAACAGCCGAGACCCAAATATCCATGAGAGGATATTAGTTCTATTATACAAATTAGTTAATTTCCTCTTCATGGAATTTTGTAGATTCTAGGAGTGAACCCACATGGAATAGAACCAAGTTTCTTGCTACGGAGTCTGAAGAGCATCTTTGTCATAACACAATTAAGCCAACATATAATTGTCATTTGCTTTATTCTTATGGAAATTGAACATTAGCATGTGTATAATTGATCTGAAGTCCAGACACATCAAAAGCCATGAATCTATGTATCTAGGTGCTTTTAATCTAATTATAAGGAACTACATATGTTCTTACTCAAAACCTGTGTTTGCTTTAATTTTTTTGCTTTTTTTTTTTTTTTTTTTTAATGAGAGGAAATGTCTTTATTCCATGCCCCTGCCCCCGGCTTTTCAGAATCTCTTTCCTTTTCCCCTCAAATGACCGGAGCTCTAGTCATGAGCCTCTCTAGGGCCCTTGAAATGAACACTTATTCTTTTAAAAATCATCAACACAGGGTCTGTTGCCAAGTGGAGAAGCCAATTCTTCTCTCCATGCTCTAGGACGTGTTTCTTTGTAGCTCTGCTGGCACAGAGAAAGGGGCCGTGGAGCTGGGTATTGAAACCGCTTTAAGAGAATTGTGATTGGATACAGTTTATTT
Source organism: Canis aureus (assembly GCF_053574225.1). NCBI lineage: Eukaryota > Metazoa > Chordata > Mammalia > Carnivora > Canidae > Canis > Canis aureus. Next base: position 6,113,431 of record NC_135627.1, read on the forward strand.
CAGAATTCAAGCAAATGCAACCAGAGTGGCGTTAAGATATTCAAATATAAACACATGAAAAATTATAAATGTGATTACATGAGTATCTTTTCCATGAGATCAATAGAAAATGAAGATTATTTTCTTTATTATCACAGAGTAGATTTGCTCTTATATAAATAATTTGCTTCTATATTAATAATTCTACCAAAGTAAGATAGTATACTCAAAGGTTAGAACAAAAATTAATTGTAGATAATATGTAAACAATATATGTTTATTAGACATACATCTATAACTAGATATCTGTTTCATATTTCTACTGGTGATTACAGCATAAATAAAAATTCTTACATAGAGGAGGATGACCATAAAGGTAGATGTATAAAAAAATAGGACTATAGAAATTTCAAATTCAACACACAGTTTCTGGGATTCTTTCATGTGTTTGATACATGTATGTAGTTCTGTTTTATGCATAATTTGAAAAAGGCATGCTTCTATTTCATATTAGTATGTAGAAAAAATTAATATCCTGTAAAATAGGACAAAATTAGTATGTAGAAAAAATTAATATGCTGTAAAATGGGACAAAATGTGTGTAATTCTGTGAAAGGTGAACAGATATGTTTTTTTTAAAAGATTTTATTTATTTATTTATGAGAGAGAGAGAGAAAGAGAGAGGGAGAGACACAGGCAGAGGGAGAAGCAGGCTCCACTTAGGGAGCCTGACGTGGGTCTCGATCCTGGGACTCCAGGATCACACCCTGGGCTGAAGGCAGCGCTAAACCGCTGAGCCACCCTGGCTGCCCAGATATGGGATTTCTTAACCTGATTTTATTAGTTGTTGCTAAGGTTTCCAAGAAGAATGAACTGATATTTTTTTCTTTCTATATTGATGCTTTCCATTTGACAAGGGAAGCCTCATGAAGTTAAGATGTGTTACTGGAATTGCAGAGCAAGTATTTTAGGTTATATATATATATACATGGATATCACAAAATGTGTCTTGCTCTGGCACCTGGGTAGTTTTGTGTGTGTGTGAAGATAGAAGATGTTTCCGTGTGGAATCACATGCCAAAACAATTTTAGTAATAGCTTATATAGAATAATTTGCATTCTTGAGATTAATTTAAAAATTAATTTGATACCCAACTGGTTCACATTGTATGTGGATATTGAAAATTTTTTAGCAAAACTTTTTTAGCAAACTATTTTTAAAATTTTAGAACAACTGCTAAAATATAAAAGTCTATATATCCAACTGTCTCTTGACAGTTCTCACATGACAAACTAAAAATGTATAAAATAGAGAAATTGCTTATTCCCACAAATCTGCCCCTTTCCTCATCTTCCTCATCTCAGTAAATAACACCAAACTTCACTGAGTTGTTCCAATGCATTTTAAAAAAAGATCTTATTTATTTATTTAGTTAAGAGAGAATGAGTGAGAGACTTAAAGTCAGGGGAGTGAGAGGGTCAAGCAGGCTGGATGCTGAGCATGGAGCCTGACCCGGTGATCAGTCTTGGGACCCTGGGATCATGGCCTGAGCTGAAATCAAAAGTCAGATGCTTAATTAACTGAACCACCCAGGCGGCCCTGTTCCTATGCATTTTTAAATTTAAATTTTGTGTCTGTCTGTAAAGGAGAAGTAGTCTGAGGCATAGTCACTGGAAGTTTGCCATATGTGGTCCAAACAAACATTATGAAGTTCCTCTTAAGGGGAAATCTTTGTGTGGAGACAGAAAGACTCAGAGAAAGTTTTTCATAAGCAGTGGTACTGGATCACAAATGCCTTGCATAGGCATGTATACATTCATATTTATCGAGTACCTACAAAGTGCTAGGTACTCCTTCAAGCACTCAGGATGCATGTGAATTGATGTACCCTAGATTGACAAAACAAAAACAAATGGACAAATCACACAATCTCATTATAGTCAGCTCCACTACTATAGCTTCCTATTAAAGATACATATGCAAAATTTCTATATTTCTGTCATTAAGAATGTCTAATTTTGGATAGAACCAATTAAAAAATTAAAAGTAAGATGGGGAGAAGATAATCCAGGCAATCTATTAAGTCAAGATGAGCTAATGTAGCTTATACAACATATCTGTGTGTAGAGGAAACAGAGAAAATAAAAGAACATGGAAAACTTCAAATAAACACATACTGAGAATTGGTTAACAAGTTGATGCACTTGGTATGGCTACCTATTGGACACTGTTGTGGCAATTTCTTGTCTCTTTCACTCAACACATATTTATTGAGGGCCTCCTGGATGGTCGTCAGTAGGCGAGGTGCTGGGAATAAAGGTGGGATAAGACACATTTTTGCCATCCTGGATTTCAGGCAAGATTGACTTGGTCTCATGAGAGAACTATTTTCTGAATCACTTTCTACTTTCTGGAAGCTGACATTTCTTGTTGCTCAGAGGATAATCACCTCAAACTGTAGCCACCATTACAAGTCACCATCTATCAAGCTCAGGGCAACCACACCAGGATTAGGCTCATCCCAATAGTGGTTGTAAGAGTCGTTGTGAAGTAACTGCCTCTTTGGAAAGATCTCCGGGCCTGATCTTATGTCCTGACCTAACCACTGGGCATGGACATGTGTTCTACTCTTCTCTGTTACCCACCAGGACTTTTTGGAATTTTGAAGTATTGTTGTTTTCAGTCTAATGGCTTAAGTCTTCAAACTGTGGAATGGGGTTGGATGAGCTTTGGACTGGCGACCAGAAAACCAAGCCTTCACCTGAGTAGTGACCCTGAGCTATGTGGCTTCAAGGCTGTAGCCTATACCTTGACAGGTACAAAGACTTTAAGGAACTTTTTGGGATTCCCTGGGTTTCATTTAACTCTAATTCCTCTTTTTTCTCCAAACAACAGTCAATGGAAAAAAGAATTCTGTGACTCTCAGATGGTCTGAAGAGCCTAAGAGCAGAGTATTTGCTCCCTCAGCTCTCTTGTAGGTGTGAATTCATGTCACATGCCCATGATGATGTGAGCACTGGTATTTACACTAAATCCCTTGCCCAACTCACTACTGTTGGGCAATGAAATGTCCTCTCTGAGTCTATCACAGAAAGTTAGAGCAAGAAGGGATCTTAGCAACCAACCATTCACCCTATTGTTTGATGGATGGAAAAGATGAGGTCTGAAGGTATCTAGGAGAAACAAACTCTACAAATCAGTATATATTACTGCCCTCTAAACTTAAACTGATAGGCAAGGGTTTTTAAAAAGTAAAATTATTGATGGGAATACTTGAAAAATGGTATTGTACTTTGCCTTGTTTCTTAGATTAGTAACAAACTTTGACTTTTTGAAAACTCAGGGAATGTATCATGATGAACTTGGTGTAATAGTTAATTGCACATTCTCTGGAGACAGCTGAGTTCAAGTAGAGTCATGGTTTGCACTTTGTAATGTGATACATTTAACCTCTCTGATCCTCAGTGTCCTTGCCTACAAAATGGAGGTAATATCACCAGTACCAAACTTATTGGGAGCTTGTGAGAATTAAATGATATAATGTAAAATATTACATGGAAAACATGTAATTGAAAACATGCATGGAAAACACTCAGCAGGGAGCTTGTCAGATAGTGAGTGTTGGATCCCCATTGGATATTGGTATTATGGCTATTACTATCATAATTTGGAACTTCTCTGTCCCTTGAGAACTTTCTTAGAATCTTTTCCAGCCAGTATAAGCACAAGGATCTTTCCATAGTTTCTCTTAAATCCCAATACACACTCCCTTCTTAAGGCACTTCTTTTTCTGTTCCTCCATTGATGTAAGCCATCTTGTTGGGCTTGTGTTTACCTTTATACCATGCTGAACCAAGCATCTGTAAAGGTGCCCCTTGACTGAAGATGTGGTAGCTCACAAGGGAGGGATTGTGTTCCAGTCTGCACAGCTCCTGACTTCAGCCCATCTGCACTCATGTCCTACTCCTTCCAGAACCTAAAAGCCAACATGTGCCTTACCTACTTTCTGTAGTCCCTGGTTGGCTAATTTATTCTGACAGATTTAATTTAATTTAAATCAGTTTTTAATTTAAAACCATTAAATTGGTTTTTAATTTAAACTGACAGTTTTTCTCTTGATTACACCCAACTGTCAGGACTTTATTCCTTGGTCTCCCTGGAATGCTGGTGAATAAATGTTCATTCTTGTTACTTTCAGACCCATTATTGGATTACATTGGACTTCGACGGACTGCATTAAACTAATACCATAACACCTTTAGTATGTGCCTCTACTCTAAAAGGACTTCCTTTTTCCTGTTTCAGGAATTTGCTTTGTGCTCTGTTGTTATTAGGCCAGGTACTTCTCATGGATGTGAGGTGCCTTCCCTAGCTAGGCATCACACCCTCTGTCTGACACTTTCAATCTCTGGTACAGTGAAAGCCCAAAGACAAAGGCAGTAAAAGTGTGTGTAAAGTCCTCTGAGTACAGATTCAGCTCTCTCCTATGGGAGGACATATTTTTATTTTATTTTTTAATTTTTATTTTTTTAGAGAGAGAGAGAAAAGTGCCTGTGAGCAGGGTGGGGGAGGGGGCAGAAGGAGAGGTAATCTAAGCAGGCTCTACACCCAGCGTGGAGCCTGATTTGGGCCAATCTAAGAACCCTGATATCATGACCTGAGACAAAATCAAGAGTCCAACACTTAACTGACTGAGCCACCCAGGCACCCCTCCTGTAGAAGGAAATAAACAAGCTTCAATACATGGGCTTTGGGATGACTCTTTTGGTAGTTGACAAAATGTTTTCCTTTAATTCCTATTTTTCTATATCACCAACTAGTCAGGATTGACAGATGAGCACACTGTCAAATATAAGTAGCATTATTTGTGTGGCATTGTTGGAAAATGAGGTGTTTCCTATAAATGCATTTTCCAGATAATGGGAGCTTATCATTTTAGGTAATGAAACTTTTAAACATTTTAGTAATATTTGTTGGAAAGCTACAACACAATATGGCTCAGGATCTATAACATATGATTAATTCATACAAATGGGAAAGTGGAAAACAATGGTTAAGAACAGAGACAGGAGTCAATGTGTCTGGGTTTTTGTTCTGTTCACCACTGACCAGAGGTCCTGTACTGAGCCCAGTAATCCCTCCTTGTTTGGTTTGAAGATAGACATGCACATCGACAGGAAGCACTTACAATGGTGCCCAGCACTTTGTAATGCTCGATAGCTGTCAGCTCTTGGTGCTCGTATTACTACTTTTAACGTTTTTATTTTTATAAATTAACAAGAAATACAAACAACCCACCAGGTGGACTAGTACTAGCAAGTAATTAAGAAAAGAAAAGAAAAAGAAAAGCATGATAATCATTTGAAAATATATTCAACCTCATAAATAACCAAACAAGCTCAAATGAAAATAAGAAGATGTATAATGTGGCACTTGTACTAAAATGTTCAGACTGGGGTGCAGGTAGGAGAATCCACAGCTGCAGGAGTGGAAGTGGGAGATTGGTACAATGGTATTGATAGTTAATTTGGCAGCATTTACAAATGGTGCCTTTTGACCCACAATTCAAATTCCAAAAAATTACTTAAAAAATATTACTGAACAAATATGCAAAGATGTGTGAAGTATTCTAACTGCTAGACTGTTTGTAATAGCAAAATTCTCAAACTTGTTGCATCATAAGGATGGTATTGGTTAAATTCATTCAGGCATAACTATGAATCGGAATATTATGCAACAATAAAATTTTTCAAATAGTCAGCATCCCACAGGCTTCTTCTGAGCTTCTTCTGAGGATGTGTTAAATTTAGTAGCAACCCATGTGGGTAAATATTTGAGAAAATAGTTATCAAAATTGAATTGTTTAAAAATCAAAATCAAAATTACTATCATCATGTGTTATAGATCATATTGTAGGAAATTTTTCACTGGGTTATCTGTATCTGTCTTTCTAATAAATAGCATGATTTCTAAGTAACTTTCCTCACCCAGTCAATTCTTTCTTCACTCTTTATTTCTATTGACTGGTACCAGTGCATACTTGAAATCATAGAAAAGATCATGAAGGAATGTTTTGGTTTCACCTTTCACTTATATGCTGTATGTGAGCTCCTTGAATTTGGATAGCCAACCTACTTAAAAATAGTCTTTTATTGCTTATTTGTTCATGTAGTGGGAAGTAAAGAAGAACTGCGTGTTGAGTGGTTGTATTGTGTTTCAATTTGCACTGTATTTCCTAGCACTAATGTTTATTTGTGGATTACCATCAGTTCCCAGTGAACAGTAAATATTATATAGATTGGCATTTCAGTATAAAACTTTTACTTATGAAAAAACAATTTTCCTTATGCACTGACATTTAAGGACGTTTATAGTAATCATAGCATATTCCTTCCAATTTATACCATGGATCGTAAGTAGCCATACGCTAAGTGAAATATCTCTTCTCCTGTACTGGGAACATTCAACAACAACAACAAAAAGAATACGGGTTTTGAGCACTCATCCCTCATACATTTGCTGCATATAACCTATGACCTGATTTTTATTCTACACATTAGTATATGCACCCAATTATGAAGCAAAATGTGTGTAAGGGCGTCATGGGGAAACACTGCTCTTTTGCCTTAAATGCCATTGATGTCACGTGACTTTGAGCAATATCATCTCATTGAAGAAACATGCAAGAGTTCCCTCTGCCTTTTCTCCAAGCATATTTGTCATTAATTTTGTTACTGATTCTTCATGTTTCTCATCAGTTACATGATTTTTCCCCTATTCTTTTGACAAAAGTGAAAATTTGGAGGTTATTTATAATCTTGGTCTCTTTTTGCTCTTAGCAAATTAGTTTCACACTGAAAGTGGATTTTATACTGCTTCTATAAAATCTTTGTTGACTTACCCAAGATGTTACTCTGAATTATTTTTTTTTTCTTTTGGAAATAACAAAAAAAGCTTTGGTGGCTTCATGCCTTTATTTGAAATGCTTCTTAGTAGATAGCATACCAAATAGTGTGGTAAATAAATGATACCACAGAAATTTCCATTCCTTCTTTTCCTATTCTTTTCAGCTGCTTTTATAATATTTCACTTGTAGATTCTCTTGTCCTAGCACATCTGAATTTGTATTTCATATTCCCATCACCTATGCTGATAGTAGTTACTGAATTTATGTCTCTGTTTTTATCATTATTTGCAAACCCTAGTTTAAGCCACTGGTATACTTTAGCAGATTGTTTCCATAGGTAGCAGTTAAATGCAAAATATAAAACATTATGTGCAAATGATATAATGTTTGATGAGATGATATGCTCCACAAAAACTCAACATGAGCTGAGATAACCTAAGCAAAGCCATTTGTTTAAAAAAAATTATTTATTTATTTAAGAGAGAGAGAAAGCACAAGTGGGAAGGGCAGAGGAAGAGGAATAAGAGGGAGAAAGAATCTCAAGCTGAGTTTGCACTGAGCACAGAATCTGATGCGGGGCTTGATCTCAAGACCCTGAGATCATGACCTGAGCTGAAACCAAGAGTTGGACACTTAATCAACTTAGCCACTCAGGCACCCCTACACCATTTTTAAGAAGATATTATTCTAAGTAACCCCAAATGATTTTTCAAGAATCATGATCATTCTTACATTTAGATTTGGGCAGCATAAGAGGATAAAATGGACTTTAACTATGCATCTGCCAAACTAGCTACAGGCCTTTCATAGGCTGAGGTGGTCTGCAATCATCTTGTGGGAGCTCTTTCCTTTCCACTTTTAATGGCTCTTCTTTAGCTGGACACTTTCTACCTTCATTCTTTTACTTCTAATCTAAACTTTATCACTTGGTAAAAACTAAAGAAAAGTCTACATTTCTGTTATCATAAGAGTTATTTCATACAATAAAAGAAAGTGTATGGTGAGCTACAAGGCACAACACACTTTCATGACATGCCCACCGCATGGGCTCTGGGGCTGCCATGATGTTCATAAGCCTAGTTGACTGTGTGATTTCATCTCCATTGCCTTTGCCAGAAATCTGAATTTTTCAGAGTTTGAGCACTAATCCCTCTTTGTGAAAGTACACATACCTAACATCCAACTATTATTCTGCTAAATTTATTTATAATCCACTCTTTCATTCCCTCAAATATTTACTTGCTAAGCAGGAGACTTCTTACTCTTGCTTTGCAAGTATTGGCTCATTTAATTCCTGTGATAAGTACTATTACTCTGACCATTTACAATGGAAGAAACAGCGGTGTGGTGCTATTAATCAATTTGCCCAAGTTTATGCACCTGATAGGTAGAGGAGCCAAGATTTGAACTCAGACACATGTCCACTCTACAAAGTACCTGTTTTGAACCATGGCTTTATAGGGTATTCATCTGCCATATTTTTTGGTGGGTAACTATGATATGCAAGGAAATGAGCAAGAAATACCAGTGGCTTGCTCGTATGTATATGTATATAAAAATGCAAGGAAATTAGATAAACACACCAGCAACTAAAATCCATTAAGGTATAGGATATGAATGGGAATAAATATTTATATAAGTGACAGCAGGAATTGGAAGTTGGTCAGGAGTATTTAAATGAAAGGATTAGGGAAAGGTGTCTGTGGAGGAAATGCGCTTTTGGAATAAACTATAAGAGATGGATTGACTTTTAACAAGGACTGGTATTTAGGGAGCCAGTGTCAGAGGGAATAGCCTGCAGCCAAAGGACACCACATGAGCAAAGCCACAGATTTTGAAATTATAAACCGAGACTGTATGGGGGAGGTGAGCAAGTGTATAGTTCAGGTGAGATCATGGGACTCACAATGGTAGTTTGGACCAAAAAGACAGTGATTTCAGACCACAGCTTGAATTTCCAGACTAAAGTTTTAGGGCCTGATAAGTGATGTCTGGGCTCCCAAAAGGAAGCTATTTTGCATTTCCAAGGAGCAGAACTGTGGTGACTCAGGTTGGTAGCTGCTCGAGAGGAGTCAGGGGACCAGGAGCTCTCCGCTGGGTCAAAGAAAATCCTGCTTTGTGTGAAATTATCCCTCACTTTGACCCTAGAAGTCTCAGTGAACTTACAGAAAACCAGAAAGTCCCTATTTGATGTCTCTGGAAGCCAGAAAAGAGGCGTGGCTGCTGGCATTGGTGTCTGTGAGGGGTGATTGTCTGATGATTTAGCATTTCAGGCAAAGGTGATGATTTAAAGCTAAGAGACACTGTCAGGACACATAATGAGTGATCTTATTTCCTCTATTTTTTCATTAATAAAATAATTGCTTGCTAAGAGGCTATTGGCCAACACATACAAGAACAGTTCCTAAACTAACAAACAGGAAACCTGTTCTTAGCTGATAATATGCTCCTGCTGCGGGTCCATCTAACCTATGAGCCATCGCACCTGCATTTCGAGATCGAGCGTGTCACAATAAGCGCCTATAACTCCAGGATTTAAATCAGACTTATAATGCTTAAAAAAAAGGGCTCATTTTCAGACACATTAAAAAATTCAACTTCAGAATTATTAATTGACACAATTTCTCTTTTGGTTAGAGTCCTCCCTGGGAATATATGTTTATATGTGTAAGTGGGTATGTATATGTATATAAAATTGCAGGAATCTTCTCAAAAAAGCCATGAGGAAAAAAAATACAACTTACTGTAGAAAACATCTTTGGCTAAAATAAAGTGTCATTAATTAGACCCCTAAGAGATAATTTTGATTTTACTAGGGTCTTTTTTTTTTTTTTTTTGCATGAAAGTAAAATCAAATGATTAATTTTATATAGCTTAAGTTTGAAATTATTCTAAGAAATGCTTATAAGTAAACATGTTAGGCATGATGTTGGATGCATGAGCCAGGAATTCAGAGAAGTTTGGGCTAGGGATAGGAGGTTGGTCTGTCTTTAGTATATAAATGGTATTTTGAGCCAAGTGAATGGATTAGGTTCCAAAAGTATATTCTATGTAACCAGGAGAAAACTCCATCCACTAGATGACTTAATAACCCAGAATGAACAAAATTTTCAATATCAAGTGGAATTGGCCTTAAAATATTGAAGATATAGTACGGCAAATTTCAAATTTTATAATTTTTATCATGACTAATTAAGGATCCTTAAGAGCACATATTGGATAGTTTGCTAAATACTTAACATCTGAAAGTGGCTAATACTTATAGTTACTCTTCAAACACAGTATTTGGTTCTCACAATTTGCTTCTTTTTTTTTTTTTTTTGAGGGGGCAATCTTTATTGTTTTCTGTGTAAAAAAAAGTCTATCATTTGGAGGTTAGAGATCTTGGGGGCCGATGCTCTCACAGAACTGCAAGGTGTGCTGCCCCAGCAGCCTCTTGACCTTCTCTCGTGCAGGCTTGCTCAGAGTCCTGGGTGATCCACAGGTCCAGGGGAAACAGTGACAGTGATAGATGATCAAAAACTCACTCACTGTCATCTAAAAAAAAATATTGCCAATAGAATACTATCTAATTGGTGTTTGAATTCTCAATTCTACAGCTGAATTATACTCTTCTAAATATGTATATATATCATGAGACATTTGTGCCATTGTCTATACATGTGGAGAAAATGAAGCTCAGAGAAGCAAAACAATTTGCCTACAAATGCAGTGATATACGTGAACATGCTTTCTACATAGCAAAACCCTATACAAAGGTATCATTCTGATTATCGCTTTATCCATGGATTAGAACATCCCCCTAAAACCACTTCTGAAAAGTCCTACTGATTATTCATATGAAAATGTCCTTTTGTGGTAGACAGCATGTCATCTGTGGACTGTTCAATATAAACAGTGTGTTTGTATAGAGCTCTTTGTAATACATGAAAGAAAAAGATCACTTGTCTAGAGAGCACTTGGACCCTGCTGAGCAGTAAATGAGGAATGAGGTTAGACCTTGCTATTCTGAGAACAGAATATTCTGTCTGTGGAAGGCAACATGGGCGTGAGTTTTAAGTAGGAAGCATGAGGATTTGAGAGTAGGATGTATGGTTATGGTCAATGCTTTTTAACTCCTATTCTGCTTCTCTACTGTTCTCCTTTGGACACTCTAGGGTAAGTGTCACTCATGATACGGGTGATGGCACTCCGTGCTACCATTGTGCAGAAGGGGGATGGTCACTGGTATTGGAAGACTACTTTGATCTGGTGTCTGAAGAACCAGGTTCTAGAGGACATTGGATGTGTGAATGAGAAGCATTCTCTCTATTTTTGAGTCTCTGCTGTATCACTGGTTAAGGTAGAAATGCCTTTGGGTTAGAATTCAAGGTAGCTACCTGGCCCAGAATGTCAGAAAGATAAGCCTGCATCTGTCCTGAACTTTGCATAAGTGTAGGCTGGGCTTAAAATGGAGGTCAATTTACTGAGGGTAGAAATAAAGTAAAAATGGAAATAGACATATCTCAAGGGACTGGGTCAAAGGGAGACTGGATCCTAACAACTGGATCCATATACCCAGAGCTGAGGAAACTCTGAGAATGATTTGTACCCTGAGACAAGCTTAGCCCATGGCTTACTTGATTTTCTGCATTCAGATTGTGTCAAAGCCTTAGGACTAAGAGCGGATTTGGGACAGATTCAGGTGTTATTTCTGTTGGTACCAGGAAGTCTTCATAGGACACCCACCAGATGATGCCAGGAAATGGAGAGAGCCTGAGATTTGGTCAAATCACTGAGAAATTCTCAGTTTATGGAGGGGGTGGTGGTGCTGAAAACCACGTAGAAGGCCAACTCACTCTACCAGCTGGGTTGCTGGAGAGGCAGGGAAATCTTATGAAAAGCACACTTAAGTGCCTAGTCCTGGATCCACTGCCCGGACTCAAAGAAATCTCCGTAAAGCTGTCCTCTACTACCCTTCCATATTCTAATCTAAAATGGGAATGATACCCATTCCTTCTTACCTGTGAACATGTTGTGTAGATTAACATGATGGAGTTTGAAAGGTGTTATTTAAATATAATATGTTATTAAAGTATTATCATTCTAGTTGCTGGTGATTATCTAGAAAGCTTTAAATCACCTGGTTATTTCCGGGATTCAATTTTCTTTGTCGGTTGCTATTTCTCCTTTCAAAGACATAACATTTCTTTGTCACCTAGCGTAGACTTTATGGTTTTGAGTTTTGGATTGTGAATACAAGTCTGTGTTTCACTTGAGTGCATTCAGAATTGTGGTAGCGGGGTTTTCAGATACAGGTTGCTGTCATAATTCGAAAAGGAGAATTTCCAGTGTCTTTAGATGAAGTTTTCACCTTGTCTGCAAATTTTTATTTTAGGGGGAACAGACAGAAAAATTCAGTCAAGGCCAATTAAAATATCACATCATCATTTATCTACAGATACAATGAAATCTGAAAATAGAGATTACTAGCATAGCAATTCCATATGCCTGGCATATGTCTGCATGGATGCTATCCATTAGTCTATTTATTTCCCAGCTTTTTAAGTTGTGTGCCATTCCCCAGAAGGCTGTCTTGTCGTTGCTGTTTTCTTTGTGGATATTTCTCATTCGCCAACTCTGACCCAGATTTTTTTTTTCCTCTGTTGCGAGAGCATTATCTGGAGGAGTTAGAAACTCTCATAGTGTAGGCCATGGAAAATTCTTTGTAGCCCATGTGAGATGAATGTTGCCTTTCCTAAGTTTCTTTTGCCTTTTGACCCCCCATTTAATCAATACTGGATTGTTTTCACTTCAACTTATTGGGTGGTTGAAAGAAAAGTGATTGAATGTCTGTTTACTTTCTGAATCAAGCTTGTTATACAAGTCAGTGGTTGATGGAACATGGAGTGTAGGGGATAGTGGGGACACAAAACAATAGCATACCCTTTCCCGGGTGTTCCAGAAAACATTTTTAATATTAAATTTCTAGAAGTCTTAAGATTTTTCCCTTAATTTTGCTATACTTAATGTGACAAAGAATCAGAGGACCCACGTACACTTTGGACTTCTATTCCTCCTTCAATATTGATCATTACTTGTCCTGAAATAAAAATCCCTGCAAAATGCAGGCTCTTCCGCCTTCAGGAATCTTCAATTAATCCCTGAAACTCTGGGCATTTTCTCTCCATTGGAGTGACTTGGTGGCTTGACCAGCAGATATATGTAAGGGGACAACTTAGAATTATGTTTTATAAGTGCACCTTTTATGGTTCTCCTACTATGCCGATATACTTGTTGACAATTCACAATAGATGCACTTAAAGAGCAATAAGCCTACAAATGAATTACTTTACATTCTTGTGGACTTTGGCTTTTGCTTTTTTAACAAGTGATGTGACTTTCCTTTCACACAACTCTCTATTAACACCTTACAGAGAAATCACTCAGAGGAAACTTTCCAATATAAGTTTTCAATTAAAAATGATCCTAAAGAGTTTCCCATGCTGATCAAAACAAAAGGGAAAAGGAGTCAAGTGTTTAGTAGATATCAAGGCTGCTGCCATTTATACAATGCTGGGCAATGCCTCAGACAGGCAAAGCTCAGGGTGGCAGGTAGTGGCAATCCCCACTACCTCCACTGCCCAGCACCCCACAACCACCTCCTTTCCTTATCTGCCAGGCAGGGCCTTCCTGACACAGGCACACATGCTCCACCTCACACAGAACTGGGGGCATGTCCATTGGGTGGTGTGTTTTCCCCAATCTGCTGCGCACGCAAACAATGGAGGACTTCCTTATCTCTTTCTCTGCTGTCTCCTATGGCATTCAAATTCTTACTGTGCCAACATTTGCAGTTCCTGCTACGAGCAGCACAGAAGAAAGCTGAGCCAGAGTTGGAAGATCTAAAATGGCTTCTGGAAATTAATTTGAAATGATACTCTGGAGCTCAACAATTCACGATGGCTATTTTCATTTATGTGACAATTTTGCATGCTCCTTGCATGAAAAGTCTTCCTTGGGAAATAAGCCTGTTTTATTGATTGTTATTCTAAATGAAATAAGTGTCAGAGCAAGTGATGAGTGGGCCCTAACTAAGGCGCAAATCGCTGTGCGAGATCACATTTTCAGTAAACAATTACTGGCGAATAATCAAGAAATGCAAACTAATAAGTGACGCAACACTCAATCAGTAAATACTCTCCCATTATTGCTTTGCAGACTATTTTCTCTCTCCTTGTGGAAATACCATGTCAATGAATTAACACTCACTATTTGGTTTAATTGGCAAGCTCACTTACCAACTGTTGCTCATAAATTAGGATTCATGGAACATTTCTAAAAATCTGTCAAACTCTCCAATTTTAGCAGGCAAGAGTTTGTTGAGGCAAACCCGAATGCTCAGTTTACTTTGTGAGTTGAGTCGCTGAAAAGCTGGTGGAGTGTCATCCCAGCTGCTGCAGGCTGCTATTTATTAGAAAATTGTGAGGATATGTGTGATTCTAAAACTGTCTTTTCACTTTTTAAAATATAACTGTTGTTTAAAAAAGAAGTTTAGACCCTCAGTGTGAACACTCTGTCATCTTAATGTGTGACAACCTATAAAATAACTAAATCAAGACCATCTCTCTTCCTTGCCCTTGAAATTCCAGTCTCCTTTCTCTTCCATACTCTCAATGCAAAACACAGCTTCCAAGATTATTCAGTTCACCCCACTATTTTTACCATACTATCACTTTAATCGGTCATGCTTTGTGTGTTCCTTCCATCCGAAATTGCAAGATCTAAATAAAAAGTTTAAAAAAAAAAAAAAGGCCAGGCACCCAATTTTTTTTTTTCCCATTTGATGCCAAATATCCGGATGCCTGGTGTTAGATATACAATTTGAATGAGTGACCCAATTTTCATTTCATCTGGACATCAGGATTGGAGATGGAGAGAGAGAGAACAAGCAGATGACCTCATCCTTTTCTTGGCCTCCTGTCTATTCTGATCTGCCTTACTATTTTTCTGAAATTACTGAGTGATGAATCAATTAACAGATCCCAGTGACTTATTAAACCTCTATAGAATACATAGTACGGTAGAAATCCAGGAGAGGAGGGAATCCTGACTTGTTGGAGCTTATATTTTTAGGATCTGATGATCAAAACACCAAATGACTCAAGAACATGATAATATTGCATATTTATGGATGCAAAACAGTGTAATTTAAGCTGACTACATAAACCTGGGCACGGAAGAAGTTTGGTTTAAAATTTTATTTTTTTTTTAATTTGCAAATTACAGTTACTGTTGGGAAAAGCAGCTGAGCAGTTACTTAAAGTGAAACTAGATTTCCAGTCCCTGGAAGTTGGAAGTGATTCAGAGGAAGAAAAAGACAAGGAGATTGAAGTAGCATTAGTACTTTTCCTTGCTACAGCATAAAAGTATTGAAAGCTTATGAAGTTATTTCTTGTGCCAATTGCCTAATCCGATACTGTGGGAGTCATTTACTGGTTGGCTTGGTGGCCGTGGCCGTGGTCACTGATAATTCCACAACGGGATGATCGGTGCTATTCTCTGGCTACTATTACCTCCCATGAAGAGTACAGATGGGAGCATGCCTTTATGGTTATTTTTGCTGACTTCCTGCTCTGGAGGACTTAAAACACTAAAAGGCAATGAAGCAGAAGTGTGGGTGGACTGATTCTTAAGAGGTCAGGCTTCCAAGCTTTCTTTGTTTCTTTTTTTTTTTTTTCAAGATTTAATTTATTTATTCATGAGAGACACACAGAGAGAGGCAGAGACACAGGCAGAGGGAGAAGCAGGCTCCCTGCAGGGAACATGATGTGGGACTTGATCCCAGGACCTCAGGATCACAACCTGAGCCAAAGGCAGAAGCTCAACCACTGAGCCACCCAGGTGGCTAAATTTCATTTTTAATGCAATACCTCACGATGTCTGCTCCCTCATGCCCTCTTTCCTCCTTTCTTTCCTCCCTCCTCTCCCCTTCCTTCTTTCCACTCATGCATAGAATAGGTGATGTGGAGCAGGACTAGCTGTGCAGGCTCCTCCCTGAGCACCTCCTCAGACCTTCCCTCTACAGCTTAGCTGCACAGTCTAATTTAGTAGAAAAAAGGTATTGAAAGGTCTCCATTTGGGTATCTTAAATGAAGAAAATTTGGGGGAAAATTGGATTCTCTAAGTTAAATAGAGAGTGCTCATTTGACCTTGCTGAGAAATGGATCTCATTGGTCTGTGGTACTTGTCTTGAGATTTGGAAACATTCTATGGCTCAGTCTTTTCTCAGAAGATGTAGGGAGTAATTGTTAGCTGTCGGGAGGAATCTATATTGTAACACCTTTGCACACGGTGACCCCAGCTCTTTCCCAACATTTACCATCATAGTGGTAAGAATGGTTAGACATGGAAAGGCCTCGCAGGGCAGGCGGTGAAATTTTCCTTTTCTCCTTCCCTGGAAGGCAGATAATGTCCTGGTAGAAGATGATCCTCTCATCTCTGGAGATGGGTCTACTTCAGAAAGTCGAATCCACTCTGAGTTGTACTTGTGTCCCATCTGTCCTCTCCTTGTGTGGGCTTCCAAACAATTATTTCTTGGGCAAAGCTTAAGGAGAAGGAAGAATGTGAATCTACTTTAGCCTTAATCGTGTCTTTGCAAGTCTGGGCTTGCACCTAAATACCTTAGCAGAGACACTACGGATGTCTTGTGGCATATTACTTTAATTTCTGACAGACCAAAGTCTATTGCAGAATAGCTCATCTTGAAGATTCTAGAACATCCTGATGATTCTGTTTTATTCCTAAAAAGTGGTATCAATTCCTTGAAGAACAGCTTAGTCTGGTGGTTTTATCTGTGTTGAGAAAACAGAAATATTTAGTGTGTGTGTGTGTGTGTGTGTATATATTATATATATATAATTTGTTTGTTAAGAGTGAGTCTGTCTACCTAATCATTTAAGGAAGAGAAGAGTCAAAAACACATCATAAAGAAATGGAGATGTATTTTGACTTTCCAAAGAATTAAAAGTACACATTACTTCCTCTAATCTGGGAGAAGTAAATTCCCTAAATTAAACATATATTATCTGGTGCTGTGCAATGTGAAGTCAGTTTATTCCTTGAGGAAAATGCTGTGGTGTGTTAAGGCAATAATTTTGATGGCTTCGATTCGATCTTACGCAACCACAGACAACCATTCCTTTTTGTTCCATCTTTGTTACATTTTTCATTCAGAGGGGCAGAGTTATTGGCTGGTGGATTATGATACAAACAGAAGCACCCAGAGAAGTTAAGAAAAAACAGAGCGAAACATCTGAGTGTTAACAGATCTCAGAGGTCACAAACAATTGAGTTCACAGTTGGCTTTCCTTTGTCTTTCTTCTGACCTTTCTGCAGCCACAGTATGCATGCGAAGGGGTAAAGCATCATCAACAGCATAGAAACGAAGGATTGGGTCTAGCAAAGGATTTAAAAGGGCTTTTCACTAGCAGAGGGTGAGTGTTCTTCCAACGGTAGAAAATTCTCATTCTTCTTTGAGTTAGAAGACTTCAGAGAAGGGAAGATAACCTTCTTTGTTTAAAAAAAAAAAAAGATGGAATTTACCTTTACACTTTATGGCAGAGTAAATACATTTATTTATAATCTGGAGAATGTTATCTCTTCCTTTTCAAAGGGGTCAGTTTATGAGACTTTGAAGTCTGAATTAGGTGAAAATGGGAAAATTTTCTCAGTTATTTCTTTCTTCTATCTTAGTTTTGATTAAAATGTAAGTGGGTTCAGGGGTGGAGGCTTATTGATTAAGTAAGGCAAACGCAAACTCTTCCCAAGAGGGATCTCCCCCCTTATGTGATGTCAATCGGCAGCTCTTGGCCCTCTGGTGCATTCCTGTGGGCTTGCTCCTCAAGGAATTATCCCTAGGGGCACACAGTTTTTATTATTGTGGTCATGATTCCCTCTATCCAATATTTATTTAAATTTTTTCTCTCTATGTGGGTTATAAATATATATGTAACACATAGTATATTATTACATATATATATATTTGCTTACTAATATATATATATATATCCCAACAAACATCTTTCCATATATTTACAGGATTTGACTTTCATTATTATTTCTCACTGATTTTACCAGTACTAGATAATACAACTAATTTATATTTATTTTCTTCTACTGCCTAAGGAAATCCTAACAACGTTCAGACTCACCAGAAATGCCCTGGGTTAGTGCTGATTGTTAATGAACCCTCCCATGCACCTGGTTTAATGGTTGGGAAGAAATAATTTCTCTCCAGAGTCTCATTTCTGCAAACCTCCTTTAAACTAGTAAGAAGATAGCATATAGGCAAAACTCAGGTTACTTCAATATTTGGTCTAGAATTTGCTTTTGAAATCCAGTGGATATTGGAAGTAGGAATTTGAAATCCCCTGGGTACAATAGGTTACTATTAAATTGTGAATGTTTTAAAAGGATTTAATTCAGATAAAAATCCTTAATTTTCAATTTATATCACAAACAGACTTAACCCTGAAAGGCTAGATTATGTGACTATTTCCTTAATCATTAGAAAAAAAAAAAAACTGCTTTTTTTAAAGTTTTTTTTTTTAAACCAAATTTAATAGTGATAACGTCTTCTATTTGGAGTAGGGATTTAAGAAAGTGCTATTTCGGATTTACTATAGAGCTTTATTCTCTCAGTTTTATTAAAAAGTGCTTCTTCTAGTGGCTTACCAAGCTCAGCTAGAAAAGTACTAGAAAGAACGTAGCTCTTGGCCCGGCATGTCCTGGAAAGTAATTGTTCTCTTTAAAAGGTAGTTTTGTGGTCTTTGGTTCAAATTAATGCCCCATAGGTAGGGGTTTACATTTGGTTTATTTTTGGTTAAGTATAACTCTTGAGTTTGAAATACAACAAGTTTCCTGAGAAAAGCTTGTAAAATCTTCTGGGCAGCCTTAACAGTGCTGTTCCCGTCAATCAAAAACATATGGGTTCAAGTTTCTCTGCAAGCACGTGCTTATACGTGTTTGGGAGGACAATTTGGGGTTTTGCTGTTCCCCAAACTTGAGATATGTGGCTTCAGGACAGAATTTCAGATGTGTGGGAGTGTTATCTGCAGAGCCATGTTCACTCATCCCTTAGAGAAACCCTTACAGAAAGGTCTGGTTAATGTTTTTTGTTCTGGGAGAAAAAGTATGGTGTGAATTTATTTTTCATGCCACAAGTGGTCTCGATGACTGCCACAAAAATTCTAATTTAACCAACGGTGTGCCCTATCATTCCAATGGTGAAATATTTCCTACTACCTTGAGCCATTTGGTTTTTAGGAGAACTCACCGTTGACAAAATGAAAGATGTGATTTGCTTACTGAACCTCTGTTTCCTGTTCTGTCATGTAAGGAATGAGCTAGGCCTGACCACACAGGCTGGTCTGGGTTCCAAGATGGCCAAGAAGAAAGCTTCACACTTGAAAACATTGTCTCAATTCTTTTTACTATCAAACCAGTGAATAAGCAGTGCAGAGACAAGGATCACAGACAAAAGGGAGTATAGGCTGGTATTTTCTCCTTCAGTTTTTTTTTTTTTTTTTTTTTTAAGAAAATGGTTATGAAGTTTGTGGTTCTCTTATGCCTCCGAGGAGAGAAAATCTCCAGAGCAGAGAAACTAGAGTTTTCTTCTTTTTATAAAATTATTTTATAATTTCATAAAGGTAGGAGGAGCAGAGCCCTCCCCAGCAATCAATGCACCCTGTGCCTGCCTAAGAAAATGTTGCTATGCCTTACTGACCTATTTCCTACTGTTATTCCTTTTGTTTCCTCCTTGTTGGGATTCTACTTCACGTCGCATGTACCAGATCCTTTCCGGGCTTTCCAGAGGTTGGATTCGATCTTTAGAAAACAAAAATCGAGTCTATTCCCAATTTAAATTCCTGATACATGAAACCTGAAATTATCTCATGGTATTGTTATACACTGGGACCCCCTTAGTCAAAAATTATGACATTCACTTCGATGGAACATGAAAAACATGTTCCAGAAGTAAATGACATTTACATTTCTAAGCAAGCTGGCAAAATGTGATTCATTGAATTCTGAGTGTGTTTTTAGCTGAAGTGCCTCATCTGAAGGATAACAACGCTTGGTTAATTTGGCATGGTAGAAAGGCTGAGGTGTTCCATGAAAGAAATTTCCCAGATACCGAAAGGATGCTCAATTATCAACACTTCATTCTTTTAACTATTTTTAGAAAATATTCTTCTCTGAATGCATTTCATGCTTCCCTACCATGTTTATAGAAGGAGGACAATTTGACCTTCTTAGCTGTCTCAACAGGGCCACTACTAATATATAGGGAAGAAAAGCTGAACATTTATTAAAATTATTCAGTTATTTCACTAGTTCGATGGCATATATGTTAACTGGCCCAACTTTTGGAGGAAGGTAGAGAAATGGAGACTCAAGGAAGTCAGGTCAACTTGACTGTAGCTCAGGTCTGTCTGACTCCAAATCTCATGTCCCCTCCTTCACTCTAGATATGCTACTTTTTTAGGGAAGGGAAATAAATATGTGGAACAGGATACAGCAATGTCAACCTGGATTTTGTTCTGTGCAAACGTTTTCTGTCCATTTTTCTAGGAGACTGACTCATTAGAGGAAGGATGAAAATATTTCTCTTCCTGTCCAGGGAGGGGAAACCAGAATTTATGTTTCTAAGGGTTGGGGCTCCATTGTGATGAGACATCAGATTTTTCTGGATGGTCATTAAATAAAATTTGAAAGGAAATATTTTGTTTAAGGGCTTCTCTCTTCAAGGGTCCAGAGGGAAAGGTTAGAGGAGAAATAGGGGTGGGGATTACCAGGAGATGTGAAGAATGGTGGTGCTCGCTGGGGGACTGTGATAATCACCTGGAGCTGCCACAAGGGCATACCACGTGAGAGGCCTTAGAGAGCAGAAACTTATCTTAGCAGTTCTGGAGGCTTGAAGTCCGAGATCAAGGTGCTGGCAGGATTGGTTCCTGGTTCAGCCTCTCTTCTTGACTTGTGGATGCCCAGCTTCTCACTGCATCTCCAACATGACCTTTTCTATGTGTGCATGCATTTGTGGTGTCTCTCTTTTAATTTCTTTTTTTTAAGATTTTATTTATTTATTCATGAGAGACACAGAGAGAAGCAGAGACATAGGCAGAGGTAGAAGCAGGCTCGATGCAGGACTTGATCCCAGAACCCCAGGATCACACCCTGAGTGGAAGACAGACAGATGCTCAACTACCAAGCCATCCAAGCATCTCTTGTGGTGTCTGCCTCTTTTTCTTCTCGTAAGGTCACTAGTCCTTTTGGATTAGGACCCCCACCCCGTATTAACTCCTTTAACCTTAGTTACCTATATCCAAATAGAGTCACATGGGGGGTTGGAGCTTCAATGTATGAATTTTGAGGAGGGTGGCACAATTGAGTCTATAACAGAACTGATGTAGGAAGTCTGTGGCTCCAAACAATTGGTCTAATAGTCTTTCGCCAGCACAGAAAGTGCTTGGGCCAATAGGACCTCCATGTAGGACAAAGTTTAAATGCCCAGCAGTCATAGATGAAAGAAACATAGTCAGCAGTGAGTGGAAGCATTCCCTGAGATGGCCAATTGTCAGCTGAACAAATAGGTCAGCCCCCATGGGGCTCCATAGGCTGGGCTTTGCATGGGTGGGGTCAGAGAGCTGGTCACCCTTTGCGTCCCCGTGTCTTCAACCATTCAGTCATCTTGTGTAGATGCCTCACTGCAGCACTACCAGGAAATTGTGGCAGAGGAGAATCTCTCTACCTATATTCTGGAATCTTCTAAAACACAATACTATATTTTCACCTGGGGGACAAGGCAGGGGGGTGGGGTGCTTTCCAGAGATTGTACTTCTCGTTACTTTGACCAGATAGAACATCATCACAATTGGAGAAGTCCGTGACAATCCAATACAGCACTGGAATGTGGTAGTCCTTTCAGGGGCTGCAGAACCATGTAGAACTGATTACCTCTAAAATATATGTCCACAGAAGACTGTTATTTTAAAGATTTGCTAGAAACTGTCACTGCATTTTCCTGCTTCTATTGTACTGCTTTGTTCTACACAAAATTGCTCCCATTAAGTTCCAAGATAGTTCACTTTTCTGTAAAGCAGGTGGATTTATGTACTGGAAAATTTTTTTCATTCAGATTTCTTTCCATGTAACACCTGACGCTGAATAGCAAAATTTGCTAGAAGGCTGATCTAGTTATTCTCTAACAATTTAGAAGTTAGGTGAAAATTCCTCTTCGTAATGTAAATTTTAAAGCATATATATTTTAAAATATTTGATAATAGTCGTTCGGGTTGAGGATGTATCACATTTACATAGATAGTGCTCCACTGTCAACTCATTTCACACACTGGCCAGTCAGAAGTCAATCTGTCTGTCCACCGAAATGAGGTTGGGAGAGACCAGGAGGTATCCTGACATGCCTAATTGCCTCGCTAATGTGGGATGCATTCAGACTCCAGGGTCTAATACTGAATGCTTGATTCCAATGCCTGTTTTTTTTGTTGTTGTTGTTGTTTTGTTTTTCTCTTTTTCTTTTTAAAAAACCTCTGAAGCTTTCTGCATAAAAATTTGTTTTTCTAAGAAATCTCACAGAAATTGTATACAAGATGGATGTAGAGAGAATGTAGTAATAAATGTAAAAGTGAATAAAAGTGATATGTGTACTATTGTTATGGTGGCAACTCTCACCACATCATTTTCCTGCCAGATTCAACAATATGTCCCTTTTCTCTGAAAACCCCCAGTCATTGTTGGCATGCCAATTTCTACCCAGTGATAGTGAGTCTGGCTCTTGCAGGTCCCTGCACAATCCCCTCGTCCCCCTTTAGTTTGATTGGCCTTATCAAGAATTGGTTTTTCATATCTACCCCTCACACTTGCTAAAGCTAATTGTATTAGGTTTGTGATTAAACAATATAACTAAGCAGGACCTAAAAGCGAGTGCGTGAGGGAAGAGCACTGTTGCTCTGAAAACTAAGCACTGTTGCTTTGCAGGGATTCAGTAAAAGCTCATCACTAAAAATAATTGCTACCAATGAATCACAGGCTGGTCAACTGAAGAAGACAAGTCATAAAAATCTAGAAAGATTCAGCACTCAGATGCTTTCACAACTATCTTTGTGATCTCGCTTCACTTTAAAGAAATAAAAGCCTGGAAATCAAGAATGATGTGTTAAAGGGAATTCTAAAGTGGGAAGATGATGTTGAACTCAAGCCAGAGGACCCGTATTCAGAGACTGGTTTGGGGCCCTACATCCATTCACTGGCAAGGATCATTCATTTGCACGTTGTTAGTTAAAAGGTTTAGAATCAGCATGTGTTGTTTTCATCTTTCTCTTCTTTAT
This sequence comes from Canis aureus, assembly GCF_053574225.1. NCBI lineage: Eukaryota > Metazoa > Chordata > Mammalia > Carnivora > Canidae > Canis > Canis aureus. The sequence goes on from NC_135627.1 coordinate 6,136,706, forward strand.
TTTTATATATTTTAAAGATTTTATTTATTTATTCATGAGAGAGTCAGAGTGAGGCAGAGCCATTGGCAGAGAGAGAAGCAGGCTCCATGCAGGGAATCTGATGCGGAGCTTGATCCCGGGACTCCAGGATCACATCCTGGGCCGAAGGCAGGTACTCAACCTCTGAGCCACCCAGGCGTCCCCATCTTTCTCTTCTTTGATCAACGTTCCCACCAAGTTACAGGTGCCAGCCATATCAGCCAGGAGTGTATCTGTACAAAACAGACAGGTAGTGTTCAATCAGGAGGGATACTTTTTCTGTATAGGACAGGTGAAGATTCAAAACGATATTGCTGGTGTGGGATTATTGGCTAAAATTTAAAAAGGTTGCAAAAGTCAATTTCATAATTTCACGATAAGAAGAACCAGCCTCTGATCACTGCAAGTGAATGCTTTTTTGGGGAAGTGAGAACCTGGGTAAAGGATGAGTTGTGAGCAAAGAGGTTCAAGAGCACATGTGGCTTTGGGGTTCAAGGACATATAGTAGAGTAGATCGTATTGGTTGCAGGTGAGATAAAATATAGATTATTCTGTAAGAAATGGAAAATCAGATAGCCCTAGTGAATTTCTAAAAAGACCAATTCCAATATTCAGCTCCAGGGTGCATGTGTCACCAATGAAATGTGTTTGAGAATGTATTTGGGCTTTCTTTGGGGATATTAAATGACTAAAGCCAGTAGGTCAGTTCTTAACCTATTTTTGTGCTATGGACCCCTTTTGGCAAACCCTTTTCCAAGGAAATTTCTTAAATGCATAAAATAAAATACATGGAATTAAATAAAAACAAATCCTATTTTAAAAATAACTGTGAAAATGAAAAAAAAAGCATATAGTTTTGAAATGGTAATCTTCAAATACAAATACAAATACACAAAGTAACAGATTTAATAGAGAGTCTAATTTGATGAGCACAATGAATATTTGGAGATAATCTGATATGAAATAATATCAATTAATGACCAAGCATCAGGCACTGCTGGTGCTATAGTGATATGCTGCTTACCTTCATCATTGAGGGAAGTGAAAAGCAAAGTATAGATTTATTTTGTTCTCCATCCATATTCATGGATTTTCTGAATTCCATCCTTTGAAAAGAAGACATTCAGGCTTAGATAACTTTATGAAGTGTCACAAAAAGTTTCGAATGATAATGACTAGTCAGAAGCATTCAGAGGATTCAATAATATATAGAGAGTGACCAATATATATATCTGTTACCCTGAGGTTTTCAGAGTGTTTCAGGAGAATTTATGAGACCTACTTTTCCTAAGCTATACATTTCTGAAATGTTGGAAATTTTACACCAAGTACATATTACTATTAAAAGAAGAAAAATAATGTGAAAAACAAAAATTTTTAGAGAAATCCTGTTTTTGTAATAGCACAAAGAAAAAATTCTTATCTCTACATGAGAAACTACCACATGCATATAACACATTATCTTTAGCAGTTGAATACACCAGTGAAGATGGGCTTCTGATAGCACAGAGTAATGTGATATAAACAGGGTCAAATTAACATGAAGCCTACGAACGCTATGGCAGTGATAACATTTAACCATGTCACAGCAACAAAAAGGCAGCAAAACCAGAAGGATGAAATCCCGTATGAGGCCATTTAACTTAAACAGAATGATTCTGAAGTTTAGAACTAATAATCATGAGTAATTAAAAAGATTTCACTCAAAACGTTTAGATTTAAATTCAGGAAACTTCATTGTTTAGTTGCTTTCAAGTAAATCAGCGTTCTTCAAAATAAATATGAACACTTTTGTTTGTCAAAGGACAAAACTAATATTTTAAGGACATTTTAAATGAATTACTGGTGGGGTTACTGAAGCTTCCATTCATGACACCATAGTGAGAATCAAGAATTCTGAAAGTTAAAGCAATTACCTCCTTTGGATACATAAAAAATGAAACACAGGAAGAGAGGGAGGTGGGGAGGAAAGGAGGAAATACAGCAAGAAAGACAAAAGACAAAAGACATTTCTTTCCATCATTAGGGGAATGGTAACTGGATTATAGTAGTTTCTGCCTGTAGAATACTAAGGTTTTTATAATATTCTATTTTTGTGAGCTTAAAAAACAAAACCTTAATGATGTCTTCATGTTTATTGAGCTTTATATTGGAGATGTTTGTGCTTCTTTGTATGTAGGTTATACATCAATAAAAAGTTAAACACAAAAATTAAACCTCGAGGGGAAAAAAAAATCGGAGGAAACTCAGCAGGATGGCAAGAGGTCTGGGAATTGATGCCATATATGAAATGACAGGAAGAACTGGAGAAATTTAATTAGAAGGGAGAAGGATTAGGGGTTAAGAGGTAGTTTACAGAAACAGTTGAAAGGTTGTCATGCAAAATAGATTGAAAAATTAATATCAAAGAGCCAGACAAACATACTGCAACTCAAGGATGCAACACAGGGATGACAATTTTCGTGAAGTTAACCAAAGTAGTAACTTACCTCTGTAGAGTTATTCAAAGAAAGCCTAGAAGCTAGGAGTCACAGGTTTCTCATGAACCCTTAGACGGAGAATCACCAAGATCCTTTCCAGTTTTAGCAATCTCTGGTTCTTTGGTGTTTGGCATGAAGTGCAAGAATATTAAGATTGTTGAGAACTGTTTCTTGAAAAGCCCCAATGTGCTGTGCCCTCTGTCTCCAGACCTCAGATTCATCAGTGTGAAAGAGCACTATAGTGACACCCTCTCTGATTCCCAGGCTGTGAACAAAGTGAACAATAGATGTCTAGATACTACAAACCTTGCACACAGCAATCCCAAAATGAATATGTGTTAAAGAGTAAATGTGAAATGAACTTCTAGAATCTGAGGAAACGTAATAAACAGTCTTAGAGTTATCATTTTGGACTTGAGTGCCAAATATCCCTATCTAAATAATTTTAATAAATAATAAAATTTGTTACAATCAGTGCCACATAAAATGAATTGTAATTGGAGACTGAGAACTTTAATTTGGAGATTTAATTAACACTAGTATCAGCAGTGGATTTCCAAAATTTTAGTTAAACTGCACTTATGTAAAGTGTACATCTAGTTATTTGATGCAATGCTTAGATTGGTTTGACTGATTTGAACTATCTGAGTTTGGTTATATTTTATATGAGTTTATGTAGTCAAATACTCAAACCCTGAATTTATTTATTTCTCAGGGATGAACAAATGGGTAAAATTTTTGATGATTTGATAATGAGTCGAACCATACTTTTGACTTATTTGGGCTAGACACTGATGGAAAATAGTGTAAAAATCTGAAATTCTATTAATGTTGATATTATTTGCTTATCGGTTCATCTCCTTAAATAATAACTTTGAGTTATTTCATTAGCAATACTTAGACTATATCAGATGCAGGTTGAAGAGTAAGGTCACAGTGCGGAGATTCAAAATGTGTCAGATGTAAAACCATCAGGGATTTGGGCAAGATGAAAAGATGAGACTTTTGATGTGACCTGATGTAGCTGAGTAACTCACAAAGTCACAAGTCAGTTTCTGACTATAAAAGAGACATCTGATCAGATTGTCATGCTCTGTGTTTAATGGAGTGTTGCAAGGACTTTGACACAAACCATTACCCACTATTTACTTATTCAAGGCAGAAACCTACTGGAAAATTGAGTGAAATTATCCATACTTTAACAGCTTTGAGCAGATTGCATTATGATCAAAATTTCTAAAACACACCCTTCTGAAGACATAGGTATTAAATACTATTGAGTTCTGTTATAGTACTTTAATTGTCATGTTTTATAAGATTGCTTCTATCCTCAGAAGATAAAGTAACATTGTGTGATTGTGGGAGAATTTAATACCCACAGTTGGATCTATAATTTGTCAGTAGCTGTGCTATTTGGAGAAATACTGTTAGTCCAGAAAGCCAGTTAATTTTCACACTATTCTTTTCTCAACTGTCCTATTTTATTTCCAAATTTCCAACATTTGTTCTTTATTTGGTGTCCTTAAACAGAGTTACCTAGTAAACCAAACATGAACTGTTTTTGTATTTTAGACTAATTGAAAGGAAACGTGTCAAGTAAGACATACAGAATCTCTGACACTCAGTGAAGTATTCAGGTATTTTTTAAAAATCAGTTAAAATTACAGATCTTGCATCCTAATAGACCCATCATAAGTTGAAAATACTGAAAGTCGAAAATGCATTTAATATGCCAACCTCCTGAACACCATAGCTTAGCTTAGCCTATCTTAAACATGCTTAGAACATTTCTGTTAGCCTACAGTTGAGTAAAAGCAACTAATGCAAAGCCTATTTTATAACAAAGTATTGAATATCTCATGTACTTTCTTGATTACTGTATTGAAAGCAAACGGAATGGCTATATAGGTACAGATGGGTGGTTTACCCTTGTGATCAAGTGGCTGACTGGGAGCTACGCTGCTCAGCGTCAGAAGAGAGGATCAAACCACACATAAGTAACCCAGGAGAGGATCCAAATTCAAACTTCCAAGTATGGTTTTCACTGAACGTGTATGGCTTTTAAACCATCATAAAGTCAGAAAATCCTAAGTCGAACTGTCATAAGTTGGGGACCATTTGTATATGGGAATGTGTTAGCCTCTGCCTGTTGTTGTCACTGAAAATAAGTTAAAGAGAGGTATGTTTAAAAGTGTCTTCTCAGGTCCTGCAAGATCATAATGAACATAAATGGAGGAGATCATCAACAAATATTAATGTGAAACTGTTAAGAGGAAACTTTTAAAAGTTTAAAATGTTTTCCAAAGACCCCTTTTAACCAAAAGAACTAAATAAACTGGTTTACTGACGAATGTCTTCTGTATACCGTGTTCGATTACATTGTCCCTTATTAATGAGTATAATATGCAACAACAGATTTTGAAAAAAGAGTTTTCCTGTTTTGCTTACTAAATATTTCAAAACTGATTGCATATTTTTATTTGCTTTAATGTACTTTTGAAGAAGAGTATTGCAAAAGTGAACTAACTTAATAACAAAGATCTGCTCATTATCTAAAAACTAATCATTACTATCATGATCTTTGTCCCAGAAAAATCCTTTGAGTCTAGTTTCCTTATCAGTTGAAAGTCTGGCACACATTGTAAGATAAAATTAGTTTTTTCATCATAGAGTCTAGTGGCATCAAGATGGGCCTAAGGTTAATCATATCAGTCAAATACCCAACTTGAGAAAAATTCCACTGGAAATCTCTTCAAATATCAGCAATGACATTTGAAGTAATTGCAAAGCTCAAGCACCAATTTAAATGAAAAGATAGCTACCCCCTCTGCTATCTTCTTCACTATCTGAGTATTATATTGTAAAAAGCATCAATGTACTGTCAGATGAATTAATAATGTGGAATTTTATTGATTGCCTATGTATTCATTGAAGAATTCTATTTTTAGTCTAGAGGTTTTATGGAAACACCATTTCTAAACATGTAGTGTACAAACTCCTAAAAGCTATCACTTAAAAAAATGTATCACTTAAAGTACCATCAATTTGGAAGGATTCTTAAGTCTTGTTTGAGCCATATATTCTGCTTCTACAGTGACAGTAATAACAGAATTCCTCAGATGGTGTCACCTAATAAGCCTTCAAATGGTCATAAAAGCTATATTGTGATTTCATTATCAATCCAGGGGTTTAAAAACGGACTATTCTCTTTTACTCAATATATTTCAGTAGACTGAATGAGAGTGGATGAGAAGAAACAATCTGAAATATGACTTACCTTCGTTACAAGTTATGGCTTTACATATGAAGCAACTTGATAGGTGTTTAACAGATATGACATTGACAAAGCCATGACAAAACAAATTTCTTTTCATATTTTTAATGTGTTTATAGGCTCTAGTTAGAGATTGCATAGGATTTTGTGCATTGACAGAGAATAGTTTGTATACAAAGAAAGAAGAGTCAATCCCAGACATAGAAATTATACAACCACATAGAGAGGAAGAAGAGTGAATAGCACTGCTTTAAAGCTATGTTGTGTGGAATGTGCTGGGTAAATGTATATGCATCAATGCAGTTGTGTCTTGCATTCCTTTGTAACCAGAAGCTGGGAAAATATCCCCTCAGATTCAGGTTTGGTTGCTGGATCCCTCCTGTTTTTGGTTCTTGATTGGTGTTTAACACCCAATGATAATGTGGGGACTATTCTTTTATTTTATAAATAGTATTTGCTTTGTTTTATGATTGGCAAATTAATGTATGCTGATAATACCACAAATTAAAAATGAGGAAAGGCAAAAAGAAAATTTAATGCAACCATCAACCTACCACCAAGGGTTTTTGTCTTGTGGCAAGTCCAATATACAATTATTTTATTTAAAAACAATTCTTTAATAATGTATTATTATTTCAGTTGTCTGATCCTCCAGAAACCCCTGAGCTGACCCCTAAGGGCTGACTTTTGGTTTTCTATCTAGAATGCTTATGCATGTCAAGATACTTTCAGGTTTAAGTGTTAATATCTGACTTAGATAAAGAGGGCTGTCATTTCCTCTTTATAACAAGATGGCCAGCCTCCTCCAGGTAGATGGTTTCAGGGATCTGGTTTCACTTCTTTTTCAGTGTCCTCATAGTTGCTACAAACATCATGAATTCCTACAACGATATCTAAGGCAGAAAGACAATGTGACCTACAGACAGGGATGTTTGTGGGATGGGACAGCAGTTCTCTTTCTATCAGGGAGAAATATCTTCCCAGGAAGATGCCCACATGACATCTTACTTGGTCAGAATGGGAATATGTGTTTGGTCCTAAACCAGTCACTGGCCAAGTAAAGCAGAATTAGCACAGTTGGGAGAGGGACACATTTTCCCCCACAAACTGGGTTTCTATATACTGAGGAAGAAAGGACAAGAGGACACTTCTAGAAAATAGGTAGTATCTGCCATAGCTCCCTGTTTCAGCTCAGTAAATGGTCATTAGAATCTTGTCACGATTCTTGTTCCCATCACTTTACCTAGCCATAAGGCTCACATTTCTGTTTCCAGGTTATTTTTTTCTTTAACAGATTAGAAGGATCTTCTGAAACTTAAAACAATAACAATATCTCAGTTGATTTTTTTCACAGCTCCACTTTTTATACTGTCCTACTTACTAATTTTAAAAAATGAAAAAAAAAAAGAAAGAGTGAATGAGAGACTTAACAGAGCCTCTAGTTCCAGAACGGATTTAAAGTATTTTACAAATCCATGTATCTTTTATAAAATAAGCAAAAAATTAAAATGACAGTAGAAATTTAAGGGTTGAAAAGCAAAGTACTACAGACATAAAGATAATAAGGTCAGAACACAAAAGATATGCCAAACTTCTGTATATTTGCTTGGAGTGTGCCATAAACTTTGCTCTAAATTGCTTAGAGATCAATGTGTAGAGGGTTGTCCTACCAGTTATCAGAGTTCTCTCATGAGTTCCCACTAAGATCACATTGTATATAAGGAATCTCCTCCATTCTTACAATGGCCATTTATTGTAAATCTCTTTCTTAAAACATCTCTTAATATTAGGGTTTCTATAACCTCCAAACAGGGACCCTTTTGAAAGAGAAACAATGATCTGAACCCAATAGGTATCCATTGGGACCATCCTTGGCTAACCATGACATATGGCTTCCCCCTCAGCATCATAGGGTGCTATCACTTTAAGGAAAACATCTCTAGCCTATTCTTTCTCCTAATCCCCACATGTTAGTATTCTTTTTAAATTATCTACCTCTTGGGGCACCTGGGATACTCTCTCAGTTAAGCCGCTGACTTTTTTTTTTTATTTTATTTATGAGATTTTATTTATTTTATTTATTTATGAGAGACACAGAGAGAGACAGAGACAGAGACAGAGACACAGGCAGAGGGAGAAGCAGACTCCATGCAGGGAGCCTGGCGTGAGACTCCATCCCGGGTCTCCAGAATCACACCCTGGGCCAAAGGCGGTGCTAAAAGGCTGCCCAAGCCTCTGACTCTTGATATCGGCTCAGCTCATGATCTCAGGGTTGTGAGATAGAGCCCCACATCAGGCTCCATGCTGGACATGGAACCTACTTAAGATTCTCTCTCTTCCTCTCCCTCTGCCCTCCGTACCTTCTCTCCCTCTCTCTCTCTCTCAAAAAAAAAAAATATTCATTTACCATTTACCTTGTTCCTTTTTGGCAAATAGGCTCATCTCCAACTTCTGGTGTTAAATGAAATGATTTGGCATAAACTCCTCCCACATGAGGTCTCCTTTCTCTCTAGCTGCACTATTTTATTCAAGGTTTCTTGTGTCCTTCTCTTCTGCCACAATGTAAATGGACCTCGGGTCCTTCTTCATCACTCTCACCTCTTTAAAGAAACTCAGCTATGAAGGAAAGGACAGAGTTTTCTGTGCTTATCATTTTTAATTCCTCTCCTCCTTTTCTCTTTTCTGTCTACTATCTTCTGGCTTTTGCCTCTAACTCTCCACAGAAAATACCAGAAAGCCCACCCATCACAGCTCAGGGGCCACTTGTCAGCTCTTGACATTTGAGGTTCCTTTTAGATACTTGTTATTCTTGGTCACTTTCTCCTTAAAACTCATCCCTTCATTAGATTCTGTGACATCCCACCCACTGCTTTTCCCTCTTTCTCCCATGATCATGACTTCTGGTTTCTCTCTTTTGGATGTCTTTCATCTGTTCCTTCTATATGCTATTCATTTTTTAAAAATCTTTCTTTGTTTTTAGGATTTCATTTATTTATTCATGAGAGGCACACACAGAGAGAGGCAGAGACATAGAGAGAGTTAGAAGCAGGCTTCACGCAGGAAGCCCGATGTGGGACTCGATCCTGGGACTCCGGGATCACGCCCTGAGCCAAAGGCAGACTCTCGATGGTTGAACCACCCAGGTATCCCTCTATATGGTATTCAATACAGTCAGGAGCAGTACATCTCATTGGTTAGAAAAGAGATGGACCCCAGATCACATGGGTCAAGTCCCTCACTGAGCCATTTGCTGGATGTGTTACCATGCACAGAATACTTTACCTATCTGGGCCTCGATTTCTTCAACTGTGAGAAAGATGACAAGGATGTATTTATCTCATACGTTTGTCATGAAGATTAAGCAATTAAAATGCATAAAGCATACTGTAGATAGCCCTATACAGCTATTAAAAACTAAACAAACAAAAATCAGGTTTCCCCTCTTAATTCTGTTTTCCTTGTTTCTAGTCTTTGTAGATGAACTGATGGTCTCCAATGGCTTCCTCAAAAAACTATATGCTGATACACCGGACCACCTTGCTTCAAGCCCACACCTCCCTCCTGAGTGCTAGGGTCAGGCTGAGGAATGGGCGTCTCCACTCACCTCACACTTGGTCATCCAAAATGAACTCATCACCATACCAGAACCATTCCTCTTATTTTATTTTCTTTCTTGGTAAAAGGTGTCCAAGTGCACAGATTAGAATCCTGGGAGTGATTTTTTATTCTCGCTCCTCTTCTTGTTCAATTAGTCTTTGAGTCCTGTCAAATTCACTGACATAATGGCTCTTGCATCTCCTTCCTTCCCTCTATTCCGTCTGCCCCTCCCTAGACTGGGACACTCACTAAATCGTGCTGGGATTACTGGATCAGATCCTCATTAGTCTCCTGGCCTCAGATCTTACTCCTCTGTACCTCTCTCTCCACAGAACTACTAGAGGGATTTGACTTGACGAAGAGGTGATCAGGTTACTCCCTTTTTGAAAGGGATTCATAGTCTTCAGGATAAAGTCAAAGCCTCAAGCATGGCATGCCTGATCCTTTGTAATCTGCATCCTTCTATTCCTATAGCTTCATTTTTTTTTGAGACTTTTTCACTTGGAATGTACACTTTAGCCAAATTGATGTACATATGGAATCAATAGGTTCGAATCCCACTGAATTAACTTCAAGGTGAGCTTTTATCGAGGGAATGTTTTCTCTCACTGATACAGTAAACCAAATGATTGCTTGTCTAAATGTTTATGTGGCACAATTGAATTGTATACAGTTTATTCTGAATCTTTTAATTTAATTGAAGTAATCTCATTGGGAAAATTATCTCTGTGTCAATTTTGTACTTGATATTTGATTTATTAATCAGGCATCTCTGTGTCAGAGTACTTAGAATAGTATTTCACAAAATTAAGATTTCTAATCCAATTTTCTTCCATTGTAAGACCTATGTTGTACCTGTCATTTCTACTGAGTCTGTTTTTCTCTTGGTGAAAATTTTAGATTAAAATTTTACATCTAGGTTGAGCCCTTATTAAATTTTTAATTTTGTTCGTTATAATTTTCAATATTTTTATTATGAATTGAATGAAAACCTTATTAGGTGTATCTTCATTTAATTCAGGAGGCTATATTAAACAATTCTCACAGATATTCTAAGATTGTCCAGAATGGTCAGATGATTTATTGTGTTGATAATCTTTTTCTTTTTTGTATATCCTACCATTTTTCTACCACATATTTACAGTCCAGGTTTTGGCAGAACATAGAGGAAGCAACAGAGTTAAAACAGCAGCCTCAAAATATCCAAATAATGTCAAAATGATGGGTTAGAATGGGAGGGTACAGATACCTTTTCTCTGTATCTGCTCTACTATGGATGTACCATGTTCTTGCCATCACGGGTTGTTCTCTTCCTAGAATGCCTCCGTGCTAGTCAGAATTCATTCAATTGTAAGGGAACAAAACCCGATTCAAATACACCTAATAAAAATATACACTTATTGGCTAACATGATGGCGTTTCTCTTTTAGCATCTGTGAAGAAAATCTCAAGAAGTGTTTCTGACTGGTCCACTTTGGGTCATGTGCTCATCCTGGACTAATCAGTATGGCCAGGAGGGTGGGGGCCATTCTCGGGTTATCTGCCCACTGCGGTTGATGAAGGGGAGGAAGTTGGGGGGTGGCTGGAGCTAATGATGGAGTAGCTCTCAGCGCAAGGAAGGATGCTGTCTCCAGACACAGGAGAATGGATGCTGGAGATAGAGCCATGATGCGTTGCCCCTTCTGCTTGCTTCTCCTAATTGCTGCCCAAACACATTATATCATTTCTCACAGCTAGTATAACAAAATATTGCAATTTTTCTTAAACTCGATGGTCTCTCCCACTAGCTGGGGACATCTCAAGAGGCAGAAAATTCAGTGCTCCCTGTTGTACATCCCAATTTACTCAATGTTCCACAAAAAGCAAGTGATAAACCATATCTGTGGAGAGAAGTAGTGAGACGGGGACAGTCTGGAAATCCATTGTTTCCTATCAGTTTATATTTGACCCATGAAACCTTTTTTTTTTCTTTAAAGATTCTATCTATTCATGAGAGACAGAGAGAAAGAAAGAGAGAGAGACAGAGGCAGAGACACAGGCAGAGGGCAAAGCAGGCTCCATGCAGGGAGACCGACATGGGACTCGATCCCCGGTTTCCAGGATCATGCCCTGGGCCGAGGGCAGTGCTAAACCGCTGAGCCACCCAGGGATTCCAAAACCTTACTCTTAATCACCCACCTCCACCGTGGAGATTTTGTTCATCTCAACCTCACCTGACACATTTGCATTTAGTTTTATTTATTTATATTTTTTGAAAAATTTTATTTATTTATTTGAGAGAGAGACCGGGGGAGAGGAGCAGAGAGGGAGAAGTAGACTCCTCACTGAGCAAGAAGCCCACCACCAGCCTCAATCCCAGGACCCCGAGACTATGACCTGAGCAGAAAACCCTTCACAGTCTGAGCCACTCAGGTGCCCCTACATTTAATTTAAAACATGAGAATTAGAACTGATTAGGAGATGACTTAAGAAGATAGAAGAAAAATTAAGAAGTAAAGAAAAGCCCTGAGTTTGGCAGCTTTTGAGCCTTAGAAAATCACCAAAAAGGTGTTTCAATGAAGAGAACAGAATAGAGATTATTTTTCTTTCTAGTTACTTGAAATACTATGTACCATGGGGACACCATCTTTTTGAAAGATAGTCTAGCAAAATGCAAAATTGGGGGAATGAATAGGGAGAAGTCATCACCAGGGTTGATAAAATGCAATGACTATCGTCCACTTTACACAGTGGTAACATTTTTGCAACCATTTTTAAGTCCTTGCCACACATAAGGTGAAGCTGCCTATGGAAATCATGGACAAAGGAATAAACCTGCCGCTGCACAAGATTTACAACACTGCCAGGCAGTGAACTCAAAGGTCATCCCTGAATTAAGTTACTTTTGTATGACTTTCTGTTCTGGGTGTGAAAATACAGGGGATGGTGAAGTCCATTAAAGCTCCATTGACAGCAAGAGGGCTTCATTAATTCAGGAGTGGGTGTTGGTTTGCCTTTCTGCAAAAAACCCTGCGGGAATTTGTTGGGCATGGTTAGGTTCTGCGAGCCAAATGGAGCACTAAAATACAGGGTGGTAATGAAACCAGGGACTAGAACCTCTGTCTAAAAATAGTCATTGCCTGAACAGGCCATGTCAGAGCCAGGGAGAAATCACATTTGTCACAGCGTACCAGGGCTTTGTGATAGTCACATGGTGACAGGAACTGGCAGATGGCTCCCAGCGTACACTGGATGGTAAATGCAATGCAGTGGCAGCTGTTGCCATTGCTGTAGGTAGACGAGACCCGGAAGAAGCTGGCATGACTTAGCTTGGACGTTGCAGGCTGCATAGGAGAGGGGCAGAGTTCTTCTTGGGAGAATTTTTTTTTTTAAGATTTATTTGTTTGTTTGTTTATTTATTTATTTATTTATTTATTTATTTATTTATTTATGAAAGACACGCAGAGACACAGGCAGAGGGAGAAGCAGGCGCCCTGCAAGGAGCCAGGTGTAGGACTCGATCTCGGACCTGGGATCACACCGGGATCACACTGAGCCACCCAGGCATCCCTTCTTGGGAGAATTTATCATTCCTTGAAGCCAGAACTCTGATAGGAGCAAAATACTCCATTTTCTCCCCAGAGCAGAATTAGGTGATGCTACTTCCATGGCTTAATATTTTAATACATGTATTTAACTAGTAGGTTCCTAACAAGGGAATCACCCGTCATGGTGAAAGACTCATCCAGAACGAGGAGACCACATCCTTCCTTGTTCATGGGCAAAGAACCCAAACAACCCTCAAAATCCCCTCCTGTGAATGGTATTTTCCAGAAAGGGAGAATTTGTTTCTGTTGGAGAAGATGAAAGGGGGTGCATGTGGTGCTGGGTAAAATCCAAAAGCAGGAGGACTGGATTAGGAGCAAAGGGCTCATCTTCTGGGGCAACTATCTTGTAAGGATCTAAGTCTCCCTGTGTTGTTTCTTTTTTGTTGTATAAGGAAAAGTTCAAGTCAGTGAAACTTCAAGCCTGTCTCCTTTCATTGGGATGACCTTCAGGAACTAAACTCGGATGTGCATTATGGCCCCGCACAGGCCTGTTGGGGGTAAAAGGGCAGGAGACAGGATGATAGAGCAAATCTACAGTCTGGAAGGGGGCTGAAGAGGTCGATGAGAGGAAATTATTCTGGTTAGTGGGTGCTTTGTAAATAGCAAAAGCTATATCTGGGCTAAATTTTATATGTAAATATAATTCTTTATCCTGTTACGGTTCATTGTATTGGTGAAAATGCAAGACACAAAAATTTCTGTGGAAGTGGAGCCTGTGTGTTTTCTGCAACTGCCATGCTTCTGCTGGCTGGGTCACTCCACCCGGAAGATCTCCAGCTGGTGGTCTTCTAAGGCCAGTCCATGGTCCCAGGCATAGCTGCAGCTCCCACACCCCATCCTTGTGCTCTGGAGCATTTTCCCTTCTTCTCTGTGAGACCTGATTGAAGCGACTCCAGCAACTTCTCCATCCTCCTGGCTCCTGTGTGTTCTGCTCAACATTTGGACAAGTTTCCTTGTCTACTTGATTCTATTTTCCTCTCAACAAATGTCTGTATGCTGCACATTCTTCCTCCTCTGTTGTGTGCTGTTTGGTGATGGTGGGATGGGGACATTTTGAAATGTTAGAGCTAACTCTCAACTCTCTGCTCACTGCAGATGTTAACCATGTAGAAGCACAAGCGCCGTCATCTGCCAACATGAAGTCTCCTCCATTTCTATTGTTAGTAATAATTTGCCGTGAATCATTCCAGAGTTTTTCTTTTATATATATATGCAAATGTATGCAAATGCACATGAATACCCACACTTTTTAAAACATAAATGGGGTTACTTTATATATGTTCTTCTGCAACTATCTTTTTTACTTAAAAATGCATTATGGATATCCTTTCCTGTCAATAATGTACACACATCTCATTCTTTTAAATCCTCATATAATATGAATATATCATTATTTATTAGTTACTGATTGATAATTTTTGCATTATTTTCAATTTTAATTATTGTAAAAGGTGCTACAATGAACATCTCTGTTCATATATACATATGTATGTGTGTATGTATATTTTTCCTAAAGGCTAGAGTTCTACTAGAAGAAATGCTAAAATTAAGAATATGTGAATTAAATTAAAAAATCTGTGGCTCCTAGTTGGCTCAGTTAGTTAAGTGTCCGACTCTTGGTTTCAGCTCAGGTCATGATGTTAGGGTCTCGAGATCAAACCCCTTGTCGGGCTCTGCATTCAGTAGGGAGTCTGCTTCTCTCCCTCTTTCTCCACCCCTCCCCCACTCATGCTCTCTCTCTCTCTCTCTAAAATAAATAAATACATCTTAAAAAAATTCAAGTTGCTTTCCATAAAAGTACATACATTGTCATACTAGTTGATAAAGCTATCAGTTTTCCAAAGCAACCACTGAAATTAGGTTTGTCATTTTCATTTCCACCAAGCAGATAGAAGAAAACAGTTGTCTCCTTTGTCTTAATTTGTATTTCTCTCATAGCTTATGAGCATCTTTCTACAGGTTTGTTTATCGTTTGTAGTTTTTTCTGGGAATTGCCTTACTATATTCCTTGCCCATTTTTTGTATTGAATTCTTTTTCTTTTTTACTGACTTGCAACAGCTCTCTACATATTATGGGCACTAATTCTTTGTGATCTGCCTAACAAATTAACAAGATACTATCTCATACAGTTCTGTGGGCTGACTGGGGATAGCTCTGACGTTTTCTTGCTTAGTCTTTGTGTACCTGCCATCAAGCAGCTACCCAGAGGAGCATCATCTAAAGGCTTGACCCCACGAAGGCTCCCGCACAGCGTGGCAGTTGATGTTACTACCCTGAAAGCTCTGCTGGCGGCTCAGTTGGGGCTGCCAGTTAACATGTCTACACATGAGTTTAATCTAATGTAATCTGTCCAAGTGGTTTGGGTCCTCACAGCATGGTGGCTCATTTCTAATACAAGCAGTCCAAGAGACAAAATACACAATGGCCAGTCTCTTCAATCCTGGGTGTGAAAAGTGACAAAGCATCACTTTTGCTAGAATCTGTTGTTCTGACTGATTTTTTTAAATTTTTATTTATTTATGATAGTCACAGAGAGAGAGAGAGAGAGAGGCAGAGACATAGGCAGAGGGAGAAGCAGGCTCCATGCACCGGGAGCCTGATGTGGGATTCGATCCCGGGTCTCCAGGATCGCGCCCTGGGCCAAAGGCAGACGCCAAACCGCTGCGCCACCCAGGGATCCCTAGAATCTGTTGTTCTAAGCAGTCAGCGAGCCCACCTGACTTCAAGGGAGGGGACAGGAAGAATACTGAAAAAAATTGTGACCCACTTTAATTCCCCCCCCCACACTCTACTCTCTTACCACAATTATTTACATATTTACAAATCTCCCACATGCAAAATTTACACTGCTCCCCTCCCCTACTTCTTAACACTCTCCTCCCTCTCCTACCTAAAGCCTCACTTATGTCATCATGGCTTCAAGTTCACATTCAGAGTTCAGGCTTTTATCATCTAAATCAGGCCCAGGTGTGAATGTGGCTCTTTGGGTGTGGGCCCTCTCCATTCGAAGACCTGTGAACCAAAGAGGAAAGTTATCTCCACACACACACATTAGATATACAATGTTGGACAGGCATAGAGAAACCACAAATGGCATTCCCATTCAAAAGTGAGGAAAATAGGAGGCACATGGCAGTCATTGGTCCATAGCAATTATGAAATCCAGCTGGGCACATATTGCCAATTCTTTGAATTGTTCTGTTTCCTGGGAATGATTCTCCATGGTTTTTGGCTTTAGGCCCTGGTTTCTTGTTTCTTCCTTCACATCGTCTTTCTTTTTCCACAAAATATAGACTGTTCACATCTAAATGTTTCCTCTGCCTACTTTCTGCCCATTGTAGTTTGGGGATGGGGTATCCAAAGGCTCTTTAAGTTTTGTACTATCCCAACCCCATCAGTCAAAGCTAATATGATTTTCTCTAAAAGTTTGTAGATTCCTTTCAGATCAAATTATATATCATTAGAGAAAAGCCATACTCACATTTTTCCAGTGTAAGCTATTTTTTTGAGCTGAGAGTCAGGGCACTGTCAAACAATATCCTTAAGATTTTCAAAGGTTTTTGCTTAGTTGGAAATGTCTTTGAGGCATGCACTGAAGACTCTTATAATACCTATTGTCTAAGAGTGAAGATCTATGGGTAGTGACATTAGGACTATTTGAGGCCCTAGTAGGTATACACATAAAACACTCTGAGGACTCACCAAAAGGTAATATAACAGTATAGCACCCTATTAAAGTCATTACTCTTAAGCCATGCTTTACTGATAGTGCTCTGGATTTCATATTTGTCCCAAAGCCATTTCTTATTTTTTGAGTCTTTTGACATCTGGAGCAACTCAGGATGAGAGATAGTTTAATTTTCTATCTCAGTAAGCATTGCCTTCAATTTACTTTCTTGAAATTCAGCTTGAAAACTGAAGTTCTTTTTCAAAAAGAAATAGGGTAGCTATCTTTTTCACACATGATTAAAAAATAGTTGGCACATTCTGATTAGAAATATCCTTAGTCAAATCCATCAGCACATTCATTATATATATTTTCTATTTTTCACATTACCATTGGTGACAATGTTATTGACCAGGGTCACCTTTTCTCTAGTTTCCAGTACAAATAGTTTCACTATCATCAAGTCCCATCAACAGTTGTCTCAAGGCTCTTCTACCTTCTCTAAAAGTGTTCTCAAAAGTCTTCCATCTTCTCTCCACCATTGGGTCCCAGAGCTGATGTCACCTATTTTGGAATTTATGGAAGCTCTCCATATGCAGTACCAAATTGTGTTTCAATGATCCAGTCTTGCTTTAAAAAAATACTAAAATACTAAAATGTAGTGACCACATGTAATTATTATCTTTCACAGTTCTATGGTTGCCTGGGCTCAGATGAGTAGTTCTCACTTGGAATCATTGAGCTCGGGACTTGGGATCAGAGTTATCTGAAGGCTCAAGTGGGCAAGATATCCAGGCTGGCTGGCTGTTGATGTTAGCTGTTGGCTGTGGACTCTTTAAGAGCTGTTGCCAAAGGTGTCTCCAAGTGGCTTCTCTATATGACTTAGATTTTCACAACATATGAGCTGTATGTACCTGTCCTAAGATACAGGATTTGGAAGCTCCCATTCTCTTAAGCCTTAGGCTCAGAACCTGGCTTAGCATCACTTTCAGCGAATTCTATTTGCAAGTAGTAAAAGAACTCACCTAGAGTCAAGGGGGAAGGATCATAGAACTTAACCCTTCAGTGGCAGAAGTGCACTGAAGTATGGTCATCTTCAATCTACCACATGTGTTAATAACACTTAATTTCAGACCATACATTCTATCTTTATTTTTTTAGTGGCTTCAGAATTTTGTGTTTTGCAGAAGAAGCCACCCATACTCTGAAATTCTAAAGAAAAGTACTCCCGTACTTTTCACTATCACATGGATTCTCCTTTTGACTTCTTACCTCTTTTAACCATTTAGAATTTATTTTTGTGTATGATCTGAGGTGGAAATCCAAAGAAGGATTAGATATTCCAAATAAGGAACAAATTATGTAATGTCACTGATTACTGAGTGATCAGTTTAAAAATGTTTGAAGTTTCATATTACAAAATCTTCTGCCTACGTAGGTCAGTTTATCATTCATCCAATTGCTCCATTGATTTATTATTTCTGCACAAATAAGACATTGTTTTAACTTACATCGATTTATATTTCATTTGATTTTTAAATAAATCCCACTTGGGGTGCCTGGTGGCTCTGGTGGTAAAGTGTTTGACTGTTAGTTTGGTTTTAGGTCATGATCTCTGAGTCATGAGATTGAGATCCACATCAGGGTCCTCACTTAGTGTGGAGTCTGCTTGAGATTCTTTCCATCTCCTTCTCCCTCTGCCTTTCCCTCCCGCTTGCATACATGTGCTTTTTTTTTCTCTCTCTCTAAAATACGTACATAAACAAACAAACAAAATCTTTAAAAAAAAATCCTCCTTTCAAGTGGTCTTCATCAAAAGATATTTTTCCCGGTACATTTTTGAGTTAGTTGTCAACATTTGTAATAAGAAAATGATAAAAAGTTTTAAAAATTATGATTATTATTCAATTTACTTGGAATTTGGTAATTTATAGATAAAATTGTTTTTTTCTTTGCTTGTTTTTATATTTTATTCAGGAATTTCTCCCTCTCTGATCTTCAGTTCTGAGAAATGTTCTTTTCCCTTTAAAAATAATTTATTTTCCTCATTTCTCTGCTTATTGCCCTTTAAAAAACACCTTGTAGATTTATGGTTAAACTACTGGATCTATTATTTTTGTTAAAACTTTCCCTCAAGAAGTAATTTCACATTTTCTATGTGTTTTAGAAGAATTAGTCTTCCAGGTACTTTTGTTTATTTATTTGATTCATCTGCGTTTCTCTGCTTCTCAGGTCATTTAAAAAAATTAAATCATGTTTCTAACTTCTTGGAACACTGATCAACTTGATTCTTATAGTATCCTGTTTAAAGTAATTGCATGTGATTTATTTTTCCAAATTTGAAAATAATAGCTGTACTCATTTAGAAGGTTTTTTTTTTTTGTTTCATTTACACTGCTTTAGCAATTATTTGCTACATATGTGATAGGCAACTAGTTCCTGTTCTTAATATATAAAAATCTATTGGAAATCAATACCAAGAAGACAAAATTTCTGAAGCAAAAGGGCAGAGACATGAATAGGCAAATCATTTCAGAAGGAATGCAAAGAGCCAATAAATAAACATATGAAGGGATACTTAAATCAATGATCAGTTTATGCAAATTTAAGCAATGAAATGTCTTTTTCACATAGACGGGCAAAAGTGAGAAATATGATACAGCAAGGGTGTGTGGAAATTGAGAAATATGATACAGCAAGGATGTGCCACAGTTGGTGGCAATGTGTATTTTAATACTCTTTTTCTTCAGAGGATGATTTGACAATAATACATATTAATATTTAAGGTGTAAGTGCTCTTTGACTTATTCATTCTGCCTCTAAAATTTTATCTTTATGAAATAATCTGACAAGTTCCAAAAGATATATGTACAGGGGTGGGTAATGTCAACTTGCCAGTTAAAAGAAAGAAGAAAGGAAGAAAGGAAAAAGGAAAGAAAGAAAGAAAGAAAGAAAGAAAGAAAGAAAGAAAGAAAGAAAAGAAAGAAAGAAAGAAAAGAAAAAGAGAAAGAAAAGAAAAAGAGAAAGAAAGAAAGAAAGAAAGAAGAAAGAAAGAAAGAAAGAAAGAAAGAAAGAAAGAAAGAAAGAGAGAGAGAGAGAGAGAGAGAGAGAAAGAAAGAAAGAAAGAAAGAAAGAAAGAAAGAAAGAAAGAAAGAAAGGCAAAGAGAATAAGAAGGAAGGAAGGAGGAAGAACTTTAAATCTAGTAATAGGAATTCGGTTACATATATTTCATTCTATCCATTTAAAAAAATGAAATAGGGCAACATGTATTAACCTGGAAAGGTGTGTATAATTTTGTGACAGAATCCTGGTGATAATCTCCTTTTTTTAAAAAAAAAGATTTTATTTATTTATTCATGAGAAACAGAGAAAGGAGAGAGGGAGAGAGGCAGAGACACAGGCAGAGGGAGAAGCAGGCTCCATGCAGGGAGCCCGACATGGGACTGGATCCCGGGTCTCCAGGATCACGCCCTGGGCCGAAGGCGGCGCTAAACCGCTGAGCCACCGGGGCTGCCCTCTCCTTTTTAAAAATATATATGTACATGAATAAAAAATGAGGTTTTCTACAAAACACATTGATTCTGGTGGTTATTTCTGAGAGTTGAGACTAAGAAGAAACACCTGCTTCTTATTTTAACGACTTCTATCTTACACTGGTTGATACATTTGTCAATAAACATGATATTTGAAATCAGGAAAGTGACCTGTTTCCGCTAAAAACTTAGTACATACTTACTGCAAAAATGTTCAGAAAACACATGAAGGCATAAAAAAGGAAGTGAAAAATGACCCATAATTTTACATACTGATCTACTGTCTTAATGGCTTAACACTTCCTTATTTATCTTCTGACACATATGCATTGACACTTGCACGTATTTGCTGGAAGGACGCACAGCCGGTACACACTTCTTACTTGTCTTTAAGCTGGGTTTTACTGAGTGGTACTGGCTGGACTGAAGGTGCATATGTGATATGTACCTCCATGTGTGTGTCAACAATTCACACCTCTGTAATAGAGCGCTCTCTTTTCCCCGTAGTATATTGTGCTGGCCTCTCTGTTCTTCTCACTTCCATGGTGGTCAGGGTGCCCCACTCATCCCTGTTGCCACCTCCCCACCCTCTAGCCCGGGTCCTGAGTGTGGTGCCTGACCCAAAAGGATTCTCCACATTTTCTGTTGAGTGATCGAGTGCATAAGCAAATGAGTGAGTGACTCAATCCATCAAAGCCCATTTAGCTGAGCGCACTGACACTCAGCCATCATGTGCCTTTGGGAAGATCATGCATTTCTCTGTGGTTAGTTGTCCATCTGGAAGCTGAGAGTAATAAATGCCACATCACAGGAAGTTTAAAAGGATGAAAGAGATAATATTTATAAAATACTTAACTTCTTTAGAAGGAAAATCCCCACCAAGCCCAATGTGTATACTATTATCATTGATTCTTTGCAACCCCATCAATCACACAGAGGATTCTGTGGCTCGTGTTTTCTCTCAGCAGCTGGATTTCCAACACTTCTTTCCATTAACATATTGCAGGAAGTGAACATGAATACTATTCTGTGTGAACGTCACATCTTCGGTAAAATCGTAGAGTTTCTACACTAATTAAAAAGGTGATATATATATATATATATATTTTTTTTTTCTAACCTTCTCAGCATCTTGCTGAGATAGGGGAGGGAAGCTATTATTATCCTAATTTTGCAGCTAGGGAAACCAACATGAGAGACCCTCTTTCCCTCAGCATTAGATGGAAGATGATAAATAAAGGCAGAACTTGAATCTGAATCTTTTGGTTTTCATCCTTAAGCTAATGAGCTGAAAATAAAATAAAGCTTTAGAATGCAATATGCTTTCTTGAGTCTGTAAGAACACACACCAAAAAAAAAAAAAAAAAAAAAAACCTTTTTTCCTCCTTTTCTCCTCAAACAGTATTAAGCTATGAAAATAAAATATTTGCTCTGAAGCTATTCAGACAGGAATTTATATCAATGAAATTGCCCAATTATACTGTCTTTTGTCAAAAAGCATGTGGAGGAGGCTAAAGGAAGCTAGTGAGCCCCTTACTTGTGGGTTTTTAGGTTGGTGTGAAATTTTAAAACGTGTATGGTGATATATAAGGCTGAGATCATTCTTGTTTGAGATGCTAAAATCAAAGCACTTCTTTATTACGTTGGCAAATAGTTTTGCCCTGTTTTTCTCTGTGATTAAAACAATTTCCTGTTAAAAACAAACTAATATAGTAGCACTGAATTCTTTAGTAGTTACACAAACATTTATTGATCAGTGACGCTGTGCCAGACACCCTGGATGTTCGAGATACTAAGATGGACAAGAGAAGCAAAGTGCCCTCCCTCCTGGAGACTACATCTTGCAATAGGAGCTACAATGAGCAAATAGTAAATAGAAAATTTAAAAGTCATCTAAAAGTCATATAGTGATAAGTACCATAGAGAAAATAAAGCTGTGACCTTTGGAGAAGGACAGAGGGCGCTCTGAAGAGAGGCCATGTGAGCATAGAGACCTGCGTCTTAAAGACAGGAGCTCCGTCAAAACTCAGAAGATTATTCCAAGCAGAGGGAACTAAAAATTATAATGGTCCCATTTCCTCTGCCTAAAGGGCTTGTCTCTTTCTCACGCATCTTTGAAGCTCAGCCCCACTGAACTGTTAACCTTTCCTCCTTTCCTGGTGCTCTCCTGGCACATCTGTTCTCCTTTATGCTTCCTTAGCATGGAAAGGGATCTGCAGGGCTCTGCACCATGGGCTCCTCAGGGCACAGGGGCTTGAGGGCATGCTCCTGGGGTCCATGCCCCCTAGCACAGGGCCCGACACAGAAGCTGCTCGATAAAGCTTTTGTAAAATACTCAGAGCCCAGACTTAGACTTTGGCCCGAGACTTCTACATCTTTGCTGATTCTGAAACCATTACGTGCTGCACAAAAGGCCTGCTCAGAGATGAGCTGTCTAACTGTTGGAATCAAGCATTCCGATGCTTCAGTAGCTCTTCTTATCTTGTTTTATTTGCCCAGTTTCTGTTTGGCACCAGGTTGAGGACGGGACATAGGCAACACCTTACCAAAACAATGATTTCTTCCTGAAACGTCACTGCTTTCTGGAACATGCTCTTGGCACCATGTGGGGACATTTCAACCCTGGGAGACAATAAATTATGTTTTATGCTCTCGGGATACATAGCTCCCTCTCCGAGTCTCAGACGCCACAGAGAAGAAGGGGATGAAACCAGTTGTCGCCTTTTGCGTCAAAAACACCAGTTTGTTGAGCCACAAAGTCAGCCAATTCTCTTGGAAGCCTGTTCCTAATTTCTGCATCTCCCTTTACCATTCTGGTTTTGTTTGGGGAGTAAAGGAAGTTTCTAAATATTTTGAACCCCAGGGTCCTTTGTGGCATTCTTGGGTCCTTCTCTCCTTTCACTGAAACATAAAACAACCCACAACTGTTTGCTTGCATAACCCTTTCTCTTTTATATACACACAGTAGGATTGGGCATAATTCAACAGATCAGTCCTCTCCCAGCTTCTGTCACATTCCTTCTGATGGGAAAAGTTTAGAATGGTCACAAGAAACATTCATTTGAAGGACAGAGTCAGTTCCAGATGGGTTATCTCAAAGAGGTAGCATGTGAAAAAAGGTGCCGGCTTCATGTTCAAGTTAGACAAGGTGCAATTAGGTGCTCACCCATTTGCCTCCTACGTCCCTAATAAAGTATTCGTGGTAAATGATAATTAAGTCATGGCTTTGAGGCACTACAGTGTGACTCTCACAAATGGGCCAACTCGTTCTATCAAATTCATATCCAAACGTTCCTTTGATCCCACCTGCAGCCCACACCTGTTTTGCTCTGGGTCTGGCGAGGCAGCCTGCAGGATGGTGCGGAGCCTTTGCTCCTGCGCTGCCCCCACCATGCTCCTCGGGAACGCACTCACCTGTTGCCCTAGCCCATGTCCCCTGGCTTTGATCTTTAGGCACCGTGGAAACTGTCGCCTGTGACAGAATTGTAGTTAGGCCTCATTGCCTTGGAATGCAAGCTTCAAGGTTTCTGGAAATTTGATAATGAAGTGGTACACGTTCCAGGACGGTAGGCTGGCATGCCGAGCTGTTTCAAAGATGTTATTCCAAAATTTCATTTTTCTAAGGTGGGGTAGGGGTGAATGGCCCATAACTCTAGAAGTCAAAGAATCTTCCAGAGGTTAGTGTGAACTCATTCCCACTCCCAGACTCATTATCAGCGGGACACAACTATCCTCTGAAAAGACAGGCACTGTGTTATTCTTGACCCCCCACAGTTCTGAACCAGTAGGCTCACCTCCCTCTTGCAAACAGGTGAGAAATCTATATAAAAGTGGGGCTTCAGGCACTGAAAGGGACTAGGAATATTTTTACAAAAAGAAAAACAACACAGTTGACCCTAATTTAAACTGAATCAGCAGATAAGGTGAAAGCTTTTAAAAAATGTTTTAAATGGGCCACCTAAAATATAAGAGTTGTTTGCCAAAAGCTACATCTGACTCGAATAAGCAAATCTGTTGTATATAGCCTGTGCGTGTAAAACAAAATCCAAATGCGAGCACGCATACTTTCATGTAAGTCAACGACAGCAATCCGTATCTTATTTGTGTGTATCTTTGATGTCTATTATGTTACGTCATCTGAAGTGATTACATTGCTTTTATTTAATAAAAATGTTAAAGTTGTTTTAAGTCTCTGAATGGAAAGATAAAAAAAAAAAAGTCGAATTCTTATTTGCTACATCTCAGCTTTTATGTTGCAAGTAGCTTATGGGGAAGTTCTTAGTCTAAACAGTCTACAGTTGTCCGGATTAAGATCAAGTGGGAGAAAGATGAAAATCTTAAAAGCAGCATGATACAAATGCTCCTGCTACTCATGGGTAAATTAGACATTTGTGAACTTCAACTGTTGGGAACGATGGGAATGTTCTGATGTGGGCAGAAGGTGAGGATCTCCGGGGCAAGTTACTGGAGGCAGGAGGATTCAATCCACTCCCCAAACAAAGGCCCCCAAAGGCGTACATGCCCCTGCACTGGAGAAGGAGGGAGCAGAAACCAACTTGCAAGTCTGCTGTGGGGGAAAACAAGCTCGTTTATTGTCCATCTGCTGATAGGAATTGGAGGAAGGGCTGTGGTTGCTGACAGAGCAGGTCCCCATGAATTTAACTATTATTTCAGGTTTCTATCTTTTCCTCTTTGGTAGGAAGATATTAAAAATAAGTCTCTGGCAAAAAGCACAGAAAAACAGAGTCTCTGAAATTGCAACTGGTACAAATTTCTGGCCAACAACCTTAATTTCTGGTGTTTGTCATCATTGAGCAGTTTGCCCAGTTTGCTCTCTTAAAGGATCCGAAAGCACTGGACTGTCATAGATTTCAGGAATATCTTAGAAGCCCAGACATGGAGCCACTCTGAAGAGCTCCACGTGGACTTTGAGTACTAGGGATTATGACACATACAAGAGCTGTCATTTGTATGTGCAGAAGTCACTTTGAAACTTTTTTTTTAGAAGTATTAGAGTTTGCATATTTATTTCTGACAGGATCTACAGGTTATAATATCCTGGTGCCTTAGCTCCAAGAGCTAGTCATTTCATTTCTCATCTTCTCCATGTCACATCTGTCTGGCATGTCTTCACTTTCACTTTAAGATATGTTAACAGAATAAAAAGTGGATCTCACAAATCTGGGGTACAGAAAACCAAAAAGAAACACAGCAAGCTTCTTTTCCACCACCAAAACAAGTTCAGGTCAGAGCCTTATTTGGGTACTTGGGGCGACAGGAGGTGGTAACATAAAAACACTTGTGGAATTCAAACACTTCAATTTCCCAATGGTTAAAATCAGCAGTAGTAGTAGCAGCAGCAGCAGTTCACACTTAGTGCAGTGCCTAAGAGAATTATTTGTTATTCTGCATTATATTATGCTTACATTTATTTTAAAAATAGCCTTTACTTTGTCCATTTCCTGACAGTGACCACTCTTCAGTCTCATTGCTCCAATGTATTTTTTCCTACCACCATCAGCGTGGTTTTCTTACAAACCAAACCTGATTGTGTTATGCTCCTTGAATGAGTAAATCTTCAGTGACTCCCCTACAGCCCTCAGGAATGTCAAGATGCTTGGCTCTGCAAACTCCACTGGGCAGCCTCCCACCATTCCCTCCCACGGGTTCTGCGCTTCTTGATCTATTCTTCCATTGTATGGAACCACCGAGGGAAGCCCACGTCCTCTCTTGCATCTATGACTGCTCTTTCTGGAACGACCATCTCCAAACCACTGTTAACGACTAACCACCCTCAGGACCCTCCATCAATCTCTCCCACCCCAGACCTTCCTCATCCTCCTCCAGAAGCCTCCTCTGATCCTCCTGCCTAGACCAGGACCTCTCTGTGCTTGCCTGCTCTGCTGGGCATGACATACCATTGCCATTCATCCAAGTTCTGTGCTTGATGAGCAACCCCAGTGAGCAGATTGGAGGGAATTTGTTCTTCATGTTCCCAGCATTTAGTATGGTCCTGGTGCAGAATAGGTGCCCAGGAAATGTTGGAGGAATAGATATATGTGTGCAAATTGAGATAGTTGTATAGATATGTATTTCATCTTTTTAAGAATTAGGGATTTTGGTAGTTGAATGTACATAAGTTTTTTTTTTCATACATTGAATTTTACTCTCTTTTAAGGCAAGAAACAGGGGTGTTGAGGGGAAGCAAAGCCAGTTTTGAACCTGCTTGTAAGGCTCATCGGGATATTGCTGTTGCTATGACCTGTTGCTGCAGAGGGAGTACTGGGGGTAGTTTTTACTTGATTAGCCTCTCTGGGGGGAGTAGAATGCCCTTGAAGAATCACAGACTTTAATTGAGTTGAGCAGGTGTTCCTCAGTTGGCATCGCTGCAGCTGGTAAGACCCCTTACTCCATGGCCATGTAGGAGCCTGGGCTCTGGACTCTGGATGGCTTAAATCCTGCTTCTGTTCTCTTCCAATCTGGGCCATTTCTGTAACGACTTGGGCCTATGTCTCCTCGTTTGTCCAGTGGCCTCATGATGGCACCCAATCCATGGGGCTGGTGGGAGACCTGTCCACATGGAGTACTGAATGCCTGATGCCCAGTAAACAGTCTGCAAATGTCAAATGGGCTCAATGCCACCATCCTCGCTTTTCCAAATCATAGGTCACTAAGCTGTATCCCCTTTCATACAGCCCTGGCCTTCAAAGGAAGAGACAGGACCCACCTTCCAGCTTGATCGCAGCCGTGGAAACTTTCTGGGTGATGCTGAGTAAAGGCAGATGGGAAGAGGCTGGGATGAGGTGAGGCGAAGTGTCTCTTTCTGGCTTCATATTTAAATGCAATTCCTGCTCTGCTTGGAAGCAAAGACAGGGCTCATCGGCACAGAGAATGAAAAAAAGCCAGATTTGTGTCATTGAGCTTTTTCATCCACAAACACATAACCAGCCTGCAGAATTTTTGTAAAATCTGGAGAATGAGATTGACGTTAAGTTTCTTGTATCATGTTCTCAAGGGTGTATTAAGAGGACTAGGTAGTTAGTTCTCCAAAGGCAAATTCCCATGAGGGATTTTAGATGCAGTACTCTTGATGAACTGCATTATTTATTTATTTATTTTTTTACAGAGAGAGTGAACCCTGGAACGCAGTTCCCACAGGGGATCTCTGCGTGTTGTAGATGATTAGCCGCTACAGCCATAGAGGAGGCAAAGAATAAAATAGGATTTACATGAAGAGGTTTGTGCGTTGCAAATTTCCATAATAACAAAAGTTTAGAAAAACTGGTATTAAGGTTTTGACAGTGAAAGACTACTTTGGTTTAAAATTTAGATTAAAAAAGAAAGGTCTAATTCCAGTAAACTAATGTCCTGGAGATTATTATTTTTTTTTTAGAGATTTAAAAAGAAATGGTCCACTCTTAAAACATTTTCATAGAGACACATCTCATTGTCTTATAAGACCATGAACTCTCTGCATGATATAATCTAACAACAGAGAGAGCATTTTTTTTGGTTTGGTTCTGGCTCTAAAGCCCGACTCCGGCCAGCAGAAGGTGGTACAGGGGCCAGGGCTCTGCTCAAGTGGGGCCCAGGGAGGCCGGGTAAGGCATGCCTATGCTTCTACTGTGAATGAAGCCTTGTTTCTGATGGCTTTAATTATGAATCTAACAGGAACACACTATTTGGGGGGGGGGGCAAGAAAAATGTGTCATTTCAGGCAGATAGTTTGAATCAAAACCGTATGATGATTTATAGCAAAAGTATAAGGTTATCTTACGGAGAATAGCTGGTGAGACAGACAACACGTGAGGATGGCATAGAAACAGTGAGTAGGAGATAACACTAGCAAATGTGACCAGGTAATGCAAATTTAAGTGGCCTAAGTATAACTTAGGTAGGCTAATCATTATTTTTCATTTAAGAAGGTACAAAGCTTGTTAATTCACACAACATTGCATTGCATTATTAAACCACATAGCTATGAGTAAATGGAGACCTGGGGACAAATTTTGAATTTGGTTCTCTCACTCAGTAACTGTGTGACCTTGTGCACACAACTTCCATTTTTCATACCTGGGTTTCCTCCACTGTAAAATGAGGGGATAGTAAAAACTAGATTTCATAATTCTATTGAATGAGATAAGCTGCCTATATCACTGGGAATACCTGCCATAGAGTAAATGTTATACATTTAGCTATTGTTATGTTGATATTAATTCTGTGATCAGTATCTTTTCATGAACTGTTCTCAACTTTTCTTAATTAAATAGACAACATTGGAATTACTATGTCAAAGGGTGAACCTATCATTTTGTTCTTTCTAGTTTTGGCAATCTGTTTCTTTAATTAAAATCATACTTGAACTTATTTTCTGTCATGACACATTGGTTACAGCCATATTCGTTGTTAAAATATGAAGATACCTGTGTGTCAGTTAGTAACTTGCTGCTGGGTGATCCCCTCCTTTGTGTCCATCCTGTCGCTTCCCAGGAGCCCTCAGACTGCCCCAGGGCACAGGGTGAACCCTGGGACCCCTCTCCACACCTGTGGCCTCCATCTGAATTGAACATTTGTTCAATTCATAAATAAATTGAACATTTATTTATCATCCATGTGCATTTCCCCCCTTATAAGTTTCATGCCTCTTTTTCCACTGGAAGTTTCAGTGCTCTTCCTAATGACTGATAGGCATTCTTTAAAAATTCAAAGTATCAACCCATTGTATGTATGTTTATTGTGAATATAGTTTCTACTTTGCTTGTCTTTTAATGTTGTTAGTGATCTCTCTTTTTTTTTTTCCTGGAGTTTACTTTAAAAAAATCAACAGTTTTCCATTTCTACCGTTGCTTTGTGCTTAGAAAGTTTCCTTCCTCTGTATTAGAAATCAGAACAAAATATTAAATTATATATTACAGCTTCTTTATATTTTTATTTTTCATACACATTAAATTCTCCAATCTGTCTATAATTAATATTAGCGTATGATGAGGATGTGGGAGCTCGCTGTACTTGGCTCTCAAACAGCCTGTCTCCTCAATTCTGTTGACCTGGATGCTTCCTTTCTTTTATATGACTCTAGGCTTATATGCCTATTGTAATACTTTTTTTTTAAAGCAAGGCCATCCTGTGTTAGTTAATATTTGTTCTTTTAAATATCAAGTCGTAGCTTCAGTAACTGAGCAAACACTATACCTTGAGCTTCCTTGTGCAGATTTGCTGGCTCCAGAGCCAGGGCCACAACGGCAAGTGCAGTGAGCACTGTTGCCACCCGGCTGGGCCGGGGTGTTGCTCTGAAATAGCAGCGATTTGCCAGGACTTCGTGTGATGGCCTTTGAATTATGACCAGAATACTTTCTTGGGGAAAAATAGTTGAGAAGACTTTCTCGTCAAGTCTGACTCCACAGATATTTGGAGAGGACGTGGCCTGATCTGGACTATAAAGTTGTGCTTTCATAAAATCAGTTTACAAAAGGAAAAAAAAAAAGTATGAATTTTCAAGGATTCATTTTCATTGAATTCATAGAATAAAGACCTTTGAGTGAAAGGGATTCTTGGATCAAAAAAGAAATTTAATTGCTTCTTCAAGCTCTAATGACGGTACTTTTCCATAATTTAAAAAAATAATTTGAGTGAACTTTCCTTTTTGCTTCACCACCAACGGGAGGCAGGGAGCAGGGATAGTCCAGTGGAGAAACAAGTATTGCTTTGTTTCTCTTTCGACCCCTCCGTAACTCCAGTTAAACATACCTAAGGTTATAAAATTTCTTCACTGGCATCATTGCATGTTGCCATTGTACCAGCCTGAAACGATGTATTTTAAATTACTGGCCTTTTAACATATTTGACATTGAAAAGTCTACCCTGTAATTTGCCATTCCTCCCTCTGGTAACACTGGCTCTTCAGTGAAGACCAGGCTGAGGAGCAAATTTCAAAGAAACTTAGAAGGATGTAGCACGAAAGAACAGGTAAATTTAATGCACATGAATATTACAGAGAAGGTGTATAATAAATATCAGAATTGTATCATAATACAATTGATTATTACACTGGTGTGAGACTATGAGATTATATCTTACAAGGTAATTGGTGCATAGTATTAGAAGATCTAGCAATCTGAGTGCAGAAAATTTATAAGAAATGCATTTTATGCTGCAACTAATATATGTCAATTATACTACAATAAAAAAAGAAAAGCATTTTATAGTTTCTTTTGTTGGAGAAGAATTTATGATATTATAGCTCATGTAACTGGCAACTTCTTTCCTACCTTGTGTATTTGAGGTTTTGGGGGGGGGAGAGCAAATTTTAAATTTCAACTTTATTTTAGGATTTATTTAAATTATGTTATGCTGTCAATGTGTCACAGGGCTTTTTATGCTCTTTTTTTTTTTGTTAGCCTATCATTTTTAAAGAAATCTTAAGCAAATAGCATTTAGAACTAATACATAACTCTGTCAGTATTTTCAAAGTGCTATAGTGTTTCAAAGAGAAGAAAAGCATTGTTCTTTACCTTGCCCAATATAGCAATGAAAGTAGGGCAGGCTGATTTAGTATAAGATTCCAAAGCTGCATTGTCATGTCACTAATGCTTAAAAGCCCTTAATTTACATTTTCAGAAAAAATATTATAGAATTAAATATCTTTGAACCAGCAAGACTGTTCATTACAGGAAGTTATTATTTTGATCAGGCTGTTGGTTTCTGAAGTCTCTTGGCAACAATACAAAAATAGCTTTCCCTTGTTAATAAAGAACAATCTGCAAAAACAAATTAGAAATGTGTTAAGGACAAAATAAACAGACATTTTATTTTTTAAACTTGGGGGCCTATGCATTTCACAGACTTCTGGAATCTAGGGAGCTCCACCCAACTGCTACACATTTTATTGCTCTATTATAGGTTTGGCATGAGACGAATAATTTTCCAACTGTTGGAACAATGTGGATTCACATTTTTCCAGAAGGAAAAAAAAAAACCCTCTCTATCTTACATATTAAATTCCAAATAGAGAAACAGTGTCTGTATCACTCTGCCCATTTTATGATGGAATTTGAGAACTAAGGGAAAAAATATATATATGAAAATGGTATATCTAAGTGTAGTTGAAGCCCGCATCTGGTGAAAGGATTTTTAAGTCAGTGTAGAAAAGTCAATTCACAGAGCTAAGCTCCCATGTTGTGAAATCTCACTTAAAACAGTGACTCGAGGCCAGTCACCTGGGATTTGTTGAAATAACTCCTGTCCAGTTCTTACTGTTCCATATGATACATATATTGCCGGCTGCTAAAGAGAGCTTGGTATAACTGGCAGAGCAAAAGTTCTTTGAATATTCAGGTAGTCTAATAGTTCCTCCTGGGTGATCAGAAATTGATATTGACCTAACCGCCATTGTAACCAACAGTCCTGTTTGGGGGAAGGGGGTGTCCGCTGATGTTGTAGCTCTTCCAAAATTAAGAAATTGCCATTTTTCATGTTCATACAAAGGGATACTTTCAATAACTTGCACTGGAAAGTGATTATTCTAGTTTCCCCCAGAAACAATGCAGGGCTGTTCACAAGACCTGTATGAACAAATGTACTGGGTTGGGATTGCATCGTGGCTTGGGCAAGTGGGGAAGGCTGCTGGTGCTCTACCCGCACCTGACTGGACGCCCTGTGCTGGAGGGAAGTGAAAGAAGTGGACACAAAGGCAACAGAGGGGATGAATGACGTGCGAGTGGGTAACATCATTGCATGGAGATGTGCACGGCAGGCAGATGTTTGTGCCTGCAAGGGTTGCTGCCAGTGAGCAGAGAGCCATGCATTTTGGATAGTCCTTCTCTCTTTTGCTCTGACACGAGAAGTCATGCCCCTTTGTATGACAGCCGTCATGCTCATACCCAGATGACGTGCTTGCTGGGACATCAGCCTAAAAAGCTGTGTTTTCCTTGGCTTGTCCCTAATACTTCCTGATGTCTGCATTTCTGCTTGTCGCAGGCTGTTCCTTTGCTCTCACCTTTCCCTCTCCCAGGTCGTCACCCCCCTTTCCCCATTCATGGGGCTGACTTCCCTCCCCTCTGTTTCTGTCCACTGCTAGAGGTCCCCCAATGTGTTGTCACACCCGCCTGGCAAGAAGGCTTTCCTCCTCATCCTCCTCGTGGAAGGCTTACTTTGGGGGTCTCTGCAGGAGCCACCAGGTCAGCTTGGACCAGGACTGCACTTCTGGGCTCTCTGATGCAGGGGGCAGGTTGAAGAGTCCAGTGGCAGCAGAAGGTAGGGGAGGTTCCGCAATCTCTGGGACTTCTGTCTCTGGAGAGCCAGCAAGCTGACATCATAGTGTTGAGAACTAAAGCATCTCAAGAGGCCATCTGGTGCAGCTCTGGGCTTTCAGAGGGGTACGGTTTCATCTCCTCCAGGAGTCTCCTGAGGTCTGGAGAGGTTAAGTGATGTGCTCCAGATCTTGCCGCTGACAAATGGTGGAGGGCCCTGTGTGTGTGGGAATGTGCCAGAGAAACTAGAACATTGGTAGCCTCCTTCCAGAATTGACTTTCTTTTTCATTTAAATAAAATTCTGGATTACAGGAAAGTACCCGCATTTAAGACTCATAACATTTTGTATTATTTGCTGCCTATGTCTTTTTTTCTCTTGGAGTCTTTAAAAGTCACACAGGAAATGTACCTGTTAATGTTCTTGTGGGGGAGGGAAGATGGGCCAAAGAAGTAAAAAGAAACAAATTAATTCTTTTTAGAAGGGAGAAAAATGGAAAACAGTGCACCCTGCTGGTGACACCAGTGCCCCCTCTGACTACCTGGACCCCACCTCATACCTTCTCTCCCCTTCAGGAGCAAAGCAACAAGTCAGGGGAGAATCCTTCCAGAATTTTTCACACCTATCAGTTGCTGTACATGGACTTCCATGTGATATTTGACGGGACCTCCTGACCCCTGCTTTCTTCACTACCATTGTGTGCTGAGAGGAGACACGCATACTGTCACTGTGTTAATTTTAACTATCATGCCTAAGCACATTCTACATTTTACCCAAATTGCCCCCTCCAAGTGTTCATTTCTGATTCAAGCAATTCCCTTTTTGTTCCAACTACAGCACAGCGAATGTCCTTGGACATGTCTCCCCATGTGCATGTGAGTGCTGGAGATGGAATTGTGCTGGTTCACGGGACACGCACATACCCTCTTGTTCCCAGCGGGTCCCAGTGGTTGTGACATACTCATACCAACTCCAATGGAAGAGTTTCCATAAATCCTTCCCAGTACTCAATGGTCTTGGTCTTCCTTATTCTCTAAGAGCTCATCCCCTGGTTGTTCAGGTAAAAGGAGAGAGTAAGTAAGTGTTCAGAGCCCCGCAATTTCGTGTGGCAATGAGAGTGTGGCAGACCCTAGGAGCCAGCATAACACACTCTACCAAGACGATGACCAAGACACCTCAGCCTGAAAAGCTGTTATTTTACTGCATTTGCCACTTTTGTGCATTTTGGCCTACTGATGATTTAGCTGTTGTATGGTAAAGGCAATGATAAAACAGATTACCTTATATTTCAAAGCCCTTGGCAAAAGAAAATTCTATGTAGTCCATATTTGAATGCTTTCTAACAAGTCAACTACTTGATTATATATAGATAGTAGAACTAAAACCCAGCATGTCTAAAGGATTTACCCATGATCTCACAGGAAGGCTTCTTTTAGGAAAATAAATTTCAGTAAGGTTGAATAATTGACCAAGAAAGAGCGAAATAAAAGTAAATGGGGTTCCATCTCCTGACGTGTCCTTCTCATTCCCTGCCTCTCATTACTGTGGAGAAGAAGGTTTCTTTTCTGCCAGGGATTCTCTCCTACAGAGAGGGCAAAGCCTGGTTACAGAAGTTGCTAAATAAACACTGGTTGAACTGACAAGTCAAAAGGGGAGCCTATCAAAATCTCTGTATTGTATATATGTGTTTGAAACAGGTCTGCAGAAGATAGGCATACAGTGCCTAGTAGGGAGGCAGGTCCCTACCCTCTCTGCACTGGCTCTTCTGCCACTGCAGTCCCTACATGAGGGCTCTTAACTGCAGACTGACCTGAAGAAGGAGGAGGTCGAATAAAATGAACATTGCTGATAAACACATTTTACAGACAAATTTTATGTAATAAAAACAGGAAATGTGAGGTATAAACATCATTAGGGGCATAGGCAGATAGTTATTTATTTAAATTGGATGACAGATATCTTCACTAACATGTACAATACATCACAGGACAAATTATATTAGTTATATTTAAAGATTTTATTTATTTGTGAGGGAGAGAGAGCATGAGCAAGCTGCGTAAATGAGCAAGGGGAGAGCACGAGCAAGGTGAGAGGCAGAGGGAGAGGGAGAAGCAAGTGTGGGGCTTGATCCCAGGACCCTGGGATCATGACCTGAGCCAAAGACAGACGCTTAACTGGCTGAGCCACCCAGATGCCCCCAAATTATGTTCGTTTTTATCTAAATTGTGATAAAGATGTAGGGACAAATGTCTTTTTAATAACGGCACCAGGGGGATGAAATTCAGATCATTAAGCAAGAATTCTTCTGAAAGTTGGCTGCATAAAATTAAAAGGAGGTGATCCTGATAGGGATAGGTGATTAACTTTACTGCTTAAAGGCAATGTTTCTCAAATGAATTGCCAAGGCCTGAGAGTTTGCTCCATGAGTTTGAGTTGAGAATGCGTGCCTGCTTACTTTCAGAGAGGCAACATGCCATAAAAGGTAGCTATTTCATGAGATTTAGGAGAATAGGCTCACGTTGAAACCAAGAAATATGTAAGTGAATATCAAATTAACGAGCAATGAATAAACAGAGGAAGAGACTCCCTGGAAACCAGCCCCGCATGTGGCTCAGGGAACCAGACAGGGTTCGGTTAACACCTCCAGTCCTAACCCAACCAAAGAGACAATTCACTTTCTTCCCTCCTGTCGTTTCTATGGCCGTGATTCACTCAGATGGTGTCAGGGAGCAAATATTTGCACCACGGTTCTCAGTCAAAAGTCAAGTTCTGGAAGAGGAAACAAGGAATAACTTTCCCATATTTGGAGACAACCAATTTGGCAAGATGGTGCACCAGCTCTCACTCAGGGGAGCTCTGAGGTTTTCACTAATCTCACTTATTACTCATCTGAAGGCCAATGCCTCCACCTGCACAGGGTCCCCGGTACCTTGCTGGAACATTCTTTTACTATAGAGCATTTATGTGTCACATTAAAAGAATTTACCAAGCATTTTATAATCGTTATTTACTGTTCTTTATGGCAACATCTCAGCCCTACCCTTTAAACTTCAGGAAGCAGCTGCTCCTTCCACCTGGTTCCAAACTTCTCAAGGATCCTCTTGAAATCTTTGGCTGGGATACTGTTTAATCTTAAACAGAGTTCAGCTATAGAAGTTGCTGTGGTCAGAAAGCTGTGCAGATAATTTAGCTGTCTTTTGTACTTGTAGGGTGACAATGATAGGAGATTTGTGAGAGAAGAAAATGCCTTTAAAATGAAAGGTTGTGCCTTTGACTCTGGCAATTTGCCTTTGTTTAAAAACAAGTAAGATATTAAAAGTAAAACACACACACACACAGGTACAAGAAGTAAGCTGTTGATACTTATGTTTTCAAGCAATTTGTTGACTATAATATTGAAAAGCGTCAAGAACGGGACATATCAAAGGGATCAGAGCTACAAATAGAGATGCTTAACATAGTTTATGCATTTTACATCTAATTGTTTCCAGCATTTACCATGTATACCACATTCATGGTGCAAAATTTGTTAAAAATAGCACAGCACCAGTTGATTATTCAGTGTGGAAGGAATTCAATAAAATCAATGTCTTAGTTATGCTTGAAAATTATGTTGCAGGCCAGACCATGAAGGGAATTTATTAGGTTAATTTAAAATTTTGATTTTTAATTTATATATGAGAGAAGAAAACGTGGCTTCCAGCAAGCAGGAGGGGTAGTCTGTGGAGTGGAGCTCTGGGACAACTGGTTGGTACTTGAGTCATTTTAAGCCAGACTGGACCCACCTCCAGGAACAACCCCGGGGGAATGTCCTGCAGTGGCAATGAGTAAGACATCTCACTGCTATCTAAGACAGGTGAATCCCCTTCCAGCTCTGGGGCTATTTTGTGGGCTCCCCGTCCTCCCTCCTGTGTCTATCTTCTAACTGAAAAAGAAACTCTAGTGTGTACGTACTTTGTCAGTGCATAAGCTTCACGACACATGTACATCAGTTACTCGGGAAAATAGTATTTATAAAAAGAAAAAAAATATGCCAAGAAGAGTATGAGGTTGAAACAATAGATATTTCACGAAAACGTGTTAACTGCCAATCGATTTGAAGAGCTGTATCGAGAATACACCATTTCATTCACAGAAGAAAGCAGGAAGCCTACTGAAATTTGCTGGGCCTCCTATCTTCCTAAATCCATAATGAAGGGAATACACAAAGATCATTAAATTCCTATATTAAGGGCTTACGCAGAGAAGAATAATTCCATTTTTTCCATTCATTCGTGATTTTCACTTCATAAATTAATAGCTATTGGTACAGTAAAAACAGAAATGCTTGTTCATTTTTTCCCTGGTAAAACAATGTGGAACACTTTGAATGTCAAGTGAGACATTCAATGTCAAGTGAGAATCAGGTAGTTGAGTGGTCCCAGACCTGATTGAATGTGGCGTGAACAGTTTTTCCCAGGGTAAACACAACTTTCACCACTCAGGGGACCTTCCCCCCAGTTATCTTGTTATTGGTTTTAGCTTGAGAAACCACAGCTAGCTTATCTGCACTGTAATAATAGTGATATTATTCTGCTAAGACATCACAGTCTTCCCACAGAGTGAAAGCGGAGTGGACGTATTTATGCCATATACCTATAGGCTCCCAGACACTGGGCTTCCCCATCCCCAGAGTCAGAACGAGAGGCAGAGCCCATGAGTGTAGCTAGCACATTGTGTCTTATTCTAACAATGCTCCAACCCCCTGTGGAAAAAGTCAACTTACCTTGTCAAGAAGAAGGAGCCTCTATCTGCTCCAGTAAATGGCAGGGGTGTCCTTAAAAAAGAAAAAACAAAAACAAAAACAAAAAAAAAAAGAGAGAGAGAGAGAGGGAGGGGGGAAAAGTAAGGTAATCTTCATTAAAAATGTATTGGGTTCTAGCAGGATGGATTGCTTTGGTATCTTTAAGCTCAGAGATTTCAGTTGAAATGCTACAGTTTTCCCCCAGTGCCCGGAATGCTCAGGTTGGGGGTGAGCACAGCACAGCCGCACTCTCCCTCCCATGTTGGTTTTGGCGCCAGTGGCTGAGGGGCAGGAAGGTGACCTCACTACAGACCCAGCTCTCTGCCTCCCTGGAGTGATGCACCCTCTGGACACGGGCTGAATCCTAACATTTTGGTAGTGGGCAGTGTTCGCTGTTGTCGCATTGCTATTGTGCTTGACCTATTTGACCAAATGTTTTCCCTCAAATATCACAAATATCTGTTTTAAAATGTGTTTTTCCTGATGATAGGGACTCTAGGATTCCCACCAGCTCTGTTCCTTGGGGGAGACCAGGGCTTGGGGGAGGAACTTTGAATGAACTTGTCCTGCTCTTGGGGTTTTGGAGTTCATCAAAATCCAATCAGTTTCAGGAAGGTCTCTGCCTAGGGATGGACAGCCCTGGGCCCTGAGCCCCTCACCAGCATGGAGGTGACACCTTAGCCGATTTTTGTCCTACCACGCTCGGCCGGTTTTGATTTTCGTCCCTCTGTATCCTGTTCCTGGTTTGTGTCTCAACTCCGAGTCCTAGTTCCTGAATGCTGTTGTCCACACTGCTTCCCTTACCAAATGTGCGTGCATGTGCGTGTGTGCGTGTGTGTATGCAACTCCCACTTTGAAAGACAGTGATTTTATTTATTTATTTATTTATTTTTGGCCAGTCTAAAATGACTAAACTATATTCTCAGTCATGTGCAATATTATTTGTTGTAACATAAAAGGGGTTAGGGCATAGACTTCTGATGCGTTACTTGGAAAATTGTCTTCCTGGATCAGTTAGTTCTGCAACGATGACTAGAAATCGCTCTGCTGCTGGAGGCTCAGGACCCAGTCCTCTCGTATCTTGTCTCCTCAGGCTCCATTCATCCCGTCAGTGACCTCAGCTGATCTTCTGCTCTGCTGGCCGTTTATACGCTGCAGATGTCCAAAGTTATATCCTTAGCTCAGAACTCTCTTTGGAACTAAGTCTCATATATCCAATTGCCTGTGATCTCTTGACCTAAAAGTCTATGGGAAACTTTATTCTCAGCAAATCCAGCTTCTGATGTGCTTCTGCGATGAGCTCCACCGCAGATTTACTCGTCTTGGTTTGCTGATGGTGGGTGACTCCAGCCTTCCCTGGGCTCCAGCCAAAGGCTTGGTACCATCCTTGCCTCTTTTCTTTATCTCACACCCCACACTCAGACAGGGTGGGAAGACCCCTGACGGCCTCCTGCCCCTGGGGCTCTCAGCTGGATGACTAGAATGGACTCCCCTGGCCTGCTGCTTCTGTCCTTACCCCGTCCCATCTCATCGCAGCCCCACTCTTCCCTTTAAAACACGGCCAGCTTGTGCCATGCCTCTGCTCACACCCCTGAATTGCTCTCCACTTGAGTTAGAGAAGAAGAGGGGGGCGTCTAGAACGGATATAATCAGGAAGGGCCCCGGTAGTATTTAATTCATTGCTCCCAGTTTGCAGATGATGGAGCCTTCCTTGGGTCAGGCAGCAGCTGTTTCCCCTAACAACCCTTTCCAAGGCCTCATGCAAATAGTAATAGTGTGGGGGTGGCTGGGCAACCTCTCTCAGGTTTTCCCACCTCTGAGCCTTCATGCAGACTGTTCCTTCTTCTTAGACACCCTTCCTTCTCTTTTCACTAGCCAACTTTTTTCACCTAGCCTTTTTCCTTCAGGCCCGCATGTTCAGGTCACCTCCTCAGGGTCCTCCCCAAGCCTCTCTCTCTCCTGCAGACCGGCTTCCTCTGCTCAGTGCCCCTGGGGCTCTCTACTTTCTCATCAGACTGGCTTTTGCAGTCTTTCTTCCGACCAGTCTGTAAATCCCTCAGGGCAAGGAGTACCTTCATCCTGTTCCCAGCTAGAGCCCCAACACCCAGCAGCAGAGGAATGTTTGTGGGATGGGTGACTGTCCACCACACCCTAACCCAGGTCAGATTAGCAATTATCCTGACAGAAAACTGGGATCTGGCATTGGCAGAGCTCTGATTCCCAGCCAGGCTGTCTCCCTGTCCCTCATCACACCTAGTGCCTTTTATTCACAGAGTGACACGTTGGAAATATTTTAGAGAAGAGAAAGAAAGAGTCTAAAAATTTGAGTCCCCTCATTTTATGTAACTATTAATTTGGCATAGATTGAGAGCTTGGAGGGCAAGAAAATTGCATAAGACTTTTCACTGCTTATAAAGAGCTCAGAGTCTGGTTGGGAGGAAAGGTA
The DNA here is from genome assembly GCF_053574225.1 of Canis aureus. Classification (NCBI taxonomy): domain Eukaryota; kingdom Metazoa; phylum Chordata; class Mammalia; order Carnivora; family Canidae; genus Canis; species Canis aureus. The sequence continues at coordinate 6,176,340 of NC_135627.1, forward strand.
GTAAAAATTATTTAAAATATTAGAACCAGTGGAACCAGAGAGAAGTGTTACTGTGACCATGGCAGCCCTGTGCCTGGGTATGGAAGGTTCCAGGACTGTCTGAAAGAGTGATTTTGGCACATAAGTAGGCTAAGGCAATATACCTAGAGTGGGGCTCACCAGCTATGGCCTGGGGGCCCAGTCTGACCCACTGCTTGTTTTTGTGTGGCCTGGGAGCTAAAAATGGTTTTTACATATTTAGATGGTAGGGAAAAAATAAATATCTTATGACACATGTACAAAATTATATGAAATTCAAATTTTAGTGTCTGTAAATAAAGTTTTATTGGAACACAGCCATGCTCATGCAACTCATAGACCATGGCAGAAAGTTGCAGCTACAATTATATTTCAAAAGCTGAAAATATTCACTATTTGCCCCTTTACAGAAGAAAATGCTGACCCAGAATTAGAGGAAACAGCACATGTAAAGCCTTTTCTGCAAGGTGTTTAGCTTGGTGGGAGTGTGGGGGGGAGGTGCATGAGAAAGGGAGAAAAAAATAGGTGTGTATATGTCTATATGAGTGTGTGTGCATGTGTGTGAGTGTGTATATGTGTGTGGCAGTAAAGGGATGTGAATGTGTGGAAGGGAGAAGGCTATGTCAGGGGGTGAGATTTGAAAGCCAGGCAGGGCACAGATTTTGCACACCTCACTCAAGTTCCAGCCTCTTGTCCAGGCAGAGGGGAACTAATACAGAGAATTAGGCAAGAGAGTGATGGGCTCCAACTTACCCGTTAGTGAGCTAGCCTTTTGGTGGTTTGGTCTGTGTAGGGAGGCTCGGTAGGTAGAGATCAGGAGACTGCAGCACCCTTGGTAATGGGTCCTGACGTTGTCATTGAAATATCCCATTTTTTATGTCACCACCAAAACTGCACTCAACCTGTAGCACTTACTTTTTTCCCTCCTCTAACCTTTTAAGAAATCCTTTAGAAACGATTATCTTTGTTATGGTGATGACTTTACTCTTATTAGGAGGACTTATATGAAGTCTTTTAGAGTTTTCATGGAGAAAACGCTGCATTTAAGTTACAATACAGTGGTGATTCACAATCTTTTTGTTTTTTGTTTCTTATTTCTAGAGAAATTTGCCAAGAGTATCCCTAGCCCATTATCCTGGAAAAATTTCTCTGCATCTTCCCCTCAAGGATTCCTTAGACTTCAAAGAAGACTACTAGCAGATAGCTGGCAGGAGGAATAGGCCCCAGATGGAGATGTTATCAGCATCCACGTGTGCACACCTCTGGAAATGTTCACATTTTAAAATTGCGGAGTTAGCACGCTACGGTCACCTTTTGGGGCCCTGTTTGAGGTATATAGTTTAACTATTAATTTTATACTTCAAAGAGAGTGCAATTCATGAATGCAGCTGCAGAGAATTTAAAATATTATCCCCACTATTGTGGTCTCCCCCAGTTTTGTCTTTAAAATATGAAAGATCGAATATAAACCTCTGGGTATGAATATTTAGGGTGGCAGTGTTTCTAAAACAGAAGACTGTCTCCGCCACATTTCTTCAAAGAACAGCTTTCCCTTTGCTTTCCGATGATATTTGTAAGGTTTGACTTCGCTGTCACTCAAGGAAGGAGGTGTTCATGTTGGTGAGGGGAAGATGCTTTACAAACATCAGTGCCTTTGAGGGATTGAAAATGTGGAACAAATCATATTATAGATTCTCTTTAACATATGAGTTTCACTGGGGGGGGGAGGAAATGAAAGTTCAAGTTTTAAAATATTCTTTGTTTTTGCTAATAATTTGCTCTTCATTTATCTTTTACTTGCTTCAAAAAATGACAGTTATTAATGCCAGAATATCAACTGGAAAAATGTTAAAAACCATCTTTAAGAAAAAAGTCATGTATCCTATATAGAAACATTCTATAAGTAATGTAAGTGGTGACATCCTATTGTGTTTGTTAGCATCAAATGATGAATTATAATTACTGCTCTGGTTAATTCACTGATATCTTCCAAACATGTCTCTGAGGGGTTCAAAAACCTGATATACTTTGTCATCATAATCTGTAAAATACTGTACTTCTCATGTGCCTCGGTGTTGTCAGTTGTCGAGTGTTTTTGTTTGTCTTGTTGTTTTTAAAATGTATTTATTTTAGAGAGAGAGAGAGAGGGAGAGAGAGGAAGGGATGGGAAGAGGGAGAGAGACACAGAGAATCTCAAGCAGATTCCTCACCAAACGCGAAGCCTGACATAGGGCTTATTCCCAGGGTCCTGAGATTACGACCTAGGCCAAAACCAAGAGTCAAATGCTTAACTGACTGAGCCACCCAGGGCACCAGTTGTATGGTTTTATACATAATGTTAGTTACTTCTTACCTGGGTATAAAGGAGTAATGTGGTCACCTGCCCTTGAATAATAACAAGATAGTTGGAAGACACATAGGAAATAATGGTAAAAGTACATCATATTTTGATACTGTTTAAAATTTATATTGATAATAATTATGACTTAGGAATAAATCTGAAATGATGAGCTATAAAATGTTAGTAAATTTAACAGTTAAAACTTTGGGTTGTACATTACAGAAAATCTAACTCAAATTGGCTTAAGCCAAAAGGGGATCGATCCACTGCCTCAGTTAACTCAACATTACAGTCATAGCAGGATGCAGGGGCTCAAAAGATACAGTTAGGTTTCAGCTTTTTTTCCATCCTGATTTCACTTCTGTGGTCACAAGATGGTGACCAGAAGATTCCACATCATGTCACGTGGCTGGCTTCTATCTCTTCCTGAGGGGGAAGAGCAAGAGTCTCCTCAGCACATCAATCATAACTCTCATTGCCTGTCATCACCTCTGGTGAGCAAAAGCCAACTACTGATAGTGTAGGCTTGGCCACACTGTCCTTGATAATCTTGAAGCAGGTGGACTGGAGAGAGTGGAGAAGGTGGATACCTAGGGGGAAATCTGGTGCAGTTACTGGAAGATTTGTTGGGTGTTTACTATAGTATGTCCTTGGAATGAAGATCTTTGTCCAGGCTCCTGGTGGCTCAGTTGGTTGAGCGACCACCTCTTGATTTCAGCTCAGATTGTGATCTCAGGGTTCTGGAATCCAGCCCCATGTTGTCAGGCTCCGTGCTCAGCAGGAAGTTTGCTTGAGTCTCTCAAGAGAATCTAAAGGTGAGAGGGACAGAGGGGAGAGAGTGATGAGATTAGGACATTATCCTTAGAGGAGGTTAGTTTTTGGTGTCTGTCTCCTCTGTTCCAAAGAGAAGGACTTAGAGTTTGTCCCCCCTTTCTGCTTATGGGGTGAAACTCAGAAACACTGAGGACAGGTGTTGAAGACCGCAGAAATGCAGGAGGTGAGAACCTGCGGCTACTGTTCTGGAGGTAAGTGAGGAGCTTGGGGCTGACACCAGAGTGGTTATCCCCATGCTCAAAGGGACTCTCACTTGGTTTTTAGGTTGTGTTGTCTCCATCTTGAAATTCCCAATTTTTGAACAGGAGTCCCTACATTTTCCTTTAACGCTGGACCCTGTAAATTACGTAGTTGATCGTGAGAAGGGCCACAGCTACACTGGGAGCTACAGGACCAGAAGTAAGCCACGAGAAGAAACTGTTGCAGAAAGTTTGGAATTTTAACAGATACACCGATTTCAGCATTTAAATGACTGAAATTAGATTCCTTTTATTATTAAAATGACTGCAGGACTTTCCGTGTCTGAGAATGATCATAAACACCAGGCAACCTGCTTGAGATGCTACCCAAGGGTTGGTAGCTGTCCACAAAGAAGGGTTTTGAGTGGGCAAGAGGAACAAGTGGGCTATTTTCTCGTGTCCAGTAGAATCCTGCCCTTTCAGTCCAGCAATGGTGGCTGCAGATGAATTTTTGTAAATTCCCGTAGTAATTTTACACAGAAGGTAGATGTCTTGACCTTGTTTTTGAAATGATAAAACACAACTTGAAAAAGCATTTAAATACAAAATTTTTATTAACACATAAAATAAATTGTTAATATTAGAAACATGTTTTATGAAGATGTGGCCTCCAAAAAAGTCCATGTATGGTCATCAGTGGGCTTTGGTAATAAAGCAAAACCCACCATGTTTGGGACTCAAACTACAGCAATCCCTCCATTTGGAGAGAATTGACTCTTCGTTGTGGTAGCTTATCCTATCAGAGTCATACTCTGTTGTTAAAGAGAGGAAATTAGATGTACTAACCAGAGAGTCACTCAAAGTACATTAAGGTCGAGACAGAAGCTAATGATAAGGAAATTCACAACCGAAGCCGACTTTCCTCCATGGATTCAAAGAGACATCTGAGGGAAGTGGAGAGGAAGACATCCTGTTGTGCCAGGTATTGGAAGTCAGCCTTAACTATACATTTCCTTGTTTTCATTAGCTTGGGTTACAAACTGAGCATTTTTTGAATGCCCCTTTGGAAAGCGAACTTCCTCTGTTTTTCTTACAAGTTCCAGGGTGAGTAAAAGACCTTCTGTAATCAGTAATCACTCATTTTATTTCTATTTTATGTAAGTTCACAATGAAAGACAAACTTCTTCATTATCATAATTACCTATCTTGTCCTGTGGAACAATGCTTTCTTTGTGCAACAAAACATTCTTCTAAGGATTTGGTAAAACTGGTTTTGCAGGTTTTCCTCTAGAGCAGAAACCAATCCAAACCAGCTGGGGGGATGGACTCCGGTATTTATTTTCGCATATGGGCAGGTAAATATTAAATATGAGACCAGCAAACGTTTCCCCCTTCCCTTTTTTTTGAACACTCGAAGATAGCACAAAATTAGTGTTTGAGAATAAAACAAAAAGACCTCAGCATTTTGTCATCACTCAAGACAGAGAAGCAGTGCTGGGAATCTGAGGCCAGGCCACTGCCCAGAGTACAGCCTGCATCCAGCACCGCTGCCTCACCTGCTTCATGGCAGCCTTGAGGTCTACCTGTGGCCAAGGGGGCTTGAAGTTTTGGCTCTATTTTTCTAAAAACAACAACAAGAAACCCACCAAATGACTCAAAAATTAGTGTGTGAATATTACTGAATTCATTTGTTGACTAAACACTGAAATTACATGGTTTATTTTTTTAATGACCCAAGTGAGTCTGTAGTTTCATGCCGTTCTGCCTTCCCTGACGTCAGTGAAATTGAGAAAGAAAGACATGCCAGGCTATAATAGCCCACCTTCAAAATTATAGTCTTGACTATTAAGATGAAGAAAGAAAGGACAGTTAGGTCAAAGTTTAAGATAAATTCCTCAGCTTTTAACAACATGAAAGTGACGTTGGATCAACATTATTAAATGCTAGTGTAACCCTCATTCCTGACGCCTCTTCGTGGAAGCAATCACTCCAGGCTGTCAGTTCTCTGTAGCAACATGCTTAGAGAAAACTTCGTTTCTATGCCAAGAATAAAATCCTAGCTCCCAAATATTTGCATAAGTAAACATTTTCAAATTCATATTCCACATACATGGTGAACTTCTTGGTGTTTGTAAATGTTTTTGTGATTAGTCTTCAAGTTTTTGTTGGACAGATGTGTGAAACCCACAATTGGAAGTGGGGTGTCGGGAAATAAAAATAAGGAGAATTTTATCCATTATTAGCACTTCAAATTATGTTTGGCTCATAAGGCCAAATTAGGAAAAATGCAAGATCTCAGACACAAGAATTTAGAATTTTAATTTTACCTGTCCTCAGGTTCATACCCCATATTTTCAAGGATCATCTGATCTGGCAGCAGCAGAGAGTAACTGGCTAAGACAAAAGATGAAAGATTCACCATCCCAGTGCGTCATAATGATTTCTTTTTTCTCTCCAGTTTAGCCAGCCTTAACTAGGCTTGTTTATATGACATCCCGTCTAAGATATCATAGTGAATGCGTACGTGGTGAATTAAAGTAACAGTATATAAGTAGATCTAATTATGCCCAATTCATCCTTAAAAAAATCCTACTTCTAAATATTGGGGGAACAAAAGAGCTTTCTAACAAGGTATGGTTTGCCTGTTGCAAAATAGAAGATTATACTTTAATTCTATATTACTTTAGTGCATGTGAATTTCACTGCACAAATAATTTATAGAAGACTTACCTGAATAATTTCTTGAATAGGAGTCATGAATATCGGTCATTTCAAAGATTGAATTGTTTCCCATGATCCCAAAGAGAGCAACTAGTATACATTCCCCGTTCCTTTGTCCAATGTTATTTTTGGGTTCCTCTGTACATAAAACCCCTTAATTTAGTGACTTAAGATATAACTGAGCTTTAGTGCTTCTAACCTGATCCATTGGGTCTTTCAGAGAAATTGTGTTGGTACGAGGGAAGGATCAAGCAGGTTAGTACTCATGTCACTAATTCTTCCACTGAACATTCTTCAAAAAAATTTCCCCTCGACAGGAAAAAAAAATGTTCTTTCTGCCTCTGTCATTCTGCAGTGTGTTTTGTGAGACATGGCTTATTTGTTCTTTCATCAAGTATTTATCGAGCATTTGCTCTGTGCCAGGTATTTTGCTAGAGATAGAAACTCAAAGAAAGATAATACACGCCCCCTGAAAGAGCATATAATACACTTTTATGGGCTGATATGCGTCATATTTATGCACTGTTATGCATACTTTTAAGTATGAAATGGTCTGATATTTTTGTAAAGAAGTCTCCTGACTTTATGGTTTGCTTTTGCACACTTGCTAAAGTGGTTATTGTCAGGTAAGTCACCAGTGTTGACGTCTAATGGTACAGTGCTAATGGTATGAGGTGGTGGTTCTAGAATCAGGCTTCAGTGTGAATGATAAAGACATAACTGTTATCATTTGATGAGTAACAAGGTATTAGATGGAGAAAAAGGGGACAGAAAAAGTGAGGTGTACAGAAACCCTGAACAATCAAGGTGGTGTCTGAAAGGGATGCAATTGTATTTTAAGGCAACTGAAACCATTATTGGTCATCAGCAGAGAAAATAAATTGGTACCCTCATTTTTTAATATATCTCCTAAAAATCAATCAGCACTTACTGACACCTGTCAACCCTTTCACATTTTCTTATATGAGGAGTAAGTTTCAAGCTTGGTGGGTAGCTATTGATTTTGCGTCTTTGAAAATGAAAGTTTAGATTGGTGTGTTGGGGATCAGCATTGAGAGGCACAGGAGATGGTTGGTTCTATATTCAGAAGAAAGCCCTGCACTTCAGGGCAGAAGTGTGGGTCTCCTTCAGAATGAGAGGCCATTACTTGGCACATTTCTGTGTATGGTTGTCTGGATACCCCAACCACTTTAAATGGAACCATTAGAATCTGTGATGTTTAGGAGTGTGGTTTCAGAGGAGATAACAGTTGTCTCAGGAATATAATACAAACCCCCACACACCCCCAAATTAAGCTGTTTTGGGAAATAATTACAGTAGTATCCCCCATCTTTATTGAGATCTTATAATGGCCGGGTATTAAAAGTAGAGGCTTTACAAACAGTATTTGAGCCTTTAAACCAGCATGTATGGATGGTATTATTATTCTTATTTTCCCAGTTTTGAATCTGAGTTGCAGAGAGCTCAATAGTTTGTCTAAGACTCCACAACTTCAAAGTGTCAGATCTGTTGATAAAATCAAGTTGTGCCCCTAAAACCTTGGTTTTCACCATCATTCCACATTACCAATGATGAAATGGACTTTATGCCATAAACTACATGGCTAGGCATTTTTGGACAGCATTCTCCATTTCTGATACTTTCTCGTGTTCCAAATAAACCTCAGTACTAACTGTAAAGCATTGAAAGGCTGTGGATGGGCTCAGCAGCCCTGGTAATGGAAGGACACAGGGTGTCTTGATTCATGGGGTGATCATTATTCATGGTTGCACTTAAGAGATTCTGGTTGACTCGTATCTAGGAAATGTGGTAGCAAATAGAGGGTAGACCAATTTGTTTATCATGGAACCATTGGTCCAGAAGGGCAGCTGTGAGAGCAAAGGTGGAAGTTCTGAGCAAAGCTTTTAGCTGTTTATTTGCTGCTCTGATACCTTTGTCAAATGCTCTGTCCTGAGCGGATGACTTCTTGATAACTCGTGAACTACTGTAAAATGCTTTTGAGCCAGAGATCAAAGTTGCTGGGTCAGAACTGGTGATATTGCTGGTACATTTAAAGTTATAAACATTTTTATTTTTGATACTGTTGTTCTTCCCTGATATTGCAAGGACTTAGTTTTATCACAGTTGCCTTCGGATGATGTTTACTATGGATTGATATATTAGCTATTCAGTTTTACTGTCACATAAAAATTCCCATTTACTCAAGAGAGAGACTGTATATAAATCAGAAGTGAATAAAATAATGGCTTTAGTGGATGTAATTTATTAGTATTATGACTTTAATTAACTTGTTCATAATAATGAATATGTGAATTACCCATGACTTCACCTGACAGAGAGATTAGTTAGTGTTTGTTCACCTTGAGCTTTTTCAGTGTTAGGGCAAGAATGACAATTCAGTGAACCCAAGTATTTCCATAGTCATGAAAAAACAAAGTTACACACAAAATAGTTTTCAATTAAGTTTCCTCATGATGTACAAGAGAATATTATAACCTATTACATGGCCAGTAGTCTGACTTTTTTTATCCAAGTTCTATTGAGATATATTTTAAATATAGTAAGATTCATTCATTTTAGGAAAACGTGTGCAGTTTGAGAAATTTTGGTAATCGATACAAGATTTTGGTAACCACCGCTGCTTGTACATTTTATGTGCAAATGCCTTAAACACTTTCGTTATCCTAAAAAGTTTCTCATCCCTGCAGCCATGAGGAACTACTGATGTGCATTGATGCGCTTCCCATCACTACTGTTTTCATTTTTCTATAATTTCATATAAATGGAATTATATGATATGTAGCCTATATTCATCAGGGTTCTCCAGAGAAATAGAAGATTACACATGTGTATATGTAATATACTTAATATAGAGGTAATACATATATATGATGTATATATATGGAGAGAGAAGAGAAAAAACATTAATGTTATTTTAAGGAATGGAGTCATTTGTTATGGGGGTTGACAAGTCCGAAATTTGCAATGCAGGCCAGCAGGCTGGAAGTTCTGACAAAAGTTGGAAGAGTTGATGTCTCATAAGTCCAAAGGCAGCCTGGAGGCAGGGTTCTTTCCTTTTTTGAGGGAGTTCAGTCTTTTCTCTGAAGGCCTTCAACTGATTGGATGAGGCCCATTCTTATTATGGAGGGTAATCTGCTTTATTCAAAGCATTAATCACATCTGATTTAAGCCTTAACCACATCTAAAAAATGCATTCACAGTACCATAAGGATGGTATTTGACAAAACAACTGAGTACCAGAGCCTAACTAAATTGATTTATAAAATTAATCATCACACAGCTTTTTGTGTTTGTTTCACTCAAGCATAATGTCTACAAGATTAATCCATGCTATTGCATGTATGAACACTTTATTCTTTAAATTGTTCAGTTGTATTCCATAGAATGAATATACCACAATGATCTATCCATTTGCCAGTTGATGAACCTTTGTATGTTGGGTTTTTGTCTCAGATGAGAAATACTGCTATAAACTATGACAATTCAATGGCTTTTAATATGGCTTTTTGAGTCCCATCAAAATGCAATCCATTTTACTCTGCATATTGCGGTATAGAAATGGCCAATGTTTACACTGCCCTTCAGGACTTAGCCTTTAATTTTTGCCTTTAATTTCTACCTTGTAATTTTCTAATAAGAAAAATGTAAAAGAGTCATTTATGTACATGATTTTACATAAGCTATTTCATTTAATCTTTAGGGCAATTCCGTGATTAAATATATTTAGCTCCATTTTGCAGATGAAATAAATGGAAACATAGGGATATGTAGGGACTCGCCTAAGATGACGATAGTAGGAAGTTACAGAGCTGGAATTCAGAGCAGGATGTTCTGATTCCAAGCCCAGTTAACTTTGTTTGCTGGTAATAGCCAAGGGTGGGCCCAGAAAGTGATAAAATTGCAATAAAGCATTGGAAAGAGGTGTGGTCAAAGCTCAATCAACTTAAAGAATTACTTTCCCTGATTCAGAAAGAACATAAAGGCTTCACTAATCATGCCAAGTTTGGGGACTGGAAAAATCCAGTGAGTGTTATGACAACGAATTGGAAGGGTTGCTTGCCCATAGATGGCACAATTTGTCTCTTTGCTCAGGATCACTTTGTGCTTTCTTGAACTGATACAAATAAATCATGAGAAGATATGGTGGCAATTCAGGTAGGGCACTTAATGTTTTCCCTTGGCCCTGGAGTTGCTCTCAGATGATCTGCTGAAAGGTTCCTTACCCTTGACATTACTGCAGCCCACTGTCCTTCACCAGAGATTCTTTCTTCTTAATACAGGAGGAGTTCCTTAGTGTTGCTGTGATCAGTTCAATGGGTAAAAACTTGGGGCAGACATCATTTCGTGTCCCAAGATAATTCAGTCGTGGCATAATTCCATTTCATGACTTGGAAATTCAGATTACTCATTCATTCAGAAATACTTATGGAGCATCTGCTAAAAAGCAATGCTATTATTAGAAGCATCTATTGCTTATTTAGCTATTACTTTGTAAGTTAATTTTTGATGCGCTTAATATTTTATAGAATTGAAACTAATTAATATATGATATAAATAATTTGTGCTCACTTTGACAGATGTTCTGTGCACTGTATTCTAGGCTTAAATCTCCTCTAAAGTAGCTGTGGATCTCTCTTATACAAATCAAGAAAAATGAAGCTCACTGAGATTAAATATTTTGCTCCAAATGACACAGCTCATAAATGATTGAATCACAATTAGAACTTAAGTCTGTCTGACTTTAATCTGTCTGCCCTTTAATCCAGGGGTCACCCAGTTTTTTCTGTAAAGAGCCGGGAAGTGAATATTTTAAGCGTTGTAGGCTTGAGACAAAGTTGAGGATGGTATATAGATAGTGGTGGAGTATATTATCTGTCAAGACTACTTAGCTCTGTGAATGTAGCATGAAAATAGTCATATATAATATATGAGCTAATGGTGCAGCTGTGTTCTAATAAAACTTTATATATTAAAATAGCTGGATTTGACCTGTACACTAAGGTTTGCCAAAATCTCCTCTAAACCGTGTTCTGTTGTTGCTTTTATTTGCAGGGAGAGAAGATCTATGTTAGTTTTAGGTTTTTAGATAGGTAAGGGTTTTAACCTAATGGTTCATTTAGAATGATTAAATGCCATTCAATATAATTTCATTTAGTCCTTCCTGTTTACAGAAGTGCAAGAAAATGGGAAAATTGTCACCTTAGACAATGCTAGTAGATGTAAGAACTCAGAACATTGAGTTACCTGAATAGAGGGTTGCTTAACACACACACACACACATACACACACACACACACACACACACACAAAGCTGTATCATGTGATAATCTTCAATTGCCTAAAAAAGGAAATAGTTCAGTCCCTGTCTGTATAAATTGCTGGTTTATGTTCTTATTCTGTGAACAGCACACCACGCCAATTGTATCAGTTTCCTATGGCTGCTGTAACAAACTACTTCATTTTTACTTTTTATTCTTTTTAAAGATTTTATTTATTTATTCATGAGAGACACACGGAGAGAGGCAGAGACACAGGCAGAGGGAGAAGCAGGATCCCACAGGGACTCTGATGCAGGACTCAGTCCCAGGACCCTGGGATCATAACCCAAGCCAAAGTCAGACACTCAACCACTGAGCCACTCATGCACACCCAAAACAAACTATTTCGAACAGTGGCTTCAAAGATATAACTTTACTCTCCTATGATATGGAGATCTGAGGTCTCAAGCCTAATATTGAGTTGTCTACGGGGCTGTGTTCTTTTGGAAGCTCAAAAGGGCAAACCACTTCCATACTGTTTGCTTCACATGGTGCCCACCTCCCTACGACAATAGGCACCCCCCTTCTCATCAGTCTGGCCTCTACTTATATTGTCACGTCCCCTCTGACTGTGACCATCTGCTTCCCTCTTATTAAAATCCTTGTGATAACATTGGTCCCACCTGGATCATCCAGGATCATCTCTGCCTCTCAGGATTCTTCTTGTAATTTCATCTGTAAAGACCTTTTGTCATGGAAGGGTCATATATTCACAGGCCTTGTGGATTAGGGAGTCTTTGCGGGCACATGGTTCTGTCTACCACATCAGTGATGCTGGGCAGTGGGGGTGGGGAGACCCTCTAAGCAGACCATGTTCCAACAGAGGCATGTAACACCTTCCAGTTTCTGAAAGCCTGCTTAGTAAGAAGTCATGTCAACTGAGGTCTGTAATTTTTCACAAGACAAAATTATAAGCATTTCTGCGGCCTCCTCACCATGCCCCTGCTGAGCGTGTATGACGTGACAGCCACACTGACTTCTTCTGAGTTCACTAGTTTATCAGTATGCTGGCATTCTCCTTGTCTCTTTTAGCCAAGCAATTTGTACCATTCAAAATGGAGCTATTGTTAAGGAAATGATTTAAAGATGATTCACATGTTGATGGTATTTAGCACCTACTGAAAGGATTTGTTAAATTTTCTCCTTTGCTGGGTTGCATGGAAATATGTAAAAGCTCCCTTTTAAGAGGATTTATATAAAAATGCCCCATGTTACTGTGGCTGTAAAACCAAACTTCGCGGGCGTTATTTGTTCACCCTTATAATTGTTGAGTAACACTGCATTGCTGGTGTATAGATTGGTCTTGCAGAATTTTGTGAAGAACACAAGGTGATGATTTTCTCACCATGAAAAGCAGCCATTGGGTGATGCTAGCCTGGTCTACACCAGGGGACATAAAAGCAAACAGAATGATATTCTTTGCACAGGGTCATTTAGATGAAGGGAAAGCAGAGTGATGAGCCAAACTGATTCCAAAGGCTTCCTAGGAGAAATTCTAGTGACTCTGGTGTAAAACCATCTCTACTAGTGTTCTCTTTAGCTCTGAAAAGATGGCGTAAGCATCTCACTACCAAGCGGAGAGAACCAAAGAGGACAGTAATGATCGCAGTATTCTATATTATAATGTAGAAATTGCTTCTGTGAATCACGCTGGCTGGATGGAGATTAGTAGGGAGGTTGGAGCTCATTCTCACCGTTGGATCCGAGAGCCAGATTGCTTTCCCGAATAGGTTACAATACTATCTCGTGGCTCTGTCTTTGGCTGCAGAAAGTGTGAATAATGGAATTCTATTTTCAAAAGCATCGGGCTCCAGATATTTCCATGTGTGGTTAATCGCTGGCAGTAATACCTAGGCTGATGAGTAATTTTCTAACTTTAAAATTCCTTCACAGAAGGATATTCCCCAACTTAAGCACCAGGAAGCAGGATTTAAGTTAGATTTAAGAGCTGGCTGATGGAAAGGGTTATTAAATACTGAAACCAGTTATTGAAGGAGATGGTGAAGTCTTCTCTGGAGGTCTTTAATAATGGTTTAGGTGTTGTCTTGCCTGAAGGCAGAGGATATTTTTAATGTGTTGCATTTGCATATGAGGGATTTCAGGAAATCTTTGAGAAAGTCCTTAAGATACTCACTGGGGTAAAATGAATATGTATGGGCTGAGTTAAAGCACTATAGCTCCATGTGCCTTCTCTTTGAACAGCTGGTCATAATTTAGATAAGAGCTACCCCACAGCTCTCTTGTTTAGAGGAGTTATAAGAAAAAGCGTGTCCATCATAGACCTGTTGTAGAGCAAGACCTTCAAAAAAGGTGCCAGAAATTACATCTAAATTTGAGAAACAAGGAAAATCAGAAATTCCTCCAAGTTTGGGTCCTGTCCTAAGTCTTGGTTCTGGGTCCTGTTCTGACCCAGTGTCAGATCGGAGAATTTCAGGGTCATAAAGATAGAAACTTTATTAATTGTGCAGAGATCTGAGCTTCCTGGCTTGGAGAAAAGTTAAGGTTACTGAAGAACACAGTCCTGTTTCCCCACTCATGTTGGAAGACATGCGTGTGGCTGTGTGGGAATGTCAGGCAAGGAACGGGTTGTTACTGACCTTATTCGTATTGATCTAGTAAGTATTCCAGCAGAGGGGAACTGTTCTGCTGAAGGAGAGGGTAGAGGCCTGTGATTGTCTCAGAAATAGGATGGGTGCTCAGGTTGGAACGGGGAGTTTCTTTTCTTTATTTGGTAGTGCCTTCTCTTCTCTTCTGTTTGCTTTGGCAGAACAGACAGCTGTTCATTTTCAAGAAAGTTCCCTGTCAGTGGAGACCATTGGACTTGTGTGTTTCTTATCCTTGATTAGAGCACATGCCTAAAGCCAGGTGCTATTTCATGTACTTGTTGATAGCTTGCATTAACCAAAGAAGCCCATGCTTCGTGGGTTGCACAGAGCTGGCATCATTCAATACTGTGGATGGCCTTAGTAGGTGGCTGGAGAGTTATGGGAATAGGCAAAAACGCAGACTAGAAAACAGAAAGATGATATTTAAAGGCATTATGTGTAATGTCTTTAACTCAACTGAACAATTGGTTACATACTTTAAGGCTCTCATCACGGTTCACCTTGTGAGGTCAATGCCACGGGCATCAGAATTAGGAGGAGGGTCTTTATCTGGTGACAAGGGCTTTGCATTGAAAGAAGTTGACAAGTTGCAGAGTGGTTGGCAATTACTAGGTGACAATTATAGCAAAGATTAAGTATTATATCTAAACTATTAGTTTCTTGAGAATTCTTTACCGTTCCCCTTTTTTTTCCTCTGTAATATCTGTTGACATTTCCTAAGAGATTTTGTTCAGTCTGAACTGATTTTCTTCCCTGAACCTGTTGTGCTTTTGTGTATTTTCCATCTTCGTAGGCACACAGTTCTTATTTGGAGTTCATTTCCTGTATTTCCCTCGTCAGTAAATAACATCATAGGCCAGCTCAACCCCCAGGAGAAACTTTATTCCTTAAAGAAAATTGTTTAGATGTAATTCTATTTGAATCTGATTCATGATATTCTTCATTATACACACATTATATGTTCCCTCTACACATAGTGACACTAGTAATTGCATTTAGTTCCTGGCTTGTACTGTAATTGTTTATACTTGTTGACATGGAGCTTTATAATAACTTTATCCTGTATGCTTGATTTTGTGAGGGATGCAAAGCAGGTTATTTATTTTATTTTATTTTATTTTATTTTATTTTATTTTATTTTATTTTATTTTATTTTTTATTTTTTAAATTTTTTTTTAGGATATTTATATTTTGAGGAATATAATGAACATATCATTAATATTAATTACTTATATCCTCAAATTTTACTCACACATTATTAATACACTGAGTTCTGTGGAGTTTTTACAATATCGGGTGGATGGGTGGGTGGGTGGGTGGGGGAATGACTCCAAATAAAATCTTATGTTTAACACAATATTCTGATGTGATAACATGACCTTATTTAAGTGATAGCCATCTTTGGTAAATAACTAAACTTGCCACAAATGTGATAATTATAAAAGCATGTGTGGATTTGCTCAAATAATGTATTGTAATCATTGTAACTCTTTGCAGACTATTAACTGGTGTGCTTATAAATAAGGCATGTTATGCAAGAACTCCTGCCTACAGGCTTAAAATCTATGTCACTCAGTGGTCAAAATTTGGATACAAATAAATATTGGCAACATGAAGGGATTGTTTTCTTGGTTTCGGGGTTATGGCTAGGAATCTACGGATGACATGTGAAATTAAATTCTTAAGTCACTTGAAATGTAAGGAAGGAAGTCATTACTATACACATAGATGCTTATATGAGAAGCGAAGAATGGAGAAAAATGAGCAATGGTTTAAAAACAAAGACCTAGGGATCCCTGGGTGGCGCAGCGGTTTGGCGCCTGCCTTTGGCCCAGGGCGCGATCCTGGAGACCCGGGATCGAATCCCACGTCGGGCTCCCGGTGCATGGAGCCTGCTTCTCCCTCTGCCTGTGTCTCTGCCTCCCTCTCTCTCTCTCTCTCCGTGTGACTATCATAAATAAATAAAAATTAAAAAAAATATATATATATATAAAAACAAAGACCTAAAGAGCCTTCGGATGAATGAAGGCAGACCTTGGAGTCTGGTCCCAATCTATGGGTTAAATACTCCAGCAGGGCCTGAGTCTAGGTCTGTGCCCAAACCTTGCGGACTCGCTGCCAGCCGCTGGGGATACAGAGTAACGGGGACAACACTCCTTGCACAGAAAGCAGTCACCAGTGCTATATTCAGCAGCCAGGGCAGGTGCTACGAGGTCCCCGAGCGGGGAGAGCTCCTTGGAACCCAGATATGGGGCCAGGCGCCCCAACCTAGAGTGCTCAGAGGGGGCTCGAGAGGGAAGGTGGTAGTTGAATTCCGAAGAGCCGCAGGGGTGCGGGGGGTCCAAGGGAGGTGGGTGCTCCCGGCGGGAGACCGCCTGCAAGTCACGGCGAGGGGCGGGAAGCCGCGTGTCCGTGGGCGGGCGAGCCAGGCCGGAACTGTGGGGCCGCCAGACGGGACGCGGCCCCGGGGGATGGGGCTGCAGGTGCAGGGGGGGGGGGCGCGCAGTGCGGCCCGTGGGCCCCATGGAACCGCAGCGCCCTTAAACTCGGAGGCCCCTCGGCGTGGACGGCCCGTTACAGCGGACCCCGCGGAGAAGCGCGCAGAGCCCCCCGCGCGGTCCCCTCTTTCCCGCGCAGAGGAGCCCCGAAGGCCGCGGGAGCCGGAGCCGGGCAGGGCAGGGCAGGGCAGGGCAGGGCAGGGCTGTGCGCTCGGCGGGAGGGGCTCGAGGCGCCAGCCCCTGGGGCCTCCCTGGGCAGCGGCCCCCACCCGGGTGCGCGCGGGGAGGCCTTGGCGGGGCGCAGCGAGGGACCCCGGGGCGGGGGGGACTGTCGCCCGCGATGCCCCCGCCCCCAACCCCAGGAGGAGGACGTGGAGTCGCCGCTGCCGAGCCTGGGGAGGAGCCCTCCGGGGGGCGGGGGGGCGTCCGAGGACACAAAGGCCACCTCCCCTCGGATAGGAGTTAGGATGTGTGCTGCAAGCGAACCCAGAGAAACAGGGGGCTGTGAAGCCCCACTTGTGGTGCCCGGAACCGGTTCCCTCCCGTCCCCTCAGCCGCCCTTGCATCCCCAGGTGGCCCCTGACAACCTGGGCACCCGGTGTGGACGCGGGTAGTCTGCTTTCCCCGCTGGCTGCCAGGCTCCTTCCTCCTCCCTGCCTGTCCCTCCCCCCCCACCCCTGTCCCTACCCCCCTGGCCTGTTTCCCGCCTGACCCTCTCCCCACCGCCTATCCCTGCTCTTCCCCCCACCCGTCCCTTCTCTCCGCCCTCCCACCTGTTCCTCCTCCCCGCCCCCTCCCTCCTGCCCACCCCCTGTCCCTCCAACCTCTGCCCCTTGGGGTTGTGTCCACGAAGCCTCCCTGTGAGGGCAGTCCCGTGGCCTCGGCTGCCAGGCACAGTGCTTCTTCAGGAACTCCCGTGGATGGGGAGAGCCTGAGCCCCGTCCCTGGAGGGAGGCTCTGGGGACCACCAGGTCAGCCTGGACCCACTGGGGTTCTGCTTCCCTTGAGGGGACAGCCTGCCTGAGATGCAAGGATGAGGCA
The DNA here is from genome assembly GCF_053574225.1 of Canis aureus. NCBI lineage: Eukaryota > Metazoa > Chordata > Mammalia > Carnivora > Canidae > Canis > Canis aureus. Next base: position 6,193,917 of record NC_135627.1, read on the forward strand.
GAGGGAGAGTTCTGACAGCGCCCAGGTGTTGAAACCCTTGGGTACTAGCCTATCTCGTGGTACTTGCTGGATTCCCTTTGGGTTTGGCTTCTGGCACTTTCCACTAGTCTCTACCTGCAGGTTCCCGAGATTCCTTCCTGGCACTGGCTTGACCTGAATTGCCCGATTCTTCTAGTGGTTTCCTAGGGCTGCCTTCACGTACCAAGAATTAGATGTTTTGAAACAGAAACTTATCCTCTGTTATGGAGTCTTGAAATCCCAAATCAAAATACGGGCAACGTCCTGCTCTCCCTGAAGGCTGTAAGGGGAGAATCTGTCCCATGCTGTTCTCTCAACTTCTGGCATTGCCCGCAATCCTTGGTGCTCTTTGACTTGTAGGGTATCACTCCCGACCTCTGCCTCCATCTTCCTATGATGCTTTTTCCCTGTTTTTATCTTTCTTCTGTGTCTGTGTCTGTGTCTGAATATTGGTCTTTACATGCCCTTCTCCCATGTCAGCGTCCAATATATGCTGATTCTAGCACTCTCAGAATTTCACATCAAGCCTGCACCTGTAAAGCCTCCAGAGGATTAAACATCAGAGCTGTGGTAAATGCTGTGATTTGAGTTAAAATTCTGTCCACAGCCTGAACAGAGTGGAAGATGAGAAATTCGAGGCAAGTCCTTTAAGAGCCTTCCTTGTGAGGTGATGGAATGAGAATGCTGTTGGGGAAGAGTGTATGGTTGAAGCAAGATGTCTTACTGTTTGAATGTGAAGTTAGGTTTGAAGAGAAGTTTCAGGAAACTTAAGAGTCAGGAAGCTAGATGCCACCTGGCCAGCAGGTATTTTAAATTTGGACTGGATTCCAGGGGAGCCTGGGTTGAATACCTGCCAACTGGGAATGTGGTTCTGGTGGTTTGAGTGCTTGGCCTTTCCTCGGTGGTCCTATTCTGAAGCTCTGTCATGGGCCTGTAGTATGCATGAGTTTCTCCTTCTGTGACACAAGGTAGGAATATAGACAACATTCATTATTTTTTCCAGTTTTTTTTTGTCATATAATTAACATTTAAAAGACTTTAAAAAATGTTCTTTGTCCTATGACCTTTGAGTGACATTGAAACAACTTCCCCTTGAGGATGTTGTCTACTAAACAAGTTTGTATAGGTGCTGCCAAAGCAAGCACTCCACCAAACAAGTTTGGAGCCCTGTCCGATGGCCCCAACATCCTTCAAGGCAACAGCTGGCATGTTGGTCCATCAGTTCAGCATTTAGATACCCTTCCTAGCTTTTATAGAATTCTATAATCTCAAGGTTGGAAGAAACCTTGTTGTCTGGGCAAGGATGTTGACCTCATGCGGAAATCCTTCCAGGATATTCCTGAGAAGTGGTTGAACACTGCTGGTGATGGGAACTGCATGTCCTTCGATGATTGCTCATTTGTTTTCAGATGTTCTGATTCCTAGAAAGTTCTTATATTGAACTAAAGCCAACTTTTACAGTTTTCACAAGTTGGTTTGATATCTGGAGCAACAGAGTCCTGAATCTCCAATCTGACAAGTCTAAGTATTTGAAGACTGCTAGCATGTACCTCTCAATCTCTTTCCTAGGCTAAGCAGTCTCAATTTTTCAATTGTCACCAGTTTTTTTCAATGGTTCTTCAAATGTCAAATTTCCTTTCACTATTTTGGCTGTATTTCTCATAAAGCACCATACGTTGTCCTATCTTAAAATATGGGCACTAGCATTAGAACAAAGCCCTCCAGGTATTGTTTGACTGGCAAAATGTAGAGCAGAATATCCTCTCCATTTTCTGTAATCAAAGAAAATTGCTGGCAATTACACTCCTAGGATATTCTTTTTCCTATAAGCTCCTCTCCCACCTCCGCTTAGCCTTCCCTATTCTTACCTCAATCTTGTCGTGATCGATTTCTTTGTTCAATACAGATCTATGGAGCGTGTTCGGTAAAGTATTCTGATGCACGTTGGGCTTTCAGAATGGAAGAAACCCATCTTTGCTATAAAGGAGGGTAGAGTCCAATTGAGGCAAAATACAAGGAAATAATACTGAAAGGACAGATGGATCAGAAGGAGCACTGACTACATTGGAGGAAGGAAAGACCTGTAGTAGAACTAGAAGGTATTAACTGGATGGATTTCTTTTATCCAAGGAGCATTGCAGTCCGTGCCGGTTGCTCTTGGCACTGAAGATACAGTAGTGAACAAAAGAATGTGCTTTCTCTCTCAGAGCTTGCAGTTCAAAAACAGGAGATGAAAGAACCCCAGATGATCTGTAGTAGCCTTCATCTAGAACAGGGGTCTGGAATGAGAACATATTGGCCAAATCTGGTCAACTACCTTATGTAAAGTCTCACTGAAACAGAGCTATACTCATCCGTTTATGGTTTCTGGCTACTTCTGTGCTACAGTGAGAGTTGACAAATGGTATGCAGAGACCAAAAGCCTGGAAATACCTGCCCTGAACCCTTTAAGGAACATTTTGCTAAACTCTGATAGAGGATTAGATGAGAGTAGTGAGCACTGGGGAGAGGGGAGGGCCTCTTTTGAGAGAGGCTGGTCAGAGGAAACCATGTTGATGAGGCAGCATTTGAGCACAGACTTGAAGAATTGCTAGTCAGACTCACAGATATCTAGAGGAAGAATATTCTAGGCAGAAGGAAAAGCAAGTCCAGTGGCCCTGGGGAGGAATTCAGTTTGGTGTGTCCTAGAGTACCTGCAGCTGGTAGAGGGAGGGGGATCCTAGATGAGGCCAGGGAGGCTTTGATGAGAGCACAGCCCTTACCTGGTGGACATAGGAACAATGGGCAAGTTGTGAGCAGAGCAGCGATAGCCTTCAGCCACCCTTACAAGAAGCTGTTGGGGCCAAGGCAGGAGGGGAGGGCAGAGGAGAGAACATGGCAACTGTGGGGCTGTGCTAGGGTGCCGATGCTACAGACAGTGACAAGGGGACAGTGGCAAGGAGCCAGATCTTGTCCATTATCCACAAGTAGTGGCAATAGGATGTTCTGGTGACCTGGGTTTGTGGTGGGGGGTGGGGGGTGGCAGGGAACATGAAGGAGGAAAGAGTCAGCAGTGGTTTCATTGTAAAAACTTGATTAAAAAAGAAAATCAAACTTACAAAAAGTTGTGAGACTAGTTCAAGGAACACTAGCTATACCCTTTACCTGGACTCACCTGTTAACGTTACCCCATTGGCTTCATTTGTTCCTCTTCCCCCTTTGATATGCACACATATGTATGTATAGATTCCTGTGTATTTATAATGCCATATGCATGTGACCATGTGCAATTATCTTGAATCATTTAATAAATTAGTTACAGGGCACTATGCTCTAATGGCCATCTTGCTCCTAAATATATCAGCATATTTCCTAATGAGGATGTTCTCAAATAATTAAAGAATAAATAACTATGTATTTAGGTATGTTGAGCTACTCCTAGGGCATTACTTGCTATTCACTTGATGGGGGGGATACATTAAAGAGCAAGCAGCAAGAGCTACTTCTGGTGGCAGGAGAAATTGGGAGTTCAGTTTGACATGTGAAACTTGAGTTATCTGTTAAACGCTTGAGAATGTTAAACAGGCAACTGGACAAGAGTCCGAGGTTCCTGGCATTCGGCTATCTGGGAGATGAGAAAGAACAAGTAAAAGGAGGGATGCTTGCGGGTGGCTCAGTGGTTGAGAGTCTGCCTTTGGCTCAAGCCGTGATCCCAGGGTGCTGGGAGTGAGACCTGCATTGGGCTCCCTGCAGGGAGCCTGCTTCTCCCTCTGCCTATGCCTCTGCCTCTCTGTCTGTGTCTCTCATGAATGAATAAATAAAATCTTTAAAAAATCTTAAAAAAAGAGGGATCCCTGGGTGGCGCAGCGGTTTGGCACCTGCCTTTGGCCCAGGGCGCGATCCTGGAGACCCGGGATCGAATCCCACATCAGGCTCCGGGTGCATGGAGCCTGCTTCTCCCTCTGCCTGTGTCTCTGCCTCTCTCTCTCTCTCTCTCTCTCTCTCTCTCTGTGACTATCATAAATAAATAAAAAACATTTAAAAAAAATCTTAAAAAAAGAGAACAAGTAAAAGGACATTAAGAAATATGGACATAAAAACGAGTGTTGAAATAACCTGGCACCTGGAGGAAGTTGTGGGGTTACTGGAGTTCTTTATTTTAGCTTGGAATCCTCTGTGTCTCTCTACTGATGAGAAACAACCTCAGGATAGCCAGGGGATGATGATTCAGGAGAGAAGAAGGAATTCCTGGAGTGACCCCCTTGAGTAGGAGAGAAGGGATGGGCTCTAGTGACTGTGTGGAAGCCTCAGTCTTCTGTAGCAGTAGGAAGTTCTGCCATTATTATAAGTAAGAAGGTAAAGATGGGATATAGGAACTTGGGCCATAAATTTTATTGAGAGTGAGTGGAAGTCCTTTTCTGTCTGCTCCTGTTTTTCTCCTAGAAATCAAAGACTCACTGTGAAAAGAGAGAAGATGAAAGTTTACATGTTTAAGGAGAGTGGTCAGTCTTCTAGGAAGTAGCAAAAGACCTACTGGTGGCACTGCGGGCCCTCGTAAGCTTAGATATCCAGGAAGACCAAGCCTGTCACCTTGCTTGTGTTCTGTCCACTTGCCTTCAGCTATCTTAGTAAAGAATGTCCATTTGGATTGAAACAAGGACTGGGGTTTTGCCAACAAGTGTGAAGGAGAAGGGCAGGACATTCACGGTTCATTCAAGGGGTACCTGTGATGAAGGAGCTGGAATGGAAGCTGAGGAAGAAGGTGAGTAAGGAAGTGATGGGGGGTAAGCCAGAAAGAAAAGTGGGATATCAAGGGGTTACAGGGCCTGGTGGGGGAAAAGAGGTGGTGATGGGATTGTCAAGATGGCCATTGGAGCTGGAAAAGGAGGAGGTGGTATTTAGAGATGGGGCTTCTGCAGCTGGTCTTGCCTTTGAAGGAGACCATTTAGGTCAGTGTTCTGAATGCTGTTGTATGGTGGGGTGGCTGGTATCCTAGAGGCAGAAGGCATTCCTGGAACTCACGGGGCAGAACACTGGCCAGGTATGTGTGGAAGGGAGCAAGATCAGAGAAGGCTTCTCAAGGAGCCCACATCTGAGCAGAGTCTTAATATGCAGCATGCATTTGACCTCGGGGTTTTCATGGATCTGTTACTACCCTGAAAAAGAGTTAAGATGGAAAAAAACCACTCCACTGAACATTTTATTTTCACTAACCAGTTATTTTTTTTTTAAAGATTGTATTTATTTATTTATAAGAGACACAGAGAGGGAGGCAGAGATAGGCAGAGGGAGGCAGAGACATAGGCAGAGGGAGAAGCAGGCTCCCTGTGGGGAGCCGGATGAGGGACTGAATCACAGAAACCCTAGGAACAATCCCTGAGCCAAAGGCAGATGCTCAACCACTGAGCCACCCACGTGCTTCCTTCATTAACAAGTTTTGTTTTAGGTTTTCTTCAGATGTATCTTAGTATTTGTATTGTATGCTTATTATGGAGGAATTGCTCAGTCTAAGGGATCTTTCGATCTTTAAGAATCCTTAGTTGAATAAAACAGCACATTATACAAATTACATTTTAAGGCACTGTGTTCACAAATGCTAAAAATAGAGAAATGCAGACTGTAAAGGAAGTAGATGTGCCTCAAATGTGAAGCTACCAATGACCTTTGCCAACTAGGCATACTGGTCAAAGACTTAGGGTAATACTTTGGTGTCTAAATGGTACTCAATAATCTCAGATCTTCAGATTCTGTGCCACCAGGCCACGTAGACCTTTGTTTCCTAAAACTTCCTGTTGAGCAACTGGGAGAGGGGGGATTCAGGGAGGCCTAGTCTACTTGGTTAACCCATTTCAGAGACTCTAAAAGAATGTTGTCATTGATTATAGAGAATACAGACCAGAGGTAAGATTCAATAAATACACACTTACAACCAATTACTTTTAGGTTTTAATTTAATTTGGTTCTTTGCTTAAAGCTAAACTTTGTCCTAAACTAATGGATAGATTCTTCACTTGTGAAACTTTTAATTACTTAGTAGTTCTCTCAGAAGAGAATCAAGCTCATGTTTTTTGCTTCATCATAATCCTTGGATAAAGGCAAGCAGGATCCTTTTGAGAGACGAAGCTTTTGAAGGAAAATGCATATGTAATTGGTTGTGTGGTTTGGATGAGAAGGAAAGGGATTTAAAATTGGTGGGCCTCATTTAAGGTTTAAAATGTAAGTTTTAATCAAGCACAGATCTTAAAAAGCATAAGGGTCACTGCCAATGACTGGTTGTAATATAGCTCAGAGAATGTATTGCAAACGTTCCCTTATCTTTGGAGTTCCTTACTTTAGCCAGATCTTATTTAATACGGCGGGGGGGGGGGGGGGGGGGGGAGGAGGCGGGGTTATCCATTGAAACATGATACATTCAGCTAAGGTGTCCTGTTCTTTGCATAAAAACAGAAACAACACACTAAATTATCCTGGTTCTAATTGCCTCCTGTTTTCACACTAAAATAACCTACTTTTATAAAGTAATGTCATTTGAATTGTGTTCTTTAGAGCAGAAATGAAGTCGTTCTTTGTAAATCAACTAGGCTACAATTCTTTCCTTTCATGAACTTACAATATTGTACATAAAGGATGACCTATTCTTGGTTACCTTAAAGTGTTATTTCAAGATTTGTTTTTAAGTAGCTGATTCATAAGGTGTAGGACCTCCTTTATTCAATGTGCATCATTCAGTAGCCCTTCATTAATCATGTGCAGTTACACATCATGTGCTTGATACTGGGGATGACCAAGTAAGCCCTTCACCTAAGTAAAACCTGCAGAAGACTGGTTCTCAACTGGGGACCATGGTACCTGGGGAGTATTTAGCATGTCTGTGGCCAATTTTGATTGTGGTGACTAGGGTGGACCTCTAGTGCATAGAGGTTAGGGATGCTATGAAACCTCTCACACTGCACAGGACAGCCCCCGTTTCAGGATTATCCAGTCCAAAAATGCCCGTAGTATCAAGATTGAGAAACCTGGATTTTGAAGGAGCCTGTAACAGCTACAACAAAATAAAACTAAGTGCTAAAACGGAGCTATCGTGTATAATGTGCTCTCACAACTCAGAGGAGGCAGCATCCAATCTTGACAATGGTGGGAGGAGGTGGGGTTGTATGGAAGACTTCTTAATCCATGGTTAGTGGAGGCTTGAATGCGGAGTAGGAATTTGCTTGAAGGTGAAGATAGATGTGTTTTCTAGTAGAGGAAACCTCCTACAAAAGGTGCTAGAAGCTAAGAGGTAGTCAAGGGTAATTGGGGAATGGTGTAGTTAGTATAGCTGATCCAAATGAAAGTTACTTGAATCAAAGCTTTGAATGCAGGTGAGTAGTCAGACAGTGAAGATGTTGGATTGTCTAGATCAGTGGAGGACCATTGAAGAGTAAGCACAGCTGTGACCTAGTTACATGGAATCTTTGGTCCTCTTGACAGCTGTGCAGAACATGATGTGGTGCTGATTATTGCAGCCAGTTAATTGTCTGGAGTAAATGAGAGAGATGAGGTGGGTGAAGAATCTCTAATGATCTTTAGAAGGCAGAAATAGCAGACCTTTGTAACAAACTCACTATGAAGAGTAAGGAGTGGTGGGGGTGGAGGGGAGCGTCAGAAATGTCCCTGAAGATTTGGCTTAAGATGTTGAATAGATACTAGTTGTCATTACATGAAATATGAACTCCATGCTGGGAAAGATGGTGAACTCCAGTTGGTACTTAGTGCTGCTACCAGTGGGTCATCTGGTTAGGATAAAATGTCTGGGAAAGGAAACTGCAGTTGTCCTGGAGTGCTCAGTGTCTCTGTAGAAGGAGAGTGATTCAGTGACAAAAAACTTAGGAACACGGAGACTCGAGAGGCAAGACAGCCATAGGTGGGTCCATAGAGGAAACAAAGGACCGATAAGTAGAAGAGAATCAGAGTATAGTCAGTGGTATAGACTGAATATTTGTTCCTTTGGAGTCCATGTGGTGAACTTAATCCCTGATGTGGTAACATTTGGGGATGGGGTCTTTAGCAGGTGATGAGGTCATTTGGGAAGAGCCATTGTAAACAGGATCGGTGCCCTTATAAAAGAGACCCCAGCAAATTAACCCCCTCTGCCATGAGGACCCAAGGAGAAGATGGCCATCTATGAACTAGGAAGTAGGTCCTCAGTGGACACTGTTGGAGCTTTGGTCTTAACTTCCAGACTCTAGAACTGTGAGAAATTTCTGAAAGTCACCCAGTCTATAGTATTGTTATAGCTGCCCAAATGGATTTGGAGAGTCAGAGAACCCAAATAGGGCAGTTTTAGGGATGATATGTTCCTTGGTGTCAAGGAGGCTAGATGTCCACTTGCTTCAAGCCCATTGATTGTGCAGGGGGAGCACACTGGTGATGAGACATGCCCAACTAAAGTGGGATAAGGAGGACCTAGAGGATGTGGGAGCAGGAGGCCATGCACTTTGAGAAGACTTGGCTGAAGATGGAAAGCATGCCAGAGGGGAGATAGCAGTGCTTAAGGCTGGAGTTGAAGCAGGCATGCTTACCTGGGGAGATGCAAGGCCAGAAGCATTTTATTATTATTATTTTAAGTGCTTGTTGATATTGCTATTTTTAAGAGATTAAAATTGTTTCAAAGATTACTGAACCATCAACCTCCGCTAGACATAATACCAAGGGCACAGAAAGGATATAGACCCTTTTGAAAACATTCAACATCTCAGTTTCCTTACAACAAAAGACATTCCTTTTAGATTAGATGGGCCTTGGATGGGAGAGTAGTTCATAGTCCGGGGCTGAGTGAAGTGTGGGTATGGTTCTTTGTGGTTAGGGTTGGGGCGGGGGGATGGACACAGAAGGACAAAGGGGCAAACTGAATTACAGCAGGCAGCAAGATAGAAAGTGCTGTCTGAAAACTCTTACTAGTTTTAGAAACAGAATGAAAAGCCCAGACCAGAGTACCTTCCTGCTGGCATGCTGAAAACTTAATTGTAAGTGCATGTTTGGCTGTGGGAATGCTGTCTGGTAGGAGATTCTACTGAAGCATCTTCAACCGAAATGAGACAGAGCTCAAGAGATGGTTGGAGGCTCCTGTGACCACATGCCCAGTACGCAGCGGTTAATTCTGTGATCCCTTATGGTGTAGTTCTTTGTTACTATCCTTTAGCATTCTGCTTATTTTGTTCATCAATCTTTGTTAGTCTTCTTCCACTGAGATTTTAGGTTCTGATTAGTGAGATGTGTCTGTATTCCCAGTAACTTTTCATACTTATGGACAAATGGACATCTAGCCTCCTTGACAATGAGGTGCTTAATACATAATAGGCAGCCAAAAGATATATGAAATTGAACTGAGGGATCCCTGGGTGGCTCAGCAGTTTGGCGCCTGCCTTTGGCCCAGGGCGTGATCCTGGAGTCCCGGGATCGAGTCCCATGTCAGGGTCCTGGCATGGAGCCTACTTCTCCCTCCTCCTGTGTCTCTGCCTCTTTCTCTATGTCTATCACAAATAAATAAATTAAAAATTATAAAAAAAAAAGAAATTGAACTGAAATCTACTTGATTGCAGGATACAAAAGGGGAGAAGCAATCCAGGTTTGGTAAGAATGTATACACCTGGTATTTTTACTGGTATGATTTAATTCAAAGCCTATAACGCAAGCATCTATGAATTCTTTCAGATCTATGGACATTAAGAGCTTCAGCATCCATTTATTGGGCATGATGTAAATTCTCCAGAGGAGAGAGTAAGTTCAGGCTGTAGAAGTGGCCTCCATAACAGATTCTTTTTTTTTTTTTTTTTTCCATAACAGATTCAAAGAGCAACTCACTTACTTTATTTATAACTTCTCCTTAACCGTACCTCTCTAAAATGGGCAAAACATTACCTGCTTTACAGGGATGATACAAAATGTGAACATTTGTGTGCTTCCCTTGGGGTGAGTTTTATTTTCCAAAATCTCTAAGTCTTTTGGAAGACGCTTAAGAGAGTGTTTTTTTGCAATGATAACTCCTCATCCTCGGTTGGAGAATAATTCAAAAATTATCAATGGTAAAAAGCTAAAAATGACTGGATATTTTGAAACATAATGAATCCCGTATATTCGGTATCTTTTTAAAATTAGGTCAAACATTTTGAAATCATTTTTTATAGGTCAAAAGTCAAGTTTCGCAATTTTGTCTTGTTCAAACATGGAAGCTACATTCCTCTGAGAAACTGCATTTTGAATTGTAAACTAATAGAAGTGGTGGGCTTGTATGCGTTCTCCTGTAAGCCATTGGCCTAAAAGGCATCTTTTCAACATGGGGATATATGTTTTTTATTGCTTTAAAATCCTTGAGAGAAATTTAAATTGTATAATCCTTTTATAAATTGGGGAGCAGTGGGTCTATCGTTTTTTTGAGGTAGACTAAAGTTGGATCAGGTTAACACTTTATACAAGCAAAGCCACAAACATTGTTTAGCAGAGTAAACCCATGGTAAAGTTTGTTTGGAAGTTAGAAATGCCTTTTAAAGTGTCCATTAAAAAACAACCCTTATCTTAGTAGACAGTCTCTTTTGAGAAATACTATTATCTTTTATTCATTAAACAGAACAAATCAAGTTCCAAATGCCATATTGAAATTTCTGTGCTTTTGTTGTTTACTATAAGAATAAAAGAGTCTAGTCTTTCTTTCTCTTTGCCTTTGAGTGGAGGTTTATAGAGGAAGTCAGGCATTATTTTGTTTATAATTAAAGACTCTGTACTAAAGCACAATTTGAATAAGCAACTTTAATTAATCAAGGAAAAAACCCAACAACCTTCTACACCCATATTTCGGTTTCTAAGAATGAGTAAAAAGGGTTTTCTTTTTTCCCTTTTGAGGTTAGAAGCAGGTCAGGTCAGTAATTGGAGCTGGCTAGTCATCAGCTGGTTTGACCTGCTAGGCTAGAATTTTCTTTACTACGGGAAAGTGTAATCAGAAAACCAGATGTATCCCCGTCTTGAGACTGGAGCATAATGAAAAGCAGGCAGTTCATTTATTTGCTCCAAGCCTTCAGATCTTCATTCAGCCATTTGGGGCTTGACTTTGCACCGGTCCAGGGGACTACAGTGGGAGGCATTATTTAACTGGATCCAAGTCCAGCGATGTAGAAATTGAGATTCAAATGCCCATGTCGTCTCAAATCTCCTATTTCCTTCAAAAGTTGATAGCTATTATGTGTTTTTTGTTTTGTTTTGTTTTGTTTTTGTTTTGTTTTTTTTTTTTGCCTGAAAACAAGGCACAAGTGAGGGACTTAAAGCTAGGAGCCTGTCCATTGTAGGCTTATTCTGACCAAAAGCATTTTCCTGGGGGGCTATAGTTTTCCATATTAGTGGTTGGGGTTGGGGTGGTGGAATGGGAGGGCATGTCCCTCTGAGCAAGTGTGGGGTGGAGGAAGGGAGTGAATAGGCACATTCAATATTCTTGTTTTCATGACATGAATTATCTGATTCTGTATTCAGCTCTGTACGTTTATTTGTCCTACTTTCCTCCTAAAGCTTCCCATGTGTTTCCCTGTTCCATTCTCTTATTAAAATTCATCTTAGTAGCTTCTTCCTCCTAAAAAGAGGTCACCTAAAAGTGTTTCTACCAAATTTTTGTAGGCGGTCTTGTATATCATGATACTGCTAATGTTTTATAAACCAATTTGAACTGTTTTCAACATTAACTGTTCAAAGGCTCTAACAAATGAGAACAGCATTTATTGGAAGTACAAATGAATAAAGAATTCAATTTATGAAGCCATTAGTCTAGAGGGAAATGTTTGAGTGACCACAATTAAGGGGGATTCCTCACCACAAACTGTGAAAGAGCTGCCTCTTTAGATTTCTGAAAGGCTTTTCACGGGGGGTGAAACGTACAGTCCAGTTCTTTTACCTCTAAGTAAATTTTCAAGGACATTAGGTCAGAAAATGACCTGAAGACTCATGAAGCCTAAGCATCCTATATCTATGAGTCAAAACTGGAATTTTGCCTAGGATACAGAAGAGAAATCTGGGATTCTTTACTTTCTGACTGTAATTTAGTGAAGGTGTTGAAGGAAATAAGTAAAGCCTGGTGGAATCTATTCTTTTATGTGGCTTGGATATGGTTTAAAGAATTGAGGGGAAGATGGCCAATGAGGTCCAAATAAGAGATCCATTTAAAAAAATAGAGTTGCTGAAAACATGTATTCTCTTTGAATTGCTCAGTGAGACATAGTAAATATTTTGTTTTTTTTTTGAGCACTTGCAGCCTGTACACGAGTCTTTGTGCTTACGGTAGGTATCCAATCCTGAAAAGGTTGGGATGATCTGTCTCAGCCTTTCAAATATCTCGTCCCCGGAACCATTCCAGGGAGGGCGTCGTCTCCGCAGTTGAAGACTTTAGTCACAAGATAAGACGATTGCTGCTAACTTGGATTACGACCGCACAGAATTCTATTTTTGAAATTCTGTGGCGGGGGTGGGGGGGGGGGTGCGGAAATGGAAATACTTTGGATCTGTGTTCTCCCCATGGCTTCCGCACTTAGAATGAAGGAGAGAAATACAGCAAACCTTCTGGATGCTTGTTTGGTGATGTCCACTTTCCTCATTTCTGAGCAGGTGTACACTGCTGCCACAGTGTGCACCTGCCTGACCACTCAGCCTGACCTCTTCTCTGCTTCCTCTTTGCTGCTGACTTTTCATTTCCACCCTCTGTCTTTCTCCTGTTTCCAAGTATGGACAGGTGGGTGGGAATGGGGGCCCCTAGGGGCTGTGTCTAGGCATCGGTTATCCATTTAAGGAGCTGGGTAAGTAAACATACTGCCTGCATGAAAACACTGGCATATTCCAGAGAAACCTTTCAGTTAAAATGTCTGTACCAGGGCACCTGAGTGGCTCAGTGGTTGAGCGTCTACCTTTGGCTCAGGGCATGATCCTGAGGTCTGGGATCCAGTCCCACATCGGGCTCTTTGTGGGGAGCCTGCTTCTCTTCTGCCTGTGTCTCTGCCTCTCTCTGTGTGTCTCTCATGAATAAATAAACAAAAATAAAAAAAAAAAAAGCAAAAAGAAAATAAAGTTAGATCCTGATTCAAATCTGACCCTAAGAAAAACGCTCAACTGGGGCCTTTGGGTGAGAACCAAATAGTGGTGAGAACTCTGTCCATCCTGTGATTCTTCCTTCAGGTCCATCCTCCTCATTCACTCTGTCCTCTATGTTCCTTCCATTCTTAATACTCTCTTGACTATCTCCTCCCACTAAAGTCCATTTCTTTGTAAGCACACACAAAAAGGAGAGTGTCAAAGATTTTGTTTGTTTGTTTTGTTTTGACATTAATCACTTAGTGTAGAATTGAGGTCTCTAAAATAAAAGATGGCTGGTACACACAGCAGACGTCTAACATGAAACTCCATTTCTTAGAGAAACACATGAATTATGAGTTTGTGTTGAGGTTAAATCCAGGCATGTTGTTCAGCTTTGCCTGTCCATTTAGTTTTAAGATCTTGAAACATTTTGTTTTAACTGCAAATATATTGTAATTTCAATCAGCCTCAGGAGAATCTTTAAAAATGTAAATTTTGGGGTTTTCTTCAGTAATTCTGTATTCCTGTATAGGTTTAAAGCAGGAATATCTTTGAAAAATGGTTATTATAAACTTGAAGGAGACCAAGTAGAAAGAAAGATGGAGAAAACCCACTCCTCAATACTAAAATGATGCGTGACTGAATCTTAAAGATTAATCCTGCATGAAATTAACAGCTTATGGAAAAATAGACATTTTTATGCAGAAAATTAACCAGAGTGAAATTCTCTGCTTTAAGGTTTGTTTGGTCAAAAGTTTATTCTTTTAGTTAAAGAGTGTATTTGAGCATAAACTGTTCTTTAAAGCCTGTGCACAGAAAAGTAAAGACAGATCAGATTCTAGAATTCATGTTACTGCTTTGGGAGTGGAGAATGGTAGTTGCTCGCTTTTTCTTCCTTCCTTCCTTCCTTCCTTCCTTCCTTCCTTCCTTCCTTCCTTCCTTCCTTAGATTTATTTATTTGAGAGACAGTATAAGTGGGGAGGAAAGGCAGAGGGAGAGGGAGAAGCAGACTCCCCACTGAGCAGGGATCCCTATCGAGCCTTGGCTTGATCCCAGGACCCTGGGATCATGACCTGACCCAAAAGCAGACACTTAGCCAACTGAGTCACCTAGGAACCCAGTTCTTGCTTTCTCTTACTGTAAATATCCTTTTTACTTGTAAAATAGTATCAGAATTGTATTTTGGCTTCATTTTTGAATCATCTTAGATGGCTATCATTTGCTGGACAAGTGTAAGAAACAGTAGTAACATTAGCATTCAACTAAAACTATGTATTAAGTTTATAACTAGATAAATCATGTGTCATATATACAAATAAAGGTGTATCATTAATGGTCAAAGGAGCAGACATACTACCACAAACTGAATGATAAATGATTTTGAAATATGCAAAATAAACTTAGAAACCTAAAGCAAACAGAAGTGAAGAAATTAGAAGCCTAGCATGAGGGAAGCACTGTTGCATATCCGATAGCTTGGGGCCTCGGAGAGTGTGGAGACAGAGGTCTCATATTTTGCAACTTCTATCAGTATTGTTCCTAATTCAGGTGACCTTCAATACCTTTAATTCTACTATAATTGACCTTTGTCTATATCCTTTGATTGCTCCTCACCCACTCCTTAGGGTTTGCATTCCTGGAAAACCACTAAAGGGAAAATGCAAGGGGGAGCTTGGGATGAGGAACAGCCACCACAGCTACTCTCTGGGGCTTGGACTTGGGGACTGTGGAAACCGGGTGGAACAGTGGGTTGGGGTGTTCTGTTACCAAGCAGGAGGCAACAGGTTGACCAGCTCGCTCTGCTAACCTCTGTGTGAAATGTACCTTAAATAACTGATGGAAAATTCTTAAATGTTGACTGGGTTGTCACATGTTTGCACCCGTCTCTATGGAAACAGCTTCAGGAAACATTACTCACACTTGTCCTAAACCTTGGGTTTCCAGGACTTGGTAAAAAAAAAAAATTAGAAACAGTGTTTCTAATGTATTTTTTTGCATAGAGACATTATAGAATTCAATGTTAGTTCTATTTTAATATTTTGCAGTATCAGCATTTTCTGTTAAAGAAAGATGGGTATATGAAGCTTTCCACAGGTAGGAAATAGTTAATTACAGGTTATGTCTTTGCAATGTGGATAGAATCTAAGTTGTGTTTGTTTTAAATTTTTTGAGAGAGAGCATGAGACAGCGGGAGAAGAGGGAGAGGAATAAACAAACCCCACTGAGCATGGAGCCCCACATGGGGATCCATCCCAGGATTCCAAGATCATGACTTGAGCTAAAGTTAGATGCTTAACCAACTGAGCCACCTAGGTGCCCCTAGAATCTATTAAGTTTTAAACAGTATCAAAACTTATCCATGCAGATGAGGACTGTCCTTCAAATACCCTTTGGAAGATTTAGAATTTGATGACTCTTACTCAGATCTTATCTTGGAATAGCTTTCAGAGTCCATTTATGAACCAAACAACATAATCCATCTACATCTTTTAGAGTATGGCACTTACTTCAACCAAGTAGCATCACACAACTCAATTACTCCCCTTTATTCACAAAATTTGGCTCTGAATGGCCACTGTCTTTTCCCCACCTTCCAGAAATAAAACTCAAAGTGTGAAGATTGTCCATTACATGTCTGAGAGTATTCCAGAGAAAGGCTTAGGAAATGCTTCAAAAGGGGAATTCAGATATGGAAATGCTTTTGAGTAATGGCAGTGTCACAGCAATGATATCGTCATGAAGCCACATGTAGGGATGTGGGTGCAACCCACTTACCAGGCCTGCAAGGGAGGGTGGATTTTTTTCCACACTCAGGGAGGGGCATTGGAGTAGCAGAAGAGGGCAGGGCCAGTGCCCAGGGACCTAGGATGGCTAACACGAGTCCCTGCAGAGGGATGCTGGAGGAGAGACCCCAACAATGTAGGACTTGAGGATGCTCTAGTCCTCCCCTGTAAACAGGGGACTGGAGTGCATGAATTATGGTGGCAAAAACTAGTTTGAGCTGCTGGCTCAGCCCTGGATCCAACTGAATGCCTCATGCTGGTCTGGACTGACCTGCATAGGGCTTCCCAGGTGGCCACCCTGCAGGGGACCCACCCCCAATTTTCCTAATAGCTCTGTCCTAAGTGACCACTCCAAAGGGAACAGCATGGCTTATCTGTAAATAGACTCACTAGATTGAGTGTCAAGTCCTGGATATAACGATCCCTGGCTCTGTGACTTGGATAAGTCCCTTTACCTGCCTAAGCCACAGCTCCTTAATTTGTAATGTCACCAAACAAATCCTAGACTTTTTTGCACTCTTATAAGATTCTTACACTTTTGTTGGATGATTAAGTACCTAAGAATTCTCCACACCATTGCTCATGGTTTCAGAAATTTGTGCATGTTATGTGTCAGAGTATGAATCTGGAGGTAGTTGCTTACCTTTAATACGGCATCTAATCCATCATCTATCTAGATGAGAAATACTTGGAACCTGTGAAATCAACCTAGGTAAACCAGAGCACCTTTACTCTTTGTGATGGCAATCTAAAATTTCATATTAGCTTTTTTCTGTCTTTGGGTCATCAAATAGTTGAAAAAAACCAAAAAGCTAAAGCAGGCCTAAATGAGTTACAGGCGCATCTTCTATACGTAGACTCTGGTTGGAGAGGCTTTTCAGTGTTTCCACTTTAATGAGTTTTTTATGGAGCTTTGTATGTGGCAACTTTCTCCACACATCATGTAGATTGGTATTTCTTTTTTTGAAATATGCCTGGATTGCACACCCTGACATGCTTATAAACTAAATGCAGAAATGGCACTGCAGAAATAATTATTTCATGCATAGCATCCGCAACTGATTTCCACTGTTTAACCTCACACACATTGCTCTCATTTCCACTCTTCACAAGACATTTGTTCTTTTCACTGTTCTCTACTTTAAGTGGATGAGGTTCATCTGGTTTGTTGATGTTATAAAATATGGAATTCTCCTATTAATGGCTCTGAAATCATATGGGAGTACTTTACACCGTGTCTTTGCCATGATGCAGCATTACCTTGTATCATGCAGAATGAGTTAACATGATATTAAATTACTCCTTTTTATGTCACTCACATTTCTTTTTTTAATTTTGAGGACCTTCGTCTGCCTATCTGTGAAGTGTGCAATTGTCACTGAAAAAGGAAACCTTGTAGCATTTGCTTGGAGCTTGACTTTTACATAAAACTATGGAAACCAACGTATTTACTGAAGGGTTTGAGAGAAGGGATGTGGAAAAGTGGCATTGGAGGGCATTAGATGATCTTGTCTGATCAATCTAGTCAGGTTTCTTTTAACCCACTGAGCTACCTTGTCTATCAAAAGGTTCTGAGCCTTTCTGAATAGTGTCTGTGGACTTTTCTCAGGTGGTAATTTTGTCTAAGACAATGCTGATCAGGTATTCTTCAGCTAAGTGAAAAATAAGCAGATTATCTTGGTTAAATTCTTAACCAGCTATGACCTAATATATACAAAGATAACCGCAACATCATCTAGGAGCCAATTTCCTATAACTGCCCTCATTTTATTCCTATTAAAATCTTCATGCTTAGTAAAATATGCAAAGGCCAGAGCACTGGGTTTCGAATGCAAGTGTGTACCAAATGCCATAGAGGGCTCCCTGGCTTGTTAAAGCAGGTGCTGGGTCCTGTCCCAGAGTTTCTGATTCAATGTATGTGGAGAGAGGGCAGGTGATTGCATTTCTAGCAAATTCCTGTGTGATACTGCTATTGGTCCATAGATCCTACTCCAGAAACCACTGGGGAGGACTAGGAAGGGAGACTGCAGGGCAAGCTACTCCTCACTCTTTGAACATGGTTTCTACTTTAATCTAACTTAAAATAAGATTCAAGTTTCAAAAATGCCAGCAGCTGGATTAAAATATAAACTAGAACTTAAGGATACAGGTCTAAAAATGATAAATTCTTGGGAAAATAGAATCTCTCTTTAATTTTCTTCCCCATAATCATCCTCATGGCCCCTCCTCAGAGAACCCTCTAGAGCCAGATACTCAAAGTTGGAAGAGCGGATTGGGCGAAACCTTGAAGCAAAGCTTGATCAGAACAAATGAGCGACTTCAGAGAGAAGAACCCAGGCTGGGACCCAACAGAGGAGGCTGTCTCGACTCTTGTACTCAATTCCTCAAGTCTTGAGAGATAAAGAGATGCAGTATGGGTACCTCTCCTCTTGAAAGGAAAGAAATAAACTTAAGTGGTGGGGGTTTACAGTTGAGCATTCAAATGAAGCCCAGTGTAGATGTGCAAGATGACTGTCTAGAGAACCTACATGGCTTCTGGGCCTGTACCACTCAAAACTGGGTTAAATTCATTTCTATAGCTAGTGGAAAGGTCTGTGTTTGCTAGACAACTGGCTATGATTGATCGGCTACAAAGTCTGTGATGGACTCCGAGAGTCTAGCACGCATGTATTGATAGTATCCCTCCAGAGAAGAGCGGGATTCTGGCTGCGGAATTAGAGTGCTCAGTTCCACTGGGAAGTGTGGTTGGTGTGATGCTGATGGGAGGGAGTTTCTCAGCCAAGCAGCCTCCAGTGGTGTGGTTCCGATGGCAGAAATCATCTCTTCTGTGAGTGGGTATCTTGTTGCATCTTTGCCAGATGCCGTTCAAATACTCCACTCTCTTAACTCCTTGGTTCTGAGTCTGCTCCCAAACAACATTCTGATCCTAGCCTGGCTTCCCGTTGGTAAGTCTGCCAATTTCAACTGTTCTGGTTTCTGCAACAGTGAATTCTTACAGTTAATGAGTAAGTTGGCTTATGACCTAGAACAAGCTGAAACACTACTCTGTCAGGTCCCCATGCAGTAATTCTTCTTGTTATCTCAAAGAAGAGGCCCCTGATTATAATTCGGTTTTTCTTATAGCTTAACCATAGGGACAGAATGTGCTGGTCATGCTGAGTGTGTGTGGCAGTGTTATTTCTCTGAAATTATTAAATTGGCATTCTTGCTTTTTACTAGTCTAATGAGCTTGGAAAATGTGCTTCTGCCCCCAAGTAGATGCTTGTAAAGCTGAGGGCCAAACCTCGGACAGTGGTAAATCCTCCAAGTCCTTAATGCCTTGCCTGGGCCTTTGGGAGCCAGACTGCTGGCCTGGGTCCTTGCTGGTAATAAGCGGACATGACTGCATGGTGAGAATCAGCATTTAGTTTGCTACATAGACTAGCTATTGTCACTGCACAAATTATTTAACTCTCTTGGGAGGCTCAGAGAATAAGTCTGATATCTGTTCTGACTTGGAATTCAATAAACTTCATAATCTAACGCAGGTCTGACTAATCTCAAGGGAGCAAATGCTCATTTAAGACACTAAAGATTTCTGCCAATGAATGTCTTATACTTACTGACCAACTGTGCTCAAGTTCACAGCCATCCTTCCCTCTCACTCACTGTACTGTGTCCTTTCGCATTCCTTACTTCTCCATTTTTGTGCCCACCTTCTGTCCCACCAGAGTTGGCTTTGTGAGGACACCATCTGTCCCATCACACGGGACCCTACTCTCAGAAGTGCCCTGAGCTTCACCTGATGCTCTGTTGTAGCTTTGGAATTCTTAATATTCTCTGCACAAGGGCCTGTACTGGAACCCATAAATGACCACCTGTCTGCCCTTGACTTTGAAATCTGGATCTTGATTCAAAAGTTCCCTGTAAACTCCCAGATGGAGTCTCTAGAACTATCTAAAGGCCATCAGCACCCAGGCAATAACACTTCAAAACTGGTATTGAATTCCTTTCATCAGCCTGGGTAAGTATTTTCTAATTCAATGGGAAGAGTGTGCATTCAGACACCCAGGATTCAAGCCAGAAACCTTATGTTCCTCCTGCCTTCCTTTCTAGCCAAATGCTCAGTCAGTGGGTCAGAGGCTTCACACTCCTGCCCCGTATTCATGGCGTTTCTTCTTGACCCTATGACCAATATGTACTGTTCACCTGGATGTCCTTCTAGGTGCTTGCTCTTCCTGGGGATCTGTTCCTCCTGCCACTGTTCTTTCAAAAAGGCATCTCTGGCTACAACCCTCTCCTGTTTAAAATACATCAAGATAAAGTTCGCATCCTTCCTATGACCATGTCCATGTGTAACCTATTGCCTTTAGTTATAATTTAATTTCTTCACACGGGGCTCTGTGCTCAAGCTCTAACAAATTAGTAGTTGTCTTCTAAAATGTCTAAAATGTCTATATTCCTGTGGCTATTGGCCTTCACAGGTGCTATTCCTATGGCCTGGTGTGTGTGTTTCTCTCTCCTTCGCTTTCTCTCACTCTTTCTCTCTTTGTCAGCTGCATGGGGTTCTATACTTTTTTCCCCCAGTGAAGCTAACTTTGGCTTCCCTCCCCTCCCCCCAGAGCCTTTTGAACCCTCAGGTAAGAGAGGTCTTGTAGCCTGGGCTCTCAGACCTCCATATTCATGATTTCATGAGTATATTTTTCATTTATTTTTCATTGAACTAAATTGCCCCACTAGGAAGGGTTCTCCCTTAAAGCAGGCAGTCTGATTCATTTAGGCTATCAAGTGCTAACACATCATAGGTGTTCGAGAAGTGATTTTGGACTGAACAAAGAACCAGTGGTTATGGTAGTTGTGGCATGGCATTATATTGGAAGTAGCTTTGATAGAGGCACTCCCCTTAGTATCTGATCTTGGATTCAGTATGCTACTCTGTACCTCAGCATTCTCTTCTATAAAATGGGTATAGCAATACCTATGTCAAGAAGTCTTAAGGATTAGATCATACAGGAAAAATGTTTAAAACAACTGCTGTTATTTAATAAGCATGCCATAAATATTAGCTATCATTAGTTTATGGATATTATCAAATAAAACCCCAAAGTTTCTGAGAACAGAAACAGTATAAAATTTACTGTCTTCTATTGTATCTAGTATTACTAAAACCTAGTATTACTATGCTTTCCCATACTTAATTAAAGGATTGTATTTTCTGTTTTTTTTCCCATAATCAAACATATTTGCCATGATGCCATTTTGAGAATGGTGATGCATTCATTCCTTCTCTCCTCTATTCCACAAATATCTGTTGAGCACACGTTATATGCTAGACACTGGCTTAGGTGCTAGAGGGAGCTGGAAATACGTCCAGTAGTGTCCATACTGCTGTGGGCAAAGACTTCTACTCTAGTGGAGAGATGACATGGTTTTACTAAGATGGGCAGTAAGCCCAGTAATATGAAAATTATCAGCTAGGGGATTCACAATTGTTTTGGTCCTGGAAGACTGGTCCTGTTGTGAGTCTTTCGGAGTGACTACTCACTCTGTGGGGACAAATACAGTGTTTCACACTTCCCCCCGCCTTGCTATAATGTCCAGAATGTTCCCGTGCTCCCAGGTCATTGACGTATTTGAAAGTATTCAACAGAAGGTGAGAAATAAAAATGAACAAAAGCTCAGAAGTAGTCATGGTTTGGTGTCGGATTCCATCTCCGACCTGATGTGGCTAAAGTATCTAAAACTCTCCTAAATGGGAAGGTACTTTGTCCCTTTCCCTAACTGAATCCCCAGTGCCTAAAACTATCTGGAACCTAGTTACCATTCAATTAGAATTTATTGACTGAATGGAAGCAGGAATTTGAAAGTTAGTCCAAAGAATGCAAAGTGTTTCTTAGAGTAGTTAGTGCTATTAAAACTCTTTGCATGGTAGAGGGACAAACAGATACAGGGTTTTAATTAGACTAAACCCTGAGGTGCTATAAAGAATAGATTCACAGCCTCTAGGGACAGGAAGGTCATTGATGTGCAAGCTGTTACAGTAACTCTAGAGTGAGGAGAGGCTTAGATTTTTGGTATACGTGGCATGGAGGAGAGGTGATAGGGAGGGAAGACCTCTTTTGAAATCACCTTCACCTTTCCTTCTCCTGTGGTCTGATTACATCAGGCTAAGAAAAGCAAGTTTAAAATGGCACTAAGGCTGAAGACAGGCAAAGTCAACATGTGGGCTGATGGAAAGACCATGATGGAAGTGTGGTGAAAAGTGGGAAGGCGATCCCTACCACTGATAGTACCCATGCTTCTTTCTTGGTGGTTTTGTTGGAGCCAGTGAGTAGGGGTGATAACACATACCTGGCTTGGTGTGCATGGTGGGGCCCTTGACATTTGGTTATGCCATGGCACCCGCCAATCAGAGTAGTGACCAGCCTTTCTGCCATTTTAAACTTGGTCTTTTGATTACTTTTAATATTCTCTTTGCCTGTAGCCTATTTTATGTTTCTCTTTGCTTCTTGCTCAAGATGTACCTATGTCTCTACTATGAACTATATTGTGGTTTGTTGTAAGAAGAAAGTAATGAAAGTAATGTCTATACGAATATGCACCAAATATATCTGTCTTGTCCACTATTGACGTGTGCTGGACCAGAAAATTTCTCAGATCATCATCTTGGTTAGAAAGTAAAAAGCAGAAAAGGAAAGGTATCTTGAAGATCCATTACTGCACAGCCATTTGGATAGAGGATGGCTGGAAAGAATAAAGAAATCAACCTATAAAAGGCACAGAGCTTTTGTTTGGGTGAAGGATCTGGGTCTGGCAGCAAGAGAATAATGATGAGCGAGTGGGTGTTTTACCTACTTATGTTGTGAACTAAAGGTACCCTTCTCTATGTGTATTTCCCAACCTCCCAATATCGTATTTCACCCTAACCTCCAATAGGCTATTTGGAGATGAGACTTTTGCCAGGTAATTAGAGCTAAATGAGGTCACGATGGGATTAGAGACCTTTAAAGAAGAGAGCATAGAAGAAAAGCCATGTGAGAGTGCAGGGAGAAGGTGACTGTCTACAAGCCAGGAAGAATGTTCTCACCAAAACCCAATGGTGCTGGCATCCTGATCTCAGACTTCCAGCCTCCAGAACTGTGATAAAGTACATTCCTGTTGTGTAAGGCCCTTACCTGTGAGTGGTGGCCTGTTTTGGCAGCCCAGAGGAGCTAGACTCAGTGTCCTCATTAAGAGCTTTACATGCTGATGATACTAATCCGCCTAAAGAAAACCATATTTTTAAAGTAGATAGTGGTATGGTGCCTGCTATGTATGTCTATTTTGCTTCATTTTAAAAGTATCTGAATTTTCTATTGAATTATCCCAAACGGAAGCGGGGATTATAAATACATTTATTCATTCAGCAACTATTTGGTACCTTCCCTAAATGAGGCAACATGCATCCCTGGAGATACATCATGGGCAAAATGATTTCTGCCTTCCTCAATCTTACAACTGAGTGGGGTGGAGGTCCTAGCCAAAAGGAACAGGTTTCTTTGAAGTAGGAGTTTCCTTTTATAAATTCACATCTAGTACATTTTTGCTTGGTTTAAAATACTATACTTGGATTGACTCTCCATTCACAAACTTAACTTATGCAAGAAAGCAAGAAAATGCTACTTTCTGCAAACCAATTTTAGGACCTCTTGCATGACTTTGACCTCAATGTTTCTCCGCCCTCAATGGTGGCCCCTCTCCCCAACCTTCTACACCAGTGTCAAGGAGATCTTGACAGTCAAAGTGCTGGAAGTGGAAGACCTTGTTAGTATCAGATTTTGCCACCTATCTTGAGCTATCATGCCCCGGACAGATACAACTGACCCTGGGCCTCCATGTCCTACTTTGTGTGTGGGCACTTTCTCTAGGCCACCCATAGCGTCTGCCTAGAACTATCCATAGTGGTCTGTCCCTGGACTTCTGACCAGCATCTTGGATCCAGAGAACTCTCTTACTGGCTGCTAGCCAGTCCAGAGAATCTAATCTTGAGAAATTTTTTTCGTCCGTTGTTGCAAGGATATTTTGCTACATTGGATGTTCAGTATCTTTGGAAACAAAATGCTTGGTTTTTGCTAGAATATGACCTTGTGCAGTCCTTAAAAAACAGGCTCAACCCACACAACCAACTTGATGGTGGGAAGAAAGGGATCTGATACACAAGGAGAAAAACAAAATACAAGTTAATATCCTATTAAAACCAACACAGATGTTTTTCTCCTCAAATCTTTCAGGATGCTGTATTATGTTTATCTTAGGACTTGGATTCCTCTGATATACAAATAATTCAATTTCTCCTCTTCAAATTTGTTAAGAACTTCTGTGCCAGGGACTGCTCTAGTCATCATGGATACTTTGGGAGAAAGAACACAGGGTTCTTGTTCTAGAATGGAGGAATAGAGGAACACTGATGGTGGTGAGGAGAGGGGGGGGATAGGTTGGTTGAGGTGGCCTCAGTTCTAGTGTCCTCGCCTGGTCACTTAAGGAGCTTTAAAACTTTTCTGAGGTTGAGCAGAGAGCCAAGCATGGTCTACTTGGCTGATTTTTCAGTGAGTGAGATTTTGAGTAGTGTAATGACATTAGCAATAAAATTAAATTTGAAGAAGAATCCGACCACAACTACTTTTAAAATACTTTTTAAAAAAATTATTTATTGTTATTAGAAAGCTGTGAAATACAGCTAGGAAAATATTTGAGTCCAAGAGCATTCTCTTCCCCCCATCCCACCCTGGGAGCCACCTCATCCAGTTTCCCTTCTGCAGTATTTGTTAGGCAGTAATTTTTATGCATTGCTAATGCCCCAAACACAGTTTTAAATAAAACAACAAGGAACCTATGAAAAGGCCTGAATACAAAAAGAAAATATTCTCTGTGTCCTTTCATGTAGATTTGCTCCGGCCAGTGAGGGAAATGGACTTCAAAATTAGATCACCTGCTTTAAAAATCCTAAACAACAACTTCTTGCTCTCCTGAAATGAAGAAGTAAAAATCTAGGCCATTTTAAGCCAGCAGGAGGAGGAGGGCGGGAGAGGGCAGGACTCGTAACCAAGTGTGACAGGCGTTGGTCATGGCAACAGCAAAGGAATCCCCACCCCAGGGTGTGTGTGGTTCACAAACAAAAGTGCTGCCCTTGTAGCCTTCTAGGGGGAAAGTCTGGTCTTTTATCTGCAAGTTCCCTGGGCACTGAGAAGGCCAAACAAAAGCTGGGCTTTTTTTTTTTTTTTTTTTCTTCCTCTGCTTACCCAGTCTTGCTGGAAGGGGCCCTTTCTTCAGACTGCTTTTCTTTCCTGCCTCTCACCCCAGGCTGCTGTGAGTTTGTCTCCACCCTGCCGGGTGGCAGGTATATCATCCCAGTACTTGTTCATTTTATAGAGGAATCTGCCTGTGGACCAGCAGCCTTCCCTACACCCTCTCCTGCCCCACCTGTGTGTGTGTGTGTTTGTGTGTGTGTGGCATGTGGGACTCACTGATTCTAATGGGTTCCATTTTTTAATCTTTTCCTTGCAAAAAAAAAAAAAAACAAACAAAAACAAAAAAATCCAAACCATTGAGAAAGGAAAGCACTGAGATAGGGTTAAACGAGAAGAACCCCAAAATAAGATCATCAAGAACTACAGTTGGAACCGTGTCTCCATTCTGTCCAAGGACTGGGATTCCTGGCCTTTGTCATGACTACTGAACTGCTCTCGTGCCCAGTTTGCTTGTGAGAAGCTCTCCGCACCCTGTCCTACTGGAATGACACCCTCCAATGGAAACCATGGAACTCTCAGGCCTTCCTCCCGAGCACCTGCTCTGCCCCGGGTGCACCATCGCCCTGAACTCCCCCTGCACCCCGCCCCCTTCCACATGCAGAACGCACTTCCTCGCAGACGGCCGAAATGCGAAATGATGAAAATTAATGCTGCTATTAAAGGATTTTTCAATTAAACGTGCAGTTTAAAGCCAGATGCTGCTTTCTTAAAGGAAGAGAAGTTTAAGAAAAAAAAAAAAATCTGACAGATATTCGTTCCATCTAGCGTGGCAGGATTTATAGTGGATTACAGTCTTTGATTTTCGGCAGGCTTGAGTTGTCAGGTCCACTTGCAAATGGGCTGTGGGGAAGAGCTGCTCTGCCGTAATCTGAAAACATATGGGACATATGGTGAATATTACACCCATAACTGTTACGATGTTTTGCTTCCTTCGAGCCCCTTTCTTCTTTGCCTCCTGTGGGTTATTTGCAAGAACCCGTTACCTTTCTACCTCTCTTTCCCCTTGGAATACAATTTGCTTTATTCTGCGGCTTCAGAATGTCAGTGACAGAACGAGACATTAAGTGTTTTTCTTCCACGTGTGACAATGTGCAGTTCGACAACCTCTGGCCCTCTCTCGAGCTAACTAACGTGCATCCTTGTTTTCATCTCTGTGCGAAGATATAGGCTGTTTTATTTTTATTTTCATTTTTTGGTACTCTATTGAACTGTGCATGGAAAGTGCAGTAAAAACGCTTTAAAACCAATGACCTTTAAAAAATGGGTTGGGTAAAAATATTACACGATTCACTCATGAGTATTTATGGGTATTTATTTAACAGAAGGGATCTAGGCTGTTTTAAAAGTGAGTTTGGGGCAGCCCGAGTGGCTCAGCGGTTTCGCCCTTCCTTCAGCCCAGGATGTGACCCTGGAGACCAGGGATCAAGTCCCACCTCTCCCTCCTCCTGTGTCTCTGCCTCTCTCTCTCTTTTTCTCTGTGTCTCTGTGTCTGTGAATGAATAACTAAAATCTTTAAAAAAAAAAAAAGTGAGTTTGGATGCTGCTCCCCATCCCCTCCTATCCCGTCCCCCCTCCCCTCTGTCTTTAAGTGGATTAATTGACTAAGTATTGGCAAGTGCTGACTCTAGGTCAAAAAAAGTCTCTGGGTTTTAGAAAATGTACCTATAGTTAACAACGTGGTGTTATATGCTTTGAAATATGATAAGAGGACAGATCTCAAGTGTTCTTACTACAGAACCAAAACAACAAATCCACCAATACAAGAAAATCTTTGGAAGCCAAATAGATTTAGTATCCTGATCATGGTGATGTGTATGTCTAAACTCAAGATGTCTATGTTAAATGTGTGTAACTTCTTGTATATCAACTAGAGCTCGAAGCTTAAACCATATTATCTGGAAAACAATAAAGATCATTATAGAATGCAAAGTTCAGTGGGAGTGCAGAGGAGTTAGAGATCACGTCTGATTAGAATGATCAAGAAAAGCTTTATTGTGGGAGACGAGTTTTGGATAAGCTTATTAAGGATGTTACAAGAGGTGAAGATGGATAATTCCGGGGTCCTACTGGGGAAAGCTAGTGTAGGCTGCCCTGTGACCTCTCCCTTTGCAAGATGGCCTGCTGACTTCCAAATTTGGAATGGTCAAGAGTGGACCAAATGGGTTGGTGATCTCCACATATGTAAACTCATCTTCTCATATGTAAGTCACCAATAAATAATGCCAGGGGCCTGGATGGTAGCTGGCCACATTCCCAGATCCTCTAGCTGACTCTGTTGATCAGCTTTGAGAATCCTCTGGAATAAGCAAACCTCAGAACTATCCCTACCCACTGACTGAAGGCCAGAGCTCTCTACCAACATGGCACTTGAGATAGTCACCATCTCTCCTGGAGAGAACTCTAGCAATGGACTAACTTGTCTGCCCACCCAGTTCAGCCCATCTAATCCTTTCTTCCATCTAAGTTAGGGTGACTTTTCTACAATGACAAATTGACTCATGTGACTTCCTGGCTTAAAATTCTTAAAATAGAGACTTCCTACTCCCCACATCTAAAAAAGTGTTTAAGTTCTTTAGCATAACCCCAGGATGCTCACGATCAGTTTCTTGCTCATTTTTCCAAACCCCAATCATTGACTGATCCTTCTTCCTGGACTCCTCTACACCCTACTTCTTGTTAGAGGGCTTCTTCACATAAAAATCTAGCTCAGAAGCCTGGCTTTAGTGATCTCCTTGCAATTATTATACTCCTAAAACCATGTGTTTATTACCTACTAGACAATAAGCTTCATGAAAATAGTTGACTCACCTTCTGCAACCTCGTATTCCTAGAACAAAGTACTGTTCAACACAAGGTAAGCTTTCTACAAACACTGTAGAATAAATCAAAACATGAATGAAGAGGAGGGATTGAAAACCTGTCCCTCTTGAGGTTCTACAGTAAACAAAAACTGAGGAACAAATTTTACAAACAATAGAGAGTATAGAAGGATTGTCAGGCTTTTGCGACAGAATATAGTTTCTTAAATAGAATTTTTACTTTACAATTTGCTGGTGAGATTATAAGTTTTTCACAGGGTATTCAAATGGTTTTTATTACTACGATAGCTCTTTTTAAGTATATCCCTCAGATTCAGAAGGATATCCTTAAAAAGGTCAAATGCTTTAAGCACCATTCCCATTTTTTAAATACAAAACATTTTATCTGCATTTAGAGGCTAATATATTAACTATTAAGTACCCACACATAGTTCAGGAAAAGCCTTAGAAACTGAAATAGCATACTAGTTACATTTTGTTTTGCAATAAGAGAAAATGTTTGAAAGGAATTTTGCTTCCTGACTTCTCTGGAATTCTAATAGAATAGGAAGAACTGCAGCTTCTGATTCAGGAGATCTCTGAATTGTGCTAACTGCTTAATTTTTTATAGACCTTTTAATCAGTTTAACATGGCTTTAGGGATTTTGTTTGCATTTATAGTTCTTATGCCCGTGAACATCCCTCTAGTTCAGGGATTCATGAAGATTCTTTCCCTTTAGTTGTCAGTATGTTTTAAGGGAGGGGAGCTGTCTATGAACCTCCTGGAGCTGCACATAAATGTTTGTGTATTTATTTATGTACTTTGTCCTGGGGGCGGGGGGAGGGACCTTAAGTTTCACGAGCTTTTCAAGGCGATGGCACAGGTGCCAGGGTGTCCAAGTCCTGAAATTTGCCTAATTTATTGTAAAATGTCTGATCACAACATAAATATATGTGAACAGGAAATAAGTACAGTAAAAGTAACTAAGGCTGCAAAATAAAGTACAGAAGATACAGGTTTCACTGCTTTGAATGGCTATGGGGGAGATAAGGGCAGGTGAATCTGGATTGGCACAGAAGCCAACATTTGGCAAGGTCCTCCATCAAATTCTTAGGTACCTCATCTGATGAGAAACACTGGGGTGTTGTGAGCGATTAAAACACACAGCACATCTAGATCCCTGCCCTCAATGACTGTGTATATACATCTATGTATCTATATACTGTATAGATAGATCTTTTTAAAGATCTGCTATAGATTCACATAGGTTTCAGTTCAAAGTGCTGTGGGGTCCTGAGCATTTATAAAGGAAAGATTGATTCCAGTTGGGAGATTGGAAAAACTAGAATTTGAGCTGGGTCTCCAGTAGGTAAACAGAGAATGCCAAGGGAGAGAAATATTGCAGAGAAAGGAAACTGCTGGGCATAGGGCGAAGCAGAAGAGCGGGGGTTCTTGGGGGCAGGGAGTGGAATGTTATAGCAAACATAGGTGGTTCTGGGGACTGGAATAGAGTGGAGAACAATACTTAGAAGATAGGTAGAAGCCAACTAAATATTTGCATGCTGGGTTGGGCATTTGCGCTTCATACCTGGTGGGGAAGGCATCACGGCCTGGAGCATAATCAGATTCTTGTTCAGGAACATGGCTTGGGAAAGCAGCATGTAGGCTAGATTGGAAGCAGAAAAGACTGGAGAGCTGTATAATACCACATTGAAATAGCTTAGGTGGGACATGAAGAACCTTTTGAGAAAACATCAATGGAGTAGAAAGAAAGAGGTATAATTCCATAGAGGGATTTTCCAGGATTTCCTGTATGATTGGGCATGGGTGTGAAACAGAGATACATCAAAGATGACTGTCGAGTTGTCACTTTAATTTCCTGGGCAGTTAATGATACCATTAGCTAAAGAGTGGAGTAGAGTTAAAACAATTCTGGATTGGTTTTGGGGGGATGGGGAGAGGGAAGGCAGCTGTGTTCTATTTTGAGTGTGTTTTCAGGCTTCATTTGGAAACTGTCTAATCCACAGCTGGAAATGTGAGTGTGGGAAGAGGAGGGCTTGAGGCATGGACAGGGAAGTCATTTGCAAACTGGTGATAGTTGAGTCCTATAATAAAAACTTCAATAGGAGGAGACTGACAAAAGAAGCTGGCAAGCCAGAGAGGGTGTTCATTACTGCAGAATCTGCTCTGGATGAGAACGAACGGAGGCCAGCTCACTATGTGATGGGGAAGTCCTTGACTTGTTTGACCAGGAGAGTTCCAGTAGAATTGGCGCCAAAACCCTGATTTCATGTAACGTAGGGAAAATGAGGGAGTGAGTAAGTAGAGGCAGTGAGCCTGGCTGAGTCTCTTGGAAAAGTCTGGCTGCAAGAGAGCACAGTGGCACAGAGACCAGCGAGCTGGCATGTGAGGTGACAGGTCAGGTGAGAAGAGACTTTGAATTTGCCTGCTGGCTGACAGCAGAAGGTCCTCAGAGAAATAGCAGACCTGGGAATAATCCACAAAGCCAGGTGCAAGGGCAAATGCACAAGCCCTCAGACAAGGATGGACACACCGATGTAGAGCACGAGAAGCAAGATCGAGCTACAAAATGCAAGGACTTCAGGAGGCCAGGGCTGCTTACGTGGCTCTGTGCCTCTAAAGCAAGAAACTCCTGGCTGCGCTGGTCAAGTAGTAACTTCGCTGCAAGGCAGTCACTCATTCAATTGTAAGTGTTCCCACATCCAGTTTTGCTCCTCGCAAGGAGAAATCATGACAAGTCGCTTCTCCTAGACTCAGGGCCTCTGCTTTATAGGCATATACTCTGCGCATTTGCGTGTTCATGACTGGGCCACAAAGCATCCTACAGATAGAAAAAGGGTTTTTTTTTTTTTTTTCAATATAAAAGACTAATTCAGACTCGAGGTAAAACTACCGATAAAAGCCATGATAAATGGTGAATTGAAGTCTACACTCCAACACCACTTGTTACAAAAATGAAACTTTTCTGGGAACATGTGCAATTTGTTTATGGAAACCAATAAACAAATTGCACTGAGTTTAATATAGCTATCTCCCCAATTGGATCCATGTCCCCACTGTAGATCTACTCTAGAGGCTAAAAAGGCAGCCCCTGTACCCTGGAGCCCTTATTTCCTGATTTGTCTCTAACACCTGCATACTAAGAGATGTCTAGAAATAAAATAGTTGTACAAATTACACATTTTTCCTGAAAGATGTTAAGCTTTTATTATAAACAAAATATAGCGGAAAGAACTATAGGATCTACAAAAATGGAGCTAACCACTCTGAATGAGAACTCTTTTTGAGATCTAACCATCTGTGACTCATGGTCTTAAATGTTTTATCCTTTCAATAACTTAATATTGTATCACTGTATTTCAGATGAAAACTAAAGCTCCCTAAGTAAAGTAATTTCTTTAAGGTCACACGAAGCTGCTCTGAGTTAGAAAAGGGATTTCTGTGCTGGAGCCCTCTGTACCAGCCCAGAAGAACAGATTTTTTTTAGGTTTCCAGGAATTTTGCAGTAGCTCAGTAAATAGAGCCATTATTAAAAATTTAACTGACATAAACTTATACACTTATAGATTATACTTTAAAAAATGAAAAATGCTTAAAATATATCACTTCCTATTTTACTACACTTTACTACTACTACCTCTGTGTCTGAAGTCACATGTTTTTCCACACAATGGGAACACTGCAGAGTGGTGTGCTCTTGTCTCTCTCCAATTCTGCGTTCGGTGACACCATGTTGGCTGCTTGAACTTGGTGATGTGGGAGTGTCTACAGCACAAATCGGCAAACACTACAAACTGTGGGCCCCTCTCCCCAAGAGCTAGTCATTGAGTATTTGCTAACATAGCACTGGTTTTGCACATAGTGTGCTGACTACCAAGTCTATGTCAGGGGAGGCAGAGGTAAGAATCTGGTTATAGGAAGTCATACTTCCTGGCCTATGCACATGGTGTGTGTGGAGTGTTACCTAAAGCTTTATGGAAAGGTGGATGGAGGAGGTAGTACTTGTCTGTGACCTTCAAGGAGTAAGTAGTCCAACTTGGAAGTAGAGCTCTGTGGTAGGGGAAAGTTTAGGGAGAAGGACAAAGTGATGGGAGGGGAAGGAGACAAGCATGCAAGGGAGGTAGCGAGTCCTTTTGTTCTGAGGAAGCATGAGGTCTTCCAGGGGTCGGGAGGTGGGTCTGGGCCATAAAATGTAAGGCCAAGGAAGGTGAATTATCTTACCACCTATCAGGTGTTTGAGGGGATTTGATCAGGGAATGATGAAGTCAGCTTCCAGTGAGAGCAGCCAATGAGCTCCTGAAAGGCTGATGCACATGAAAAATTTAAGGGGGTCCCTGAATCACTGGTGAGTGTGGAAATGAGGAGGCTATGGGAGACTCCCTTGAAGACTTGGGAGCTACTGAGGGGTGAAAGCTGAAGAATGAAGTTGAGAACCCTCAAACCGGAGTCTGGGGAACTTAGGATGTGCAAACTTCACATACAGCTGACCCTCACACAGCTCACTGCTTGCCTAAAAAGTGGGGGAGCTGTCCCTTATGACCATCCCAAGACACTCACCATCATGGGTTACAGCTGGGTGCTCCTCTATAGAAGAGAATTGACTGCCATCCAAATACTTGGGTCCAAATCTGACGCTTTCAGAGCTACGGTAGCTGGTTGGAAACCAAAGGCTAATATTCCCCCATTTTTATTGATTGATTGATTGATCTGTTTTGGATTGGTTGGTGTATTTTTCTTGTTGAGGGTCATCATAACTTCTCCCACTTCCTATGGGATTTGGAACCCTAGAATGTCATTTTGTTATAACTCTGCAACTTTCTGTTTTGGTATCTTGGACAGCAAATAATTCCAGATCCGAAACCCAGCGCATCCATCTGAAAAAAGAAGATAGTAAAAGTCCCTGCTTCCCAATGTTTAAGTTTCAATGGTAACTTGATAAAGTCTTAATAAAGTGTTTTAATGTACTACGTAAGAGTATTAGGTATTATAAACCTCATCACAAAAGAAGTAATATTAAGGACCTGGGTGGCTCAGAAGTTAAGTGTCTGCCTTTGGCTCAGGGCATGATCCGGGGCCCGAGATCAAGTGTCACATCGGGCTCCTTGCATGGAGCCTGCTTCTCCCTCTGCCTCTTTCTCTTTCTGTGTCTCTCATGAATAAATAAATAAAATCTTAAAAAAAGGAAGCAATATTAGTGTATTTTTAGATCTTGATAATATATGCGAGAATGTGCGATATTTGTTGAGGTGGCCTACTCAAACCTTTTGAAGCTCACATTTGAAGTGTTCTTTTGAGACAGTCCTTTATCATGGATCATGGAAAACGTATCTTAATGCTACTTCATGTTTATTTTTCTTTGAACTTTGAATTAGGAAAGGTCATGCTGCCCCTTCCGCCTGGACTTCTGGGGAGCAATCCTGTACACATTGTGAGGAAGAAGAATGCCAGGGATGGGCATTGCTCTCACAGGCAAATGTCTGCTGTCCTGGAAAAGGACGCACAGCCGACCTCTGCCTAGCCACACCCCTCCCTAGAAGCCTGTGGAGCACATGGCAATTTTACACAAGCTGGGATTAATTCAGGATCAAAGTTGTAGCTCCATCTGCCTCTTTGCAATGATTCAGTATGGTTTATGGCGCTTTGTTGGTCCAGGGTGTTGCAAGTTTGGTTTAAAATCTTCCCTTTATTTGGGAGCATTTTGGTTCTAATATGAATGCCACTCTTAGCATAATGTAACTCTGGAGTCTGATCTGTTTGTCTTCTGGTAAAGTCAGAGGAGGTGCTTTCAATCTCTCTGTGCCCTTTATAGCAAAGATACATTTGGAGAGATGCTTCGAGGTTTGCCGGTAGCATCTGCTCCACAGACTTTAATTGACACCCCTCCTGCCTGCCAGAGTGATATGTTACTTCACTTACTATGGTTAAATTGTTTCTCAGAATTGAATGGTTCGGCCACTTTAGGATTTGAAATCCTTTTACATGATGGATTTTCCCTTTCCTTTCTGAAATATGCTTTTGGAAATAGGGCTGATGTCTTTGTTCCTCTTATTGTTAAGCTGTGTTTTAACTGCTAATATATTTTCTTGAGGCAAGCAATTGCCAAGCAACTGAGAGCATAAAGGGAAATTTGTACTATGCAAATGAGGGACTTAATGCATTAATTAGATGGATTGGAACATTGTATTTCCATGTGTTTCATGCCTTAATTCTCAAACCGAGAGTTGGAGCCGCTGGGAAGGGAGGGCTCTGATGGAGTTCCAAGTGGGTTTTGGAAACCAGAACGTTGGAGTTTTGAAAACCTGTGTGGTCATGGTAGGAGCCAAATGAAGTCGGAAAGTGATGGATTCTCTTGAAACTGCCTTGTTCTGTTATAATGAGACAATGTTGCAGCGTTCTAAGTGCTATTTGGTAGACGAGGTCTCTAATAAATTAAAACCGTATTTATTTTTACTTCCCACAGTGGTAGAATGAATGAGCAAACCCCCTTCCCCCTTTCCCTATCAGAGGGAAACCCAGAATAAAAAGAATTTAATCAGAGCTGGCATCCCAAAGCTGGCACTTATTCCTTCTGGATAGCAGAGACAGCAATCGGTGACAGCTCCCAAAGTGTCCCTTGTAGCACAGCCAAGCCTCGGTCAGGACAGAAAGGAGCCAATGCCACTTTCTTGGTCTAATATAGTGGAGGGAAGTTGAGTGGGGGAAAGTTTTTTCCCAAATGTCAAGGCTAAACTCATGTCAACTCAGGAGATACTCAGTTTTTCACTGGCACACTATTTGCTCAAATCTTTTAGCAAGCTACCGTGCTACATGATTGTGGATGAGCTGGACAGCTGCACAGATGCAGCTCTGTTCTCCTGAGGTTGAGTCCAATGCTAGGTAACATCATGCTGAATATATAGCTACAAACGATAAAAGTTGCTTCCAAGGAGAGGAATGAAGGTCTATGAAATCGTGTTTCCAAGGAACCTGGCAGGGCAGTCAAAGAAGTACTTGCTAAGAAAGTGATCAGATGAGGAGCAAAAAGATGAGTTCCCATTCACAGGGAATGGGTTAACTGTTAACTGTCTGGCATAGACTGCTGGTGAGCTTAATGCAGAATAATTGGAAAAGTGATTCTGAAAAACTGACAAGATTAATGATGGTGGGATTGAGAGAGGAAGGGGCAGGGTGATGGGGCTACAGGATTGAGAATGAGACTATTAACATCCTGTAGGCAACATCAAGGATGGGTCTGTATGCAAAGAACAACGGAAGACCCTCGGGATATGTGTAGGGGGACATATGTAAGTTATAGGACTGAACTCTTGTCTCTAGGGAAAAGTGATGGTTCTTTAGAAGGTGTGCTAATACGGTTCTTGATGCCATCTATATGTAACTCCAAGCTGAATCATTAGAATTGAGTTTCTGTCCTATGAGCATCTGTGGATGTAGCTTTGTACCTGGTCACCAAGCAAGGACCCTGAGTCACCTTTGAGTCCTCATTGTCCTCTCTCCTCTACTGTCAGTCACCAAGTGGAATGACCCCTGCAAAATATATACAAACCTTCTCTCCTTTCTAGTAGCACCCTTCCTGTTTGGTCTATTTAACTCCTCATTTCAATCCTTTTAGGAAAGGCTTTTTTTTTTCCCTCCTCAAGTATTGATTTGATGCAGTCATCGGGACACTGGTAAAAGGAAAAGTTTTTCTTGATATGTTATTTGGGCATAGGGACAGGTGGTTGAAAACCAAAACCAAAATATCACAGTTCCTTTTTTTTTTTTTTTAAATTAATGATCACTTTCCACAGACACACTGATGTCGCTGTGAGCTCTACCTGTCCTTGAGTCTTAGGACATTCCTGACATCCCAGCTCATCTCCTCCCTCCCTGCACCTCTTCCTAACTCTTAGTCCAGCCCTTGTTTCATGCTAGGAAATCAATCTTATCCATTCCATTT
The DNA here is from genome assembly GCF_053574225.1 of Canis aureus. Taxonomy (NCBI): domain Eukaryota; kingdom Metazoa; phylum Chordata; class Mammalia; order Carnivora; family Canidae; genus Canis; species Canis aureus. The sequence goes on from NC_135627.1 coordinate 6,229,802, forward strand.
TCTCCATAAAAAGTTTCACTGTCCCATAGACCATGCCTTTGCATAATCTATAAGATTAATTTCAAACTTCTCAGTGTGTTTGTAAGGGTCTCTATTGCCTGCTGCCATTATGGATTCTAAGATCTTTTTCCTCGGCATTTATATTATTATATCCTAATTTATCCAAATCCACCCATTTTCCTGCACTTCTATGCCTTTCCTCCTCTTGTTTCCTTTGACTAGGAACTTCTCTTCATGTACCATCATTTGGCAAAAATCCTCCTTTCCCTTTTAGGATGCATTCAAATGCAAAGGTTTCTTGTGCTATAAGGCAGAATATTTCTAGAAACATGAACTGTTTCTCCCCAAACCCCTTCTGTTGTCTCCCTGTCCTTGGCAGTATGTATGTATGCTTCCCTCCACTGGAGGGTGAACCCCTAGGAAGTGGGAACCATTGACCCCTAGACCCCTATCTTTGGATATCTCCAGTGCCCTGGAATTGTGAAGCATTTCTTTGGAAGTTTTGTTTCATGTCAAGAAAAAAAAAAAAAAAACTTAGACTAGAAAAACTTAAAGACCATCACTTGTAAGCATTTCAGCAAGAGTCAACAGTTCAGTCTAGAGAGATCTTGTGCTATGGTCAAGTTAATTTTGTGCACGTTGCTATTATAATATGCCTCTGAGAAAATGCTATTCCTTCCCCTGGAATGAGGAAAATACCAAATGAGTCTACTATACTTTTCTAGAAAAATGCTTTACTGTTTTTGTTAATATGAAACCCGGCAGGCTGTCACCCTCTTAATTTAATTTTTCTCCTTGTTTTTCTATTCATCATAAAATTTTCCCCAGGCTAATGGAATATGGTAAAGAAGAAAACTACTATATGAAAATATCAATAAAAACACTTTTAGATGTACCATTTATATTTACAAGGGAAGAAAATAATATTGGCATAATTTGTAACTGTATGCATTCTTCTTTGAAAAACACATGAATTAAAGGCATTGTCTGAAGTGGTGCTCTTTTTTGGTTTAGAAAGAGGTTTTGCCTAGTATCGTATCACATTCCTGATTGTATTGTAACTTAATATAAACCTCGAATCAGAAGTACAGTACTGAATCCTCACATGTGGCAAGTTTGTCATTGGGTAGCCCCGTGCTAGTTGTCGAGAGCCAGTGACCTCTTAAGGCATCAGAAGATGCTTCTGTTCTCTTACGATTTCCTGGGCTGCCCCATCCACAGCATCCTATGGTTGGCCATCACACGGGCCAGTGGTTGAACACCATGTTAATCACATGAGACCATTTCCTTGCTCTAGCTTCCACAAGCCCACATAACCCTTACTCCTACCCTGTAGGGCCAGTACATAGTTGTCTATGTTGTGTTAACATAGCTCATATGATTTGTACTTTCAACTATCAGTTATAATCTATAACTATTTAGTGTAGATGAATAAATATATCTGAGTGATTCCTAAGAATGTTTAGGAAGCTGGTCAATAATGGATGGCCTGACTGTTTTAGCTAATGACAACTATTTTTGGTATAAGCATTCAAATGTTATGCTTTGCTTGTATAGTCTTAATATTTTTTTAGGTAGTCTCAAAGTATGATTCTAGTGGAATTATAAAATATGGTTTTGTCACTAGGCTGCAGGGCAGGAAAATATTGGAATTCTAGCCACAAGTGACAGTGTTACTTAGTTCATGTCCTTGGTAAACATTATGATGGCTTAGTCATCTATTGACCTTTCAGTTAGGAAAATGGGTTACTGTGCTTTGAAGCTGTTCTACCAATTATCACATGCTATTTCTTTCATTTAATTGTCCATTTGATCAAGGATGTGGTTCCTTCCTACATTTAACTAAATGGCAAATTCATCTCCCTGAAATGAAGTTGGGTGGAGGGATGGGGGAGAAAAATCTAGTTTTCTTGGAAATAACTAGATATGGGCAATTAAAAAGCAGAATTGAGAATCAAGACCTCAAAAACTTTATATTGAGGAATCTTTTTTTTGTGTGTGGGCAAGACCAATAAATTTTGGATGTTTGCTGTATATTTTGTTCTGTGTTGCAAATTCAATATCAAACACAATGCTTCATTACTTTAAATCTGCCACTATTGTTTTGAAACCTTGCTGGAAAGGATCTACGCAGTGAAGGAATGAATGATCAGACAAATTGTTCAGTTCTAGGTTAAAAAGAAATCACCTTTTTTGACATTTTCATTGGATTAGGTCACTGTCATGTAGACAGAATTTGAAGGTCAGGTTTGTGAATTTGGGGTCCAAGACAAAGGAGTGCAGCATGGCACACATGTTTAGGTCATCCTTGTCACATTCTACCCTACCTGAAGTAATATGCTTTTCAAAATAGTGAAGAATTTAACTCATTATATTTCTAATTAGCTAATCTGGCTATAATGGATTTGTTGGTTTACTGATTACAAGTGGAAGTAATTTGTAACATTTTGTTGATGGAAAATCTGCTAGCCTCTCCTACGGTGTGATATTTCCCTTTGCTTAAGTGAGATTTTAAAGATTTAAAATACCGTAATTGTAAAGGATATTCTTCAGGAAGATTAAGAATTCTTCAGTAAGAGAAAAGCAATTGGGAAGTATATGAATTAATGTACAAACTGACCAGATCACGTGAAGGTGAGTTTCTTCGTTGATAGAAGATACTTTTCTTTGCTCAATAATAAAAGCAAAGGGTTCCCCAGTATGTTTGAAACAATCTGCATCAGAGGCCATTAAAAGTGCAGCTTCTCACACACCCCCATTCCCACTGTAAAGCCTGATCATCTTGGGGTTGAGCTGAGGAATCTGGGAATCTGCATTTTCATGAAGTTTCCCCAAGGGACCATTATGTCTACTAAAGTTAGAGAACCACGAGTTAACAGTAACTTCCAGCATCTGAGCTGGAGAGCAGTAGTTCAAACAAGGGGTGTTCCTTGTTGAAGGATAACCAGATGTTTGCTGAATTAGCAGTTTTCATCTATCTTTGTATTTTTGCTTTTGCTTTTGCCTTTTAAAGTAACTTCTGGTTATTTCCAGAAGTGCTGAGAAGTATCTTCAAGCAGATGGGTTTCCCATGAGGTAGCTGCACTGTCATCTTTCCTCTTTTTCTCACTTACCTGTTATACTACCTACCCCATCTTTGGGAAGGACCTCCCTGGCACCCCCAGTCAAGGCAATTCCAGTGTCCAAGGTAAGGGGAAGTGTGTCTGGGCCCCCGTTCTCAGACTACTGATTTCTGGGTGTAATCTCAAGTAGTCTTCAAGTTTCTGAGCCAAACTTAGAGCCTCATTCCTGTTAGTTCTGTGGGTTCAAAGTCCCATCGTCCACCTGAGCAGCTTACAACCTCTCCCTGCCAACCACAAGGGCCTTACAGCTGCCTGGAGGGCCCAGCTTGAAGAAGTAATTATTGCAGCCTCTCCATTTTATCCAACCCCCCCCACATTTTTACAAGTTCTAACCTTTACCCAAATGCCCCATCCCTACTTACAGATCAAAAAAGGCTCTTTTAAAAAATTTTTTTCTTACAAGACTGGAACCGTGTGTATGTTTTTTTATAACAAGTAGATTTTAATGAGTGCCTTAAAAAGAAAGTGAACAACAGGCAATTTTCTTACCTTGACATTAGGGTAATTTTTTCAATCACAAAGAACAAGCAGGGCTCCACATGATTTATTGTAAAAATAATATGGATTGTACAGCAGTAATATCACTCAACATTATCAGTCAAAAGAATAAATGTGCTACAAGGAAGGGAACTTGAATATGCAACTGAGAATAAGAGGAAGCTGCCAAAGGTCCTTCATATAAAATCTGTTAAATATTTACCAACTGGTCCCTCTCCCCACAAAATGAACCCTGATTTGTAGCATTTGCCAATTTCTGTTGTATAAATATTCCCATCATGGTTGATTTAAACTACTAACATGACTTCAATTGGCTTGCAAAATTTCTATATTTAATAATTGGCCCTTTCTAGCTGGTAGGAATACCAATGTGTTTGGAGAAAAAGATACAGAAGTGATGGAGGTAAATGCCCATTTATAACATTCCAGGTAAAGAGACAGTTGGTTTATTGGCTTCTCTCAAAGGCAATGGGGGTCAATGTGGGTGACTTCTCCAGGAAACCTGGTTAACACAGAGTTCTCAATGGGGCAGTACTGCCTCCTGGAGGATTTCTCTTCTGGGGAAATTTGTGGGAACAGTTTTTGTCACAATAAACTGGGACCATGATGATTGAATAGAGGCCAAAGACATTTGACATTTTGCAAAGATCAGATCCTTATGCAAAAAAAAAAAAAAAAATTATCCTGAGTTTTGTAGATTTCTCATGTTTTACAAGATAATCTTCCAGGTTAAGGAAATGAAAACTTAAAATGATCTGAGCCAAGAAGTTAACTGTTCTAGGTAGTATTTTTGATGAGGCTTTGATATGTATAGTGGATTTTCTAGCAATACATATCTTATGTAAACTGAGGTATGTTTGTATTGCTCGGTCTAAAACTTTATCAGGAGCTATTTGACATTCAAGTTTGGGGTAGCACCAGTACTCGTGGGATCGGAGTCTAAGATAACATACCTGTATGGGGCGGGGGGATTTGTAACTGTTTCAGACACCCTGGTCCTATGTTGAATATAAACATGACACACATTTTTAGGAGTATATATATATGCAAGTATAGAAAATCATGAAATTATTTCAGGATGGAAAAAGAAGCATTATATCATACAGTAGAATTTATATGAGGATTATTACTGACCCCTTTCAGAATGTGCCTGAATTAAAGTCCAAACTTATCCTCCTGATGTCAACTCAAAGACCAGGTGGATCATGCAGCTTAACAGAGAGCAGGAAACTGTGCTCTGTTACAAGTTAAAGTGTGAAAGGTAACCAGAGTTTAGGTGGTCTAAGGTCTTAAATTTCTTGGAATGCTTTGGGACATAGAAATTTAGTATTAAAGCATATTTTGTGTCATAAGAAGGAGCCATGGTCACCACTTATCATAGGGTTACATTAAAAAACAAGATGAGAATAAAATGATTATGTACATGATTATATGATCATTATATAAAATTACTATAACATTAGGAACTGTATGACAAAATTAAATTTGGTCATGTTAGGTTATATAACTTGTGTAAGTATGTGTATGAGTGCATAAATATATGTATGTGAATTCCTTGAGTATTTGTATCCTTAGCAGTAATAAAGTGGCTGACACAGAGTAGGAACTCAATGAATGTTTCCTATGTTCATGCACATTAAGAATGAATAATTCTAGAATTGCTGAAAATATTTGGATGCAATAGAGAGTCTAACTAACTGATGCTCTACTGAACAGTGAATGCGACTGTAGGGCAATACTTGTCAAACTTTAATGTGCATGTTAAAATACAGACTATGACCTGGTAGGTCTGAGATGGGGCCAGAGGTTTGCATTTTTACAAAGTTCCTGGCTAATCCCATGTGGCTCCTCTTGGCCCACACTTTATTAGCAAAGCTCAGGGTTTACGAAGGAGCATCTTGGTTGCTCTGCACCTAAAGTCAGGGTTAGTGCTTCTAGGGAGAGAAAAATTATAGTAAATGATACTTCACATGATGTGCATATACTCTAGTTTATCTGTTGTGTTGTTAAGAATCATTTGAATTGTTTTCTCCTTATGGTTATTTGTGATCGCAAGGAAAACATTTGTGTAACTGTTCTACACATGTGCAAGAGTTTCTCTAGGTTGTACATATGCATGAGGACTTGCTGGGTTGTAGGATCAGTGAATGTTAATGTCAAATCATATTCCAAGGTGATTGTGCTAAATTCTCCTCCTGTCAACACTGCTGGAGTTGCCTTTGACTCCCATACTCCCAAACTTAATACTGTCAGACTTTGTTAGTTTCGCAAACTAAAGAATATAAAACAGTATCTTGTTATCTTAATTTACATCTCAATGACTACTCAGGAGGTGGAGAATCTTTTCACGTGTTTATAGGATTTCTATGGGATTGTCATATATTATAGAAACTGTTGTTTCAATTATATGTTATAAGTATCTTCTCTTTTTTGTCTTCCATACTTTTTCTGTACTTCTGGTGTACAGAAGTCTTAATTTTTATTTTGAGATCAATTTTTAAAGAGAATGCTTTAAAATGTTTAGCATTAGGAATTAAATTTGCTCTAGGTTTTTCACAGGTACTTTTATATTGTCAAGGACTCTCATTTCTTGGGGTAACATTTTTGTGGTCCTGAATGGATGTGATCAAATACATTTGCTGCATCTACTGAGATGAGTATGTGGCTCTTGTAGGTATAAGTCACCACGTTAAAAATTTTGTTATTTAAACTTCTCTCACTTCCCAGTATAAAATCAGCTTGGTTGTGTGTGTGTGTGTGTGTGTGTGTGTGTGTGTGTGTTTGATTTCATGACTCAATTTGGTTTTGCTAATACATCATTTAAGAATTTTGCTTTAAAGTTGCTGAGTGAGATTGTTCCAATCTCCTGATCTCCTGCCATGCTCTGTTCTGACTGCTTTGGGATCAATATTATACAAGCCTCAGGGTACACACTGAAGAGCAAATCTTTTTCTATTTTCCGAAGAGTTTATATGAAAGTAGAATAGTATGGAAAAGTCTTATAAAACCATTTGTGCCAAGTGATCGTCTTGTGGAAAGTTTTAAAACTACTCCTGAAAGTCTCTTTTTAATAAATTAGAACTCTTTGGGCTTCCTATTTCTCCTCGAACCTGTTTTGAAAATTATATCAATAAATCAGAAAATAGACGAGTTATTAGAAAATCTAGGTTCATTCATAATATTCTCTTCTCCTTTTAGTCTCAGAATGTATCTTCCCTTCTTTCATAGAATGGAATGTTTCTGCCTTCTTTATGTCAGTTGCTACCATTTTCACCAGAAGATGGTCTGTTTTATTAGTTTTCTTGAAGAGCCAATTTTTGGTTTTGTCAATTCTGTATTGCATATTTTTTATTCTGCATTATCTCATTTTCTTAAAATGTTTGGATCAATTCTGTTGTATGGTTTCTAACTTGTTAAGAGATCTGTCCTATCATTTCTGTTGTAGTCATTTAAAGTCTAATGTTCTTTGAAATACTATCTTGCTGAACCTTGCAAGTGTTAAAATGTGTTTTGATTGTTGGTTAGAAACACTTTTTCATTTCAATTGTTTCTATCAATTTAGAGGGGTCTCAGGTTTTCCAAACAGAGGAATTTTTAATTTAACTTTTTGTTTTTATTACCTTATGTTTCTTTGTGATCTAAATCCTTTGAAAGTTTTGACTTTGAACTAATATGTGACAATTAAAAATTCCACATATGCTTGAGAAAAATGTGTGTTCTCTTTGTGACCTTCTGGGGAAACTCATTCTGATAAGATTTTTATCTTTTATAGGTTTCCTATGTCTTTACTACTCTTTTTGTCTTCTTGACCCATCAGTTAAGAAAATGAATTATGAATTTACCCCCATCTCTCTACAGTTCTATAAGGTTTTCCTAACCCCTCCCCTTTTAAAAAAATAAAATTGGCTATAGGCATGATGTCTCTACTGGACTTTGAAGGCAAGGGAATAACTGATCACTACCTTATGTCCCAGGGTGGCAGCTGCTGAATGAATAAATGAACGAATGAATGAACGAATGGATGAATGAATGTTCTAGGAAGACTGAGCAGATTTATTAATCCGACTTTCTATACAAAAACGAAATACCATAGTCACCAGAGATAATCCCAAAGACTGTACAGGAATGGATTATGCCCGACAAAGCTTTCTATTAGCTATCGCTTCACAATAGCCAAAGATCTTGTAACATTAGTGAGGGAACTTCCATCAATTCATGTTTCCTATCATCATGGGTTAGGGTTTCAGAGAAAGCAGTGGGAGTTCTAGAATTTGGAGTCATGCCTGTTAGTTAAGTGAAAGGCATTTCACACATTTGCTTTTATCAGTTTATTCATGCTGATAGGTGCTTTTAGAAGGAATTCACAGCTCATGAAAGGCTCTGAATGAAAAGATCCAGGGAACAAAGTCTTCTGTTTATCTATAGAATGTGCCTTAGGATGGATATCAGGAGCCCCACAAACTTCTCTGTGCTTAAATGCATAAATGGAGAAAGAGTAATCAAGATGACTTTTTAATGGAACTTGAGTCCATTAGATTAAATCAGTATTTGGGTCCATACATAGCTTCAAGGCACATTTTTAATACTTAGGTTCATTTTATAGGAAAAGCTAATTATTTAAATCAATTGAGATATGTTTAAAATTTTCAGATGTATTCAAGTTTGATCCAGTTGAAAACCCTTGTAATTCTGAACACGGCTCTTCACAAGTTTCAAATCAGTAACATAACTGCTTGAGAAATGAAAGCTTGACCCCACATTTATCATCCTTAGCATGTGTGCATGAATAATCTTTCAGAACATTCAATATACTGATGCTTTTTCAGAACTTTACATGTTCACTGTTCAGTAGTCACTACCCTATTGATTGGCTATTAGATTCACTTCTTTCAACACCTATGAGTCCCCAGAGCTGTTCATTCTTCTTGCCTGGAAGGAAAAGTTATTTTAAACAGTAACATAAGTTACTCGGAATAGGTATTAAACTCATGCAAATTCTTTGAATGAAGCAGGAAATAGTAAAATGGAGCCGAGAACTGTTTCTCTGATAGTCCTCTCACTCTGGAAAAATACCCACCAGAGTCTCTAGAATTTTTTTCTGAATTTTCATAATGTACTAAAAAATACAAAGGGATGACTGATGTTGAGTTTGTGGAAAATGCTGTTTATCATCTATTCTAATCATATTCCTTTAGGAAGACTGAAATTTTCCATGGAGTCCAAATTTCTTTTGATGGAACATATACCAGTTTGGCTGCTACTTTATGAGCTATGAGTTTCTTATCTGAGATGGTAACTAATTATAATAAATGACAGGCTCCTAATTTTAACATCTTTTTAAACCTCTTAAATTGTTGTCTAAAAAGCAGAATAGAGTTAAGAAAGCCACCTCATTAGAGAAATAGAAACTGTATATATTTTAGAGGCATGGCTTTATTCTTGGATAAGTAATAATCAGATATTTAAGAACTGAGGGGCACCTGGGTGGCTCAGTTGGTTAAGCAGCTGACTCGATTTTTAACTCAGGTTGTGATCTCAGGGTTGTGAGATTGAGCCCCATGTCGGGCTCCATACTGACTGTGGCACCTGCTTGAGATTGTCTCTCCCTCTGCCCCTCCCCTCCACACCCTCACACTCTCCCTGCTCCTGCATATACATTCTGTTTCTCAAAAACAAAAACAAAAACAAACCCCAAAACCAAATACCTAAAATATTTTAGTCAGAATATCCACTATATGTAATAGTTATTTAAAATATATCCTAAAGTATTGGGACACCTGGGTGGCTCAGTGGTTGAGCGTCTGCCTTCAGCTCAGGCCGTGGCCCTGGGGTCCTGGGATTGAGTCCCACATCAGGCTCCCTGCCTGTGTCTCTGCCTCTCTCTGTGTCTCTCATGAATAAATAAATAAGCAAAATCTTAAAAAAATATATATATATATTCTAAAATACTGTAAAAAATAAAATAGTGTAGAATTATGAACACTTCCTAAAAAGTGTTAGGCAAATTTGAAGTTAATTCCACAATAAATCTACATAATACTAGGCTGATTATTTATATTCCTTTTTTTCCTTAGTAGCATCCATTGCTTTTTCATGTGTTCTTTTCCTTATCAAGCAAAAGGTTTTGAAAATTCTGGATATTCAAATTAATTATAAAATTTAACCAAAAATAAGCTTTATTTCACTTAACCTTTAATCTCATTAAAGATTATATTTTGTTTTATGGCGAGGATATATAGATACTTACAATCTAAACAAAAAAATCTACCTGAAGTGACAAAGAATCTATCAAGTTTTGATCTACAAACTTCTGTATGCTTTAAGTTTTCTTCCAGTTTCCATCTGTAGGAATAGTCCTCTTAATTACAATCCCTCCACTTACTTGAATTAAAACAATCACTGGGGGGGGGGGTGTCCTGAGGGGTTCAATCAGTTAAGCATGGGCATTCAGCTCAGGTCATGATCTCAGGGTCTTGGGATAGAGCCCCAAGTCTGGCTCCTTGCTCCATGGGGAGCCTGCTTCTCCTTCTCCCTGTGCCTGGCCCCTCACTCATGTGCATGTTCTCTCTTTCTATCTCAAATAAAATCTTAAAAAAAACCCAAAACCTCAAGCTTTACATTTTTTTGTGAACTTGCACTTTAATTTATTATTGAGGTAGTAATTGACATATTAGTTTCAGGTGTACAACATGATATATTTTCATGATCATATATCATGACATGATTAACATAAGCTTTGTTAACATCTATCACTCACTATACATAATTACAAAATTTCTTTCTTATGATGAGAACTTAATATTTCTTAATACATTTCAGATTGGGGTTAAAATTTTTTTCTACTTTAATATATATTTCCTTTAAGTAGCCTTCCATTTAAGTAGACCATAACTTGATACAGCTTTAACCATATTCTCATGTGGTAAAACTCTTCCACTTCATTTCTCATTTTTGTTAATATTGAGCTACTAAACCATCTCTAGAGATTCCTAGTGATCATTACTAATTGTCCCTTCATTTTGGATGTGCTGGAGGTAGATTAGGTTGGGTGACAAAGAACTGTAAGTGCCCTGAGGGCAAGGCCCATAACTCTCCTGATCAGAAAACGAACATAGGAGCACAGTGTCCAGCATACAGTAAGTACTCAAGGATGAATCAACACAACCATGAAGGTAATAGCCAGTAGTCCTTACCTGTTTCTGTATATATTTGACTTGTTAATGCTTGCTTTTTATACATAGATTATATATATATAGTGCTCACAAGTTTTATTACAGGATGGTAGTGATAGCAGCCCATTTTCATTGCTGTTTCTGTCCCAGAAGAGATGGGGCTCATGGTCCAGCAGCAGAACTGATGAGGGCGGTGAGGTCTGGGACACGGGGGCAGGGATTTAGGGATACAAACTATGTATAGGGACTGGGAGTTACCACACCAAGACCCTCCTGGGCCAGGGTACTGGGCAAGGCAGGCAGCCCTCCCCCTCCCCCGGCCTTACTAATCTTCCATCCAGCAGTTCTTAGAGATGAACACATCACCAACCTCTTTCATGCTAGGTTGGGGATGAGCTGTTCCTGGATCAGGGGGCTCCAGGTGACAGGGTCAATGTGACCCACACACTGCAGGTGATCCTCAATGTCCTTGTGGTCCTAGGTAATGCCACTGGGCATGATGCATGGCTCCTGCATGAACTCAAAGCTGATCTTGCCACACAGGTGGTTAGAAATGTCTCACTTCTTTCTCTCTTATCCACCTGGGAGAAAAGGTCATTCAGGTCTACTAAGTACTTGTCATGATTGGCATCAATGCAGGCCTGCTGGGTGCAGATGTAGCCATCATCCTTATCATCCTCATGGTTCTGCTGGCATTCTAGCTTGCTCTCCCACTTGGCCACAATGAACGGATCGAGGTAGAAGGGCAGCTCATTCTCCTGGTGGATGCACCACTCCTTAATGCTGTTCCAACACTGCTTCTTGGTAATGTGCAGAACACTAGGGATATCCTCCCCAAAGCTGAGCCACTCACTGCTCCTTGGCCAGACTGTAGGCTCCCTGCGGATTGGGGATGGTCTCATCATAGCTCTCCATCTCTAGCTGGCGTTATCCCAGGAACAAGTGTGACTTCACAGACTCTTCGTTCAGCTCCGAAACGGCTGGCCATCTGCCAGGGCCTGCTCGTGCTGCTGCATCTCCAGGTAGCACAGTGCCTGCTGGGTGTAGTATGCTGCCACCAGAGGCTTCCAGCTGAGGGTACAGCTGGAGCAGGCCACCATCTCTGGGTACTTGTGGTGCACCAAGAACTGGTTGCCCTCCTCTTGTGCTTCTGCATGCTCAAGCTCTTTTGGGAGCTTCTACTCTCCTCCTTACCCTTCATGGTGGTGCACAACACAGCCTAGGGGCAGCTCCCAGGCTCCACATTCAGCCTGCCCTGCATGCATGATCAGCTTGGCTAGGTCCAGTGATCTGCCCCGTGTGTGTGTGGGTGTGTGTGTGATCTGCCTATATATATAAAATAAGTTTTTTAAAAATTTATTTATTCATGAGAGACACAGAGAGAGAGAGAGAGAGAGAGAGAGGCACAGACACAGGCAGAGGGAGAAGCAGGCTCCATGCAGGGAGCCGATGATGCAGGACTCCATCCCAGGTCTCCAGAATCATGCCCTGGGCCGAAGGCAGCGCTAAACCGCTGAGCCACGTGGGCTGCCCTATATATAATAAGTTTTAAACAAGAAAGCCAGAGTAAATAGACAAACAGAAGAGATTATATCTCAAGGAGGGACAAGAATTTTGATTCCTACTTCTAATAGGAAAATGAAGCCACAGATTAGATCAATGCCTTATTCAGGGTCAGTTGGGGCAGAGCAAGGAGCTGATTGGGGAGTAACTGATGGATAAATAGATTTGTCTGTCCTTCCTGTATTTTTCTCCCAGCGGCACACCTTCCATATGCCTTTCTCTTCATGACCCCCCTAAACCCATAAGGTAACAAGCCTCCTTTTGAGAACTTAGTTTCTGCTGTTGCCTTGAATTTTTACAGACCTCAAAGCCAACACTGCTTAAATGCAGATGTATCGAACGGGGTCTCTTAGGTATAGTGTCGGGGATGGCAGGGCCGCATAGAGGGTAGGTGATTCATGCATCCGGCAGGCTAGCCTCTGGACAGTCTGCCAGGCTCTTCGAGGGCTTCCAGTACCTCCGCCGCAGCATGGAGTTGGCCGAGCTGCTGGATCTGAAGGGCCAGCAGCATGAGACTCTTGGTGACTTGGTGATAACAAGAGTGGGTTGATAACCCTTTTTGAAACTGGTCTGCAGCTCTTTGGTTATGCAGCGAACTCTGGGATCTTAGCAAATCACTGAGAGAAATCCTGTGAGTAAAGAGGATGGATTTTCCTGTCAGTGAGTTCAAATGGGGCATTAGAGTCAAGTATAAATTACTGTTCTTTCGTTTCTTTCCTTTTTTAAAAAAAAAAAAAACAGCTATTTTAAAAACAATATTTTTTAAAAAGATTTTATTCATTTATTCATGAGAGACACACACACAGAGAGAGGCAGAGAAGCAGGCTCCCTGCAGAGGAGCCCAATACGGGACTCCTGTTTCGTTTGTAGTGGGGGGATGAGTTATTGCTAATTTTATGTTCTTCATGTATTTTCTTACGCGGCACATCTCCTGCAAAAAGCCCTACTCTGTTTCTGTTTTAGGACCTCCATATCTGCTCTATTAATTGTTATGGTTCCTGAGTCACTAAAGCTTCTTTAGAATCAGACAAAGTCAGGATCTATTGGCATATTTACAAAACTATTCAAACTGAGTTTTCTCTCCCTAATGAAATATTTAGATTGTGATGGTGCTAAATGTATTCTCTTGCTTGGTGCAGACATGAAATATAGCATATTCTTAAAGGGCAAACCTTTGCTAAGTTGACCTTCTCCAAGAGAATCCATTGATTTTGTTAAGTGGGGTGTGCTTGTTCCAAGTACCTATTTTTTAAATGAGATTTTTAAAGTTTATTTATAATCTCTACACCCACGGTGAGGCTCAAACTCACCACCCCAAGATCAAAAGTTGCATGTTGCATGAACTGAGCCAGCCAGGCACCCCTCCATGTAACTATTCTTTATATATATAAAGAAAAGCTTTATATAATTGGGTACTTTGGAAGACAACAAAAAAGATCAGTTGACAATGGATCCATCCTCTGGGATGGGAATTGTGCAAGCTCTAGGATCTATGTCCTTAAGCCTAACCACATAGTCAGCTGAGTGCAGCTATAGTCCTATGGCGGAGCCCACCTGTCCTCCTCCGGGTTGCTGAGCCCTTGGTCTGTTGTGGTTCAGAACTAGCTCTCCCTTTTAGATGATCTTCTATTTGGGGTCTGCTCCATCATTCAAAACTGCCTACTCTTCTCACCATCAAGGCGTTTTGTGATTTCAAAAGTGTTCTCTCGGTTCATCAGAGTTCAATGATTTGTACAGTCATCATTAACTTTAAAGTAAATTGCTTGCCTCCAGGAGGCTCAGACTAATAATAATTCCTGCTCTGGGCACACTGTCCTCTGTCATTCCAGTGATAGGAGGGGTAGCAAAGGGGAGAGCGTAATCCAGGTTGAGTTCAACAATATGAGGATTCCTTCCTCAGAAAGAAATCGTCTACAGTAACACGTCCTGTATATCCTTGCAAAGTAACCCGTCTGGCATTTACCCACTTTCTTTCCCTTTATTTATTCTTACCAGCATAATTTTCAACTTCCAGGGTTCTTTAGGACTAAAATGACAACATATCAAAAAATCAACTAGTTAGAAAACAGTAAAAGCAATAAATCAAATTGTGTATGGGGTTACCGTGAGAACATCGATTTACTGCTGTTTGTCCATGATGCTCTACAAGCAACAATGTAAGTCCACCCGATCAAGGTTTCCACACTTGGCAATTGTCACTCTTACCACTCTTTAAGACAAATAATACTCATTCTTTTTTCTCTTAGGCTTCTAACAGCTCTCATCTGACTGCTACATCAGTCAGAATGTCACAAACTCCCTTTGCAGATGTAATCATTTGCAACTACGCAACTACTTTTTCATGGGCAAGTAATTAGGGACTTGATTCTAAGGAATAAAGTCCATGATGGTTTTCAACCCTAGGCACCATCTAACGTGGGCCAGAAAACAGTTGTTTATGTTCACTCCGATTTCCCTCCAGGACGAAAACGCCAGAACGAGGAAGAATGTTCTAATTTCATCACACCCAGGGAATAAAACTTCTAGCCGGGAGTGGTGGGAGAAAAAGAGTATGGTATGTAAGCCTAAAAGCTTCCTATGTACATGACCCCACGATTCAGTAGAACCAGAGAGCAGTTGCTCTGGGAAATTGCTTGACTTGTGGTTCCTATCCACCAGCTGGTCTCACTTAGGCTTTGTATAGGTGGCTTGGGATCTCGATCAGTAGGGATACTATTTGTTTGCAGCTTCAAATCTCTATTGTCTGAAGTGCTTAACAGTTTATAGGTTATTTCAACTGCTCTTCATTTTCTAGAAAAAGTTCTGTGGTTTTCCCTCATTGCTCATTGCCATATACATACACAGGATCATCCTTGTTGCCTAGATGATGTTTGTGTCCAGATGTAGAATGGATGCATTTAAATGTTTCAGGATTTATGTCTTAGAGGAAATCAGGTTATTTTCATTCTTTTCTTAACAGTATGTTCCACTGAAGACACTGAATACTGAACTCCTAAAGAATGGGCTTTTCTTCTTTGTAGTTGGATTGTGTTGCATTTTTTTTTTCCATAGATGTTTGTATGTTTGAATGTGTTCATTCAAAATCTTATCAAAATCTTTCTAAGAGCTACCAAATTAATCAACTTATAAATGTCTTTTTGCAATACATAAAGACAATCTCTAACTAATGGCTATATTTTGAAACTTCAGGGAAGTCCTTTAAAAAAGGTGTTCCTCTAGAAGTTATGTACATGGTGGCCATGGTCATAAGCCATGTCTCTAATTCTAAAGGTCCTTGGGATGTTCCTGAATTGTCTTAATAGTACCTTTGGGTAGCATCAGCTATAACAAGGCTTTTGAGGGAAGATCATTTGGGGTTCCAGTGTAAGGCCCCCAGAATGCCTCCATCCAAGCTGCACTCATGCCATGGGTTCAAGAGCCCCCGTTTCTCTTTCTTTCTCTAGGTGGGGACAGAGAAGGGATCTACAATACAGAAATCACTTGTGCTAGTTTTAAAGGATATGCTTCAGCATGATGGGGTTGGGAGGTGGGGTGAGGCTCCCAAGAGGCCCTAGGACAAGGAAGAGGGAAGAGAAAGTCCTAACATGGGCTTTTGTAAACTTGCAAAGCAAAGGGATTTAACTTCTTGGTTTTCTTGGTCAGCATTCTAACGACTCCATTTCCTCCCTCTCCTCCTTCTCTCCTCATGAGTGATCACAGTGCACTGATGTGTTGGGAGATAACTCTCCATGGGCTTCTTGGTCTGGGTGTCCTTTGAGCAAGGCGCTGACTGCCTGTTGTCATGGACTATCTTGTGAAGGGGGAACACCGAGATAGAGCCACATCTCCCTGCAGAGCAAAGGGTAGGCACGCTTACTGCCCAGTATGCTAATGTCTCCCCTGGAGTACTTACAACTTCGTGTGGGAGATTCTGGTTCCTTTCCTGTTAACCCAGCCCACTCATCAGGTGAACATCACCTGGCCCTCTTGACACCTCCTGTGGGTGCTAGGGCTTAGTGAACCAGCATCAGTGGTGATCCTCTGGCTACAGCAATTGCAAGTAAGTACCAGGCTGTCCTTCTCTGACTCAGGAATCCTGCGTCTTTTGTCAGTATCCATGAAATTGTCACAGACTATCTTTAAAAGTAGGGTGAAAGCTTAGACCTTTTGTAATTTTCAACCTGTTTCCTTGGGAGTTGTGTAGACTGAGATGGTCATGGATGAAGCACAGGGATATAGATGGGAAGGACACGGTTGGGGAGGGCTTCTCTCCTGGATGTCTTACAGCAGAACTTGCTCTGGGCTACTATGGAGGAACATGGGAAATGGGGACAGGGACAGAGAGCAGGGAGTAGGTTATAGGGTATGTCTGAGAAGGAGGATGGGAAGGACAAGTAGAAGACTAGGAAATCCAAAGTGGCTGCAGAAGGCATAGGATGGTTGGCCAACCTGACTCTAAATTGCCCATGTGGTTGATCCACTTGCTTAAGTCTCTTCTGGTAAGATCTTTTATTTCTAAAGGGTACTAATATACTCTTTACTAATAATCTTCAACTGCATATCATGTGTAGAAACCGAATAAGTGACACCATTTAGAGTAGGAGGAATATTTGGGAAATAATTGGAACATTTAAAAAAATATATTAGCTTTG
Source organism: Canis aureus (assembly GCF_053574225.1). Classification (NCBI taxonomy): domain Eukaryota; kingdom Metazoa; phylum Chordata; class Mammalia; order Carnivora; family Canidae; genus Canis; species Canis aureus. The sequence goes on from NC_135627.1 coordinate 6,246,788, forward strand.
GACTCTGTGGTGCCTTAATTGTAACATGCCTCATAGTTCTAAATATTTTTTTCCTTGAAACTGGTTGTAGGTGCCCAGGGTTAGAGCAAGTCTTAGGTCAAAGTTCACATTTAGATAACAACAAATTCATGGGAGCGTACTCTTATAGGTTTTCTCAAGTTCAGGAACATTACTTTTTTCCAAATATGACAATCTGTGTATTGTTCCCCTCGGCTCCATAAGCCAGGGAGAAGGATTTTCTTTTTGTTTATATCCAAGAAGGAAATTCTAAACTTCTCCTTTCTTCTTCCCTATATATAAATATATTTCTTGATTCTAATATTTGTGTAAAGAAAGCAAAGAGGCTGATTCGGAAGTAGGCATAATCCATGTATTTAAAAACATTCAGAATGTTTCCGTCTCTCCTTTAAACCGGAAAATGTCACAGTTTTATACCAGGTGCCTAAATCAAGAATAAAAGATGTGGACAAGTCCTAGGGTTATGGATGGCTAACATGAGCATAGCTTTGGTGCAAATAATGTGCTTCCCCCCCGCTCCCCCACTTCAAGTAGAGTGACCAGCTCCATTTACTCCTTTTCTTTACTTTGTTTTTAAATTCTCCCAAGTTTTGAGTTTTTACCTCCCTACCGGTCTTGGAGTGTGATGACAAATAGAAGCTCTGTTTAACTCTGTGGTTTTGTGTTCGGCCGGCAGTTCCTGAAGAATCCTGTCACCTCTGTCAGCATGGAATTTTTGTTTCCAATTATAATGATTCTCCAAATAATTTGAAAGAACAATAATTAGATCTGGGTTTATTTTTTACTTGCTGTGTGTGGTCTTCTCCTGTAGTCTTCTAATTTAATCAAGTTAAGTTATTTCTAAGCTCCTAATTTGTACTTTTTTTGTACTATAATGCTGACATTTTATTGACCTAATTTTGTAACTTTTGCCATCCCAAGCTTATCTTATTTTGGACTTTGTTTCTTTTTGTCCTGTCATTTTCTCTGCACAGCTGGTCCTGTCTCCAGACCACCCATCTGGTTTTAAGGTTTCAGATTTTCAGTTCCATAACACAGTCTAAGAAAGAAGGAATGAACATTTAATTGATAGGGCAGACAATATTAAGCTTGCCTCATTAATTAATCAATTCAAATATACTTCAATGAACCTTTGGGTGACCTCCCATGTGCTCCCAGCCTCAGTTGATGTTTGATTATTTTACACCTGTCAGCAGGAGTCAGTACAGGAAGAATTTCTAGTCTATCGGCTGGTCGGGTCCAATTTGTGGAAAAATCTGTCTCAAGTCAGCGTGGCTGCAAAGCAATAGTGGGCACATAATAACCTATACATTTGGGTGTAGATGGAATTACCTGTGATCCTGCATGGATTGAAGGATGTCCATTTAGACTTTCAGGTCGTGCTATTCCAGAATCATGTACTGGGAGATATGGAAACATTAACGCATCATGTTCTGCATTTGTCCAGTAGGCCCTGTAATATCTGTTTTGCTTACTGGGAGGCTATCAACAAATTCAAATAAGGAATAATGTAAGCAAGGTTTCCAATTTGTAGATTCCAAAAAAAAAAAAAAAAAAAAAAAAGCATGAAAACAGTATTAACAGCTTTGAGATCAAATGGTGAATTGGTATGGTGTGTGAATTTTAAAGTATAAAATTTAGTGGTTTCATAGCACACTTATGAATATGAGTGATCATCGCCACAATCTCATTTTAATCTCATTTAATCTCACTACCGAAAAGAAACCCTTTATCCATTATCAGTTACTGTCCATTCCCTGGCCTCGATAGTTGGGAAGCTACTAATCTTATTTCAGTCTCTATGGATTTGCCTGTTTCAGGTATTTCACACAAATGGAATCCTACAACACGTGGTCTTTCAAGACTAGCTGCTTTCACTTAGCATAATGTTTTTAAGGTTCATTCACATGGAGTATTTTTATTGCTGTGTGGTATAAATTGTCATGGATAATATGCCACAAGTTGTTTATCTCTTCACCTACTACTGAAGGACATTTGGATTGCTTCTAGTTGTTTGCTATTACACTAGAACATTAATGGACATATCTTATATGGATGGGCATGTCCATTTTTCTTAAGTATATGGGAATTAAATGGCTAGTTACACAGTGGTGCACACTTACCTATTTAACAAATTACCATCCTGTCCTATCCATGGATCTTATTCATACTTCAGGAGAGAAAATCATGCAGGGCCTTACACCAGGGGGCAGGACTCTTAAGGATCATCTTGGAATGTGGACACAGTCAAGATAGTCTCTTTTAAATATTTTGGATCCTACTTGTTTAAATTTTGTTTAGAATTTAAGTATCTATGCTCTTGAGGTATGTTGGTCTATCATCATCCTGTAATGTTTTTATTACTGTGATTAATGTTTCTGTTACTGTGGTTATCTAGACTCGAATTATTTGGGGAAGTACTAATTCCCTCTTCAATTTTCTTAAACATTCTCTATAAAAGTAAAATTATTTTCCTTAAACCTTTGATAGAATTCAGTACTTGGATCTGGAATTTTCTTTGGGAGCAGACACTTAATGACACATCTAATTTCTTTAATAGGTATGGACGGAATCCTTCAGTTTTATTTGTAAATAAAACTGGGGGAGAGGAGGCAGAGAATGAGTGAGCATGTGCATGAGCATGCTTTGGTAGTTTTCAAGGAATTTGGCCATTCCATCTAGTTTGTTGAATTCATTGGCATACATTTGTACATAATATTCCCTTGTTATTGGACTAATATATGTGGAACTTTTAGGGATGTCCTTTCTCTTCTATATTGATATTGGTGTTTTATGTCTTTTTTTCCCTGATCAGTTTGATTAGTAGTTTGCCAACTTGATTTTGCTCAAAGAAATAACTTATAGTTTTATTGATTTATCCTATTGGTTTTATTTTATATTTTACTAATTTCCACTCTGATCTTTTTACCCACTGTTTTTTTTTTTCTTTTGCTCTACTAGTTTTAAGATGAAGACTTAGCTTCTTGATTTGAGACTTCTCCTTTTCTTAAATTCTTATCCAAATTTTTCCCACAGCAAGTTTGTTGAATCTCACAAATTTAGATTTTCACTCTGATATGTCTATATTCTCCTTCAGTTTGAAATATTTGCTAATTTTGATTTTGATTGTCTTTCAATCATGGATTAATAATAAGTGTTAGTTTCCAAATATTTAGAGATTCTCAAAATTTTTAAATTTAATTCCATTGTTCTCAGAAAATATCTCCTATAACTTAAATCTTAAACTCATTCAGACATATTTTGAGATAAAGAGAGAACGTTCTTGGGCATGCATGAGTGTGGAGAGGGGGTAGAGGGTGAGAGAGAATCTTAAGCAGGTTCCACACCCAGTGAGGAACCTGATGTGGGGCTCGATCTCATGAACCCAGCTGAAATTAAGAGTCCCATGCCCATCTGACTGAGCCACCCAGGGGGCCCTAGATATGTTTTATAGTTCAGAAAGTGGTCTATCTTGGTAAATGTTCTGTGGACACTTGAAAAGAATGTGTATTCTGTTGTGAGGAGCAGTGTTCTACAAATGTCAATTAGATTGAGTTGATGGATAATGTTATGTAAATACTGTTTTTTGTGTATTCTTGTTCCATCCCTTTTTGAGGAGGTATTAAAATCACTATAATTGGGAATTTATTATTGCACTTCTAGGAGTTTTGGCTTTATGCATTTTGAAGTTCTATTGTGTATATAGACTTTTAGGACTTGACTATGATGTGTCTTGGTGATGTTTTCTCCATGTTTCTTTGCTTAGGATTTGTTGAGTTTCTTGGATTGTAGGTTGATAGTTTTCATCAAATTTAGGAAAGTTATAGGCATTATTTGTTCACATATTTTTTTGTCTTTGACTTCTCCGAATCTTCTTTCCTTTAGGGACTGCAAATACAAATATTAAACCATCTGAAGTTGCTCCACAGCCCAATGATGCTATGTTGTTATTGTGTTCTCTTTTATCTGCTTTCATTTTGGATACTTTTTATTGCTATTTATTTAAGTGCACAAAACTTTTCTTCTATAATATTCAATCAGCTATTAATTATATCTAGTGTTTTGGGTATTTTTCATCTTTTCAATCTTGGGTATTGTCATTTATATTCTCTAGAAGTTTGAGCTGGATCTTTAAAAAATGCTTCTCATGGCTCTACTTCACTTTTATTTTTTATTTTTATTTTTAAAAATATTTTATTTATTTATTCATGAGAGATACAAACAGAGAGAGAGAGAGGGTCAGAGACATAGACAGAGGGAGAAGCAGGCTCCATGCAGGGAGCCCAACATGGGACTCGATCCTGGGTCTCCAGGTCACACCCTGGGCTGAAGGCCACGTTAAACCGCTGAGCCACCCGGGCTACCCTCTACTTCACTGTTAAATATGTGGAATATATTAGTAATCTCTTTTAATGGCCTTCTGTGGTAATTCTTCCACCAATATCAATTCTAGAGCATTTTTAAATTGATTTTTATCATAAGTCATGCTTCCTGTCTCTTTTATGGTAATTTGTTTGGATGCCAGACATTGTAAATTTTCTCTTACTGGGTGATGGATATGGTTTTTAAGATTTAAGTCCAAAACAATGCTTAGTTGAAGGCTAAGTTTTCTCCATTACTGAGACAATGCCCTTCTGTGTATTTTCCTCAATGCTTGTAAATCTTGAAGTCTATCCATCTGACGGTGGTAACAGGCTTTAGTCCTGGTCCTATGCCTGTGCTGGGCACTGTTGTTAATAATCGCCTCCTGTGGCTCTTTCCTCCCTCTCAGGCAGTTTCCTGACCTGCATGTGCTAATCAAGCCAACAAGCTAAAGCTATTGTTAAACTTACTCATTTCCTGACTTTCAGAGATCATTATTCTTTGTGAACTGGTGTCCATTGCCTTGCCGACTGTTTCATATATTTTCATTTTTGTGTCAGATGATGGAGTAAATCACATTTGTATTTTATCATGGCTGGAAGGAGAAGTGTACCTTCTTTTTTAAAAAACTGAATTTTATTATGTGGCTCTACCATAGCTTATTTAGCTAATTCCTTGTTACTGGGCTTTTATGTTCTGAATTTCAAACTACAGGAAAGAGTTTGAAAGTGTGACAGTTGAACCAAAGGGTAAGTGTGTCCATAATTCTGATATTTCTAGATTTATCTCCCATTGGTAGGTATTGTACCATTTTTGCATTTCCCTCTAGCAATATTTGAAAATGAATACCTTTTAGAAGACTGAGGATATATACCAAAAGGAAGAAATCTCAGTGTCTAATGAATATCTCACCAGATTTCACAGCTCACTCTTTTGACAATTTTGTGGCACAAAAATAAAATGTCCCAAGGCTGGGTCTGTTTGTAGAGTCAATGGACAACTCTCTTTTCCCAGGGCTAAAATCAGGAGGACGACCATACTTCATTTTCCTGGTTTTTATGTCCTTTTAAAAGAAGCAATCTGATACTGCATTTTCTCAGAAAAAAAGACCTATTTCATTCTGTGTTTCAATTTCTACTTTCTGAATTTGAATACTCAGTTTACTTGATCACTTCTGAAAATACATTCTGTAAACATAAGCCCTCTTCCAAGAATCCAGGGAGAATCTGAAAGTTGACCATGTCAAGTGCAAACTCTTCTATAATTATATACTACTCTTTCCTATATAGCCTCATCTTCTAGTGTTGTCCAATCCAGACACTACATAGTGATCTGTATTGTAAGGTGGTACAGAGGAGTAGGAGAGAACAAAACAAGTGCTTTAAAAATGACAACACTTGAGTAATACTTGTTCTCCAGATATATTCTTTACGTGTCCACATTCAAAATCTTCGTTCACTTTATGCCTTATATTTGAGTTCTCTCATAATTCTATCCAGCAACTCCAATCCTATTAATGGTATTGACTACCCAATGATAGAGAGGTGGATGTTCAAGCTAGATGGTCAGATGCTCATGCAAAAACAGTGGGGAAAGGTTACATTCACTTGTTTTTTGTGACCTGAGTGGTTGCTCTTTAAAAGTTGCCCTTTCCATAGATTGATTAAGTTTCTTTATGGTTCTACTTTTTATGACAGATTTCTTCTGTGTCAGAGAGGCCATCTATTGTAGGTTCCCTCCCTCACTCTTCCCAAAACATAAAATTACTCCATCATGAATGGAAAAGAAGAATTAACAAAGAGAAGTTTTAAGATTATTCTTTACCCATGCTATACAGGGTGGAGTGGAAATATTCAGACACAAAAATTTTTAAGAACTCCGATTAATACAGTTAATTTTTTTGTCTTTAAATGACTCACTTCTTTGGGGAAATAATTACTTTTTAAAATTTCAACTGCCTTTTCAAGTTGTAATTTTAAACCAAAATATAAATTTAAAATTAAATAGTATACATAGTAATTCTCTGCATAACATAACCTAGGAAATACCTTTGAGGAAAATTACTAGGAAATAAGCAAAGCTTTCTTTTTTGGTAACAATAAAGATTAGAATTCTCCAAGTGGTGGAGCAAAAATAAGAATCTGGTTCAGTGATGACCTGAAAATAACATTAGAAATTGCTTGGAGGTGATTACAGAATGCCTGTAGCTCACAAGAACATTGCATAATTTGTCACTGCTAGGAGGACAGAGGACCAATCTGAAGCCATTTGGAATTGCATTTGTTTAACTGAGCTGGACAAACATGTGGGAGAATTGTTTTGTGTGTACATGTAGGAATAATGGATCTGATTGCTCATTACCCAATCACTGTATTGGGAAATACTTATCCTAATAAGATCAAGTGCATTTTTCATCATTCCCCCATGATTTTATCAGACGTTACATATCCCAGTTTTTCACTAAAATGTATTTGTATTTTTAACCTGAATTTAGTGTTAAAATTTAGAAGATGCCTCTCAAATATCCTCAGCAACAGGGGGTGGGGTACAGGACATGGAGGCCCTCACTTGCATGGATGCAGAGTTGGGCTCTAATTCCTATCTGTGATGAATTATCATAGATAAAGTACCAGTTGTCAAATTTTTAATGTGTCAACAATCTTCATTAACCACTCCTCCTTCTACTTAAAAAGCCAAATGAAGGAAGAAAGGGTTAGAGAAATATCTCTAGATTAAAAGTCAAGATCATCAGATTCTATCTAGCACCATGCCTTTAAGAAAATTCACATCTTAAATGTGGAAGTTGTACTACCTTTCACCAAAGCTCATTAAGTAGAGACTTTCCCTTTTTGTCCCAACTGAGGCCTACTGTGGAGGGTTGGGAACCAGCCAGCACTTGGGGTGGGCTGAGGAAGGGTGACCAATCCCTGATCAGGCTTGGCTAGGGCAGGGCAAAAATGAGCATTGACTTAAGTGGGGTTTGAAATCTTGATGACTGTAAGCGAGGAGAGATTTTTTTTTTTTTTTTTTTTTTATTTATTTATGATAGTCACACAGAGAGAGAGAGAGAGGCAGAGACACAGGCAGAGGGAGAAGCAGGCTCCATGCACCGGGAGCCTGACGTGGGATTCGATCCCGGGTCTCCAGGATCATGCCCTGGGCCAAAGGCAGGTGCTAAACCGCTGTACCACCCAGGGATCCCGAGGAGAGATTTTAATTAAGGGAATGAGAGGGATCCCTGGGTGGCGCAGTGGTTTGGCTCCTGCCTTTGGCCCAGGGCGCGATCCTGGAGACCCGGGATCGAATCCCACGTCGGGCTCCCGGTGCATGGAGCCTGCTTCTCCCTCTGCCTGTGTCTCTGCCTCTCTCTCTCTCTCTCTCTCTCTGTGTGACTATCATAAATAAATAAAAATTAAAAAAAAAAAGGGAATGAGAGAGTTGCTGGGACCAAAACAAATAGATTTATTATCTGAGAGTGATAGAATACAGGGTGAGACCAGCCTGAGATTCTGTTTTAAAGGTGAGGAAGAGGAGACTGATGTGGTAGGTTTTCAGGGGGGCAGCTGCCAGGAGCAGTGGTTTTCTCCATCTACTTTGTGAAGCCTAGTCTGTTGGAATACTGGTTTTGCCTCTTAAAAAAACAATCCCCCCCCCCCAAAAACGATTATCTAAATCATAGGTCCACAAACTCTTTGTAATGGGCCAGGTAGGAAGCAGTTTAGGCTTTGTTGGCTAAGGGTAAACTTAAGGATATAATGTAAGTCCTTAAATAACATGGCAGGAAGCATAATTGTACAAACTTCTTATTAAACTCAAAATACAACAAAGATTGAGCATAGCATCTTATAATACAGATCTGCTTATGAGAAAAATTATATTTTTATCCTATTTCTTAATTGGTGTTCATATTCCCTTATCAAGTTAGTAGCAAACGTTCATCTGTATAAGGCAAACCTCACTTGCAGGCCATGCAGTGACAGGTGGAGGGCCAGATCTGGTCCACAGGCCATAGTTTGCCTAGGTTGCTGAATTAAAAAAAAGTTTTACTTTGCTTTATCACATTTACAAGAATAGAATGAATAAAATGTGATGGTATTGCTCCTAGAAAATGAATGAAAGTTGAGGGCAGTTTGCGGTAATAGAATAACTTCTATTGGACCAGACTAGGGCTTCTTTTCTTGGCAGTATGATTCCATAAAAACCAAGAATCAGAATCACAAGAAGTATCCCTTTTGCTAAAGTAAATCTTTATTTCATCCTCTGCAATCACATAACTGCTCTGCATTTTTTAAAAGATTTTATTTATTTATTCATGAGAGACACACAGAGAGAGGCAGAGACACAGGCAGAGGGAGAAGCAGGCTCCTGCAGGGAGCCTGATGTGGGACTCATCCCAGGCTTCCAGGATCACATCCTGAGCCAAAGACAGAGTCTCAACCACTGAGCCACCCAGGCATCCCAACTGCTCTGTATTTTATGCATCCTTTCATTATTGCTAAGGTCCGTGGACGTGCAGATCATAGTCTGTCCCATTGACCTTTTCCTTGTATGTGGAAGGATGTGAAAGTAGACTTCTAAATGCCATAGTTCTCAATATTTACCTCTAAGTTACAAATGGTGTGTGTAGGTGTGTTGGAAAGGGACTAAGCACAAAAGTGAAGGTAGAGGAAGCAGAAGGAGCATAAATAACCATGTAAAGTGAGATGAGGGCTGCCGGGGCAGAGGATAGCTTGTAGACTGGAGACCACGATGCACCATGTTTGGAAATCATGGCTGAGCTATATCACGGGTCCAATGTAACGTGCCAGGACCCTTGACCATTTCTGCACCTCACATTCAGTAGCTTCATAAATATGCACCAAGTGGGAATATTACTATAGGAAGAATATTAGTTAATTTATCATGCTTTATCACACACTGAATTGGCCAGAGTTGTGGATTAGTAATCCCAATCCCTGAGGCCTATAAAACTGTCCCTGTTACAACTGTTCCTACTTATACTTTTGACTGTGGGTACCTTTCAGTTTTGTATTATGTTCAGACCACCTGTTACTCGTTTCTTACCTCTGGTGTCTGTCTATAGCACGCTTTAAGAATAAAAGCTAAAAATGAATGAAACCTTTAAAAATGACTACAGGAACAAATTTGCTCTAGGTAATTATTTTATTTTTGAACTTTTATTTTTAGGTAACCTCTATACCCAATGTGGGGCTCAAACTTACAATCTCAGGATCAAGAGTCTCTAGCTCTACCGACAGAGCCAGCTAGGTGCCCTCAAACACTGCTGTTTTAAATTGAAATTTCTTTTCGTAGGAAACAAACTGAGGGTCACTGGAGGGAAGGGGGTAAGGGATGGGTAATTGAGTGACGGGCATTAAGGAGGCCACATGATGCGATGAGCACGCGGTATTCTGTGAGACTCATGAATTACTGACTCTACCTCTGAAACCAATAAAACATTACATATTAATTACTTGAATTTAAATTAAAAATTTTAAAAAGATGATACAGAAAGTTCCCAAAAACCTTTCCGCTATGTGGAAATTGTCACAATGAATAAATTCGTGTTGATACATTATTCTTAAAAAAACAATAAAATAAAAAATCAATAGCAATTTCCTACCCTGTATAGTCAGGAGCAGAAAAAAATACTATTATATATATATATTCATTTTTCTACTAATATTTAATATGATTCTATCTGAATAAAGTAATAATCCTTAAATCTTCAAGTATTTATTGGTCACTTTCTGTGTCTGATCACACTGGGCACTGTGCGGTTTGCATAGCTTTTTGAGAAGCAATTCTCCATTCTACAATATTTCAGTCTTGATGATCCTTCCATTATTTTTAGGTGATCGATCAATAGGGTACAATATACCAAATTATGGTTCTATAAACATACCAACTATGGAAGTAATTATTTCATTTATCTTAAAAGATGAGAATTCCTCCATTTGTACCTATATTTCATTCAACTCAATGAATTAATCTTTCCTACTCTACTTATCTATATATTTCAGTGTTTAAATGTAGCACATTTGAAATTTCTCATTTTTTAAAAAATCAATGATTTGTTTTTATTTTTGGGCTTGCTAGTTTTGAATTTTAAACTATAGGTAGCATTAAGGAAAAGAAATGTTGTATCTTACATTTTGAGCATTTTTAGGAAGCCCAAAAGTTCAACTGTCAACCAATGAGGAAACTTTCTGCATAAGACTGTTAACTGAACACATTGGATGATAGGAAGCTTATAAACAAACATTCCATTTTTATGAACTTTGCTGGAAAGTTAGCTAGAGCTAACTAAGGTTGGAGGCCTTCCTTAGTGATGAAATCAATGGATTCTTAAGAATCTGAACTAAGCTTACAGTTTTAAGGCAGTACACTCTTGACCTAGGTATTTGACAATCACTACAATTTCACATTTATATCAATACTCATTGTGTTCTTTAAATCATGAAATCAGTGAAGCATTACAATTACTGGTATCCCTTTGAAGTTGAAACATTAGGTGACATAAACACTAATCATCCAGCATAGGGTTCCCATATCTTGCTGCATTATAGAATCAGGTGTGCACTCTCAAATCCCACACCCATGTCACAACCAATATTAAATCAGAATGTGGATGGCAGTCAGTCATCAGCCACTTTTTTCTAATTATTTTTTAAGAGCAATTTTAGGTTCAAAAAGAAAAAAAGAAAGAGCCGTTTTAGGTTCATAGCAAAAGTAAGCATAAAGTGCAGAGTTCTTATACACCCCTCACTCCTCTATAAGCATAGCCTCCTCAACTCTCAACATCCCCTCCTGCCACAGCTAGAGTGGGATATTGTTACAATGGATGAGTCCACATGGACGTGTTATCTTCCGAACTCACCAGATGAGCTAGCTGAGAACCGCTACTCCAGCAATGGGACATAAACAACTAATGGTGCACTGGTTTGCATCATGTAGTTCTATTTGGCATTTAGAGCTCAAGTTCATGCTGATTGGTCAGGAGCCTGTATGAGTAGTGAGTGGCCTCATCATATGTATTGTTTAAACATCATGACTATGACGAAACTATGATCCACCTTGACAACTTCCAGAACTTTAATCCTATGGAAATACCTTTCTTATGTGGACCTTTACCTATTTTAGATGTGTGTTCAGGCATTTTAACTAGCATTAACTATTCTTACATGGAGAATTGAATGTGCAGGACAGTTTTTGCCACCAATATTTTAAATTTCTGGATTTTTCCCCCCAAATAACCTTTAATTTCAAAGTAAATAGCAGAAATTTCCTTTTCTACCTTTGAAAGTAAATTTCAAAGGAGTAAATGGCAGAAAAAGCAGGATGGAAGCAGCAGGTGAGGATCCCACTGCTTGAGCCATCCCCAGTGAGATGCCCACCTGTCTCGCCAGAACTGCTCACCAGAGGATGCCTTTCTCACTGTGTCTTCTGTAGACAGGGCTTAGTTTGTTGGGACTGCTACAGCAGAATACCATAGACTGGGTGGAGTCTGGAAGTCCAAGATAAAGGAACCCTATTGATTCAATGTCTGGTGAAGACCCACTTCTTGGTTCTTAAATAGCTGTCTTTTCACTGTATCCATGCATAGTGGAAGTGGGGAGGGGGTAAGAGGAGTCTCTTTAATAAAGGCACTAATACCATTTATAAGGGTTCCACCCTCATGACCCAGTCATCTCCCAAAGGCCCCAGCTCCATATATATTATCACCTTGGGGTCAGGATTTCAACATGTGAATGTGGTGTGGGGCAGACATTCAGTCTACAATAGCTGGTCTGTTCTCCTACTTTAAGGGTGGGGATAGCTTTATATGGCTTCACCAGGTGAGTGAAACTAAGCCAGCGGAATTATATTTCACTATTTTCATATTTTTTCATAATTTCCGCCTTCCTGGCACAAGCTAAGATGCTCTAAACTTTCCTGAAATGAACAGTCTGTGAATACCAATATACCATAAAGCACCTGAAAATTGTTTCACAGAGAAACACAGTAGCACAGAGCTATCTGAGCCATTTCTGTATTGATAACACAACTTTGATTTTACTACTTGTCTTTCAATACGCATAAAGAAGATGAGTATATAAAACAACGTAATGCGGTTCCATCAGGAAAATTACAGGCTTGCCTTTATGCCTGGATTACACCAATGATAAGAGTACTTCACACGAAGTGTGTGTGCTCACGCTCTATATCGATCTATGGATCTCTATAGATTGTGCCTGTATTCTTTATATGTTTAGATTTATCAGTGATGGATACTATATAGGTAATCTATAGATATAGATCTCTAGTCTAGAGCTATGGATAAATCTATAGATACACATAGAGAGTGCATTTGTGTGTATACACACACACACTCTCTAGAGGGCCTTAAGTACTTATACCAGTAAAATCAGGTATATCCTGGCGTAAAGGCAGGCATGTAGTTGTACAATACAAAAACATGAAAGAATTTTATAATATATATAGAAAGAAGCTTAATAGACTGATTTCTTAAAAAGCAATGAGATAGACCAGTTAATTCCCATATTCCATTTTCTCAGACAAAACTGTTTTCTATGTAATCGAATGTTTCTGCTAATAGTATTTCTTACATAGGATATTCCCGGTAATCAATAAGATTTAAATATGGGTGATGGTATATATTTATTACCTCACTATCACCATAACCTCCCCTCATCCAGCCATCTAGCTAATCTTTATTCTTACAAGAAGGCATTGAACATTTCTTATTCACAAGGGACTGTGTTGGTTACAGAGATCTGAGAGGTACAATATCTGTGATCTTCTGGCGTCACACAGCCTGTCTGGGGGCCTTACTAGTGAGGCAATCGTGGTGGTACTGTGTGGGTTGTTCCAGGCTCCCCAGGGCTTTGTAAGAGGTGTGATCTAATTGTAGGTGGCTGGAAATCACACACTTCACAGGAGGACCTGGTTTTCATGCTCTTATAAAGGATTCTCCACTGACAACATGAAGGACGGATTGTAAGCAGAAGAAGTAGATGGAGCAGAACAGATGCCATTGTTTCACTCAAAATCTAAGTCTTGACCATCAACACAGCAAGGGGAAGGAGAGGAGGGGACATGTGTAAAAATGTTAAAGAGATGGAATTCCAGGGCCCATTGAATGGACAAAGGAAGGCAGTAAAACAAGAAGTTGGCATTGACTTTGGTAAATTGTGTATTAGTCCAAAGAGGTGACAAATATAGCTGTGACAATGTTCATATGTACATGCAAAATAGTTCTTAGGCAGCAGTATGCATGTTAGGAATAAATGCAACCCTGTGGCATGTTTGTGCACATGGATGTGAGGTTGCAAATGATAGGATAGATAAGATAATTGAGAGAGCTAGGGAGCTAGTCACCATATTCTTAAAGAATATTACAAATGTTTGATAAAGTTAATCATTTAAAAGACATGCATAAATTAGTGAAATATTCTCAAGTATCTCAATATATATCAAGTTGATAAACTGATTTTGCCAATGTCTCTAGGTTAATTATTACATTGAAGTAGGGGCTATTTAGGCTTTGTATCCCAAAAGGCTAGGTTTTAAAAGAAAGTGTGCCTGAGTGACTCTGAAGTTCAAAAGGCTGTAGTCTCTAGACACAGGATTTTAGTAAGGTTGGTCTGGGATGATCTGGCAATGACCCCAGGACATAGAAACACTGGGTTGATGAAGACCTTAGTTTCCCCAATTTGTCTCTAAATGCCCAACAATTGAGCATCTGGCTTTGGAGCAAACTCTTCTAATTCCAGAGATTTCTTCCCCAGGCAACTCTCTTCCCTGCCACAACACTGACATCTTTCCGCTGCATGGTCTCACCCATTGCCTTTACTGTTGGTTAAACAAACAATCGTGGAAAGAGGAGAAGAAATGAGATCTTTCACATTTGCTACTATGTGTTCTTGATGTCCTTCACCTCCCCTGTCTCCTCTCCAAGAATATAATTTTTAGTTTCTTTACCTCCATTTCTTCTAAAATTTCTTTCTCCATTTCTTCCTCCAGTTATGCCCTTTTCTGAACCAGATACATATGTGTGGATCAGTAGATACTCATATTTATACACATATATCCACATGCACTCCTCTTTGCTCCAAGTTGATGGCTATACGCCACATGCAGGATCAACTTTTCTCTCGTTAACGAATGCCTGCTGTCCCCATGCTTGCTTAGAGTGGTCCTGTTTGAGAGCAGTGATATTATTCTTGCAATGAAAAGAAATCACATTCATTAATATTCTCTCTTTTCTAATTAGATAAGACTTGAAAGGAGTTTATAGCCAAAAGTGGTCCGGATGTCTAGGATGGGTTTCAGGGTGTCTGTGAAACATTCGAGTACTTATGAAAGATTTTGATATGTGCATTTTTCTGAAGATAGGATCACAGATTCAGTCACAATTTTGAATTGCCTGTGTCCCGCACAATATTAATCACTGACCTGTGGTCATTTAGTTCTAAAACGTGGCCAATATTCCCCTCTTTATTTTCTCGTTTGTTTTGTTTTGTTGTTTGTTGGTTTGTCTGTGCTTTTTATCAGCCTCCCTAAATCCACTTTGGAGTAAGGTAGAAAAGTACACAAAGGCCCTGGTGAATATTTCACTAGTGGCTTGGGAGTTTTTATTTTTTTTTAAAGATTTTATTTATTTATTAGAGCACAAGCGGAAATGAGGAGCAGAGGGAGAGGGACAAGCAGACTTCCCAGTAAGCAGGAAGCCCAAAGCATGGTTTGATCTTAGGACCCTGAGATCATGACCTGAGCCAAAGGCAGATTCTTAACCAACTGAACCACCCAAGCACCCTGCGAGTTATTCTTAACATTGTTTTATTTAACAAGCTCTGTGGAAACTCTCCATGTTGGTAGTTGTAGAGCTTTGGGTTGACAATCTGGTTAACCTCTTATGCTTCAGATTTCATATATATATTTATATTACAAAGTTATCCTTTTGTGTCCAGAAAATTAAGGAACATACATGAAAACACTGTTGATTCGATGAAAGCCTCATTTCTATTTTTTGCTGCGCTGGACACTTTCCCAAGCTTCTACAAGTTTTTATGCATTAAGACTCATACTAACCTTATAAGGTGGATATTATCATTCCTAATTTGTGAGGCGAGACATTGAAGCATAAGCGAGCTTAGTGACGTGCTCAAGGTCACGCATCTGTGTGGAAGAGATAGGATTTAAACCCTTCTATTTAGAGAGCTTGCAGGTTGGGTTTGTTTCTCTTTAAACCACTGTGCTGTCCTCTGCTACCTTGCAAGAGTTCGTTCAGTGGGACGGGGGACTGGAAAGGGGACCCGTGTAGAATGGGCAAATCATTCTATGCTTTTGCTAGAATCCTGGAATAATAGGAGAACCATTCTCCTAGATCCAGAGGTCCCACAGCTGTTGGCAATTCAGCTTCCCTCTAACCCTCTAGAAGTATCAGAAAGCAGCTGTTGGAAAGGCAGAGCTGCCAGCAACTGCTGAGTGAGCAGGGAATACCTCACTGTATGCAGAGGGTGATCGGGTGTCCGCAGGGTGACAAAGGCTTATCCTGAGTAGCAGCCCAGGGCTGATGGGGGAACGGGTGGGGGTGGGGGTGACCATTTCCATTTGGGATTTTTTCCAAGAGAAGGTTTTGGAAGCAATAACAGATTTCAAAACATGGGATAGTGTTAAGACATCTTGGTGTTCAGAAAAATCACACCCAGAAGCACATGTGCTCTCTTCAAATGGGGATTTAATTCAAAGCTGATGATTAATGAATATGTTCAAATCTGTATGTATATAACATTCCTGTAAACTCTATATGGGGTGAACAAAACAGTCATTAATTTGAAGGTACATTTTCTCTCTCAGTCCAACTTTCCAATGTTCCTTAAACATGTTGTTTATGTAAAATTTATTTATAGTAGATTTTTGCTCTCACTCAGTAATCACTGCAGAGATATATATATAAACAGGAAATCTCTCCCTTTAGTCTCAGCTAACACCTTTGTTATTTATACCAACATGCGTAAGTCCCGTTATGATATAACATCTGTTGCTAGAAGAATGGTTTTTTGGCAGAAATGAGTAATATATTTTGAACTAAGCAAAAGAAGAGATCAATCATGGAAGAGAAAAATAATCTTGCTCCATACATTAAATATAATTCAGACCAAACTTACACAATTTCATGCAAATCGGCAGTAATTTAAAGCTCTTCCTACTTTACTCCTAGATGGTAACAGAAACTGAGAATTTGGGCCATAAGTCCACTCTTCTAGATGATCTTACAAGTTTTTAGGGGCTCTATGGTTTATCCTATTCTTGACAAAGGTTTTTATATTGATAAAAAGTTTGTATTTATGCTAATTCGTGTTTACCCTTAACTATTCTGTCTCTTATAATTGCCAATGTTTCTCAGAAAATTCTAATTTCTTACTTTAAAATCTCTTCCAAATTCTTCCATGAACTCAGTTTCTTAATAGAACTTATATATATATTTCTTTCAGCTGTATTTTTGACAAAACAAAGCAAATGGATATAAATGTGGTTATGAGTGAAAATCCCAGCCTATGCATAAATAAATAAATAAATAAATAAATAAATAAATAAATATTCTCCTTTTTTGAGATGAGATTCATTTTAAAAATTATAAATCTAATGTGTACTGTAGGAAACTTGGAAAATATGTAACAGTAGGAAGAGAAAAAAATGTGCTTGTATTGTCCTTCTTGGAACTTCCTCTGACATCAACGGTCCAGAACCTGGGGTGTTGGATCAGAGAAAAATGAAAAGTGCAGAAATTAGTTGGAGCACATCTTTATCCTAGTTCATTAGCCTAAGATTTACAGCTGTGAGTGAAAAAGCATAAATATCTGGAAGAAAGGAAGCTGCGTGTGTGTTCCAAGTTACCATCTTATCGATCATACATATTTTAGACTTGTCACTACTGTAATTTTTTTTTCTTGAGGTTTACAAATCACATTCGACAAATCCCATCGAGAGCATCAGCAATTCTACAAGGTGAAGCTGACTCATTTGAACAACACAGCAGCTCAGAGTGACTTCAGTGACAGTGGAAAGCATTATTGGGAAGGATCGTTAATTATCTGTCCTTTTCTTCCAATGGTCCTACGTTGAAAAGAAAACCTCAAGTTTATGAGTGATGGTAAATGAACCAGGCATGAAGGGAAGAACAAAACCGGTTTCTAGGTTCCCATTATTAGCTCAAAGTAGATTCTGAAATTATGAAAGATAATAATACTAGATTCCATGTTGATATAAATGTGTTCTTCAGGCTAAAATTGCAAGAATGCTTTAAATCCACATTCTATTTGAAGAATCCTTTTCATTTTAGAATACAATGTTGTGCATTTGGGTCCATCAGGGATTAGAGGCATCGAGTGATTTCCAGGCTCAATTCCCAGCCCTGAATGCTCTCCTGTCCTCTGCCGATGCCTCTAAAGGCGGAGTGACTTTATATGTGTGCTTCTTACATCTTGGGACTTTTCTATCTTCTCCAAAGCAAATCTCCCTGTGTTCTGTGTGCTCTGCAATTGTAGGTGCCCCACAGGATGCCACTCTTGGACTAGTGCTCCTTCTAGCTGCACATTGTCTCCTTTGTCAGTCTCATCCAGTCTGAGACTGTGTCGATGATAACAAATCACTGGTTCTCTAATTTGCATCTCTGGCTTTTCTCTCTTCCCTGTACTTTACTCCCTTATTTCCACCTGTGAGCCACATGTCTTAAAGATGTCCTGACATCACCTCAAATGCATCAGGTATTAATAGGACTTTTTTTAAAATCCAAAACCTGTTTTTATTTGCAGATGACACTATTTGAGCTGCCAAAATCTCTAAATCTTGGAGGATGATTAGAACTGTTCTCAGTTTTATGTTGGTAAATGTTTAACCAAGTTTTCTCAAAAACAACAATTCCTAATACATAGCATGGGCTGATTAGTGGGGTAAATATTCTTGCCAAGCTGTCTAACCTTCCAGTGAGAATCATTGACTGTAGTGTTGCAAAGACATGAGCACAATTGGTTCTGACAAGCTGGTATAAGCTGACTATAGCTTGCCACTGGCCTATTGGGAAGAAACAACGTGGGCCAATGTCAGCTGAAAAGATAAACAAATGACTCAATAAAAAATACAGAAATACTCAGTATAAGTATTGCTTCTATTAAGAGAAACATAGTCCTGCACAGAACATATTTTTAGATACTCATTGGATGGGAGTGTGAGCGTGAGCTTTCATTTCACCAGCGTTGTTCAAAAAGTTATCTCATGAACCTTGTGTGGTAGAAGTTGGAGAAATACAGACTCATTCCTGAAGAGCCATGTGGTTGAAGAGCTCATTCGGTCAATACCTAAAGTATTGCTTGAAGGGGCACTGTCACCAGTCACACCACCAGGCTCTGTCTTTGATTCTTTCAAAATGTATAGTGCAATTATAAACTTAAATTTCGTCATTACCTGAAGCATGGGGGAGTAGTTATCACAGAGGATGACAAAGTCAGGATTGAAAGAGAATTCTCACAAGTTAAAATAATGAATCACCATAACAACAAAAATGTAACAGCAGTGTCAACCTTTACATTAGGTCAAAAAAATAATTTACAAAAATTTAAGTGTGACAAAGCACCATAATATTTGCTTAAAAAGATATGCAGGTTTTAGATGGTTGCAAACTCAGTGCAAAGCAAGAGAGAATGTGAGTTATAAGCCAGCTAAAGCATTCTTAGGTGACTTTAATAGAAATGTAGCTAGCATAGAGCAAGGTGCCACAACCCTGTAACTGGCTAGTTGAGCCAGTCTGGAGCGTGATTCTGCAGACTAGAAATTTCCAGGGGTTTCCATGTCCCACCATGACTATTACATCAAAGCCCAGCAGATCATCTCTTCTTTCCTAAAAGGTCCTGCAATCTCCTATCTTGTATCATTTCCATATATTTGCCTGCACTGTTCCATTGGCCTACCACTTCTCATTCTCCCCAATTAAAATCCATCTATGTTTTAACTTTTCATCATTTTTAAAAAAAAAATGTCAGTCAAAAATACTCAAGCTCTTCCACTCTGCATTCTCAAAGATGCTCATACTCTGATTTAGCGCTTAGTTTTTTCCCCTTGGCATTTGTTTGTCTTTCGTGTCACATACACATTTATTGAATGCTAGCTTTATGCAAGGTGCCATGCCTTGCCTTGTCACATACTTGATTTCTGCACTAGAAGTTAGTACTTTAAGGACAGAGACCCTGTCTCATCATCACCATTGGACTTTCAATGATTAGTGGAGCTTAGGAAAGAAAACGGACTTATATTGAACATACAGTATCTTAGAAACCATTTGAACTTCAAGAAGGTTATCATGGAACTAACACCAAGAATCAAGGTTCTCTCAGGTTTTGGGGGGGCCCTCACAGTAACAGTAAAGGTGACCTGGCTTGGATTTTGTTCTTGACCTTGGAATCTCACAAGCATGTTTATTCACTCACATATGGGCCAAGCAGCTACTAGACACTGGAGACTCAGTGTCCCATTTAAAACTTTTTAGTCTGGGATTTATCTGTAAGCTGTCAGTCCCTGACAAAATGCTGACTGTTACCTGCAAATTGTTCTTTGAGTAAGAGGGCCCATGTTAAAAAAAACTTGCAGGACAGCCTGCTTCTCCCTCTATGTTTCTGCCTGTCTCTCCTTGCCTCTTGTGAATAAATAATAAATAAATAAATAAATAAATAAATAAATAAATAAATAAATAAATAATAAAATAAAAAACTTGCAGTACAGTTTGTTCTTCACACTTCTTAAGGAGTCAGAAAGTCACCCAAACACAAATCCTAGCTGTATTTTTGAGGACTGTCAGTGATAAAGTCAGCTGAGATCCTGTTTGCCCAGAGTCCCCCTCTACTTTTCCAGTCATGTCAAAAGAAATCATAGCTTAAGTGAGGAGAGGCTCTTCTTAAGGGCCTCTTAGGATCAGACTCCAGAAAATCAGGAGGCTCAGAAAAGAGTATGATAATTTGGCAACTAATCTTTTAGCTCAGCACCAACAAATGTGACTATGAGCTGTGTGCTTATGCATTTTCTCCTCCTGTTCTACTGAAGGGAACGTGCATAGCAAAATAAGGAAAAGAAATATCCTTAATGAAAATCTTTAATTGATTTACTTTTTGTTAAGACATCCATAATATATATATTTAGATTTTCATAGTATTTTAGTAATTTTAATAGAATTTCACCGATTGAGTCCTGACCTGTTTGCTCGTGAACTGGTATCATCTCTGAGACCATTGGAGTAAATGTTAGTATAACACTGAACCGTAATAGGTAATAACAATAAATAGTACACAAGACTTACATTAATAAACATGCCAATGTTTCTTCTTAAAAAAACTTTTTTTTAAGATTTTATTTATTTATTCAAGAGAGACACAGAGAGAGGCAGAGACATAGACAGAGAAGCAGGCTCCCTGCTGGGAGCCCAATGTGGAACTTGATCCCAGTACCCCGGGATCACGAGCCAAGTGGAAGGCAGATGCTCAACCACTGAGCAACCCAGGTGCCCCCAATGTTGCTTTCAGACCGGGAAGTTAAATGCTCCTGATTTCTCAAGTCATGATGGATAGACTGGCATCTCTCTGTTCCATTATAAGAAGCGTATGCTCACATTGGATGGGACATCCTTCTCCTGACTCTGGAATCCATGCGTGTCTTTACCCATATTATCTCTGTAATATTCATTGTTCTGATGATAGGAAGATGTCAAGTGGGGTGTCTGCCAATTTAGCATCTGAAAAGTTGAGTCACAAAGCAGTTCAATGACTTGTCTAAGGTCATAACCCAAATCAGTGGGAGAGCAGTGAACATACTTAAAAGTCAGTGCTAACCCTTCTTCACAGAAAGCTATAATTTCAATTTCTTTGTAGTGTCTTGTTCACTATAAAAATATGGGGAATGTTTTCTCTCGTGCAGCCTCCATTTCTTTTGCTGATGGCAGCTGTAACTCTGGTTGCTTATCTCAGAACAGAATTTAGCTATAGTATTTATAGAATTTGCCATAGCAGGGCCCCCGCCACTTACTCCTGTACTCTGACTAATATTTGAAATGGGGGGAAATTATGCCAGGGAAGAATGAAAAAGATTGGGGGACTATATCATTCTTAGTGTACAAAAAAAGCAAGCTGAAATGAGGAATAAGAAGAATGGAACTTTGATTGTTAATAGATGCTTAAAGACTCTGAGATCATTGTTAAATGAAATTTTGGTTTGCACGTGCAATGTCTTCAAGATTCATTCAAATGAAATGTGCGTGGGTGTGTGTGTGCGTGTGTGCGCGCACATGAGATGTATGTGTGTGTTGGTTTATGTGACCATCTCTGGCTTTTCTCGGTGTTTGGAATATCTTAATAAATCAGGCTGCTCTATTACTTTATTATATAAACCAAACCATAATGTAAACACATTCAGTGTCAGTTTATTTTTTATATTGAGGTGGAACATAGACAATAACCTGAAGTTAATCTGAAGGATATAACTACAATTTTAGGGAACAAGCGTCTTTCGTAAGAAGCAGACCATCAGAATGTGTGAGAACTCTAGTTCTCTTTAGAATGAAGAACTTGTGAGTTGTCACTGAGAACCATTCTTCCACTTAAAATATAGATTTTAGCAAGCTGAATATATAAATTTTGGAAGATTTGTAAGAAAAACCAGCCCTGATAAGACACACAGACACACACGCACCCCATTAACTTTAATTTTTAACCAGTGAACTATGTGAAAGTACTAGTGACATTATTATATAGTTTTATAAATTCTTGTGAAGAAACCCAACATATTCCATATTATTAATTCGTAAATCCTACACTTTGAAAGGCAAGGGATGTTTCTGACTTTTGCTTTCTTTTTATTGCAGCTACTCACATTTCTCCATGCTTGCTTTTTTGGCATATAATATTATTGGGGGTGTGTATGGGTGTGGTGTCACTATATTTGTAATTTAAATACAAAATTGCTCAGCCATCCATCTTGTTTATTTTGCACTGTCACATCTGAGGGGGTACAACGCTCTGTATTTTCTCACTCCTTAGGTATAAACAATGACTCTTGGTTTGAGTTTGTTAGTAATTGAATGCAGGTTGGTTTGTTGTAATGACAATTCTAATAGTGTAATTTTTCATAAATGAAAATCCTCATAGCAGGTATAAGTAGTTTGCAGTATATTACAATCACAGGGTTCCATAATAAAGTGCTAATTGTAACTTGGCTTTAAATGCTACATTTTGTATGCAAATTGGCCTGCAGGGAGTTATTATTTGGTGTACCATTGGTAAGAACACTAACATTAGTTTATAATTTGTTTGAAGTGGCACACCATTATTACTAATATATTAGATGTAGTTTATAGAAAAATATTGCTTTCTCGTGGAAAAGAAAAATATTTTGTTGTACTTTGAAGGAAAACACAGACTAATTGAATTGAGAACCCAAGAATTTCATACAGATAGAAGTGAATGGAAATCTGAAGCATATTACATAATTAAAATCTTTATTCACCCCAAATTATGTGTTTCATAACCTTAGAGCAAGGGCTGTTTCTATTTTTGCAAAAATATTCTGATTTTTTTCCCCTCACTACATGTAATCTGAAAAACAAACAGGTAAATGGCCTTCTTATTGGTTTTGGTGGGCAGCAGAGCTGAAACTTGTTTGAATGGTAGTTTTACTTAGAGTTACCATTCTGGTAGTTGTCTGGATAAGTAACTTGAAATGTGTGTATACTCCTGAGCTATCCGGCTAGAAACGTGATGGCTGACTACTTACTATTTACTTGATAACAGGTAGTAACAATGCAGTGTGTGTTGTAGAGAGTAGTGTAGATGGAGTAGTAGTGATTCACATCTGTCTCTATGCTCTCCTTGTGTTTTTTTCTGAATTAAAGAGAATTATTTTATTCCTTGATGTCTATTAGGTCTCCTGACTATAAAAAGGTAAACAAAACTAATAATCAACACAGTCCTGTGCATTCCTAAAGTGAGCCCAGTGAGCCCGTAAGAGCAGGGCATAGGGTTTTCTCTTCCTGACTTAGTGGGTGAGCATGAACTGAGTCAAGACTGTTGGCCATCCAAGCAGAATGCCTGGCTTAAATGAACCTAGAACACCATCCACTGTACTGAAGTTCAGTGTTTGTGCCTGGGTTAATAGGTTGAGATCCTAAGCAAATCATGAAGCATGTTGTAAGTACTAGCCAGAAAGGAATGAACCCATCTAAAGTGGTTTCATTAGCTTTGTTTTATTTTTATATAAGACTTGGTACTACTGTGTGAGTCATTGATTTACTGGGTTCATGATAACTATTTTGATAACTGCCATTCTTTCTAGAAATTTACTTTCAGATAACTGTAAGACACAATAGTATTAAATCTTGTTCTTCCTAACTATGCTTATCTTTCACTCTGCTGGTATATTTCTGTGCTCTCCAGAACCCTACAGCTGGGCAAGCCTACCTGTTCTTATGTATGTTACAAGCTCACTTAGGAGAAGTGTAGGGTGTGGGATGCTCTTAGCCAACAGTCAGGAGGCAAGGAAGTTCAGGAGGGTAATTGATTTGAAGAATAAATCAGCAAGTTCACACTGGGGCTGGGCATCAAAGCCTCCCTCAGCATTTTAATAGATAGGCAATCATTAATTTTACCCCAAATTACAAGCATGCTTATAATGTTTCAACAGCTGTTGATTAATTGTTGAACAGCAATAATGGGAGGATGAGAAAATCTTGATGGAAAAGTTCATGAGGGTCAGCAAATTTACGTGGAACACAGCTGTCCCTGCTAACCTGCAGTGAAACTGTCAGACACAGCCTTGTCTTGAACTTGCTCTTATGGGTCGTAGGATGCATTTTGCATTTTTTTTCTCTTTTCCTTTTTTTTTTTTTTTTTTCATAAATTGGGCTGACTTATTACAGCTGCGGCATGTTTTTTCTTTTTAAAGATTTATTTATTTATTTACTTATGATAGACAGAGAGAGAGAGAGAGAGAGAGAGAGAGAGAGGCAGAGACACAGGCAGAGGGAGAAGCAGGCTCCATGCCGGGAGCCTAACGTGGGACTTGATCCGGGACTCCGGGACCGCGCCCTGGGCCAAAGGCAGGTGCCAAACCCCTGAGCCACCCAGGGATCCCCATGTTTTTTTTTTATGTGAATACACTTTGAATCCCCCTGAAATATTAAAATTGAAAGAGTAGAGAATGAAGGTGAATCTATTTATTCTCCTTGTCTAAAAAGTCCGAGGTCGTGGTGATCTATATGTTGCTGTGTTTGGACACCACATTTAAGAGGGTCCATGGCTGTGCTAGCTGCTACATTGACAGTTTTTAGACCTTTACTTATGCTCTTTGAGCCCTAGTTTCACTGTCTGTAAAATATGAGTGCAAATTTGTGCCTTGCTGTGATAGGATAAATGAACAAGAAAATAAGTGATTTCTGAGTATACCAACTGGTCCATTAAAGATATGCAGTAAATATCCCTCTCCCCAGCCCCTCTCTCTGCCCTTCCAAATGAATGTAAGATTAAAGAGATTAGTTTCAATTGTTAAGCAAAAGAAATTGGAGGACAGGTACCTTTTATTTTTCACTTATCTTCATCTGCATGCCATTCTGGTCTCAGGGCAAATGGAAACAAATCATAAATATTGTATAGCAGAGTCCAGAAATAGTTTTCATCAAAGTTTTTATAAGAATATGTACACATGTGTTGAGGACATAGCAATCATCTTCATGTAATGAGATGAAGCCCACATCCAACATTTCTGGATTATCATAAGACACAAGAAAAACCCGGTAAGATTCTTTAAAACGTGGTTATAGCTGTGTCATCAGCAGGGCCTAGTAGAATAAATGATCATTTAGGACAATTTTAAGTGGATAACAGAGCAGCTGAAAAGTCCCATGCAGCGCATAGGTGGCTCTGAACTTTGTCATGGGTCACAAGAGGATATTGGATCATAATCCCAGGGCAAGACTAGGTAAAGAGGAGCAGGCTGACCTCCCCTCGATGTGACTCGAGTGTGGCATAATCAGGGGAGATCAAGTCTCTCAGCGCCGAGTGTGTGGGCTGGTGTGGTGCTCCTGGGCAGAGTCCTCTGGCACTGCTGCTGCAATGGGTCTATGACAAAGGGAAAGCTTTGCAGTTGCCGGAAGTGTTGATAATATACTCATGTTTCTTCGCTCTTGGAGTTGAGTCTGGTTTTAGGGGATTACACCAGTAAACAAAGTGGTTATGTTTTGAATTGGAACGAGGCACATGGAGGATCTCTGCTGATCCTGGACGTGGCAGTGATGAAGGCAGCCAGGGTCCGTGTCTCCTCTCCTAGGAGCCACTGTATGTGCACACCTTTCACTGCAGGCCAGCTGTCTCGAAGCAGAGGCTCTGTCTTTAAACAAACATTGCCTAGTTTCACCAGCCGGGGAGATGACTAAATGCCACCTGGTTTTAATGAAAATATGTCTCAGCTTCAGGAATATCCTTCTCATTAAGCTCTAACCAGAGACTTGTTGAATAGTTCAGACTATGTTTACTTATCTTTTTAAGTATCGTTTTAAAAATTTAAGTATGAAGGATCCCCTATGTTTCTCTAGTAATTTGATTATGCTATTTTTATGGCATTGAACATGTTCTACGTTGAATAAAGGCATCACACTGCGTAGACAGTCAAGTCCAATAGCAACATAACGAGCAATAATTTATGATAATATTACTTATGTGCCTGCCCTATTTTTTTTTTTGCTGGATTTTAAATTACATAAGGGGAGGAGTTATGATTTTTTTTTGTCTTGAACATAACAGACATTCAGTAAAAGACACTGAATAGATGTCCAACTGCCACAAGTAGGAATGAGACATGTGAGTGGAGTCCCCATAGTGGGGTGAGGGAAGACCATAGGAGAATAAACTCCTCAAACCATTATGGTCGGCACTTGGGAGTATCATCCTATCTTTCTGTTTTTGGCCCTCTGTTCAAAGCAGTAGGGGACTCCTGCCCCCAGTCCTGCTTACTTTGGGCCAGAATTCTTCTTTTACACGGAATGGTATTGGGCATTTGATTTTTTTTTTTAATTGTTATTTTGGTTTTTTTGGTTGGTGTGTGTGTGTGTGTGTGTGTGTGTGTGTGTTTGCCACTACCTTGATCAAATTTACTCAGCTAAGAATTCCTACTTGCAACTTCCATCTTGTTTTTCTCACATCAATTCTTATGCAATCTCTTTGGGGCAGGGATAGTCTGCTATTTGTTTCTGTCCGCTAGCTGGGATATCTCTCATGACTAGGTTGGTTTCTTGGGTTCTCTCTCTGCTCAATCAGGCAACTACTTATAGTTAGATTCTGGGTCTCCACTGGTAAAGAAGACAGATGAAGCCTCTACTTTCACATTACTAAGTCGGGGAGCCAAATGTTGATCTGTAATATCACAGGCAAATATGAAAATGTAAATTATTATAAATTTCAGGAAAGATGAGAATACAAAAAAAAAAAGAAAAAAAAAAACAAAAGCATGTGGGTAAACTAGCTAATATTGGAAGATCAGTCCTCACTGGGCAAATGGTGTTTAAATGGAGAGCTGCATCTTCTGTTGGAGTCAGATGAAGCAGCAGGAGGGAAGCGTATGACGTTCCAGGAAGAAAGGATGACATTGGTGATGGGTCTAGACTGGGAAGAAGCTTAATCTCCTCAGTAACTGCAGACCCAAGGCTGTAGTGAAGGGGGATGACATCATGAGTTTACAGGACACATCTAGGAATGAGTCCACGGGTCCAAACTCTGCAAGATCTCTTATGTAAAATTATAAAGGGGAAGCAATAGATGGGGTTTGGCTCTGAGATTGATATGTTCCAAAATTGCCTTTTAAGAGATTAGCAAATTGTTGTGAGAATAGACCAGAGGCTGTCAAGAGAAGAGGCTGGTTTCCAGTGCAGAAGTTAGAATAAATGCAGGGAAAAAAGCAGAGTGAGAGAAGGGATGGAACGAGATGGAAAAAATGGGGAGAGCTTCTTCGATTGGAATGAACAGTACTGGGTATTAGGTTGAATGTAGGGTAGAAGGGAAAGAAGGTAACAAGGTGGCCATTTGAGTTCTTAGGATGAACAATCAGATGGCAAGAAAAGTGTTAAAATATAGAAGATGCATGTGGGAAGGAGTTGGACCTCGAGACTGGTTTCAGATGTGTTAAGTCTGAGATAACCATAAGTATGGTTATCTTACTGAATGAGATAGCAAAACTCAAAAATTGTTTCTGAGCTAGAGATAAAAGTAGGAAAGTCTGCGGCATATGGAGGACACTTCTAGCCATGATGCACGGTGCAGTTCTTCTGTTGAGTGTTCAACATCTGAATCCCTGCCCATGTTTGGATAATTCTCCACTTTATGAGCTTAGGGTGGGGGAAAAATCTCTCTCCTTAGGAACAGATAGTAGATATGTTCCCAGCCTTCCTTGTCACCAAAGTTTTGGGCTCTGCCACCCAGTCTTACTCCTCTAGAGTTCTATTTAGGAGCTAGAGGCCCAGGAGGGAAGTGCCGGAGAGCTCTTGCTCCTGATTGGGATTAGTAGTAGTCCTTGCTGCGGTGGTCCTGCTGGGGGCAGCAGTGCTGGCAGTAGTGTTTGAGCTCTAGTGCAGCCAGCTCTGTGGCATGGTCTGGGGTGTTGCTCCTGGCAACTCAGCCTCCAGTCTGGTTCTCCTGCTCTTCCAACAATTTGGTGGGCTTCCCTAAGTTGTCTTAACACATTTATTTTTTAGCTTATTCGTCTGTTTTTGCTATTTGCTACTAAGAACCTATTCTAATATATCATGGGCCTGATATGGGAATTCTTTGAGAGAATAAAATGTGAGCAGAAAAGGGAGCCCTAAGACTTAGCTCTAAGGGTCTTCAGAATTTAGATCAATTAGAAGGGAGTTGGTGTCAGGAAGCTGAGAAAAACTCATAGTAGAGGACCTTTGAGAGTGTTGATGGCAGGAGTCAAGAGGATAGAATTTCAAGTAGAATAAAACAGAGGTATCACCCCGCTAAGAAGGCTGGGAACATTGTTTGAGAAAGTCCCACTGTCTGAAGCAATGATGGGGTCTTATAGATGAACCTGACAAGAGCTTCAGTGGACAATGGGGGCAGGGGCCGAACTGCAGTGAGGGTGAGAGCAGAGTGATGGAAAAAGTCCAGGAGAAGTCAAGGAGGCTTGGGCTCCAGGGAACACGTGAAGGATGCTGCCAAGAGGTGGGCCAGGTCCTCACCTGTCATAGGAAGACGGAAGGGCAGGTGCAGATACGTGTCTGCCTTAACTTTTTATCGACAATATAGCCTTGAGTTGATACCAGCTTCACCACTTAGCAGCCTCAGGACCTCAAATAAATAGATAACCTCTTGGTGCTTAAATTTACTCATTTAGAAAATGGAAATGCCTCCTAGGGCTGTATTAATCAGCAGACGTACATGAACTTAAGAAAAAGTGTGAGACACATGGAATGGGCTCTCTAACTAGCAGGCAATGGTAGTGGTACTTTACTCACAGGCTTCTTTTGAAGATAAAATTATAAAGCTTTCTATACTGTGCCACACGCATATTTAGGTAGCATTTATAACACTGTTGCCGCTGAGCTACTTGGGGAGGTCAGCTAGAAAACAACATATTGTCACAAAATGAATGTTGCAAGAGGGGCTGAGGTGGACTGGAAGAAACGTCATTGGACCCGGGAAGTTGTGGGAACAAATCTGGGTATTGGGTCACCCACCTGCATGTGGGACTTAGCACGAGACCAAGAGCTGGGGTCAGAGGATGGCAAGCCAGGTCTCGCTAAGGGAAGGATGGACTGGGTGTGATCAGGGATGAGGGAGGGGAGAAATGTGGGACAGTATGGGCTTGAAAGGAGCCAGGGGTGTTTCAACAAATAGAGGATGTTGTGGTCCTGCAGTGAAGGAGGAGAATCCAGCAGAAGACAGTTTCTAAGAGTTTAAGTGGGTAGAGAAGTTGGCTGCTTAGAGAGCCATGTCTGGGAAACAGAGTGGAAAGGGAAGGGGACCTGCAGGGTCATGTGTGATCCTGTGGCCCTGGAGCCCTGCTCTTAGGACAGTTGTTCTCCTTGGGAGGGAGGCTCCTGTAGCCAACTAGCCCTTGTCAGGCTCCATAGTAGGGGAATGGGCCCCAATTGATTCTGGATGCCTCTACCCCTGCACGCCTAGCTGGGGACTGAGGTGGGTAAGATTTTCCTTCTCCCAAGTCATGGACATTGCCACATCTCCCCTTCCAATGGAGACCTCAGATACAGCAGATGTACATGTACAGCATGTACATCTTAGTAGGTTGTTGCTTGTGCAACAACCTACTAAGCCTCAGCCTATCCAACAGGCTTCTCTCCTGCCCACCTTCCAAGATTCCAGTTTGCCCAGCATACCCTGGTGTGGGCTATTCCAGTGAGCGGGATGGTCCATGGAGGCTCTCACTCACCTTTGCTGCAGTTCCACCCTCACTGGCTCTGGTCTGAAGCACGTTCTTGCCCTTTCACAGCCCTTGGCAGTCCTTGAACTGCTGCAATCCGAGAGTGGGCTGGGCTGCCAAAATCTCACACTGATTTGTTTTCTCTGAGAGTTGCATTGTAGCTGCAAGCAACTCACACACTTTTAGAGGACCATGATCGTTCCAGTTGAGGAAGCACAATTTCTGTTTCAAGTGAAATGATGTTTATCTTAAAAGATTACATGTTCATAGCCAAATGTAAAAAAACATGGCATCTTTATAATATCATTTTAAATTGACTGCCCCCGCCCCCAGTAATGATGTTTTTGACCTTCTTTATTCTACATCTTTTTAGCCTTTAGCCATGTATAATTTTACATAAGTTGTAACATTAAATGCGTGATAACCTGGTAACTCAGCTCTCTATCAACAATATGACTTTAAATAAAATTCATATATTTTAAGTGTTACACGATTCATTTTAATAGATATACCTTAAAAACCAATTGTCTGATGATGAGCCTTCATGTTCAGTTTCATTTGTTTCACTTTGTTTTGTTTTATGTAGGCTTCTCATCTAGCTTGGAACCCAATGCAGGGCTTGAATTCATGACCCTGAGATCAAGACCTGAGCTGAGACCAAGAGTTGGATGCTTAACTGACTGAGCCACCCAAGCACCCTATTATCTTCAGGTTTTTAGCATTATAAATAACTTGGAGCATCTTTGTACATTTATCCTTAAACTTTTTAATCTCTGAGTTAGATTGTACATATTCAATTTTTGTATAAATGTTGTATCTTAAGGATGCCTGGGTGGTTCAGTGGTTGAGTGTCTGCCTTTGGCCCAGGGCTTGATCCCTGAGTCCCGGGATCAAGCCCTGCAATGGGCTCCCTGAGGAGAGCCTGCTTCTCCCTCTGCCTATGTCTCTGCCTCTCTCTGTGTGTCTCTCATGAATAAATAAATAAAATCTTAAAAAAAAATAAATGTTATATTTTAAACAGTTATGCCATTTATACTCCCACCCACATAGGTGTCTTTCCTCACACATTTATACTGGTCAATATTTTTAACTTCTGTATCTATTAGGTAAATACTATATATTTTACTCTTTTTAACTTATTTAATATTGGTACTATACTTTTTTGATCTATTAACCATTTATGCATTTCTTTTATTTTTCTTTCTTTTTTTTAAAGATTTTGTTTATTCATGACAGACACAGACACACAGAGAGAGGCAGAGACACGGGCAGAGGGAGAAGCAGGCTCCATGCAGGGAGCCTGACATGAGACTCGATCCCGGGGCTCCAGGATCATACCCCAGGCTGAAAGCAGCACCAAACCGCTGGGCCATCAGGGCTGCCCTTTTATTTCTCTTCTTATGGAAGAATGACTTTAAAAAATTTCCTAACCTTTTTTATATCCTTATGGGACTTTTTTCTTATCAGTTTATAAGATCTCTTTGTATATTAGAAAACTGTAAATATTTTTTTCTGGGTTGTCAGTGAACCTTTATTGTGCTCACTTTTTTGGTAGAAATTTTCAAATTATTTTTGACTCTTGATATTTTATTGATGGTTTAACGTGTTTGTGTTTGTGTATTATTATTGTTATGTAGCCAGCATTTGAAATGACTGACTTCTGTACTTCTTTTGCTAGTGGTTTATAACTAAGGTATTACAAAATTAAACACAAGCTCTTTAAATGGAACTTGTTCTATGTTATAGCATCAGAGCAGAGTGTGCTAGTGATTGAGAGAAAGACTATACAAAGAAATTGAAAGTTAGCCATGATCTTAACTGGAAGATTTTTCTCTGCTAACCTGAGAGTGGGGTGAAAATTCTAAATTTTCAGAAGGGTGAATTCACTGCAAAGGTGACTGTGCCAAGTGGTAATAAGGGTAGGGAGCATCGTTTGCCTGTTGACCAACTGTTGCTACATTAACCAGCTTTCCTATTTTATTTTATATTTTATTTTATTTTATTTATTTTATTTTTTGAAAGATTTATTTATTTACTTTAGAGAGAGAGAGCTCACACTAGTGGGGTGAGCAGAGGAAGAAGGAGAACTTCGATCCCAGGACCCTGAGATCATGACCTGAACTAAAATAAAGAGTCAGATACCTAACCGACTACACCACCCAGGCGCCCCTAACCAGCTTTCTTATTTTGAATACATTTATTTGGTGATGATATTTAGTCAGACATTGCTAGATGCATGCAGCGGTTTAACAGAGGACTTAGGAAATTCTTAGTTTGTTTCCATATCTTAAAAGTACCTTAACACTGCTTAGGCCACAGAGCACCTGCATCAGTACACATGCTGAGTATCGCCAGCACCCTTAGCTGATCTCCTAGACAGATGTGTGGCTGAGAAACTAGTCAGACAGCATCATGCATCTTGGCCCTTACCTGCATGCTAATTGTAGTATATATTATTCACCTATCTTATATAGGTGAATCACAACTGTCAGAGAAAGCCTGATAACTAGGTTTATGGTCGATTAATATTAATGTTATTGGTAATAAGTATTTGAAGAGCCAGGCACTGTTCTAGGCATTTCACTGCTGAATTATCTTCTTCAGCAATCATTGTTCAGATAAGCCTGGTGAAACTGGAAACATTAGGGTAGCATGGTTCAAATCATCTAGCCAAATAAATGGCAGGATGAGGATTCTGATATTTTTTCTGATACTCCAATCTACATTCTTCAGCACTATTGAAACTACCCCAAATGGGGGCTACTTTGAAACTCTAGCTATTCTCTGAAAAACGTGGGAGAAATGGTCAAGTATGGAAGGTACTGCATTACTTACATCTGCCAGCAGTTTGTAGCTACTGCAGTCCATGTAAAAGCTCATTTTGACACCAGAAAATGCACCAGGGGGAGAATGGATGGTCCAAGACTATATCAAACAATAGAGAAAGATAAGCAACAACTTGCTGTGCTCTTTCTTTAATCCATTTGGAAGAATGTGAGACTGACTGTGTTTTTTGAGGGCTTGGAAACTGTCAGGCCAGTTGGTGTTTAACTTAGCTGTCTTAGTGAAAACCACATAGGGGAGTGTCATCGTTTCTTTGCCCTACTATAGGGCACTTTACGTAATTGTGTCCATGGCTGTAGAGTGCATTTGTTTGCTTCATGTCCAATGGTGTCTGACCTATGTCCTTTCAACTTGATATATATAAAAGTAACTATTTACAAAATTACTCTTACCTATCTTTTCTGTTCTTCACATTTCTTAACTTTGCAGTAACACATAGACATCTGTATATTCTTCCCATGCAGAATCATTGCATGTTATAGAAGATGCATAGCTATGTTTCAGTAGGGATTATAGGAGTTTTCCAGGTCTTCTGGTATCCATTATTTTCTAAGAAGTAAATCTGACAATCAAACATTGAGCTTAAATTGAATTTATTTTGCTTTTTGCTTTTTTCATAGTAGTATTTAAAGATTAGATAACAATGTTCAGATTTAGTGTTTTTTTTTTTTTAATCTACACATAAACATGGACTGCTTTGTATCATTTTCAGGTACGTGTCCAAGGGCAGTTCTACAATAAAAACATTAGAGAAGACCAGCTATACGCCAAATGGAAAATAGCCATAGAAGCAGAAATTATAAGACTGCAAATATATGACAATAACTTACAGCCTCTTTCAGCAATTATGTTGAAACTAAATTGAACATTCCAGAAAAGATCAAATTGGAGGATTTGCACGTGTCAGTTTTCATTAGAGATTTTTGCCTCAGCACTGCCAGTTTAGATAAAGCCCTCACTTGGACAGACCCAATCGCCTGCCTGAAAGCAAGAATCAGACTTAAAAATGAGCAAACAAACAGTGGTTTGTGGACGGCTTATCAACTGGCATTATCACTGAGATAGCCGCTGAAGAGCAACACAAGATTTTGATGCACTTGTCCTGGAGATAATCTCTCTGGACTAAGTCCAGTGTGCTCAGCTCCCTAACGATCAACACCTTCACCTGTCTCGTGATAATACTGAAAGACCTAAACATCCTTGGTGGTATATTCTTTAGTTCTGATCTGTAGTCTTAACTCACTGAGAGTTCATGTTCATGTAATGTGTTCGATCTAGATTTGGTTAGGAAGATGGGTGGTGGTAAAAAAAATGCCTTGGGGCACCTGGGTGGTTCAGTGGTTGAGGATCTGCCTTTGGCTCAGGTAGTGATTCTGGGGTCCTGGGATCAAGTCCTTCATCAGGCTCCCTGTAGGGAGACTGCTCCTCCCTCTGCCTGTGTCTCTGACTCTCTACTGTGTGTCTCTCATGAATAAATAAATAAAATCTTTTTAAAAAATGCTTTTTTATATATTCTTACCTATAATTCAAATTTCCTTAAAGGAAAAATGAAATCTGTTTGACTCCCTGACTTAATTTTTTCTGACTGCTAATAACGGTTTTCTTAATAACAGCAAGTATAGTGTCTCTCCTATTATTCCGACTCTCCTGAAACATTGCTTATTTGTTGTGTCTAGAATGTTCCCTAAACTTCAAAAGCAACATTTAAAAAATGATGGTACTACAGAACAATTGTTTCTTTAACATACTTTCAAAATGGGGTAAGAAGAAGTAGCAAAGGGGCTATTTATTCTGGTTCCTTCCATGACTGGCTCAGGCCAGAGAGCTGTGGTGATTTTTACTTTTTTTTTTTTTTTTTTTTAAGACTTACATTTTTTAGAGCAGTTTTCAGCTTATAACCAAACCAAGAGGAAGGTACAGAGATCTCTTATAGTCTCCTTGTTCACATCATTTTCCATTCTTCCCTTTGCTCACTGTTTAGTCCCCAAAGTTAGATGACACACAGGTGGGAGATTCATGGGACAGCGTTGGGAGATTCTATCCCAACAGCAAATGGGAATGTGATCAGGGAAGAGTCAAGTGCTCTCTGTCCCATGGGGGCAGAGATAAAGTTTATTTATTGATTCTTCGATCTGAGTTTGAAGTTTGAATGGAACAAGTCCACTTAT
Source organism: Canis aureus (assembly GCF_053574225.1). Lineage (NCBI taxonomy): Eukaryota > Metazoa > Chordata > Mammalia > Carnivora > Canidae > Canis > Canis aureus. The sequence continues at coordinate 6,281,650 of NC_135627.1, forward strand.
AAATCAATTCAGTGTGTTTTCTGTAGGAAGTACAAAGCACTTCATGTCTAGCACACCAGACATATTCATCTAGGAATTTATCTTTTTTTATTCCTACTCAAATATTTCAAATGAAAACTTCCAAGACAGTAGAATGTCACATGAATAATCAATGCCAATGCAGCTTTTCAAGAAATCCTTTTATTTAATGTTTGATCCCCATTTCGGTCCCTCCCCCCACACCCATCTGGCAGTTGTCACTTAGGCAGATGGCCACCAGCTGGGAGGGCAGCCTGTGCATCTCCCCCCAGATCCACGGGGCTCAGTAGACCGGACGTGAAAGTGCATCGTGTCCCTCCATTAGGCATCCACAAGCTCAGATACTGCCTTGTCAACCTGTCACCACCTGAAACTTCCCAGAGGGACCTCTTTTCTGAATCTGAGATCTTATGTTGCATTTTTTTTCTGATGTCACAGTATCCCATATTGGCTTCATACTAGAGAATGTAGCTCCTATACCTATGTAGTCCAGCTCTCCCAATTGAGAGGGCACACATGAAAGCCAGAGTTACATTAATGAAAAGATGGAGACTTCAAAGAACTCTATCCTGACTATCTAGACTTAGTTTAAGGAATGACTTATTCTACTCTAATAAATCCATATTATGATTGCCCAGTCCCAAAATTGTTGAAATATTATTTTTAGTAATTGTAACAGTCTTAATGATCAGTAGTAGAATTTCTTCTGGGCTTCTGAAAGATAATGAAACTCGTGCTCTTTTGGAAGACCATTACTGCCCAGGTCACACGTGAAAATCACTCTTCATCAGTTTCATCATTGAAGCTACTGTTTGAGAAGCTTGTCGCTTTTTTCATCTTGGTCCAAGAGCCTCTGGGGCAACCAGAGAGATGTGGTTCTTCAGAAGAAACTCTTTCTTTTTACAAACGCAATTGTTTTTCTTCTCATTATAGATGCATGTTCAGAAGGTTGAGAGTGGGGAAAGTGGAATAAAGTTGCAAATTTGGTCAATGTTAGCACATTTGAATGTTTTTGTTGTATATTTCTATTCACATCTGCAATGGGCAGAAGCAAACACACACACACACACACACACACACACGGCTGTTGTACTTATATTTGTTAAATCCAGATCAAACTTCCATTTATTCTTCTGCAGTAAACATGTTCTGTCTCAAAACCCTGTTTTTTTAAATGGCTGCATACTTTTACTTTTATTGCTAGACCATACTTAAATGTCTAACACTAAAAGAATATTTAAGTTGTTTCTGACTTTTTAAAATTATAAATAACAGTTCAAAATAAAACACATTTAGTCATTGTATTTTGAGCATATGTTTGAAATTTTTATTCCTAGAAGTGGAATTTCCGGACCCAAGGATGTGTACAATTATAAGACTTTAAACATTTTAGCCTGTCAAATTTCCCAAGAAGGGCAAATCTACTGACGATGAATGAGGGTGCTTGAGAATCTTCTATTTTTGGTTGTTCTCTGGGAACTGGCCTGTCTGACCTCTGTTTATCTCTAGACCTTGGCCTCACCATGGCTTTGAAGCTCTGTTTCAGGGCATCCTGGGGATTTTTTTCTTTTGTTTTGGCACTCCTAAATCTCTGTAATTCAAGGTCAGCCCATCACATGTGAGGTCTCTGGAACCTTACCACTCTGTTGTCTGTACACATTGGGGCCAGAATTTGATAAGAATAGTTTCACAGATGGCAGAATGCTGATTGTAAAACAAATCCAGTTTTTTACTATTCTTAGTCATAGTTGAGGAGGCTGATTTAAGATGTACATTAACCTTTCTTAACCACAATTTCCTTGCCAATGCAACCGGGATGATATTTCACAGTGACGTGTGTGTCTCCTTCCTAACACATGGCTGTATGTAATTTTATTTATTTAAGGTAGTATTTGAGTAAGGTCTGCCCTGTGAATATTGTGTTCCATGATGAAGGGATGTCTGGTCTTATTTCTCATTCTACACCCCTCTCCCCCAGCACCCAACATAATATCCTATACTCAATCATTGCTGGTTTAGTGAATGAATGAATCAATCAATGACTGACTTGTTGAAAGTATCAGATGACATGAATGTGTTTGAAAGCTTTTAAATAGTAGAAGACTATAGAGTACATAGGACTGCCCTCACCCAAGGCAGTGGTGCTCAGACATCTGGTTTACGTGCATCAGGTTAACTCAGAATTGGATAACAAAGCTGATGCCTGATTCTCTTCCAGAGATTTTGATTCGAGTGCAGCTGAACACTCATGGGACTTTCTAAAGCCTTCTGTTTTAACATGTTGTGGTCTGAAATCTACGTTCACGCTCCATTGCTGGGAGTTGTATTTGGTGTTCCAGTTTCCATGTACAATCCTGAAATTCTCTAAGATGAAATCAGGGCATGCACATGAGAGAAATTAAACCCATTTACAGATGAAGAAACAGGTTTAATATGGGAAGCTGTTTGCCTATATTCCTATAGCAGTTAGGGTCAGAACCAGGACTCCTATCCAAGTCTTACAGACTCCAACACTCGTACTGCAATAGGCACTCATACTTTTTATTGTTTAGAAGTAACTAACAAATATCAGAAAGCCTTAAGGTATTAGTCATTCAAATATTCAGCTAAAATCTAAAATAGAGCCTTTTTTTTTTAAATAGAGCTTTTTGATGAATTAACTCATGAAGTCATTGTGCAAATATCTATTGAGTGCCTGCTGCTACCAGGTCTTAGAAACATTCCCTACAAGCCGAATAGTACACAGGCAATAGTTTTTATCTTCTAGTTTCGAAAAGCATTTATTGGTCTTCAACTCTTTGTCACATCATGCTGAGGCTCAAATGTGAGTGTAAAACTGCTTCCTGTTTTCTAGGGCTTTTATGCTCTTTACTCACTGAGTATGCTTCCTTGGTCAAGAAAAGGTTACCATTGACCAGGATAAGAAATACAGGAGCATAAGTAGACATGGAGGGTGGGAGGGGATGATGTTGATAATATGTTATAAAATTGTTTAGGCTGAAGTTCTCCCAGGACTCCAGCTGGATATTTCCATCAGTAACTGGATACACAAGGTTTGAGCCTAAGAAAGAGACCTTGCCAGAAGATAAAGAAGGGAGTGTAGATGACATTCTTCCATGGAGCCTGCCTAGGTGGCCCAAGAAGAGAACCAAGGACAGCTCTATGGAATTATTCACCTGTAAAGACAACACAGAGGAAAGAGGATAAAGAAAACTGAGGAGCAGTGATCTAAAGAGAGACACATGACATTCAGGGCTTCCAAGCAAGCAGATGTTGAGAGAGAGAGTGAGCAGAGACTTTTCTCTCAGGACACTTGGCTATGAAAGCAACTGATGAAATGGAGGATTCATGGAAGTTTTCTGCAGGCTTGCCTGGGGTAGGGGAAGATATGTGAGCTCAGTCCAGAGCCCATAAATCCTTGGCTAATCCTGAAAAATGATGGTTTGTATTTGTTGTTGTTTCAGAAGAAAAGGCACCAGAAAACAATGATTTTGGATATCTCCTTCCAGGTCTTTCAATGATGTTCTTAGCTACAAAACTGGGAAAGCTTTCCAGATGTCCAAGAAGCATATGTCCTAGCCTGCCTGTATCTTATTGCACATCTGCCTAAACACTCAATGCAATCTTCCCTTGTTTTATTATGAAGATGAATTGTTCAAAATGCTTTTTATATCAGTACACACAGCTTTTTCAATCAGAATGGAGATGGTATCTTAGCATGAAGGTAAACTTGATGGAAAAAGCTTGTGTACCAGCTTCTCTTAAATGCAATTGGCATAGAAATCATGAATTTCTCTTTGCATTTCTCATATGTGGTAGGCAGCATGTCTCTTGCAATATACTGTCAGTGAAAACTGCATTGAAAACTTTTGTATGCACCATTTGGAGAATCCAAGAGCATTTTGGCCAAGTGTCTTTCCAGTAATCAAAAAAACTTAAGCTGGGGATCCCTGGGTGGTTCAGCAGCTGCCTTTGGCCCAGGGTTGGATCCTGGAGTCCCAGCCTGCAGGGAGCCTGCTTCTCCCTCTGCCTGTGTCTCTGCCTCTGTCTCTGTGTCTCTCATGAATAAATAAATAAAATCTTAAAAAAAAAAAAAAAGCTTAAGCCCTGTGACTTTCACACATTAGTAATTTGTTACTCAAGTTTGAAAGAATGTTATATTTTGTGGGTCTTTATTATAATAAATAAATAACACACACACATATGCTCTCATAATTTAAATGGGAATGCATAATAGTATTCAATATTTTTTGATATTAAATATAAAATAGGTTCATATATTTTAGTGTAATAGAGAAAGAAGTAAATGACATTCTCATATTCTGGAAGGTTTTTTTTTTTTTTTTTTAAATTTTTATTTATTTATGATAGTCACACACAGAGAGAGAGAGAGAGGCAGAGACATAGGCAGAAGGAGAAGCAGGCTCCATGCACCGGGAGCCCGACGTGGGATTCGATCCCGGGTCTCCAGGATCGCGCCCTGGGCCAAAGGCAGGCGCCAAACCACTGCGCCACCCAGGGATCCCATATTCTGGAAGGTTAAAACAATCTGTGGATACCTTTGAACCTTTGAACCTGTCTTGGTATAGGTAAGGAAGTGACAATCTGCCCAATAGTTGACACTTAGATTCTTGGATACTAAAAATATGTAGGAAATTATTGTTTGTTAGAAATTCTTCCTTTGACAGCTGTTGCCTGATGAGCTACTTTATGTTACATAAATGTGTAGATGCCACCTTGGTGTCAAATCTGAGTCCCAAGTGGCCACTGTCTACATCTATTTTATCTTGGGTACCTAAATATCTAGTTCTTCATTCCATTCACAGTTAATGAATTTTGATTGAAATTTAAACATTGAGACTTTTTAATTTGACTGAGTTTGTGCTTTTATGAAGCTTAGAACTACCACTTTAAGAATTTTTCCAGCGTTCATTTATTTTTCTGTATTTGGGAACACACTAAACTGTTTTTGTCCCTATTTACCTATTTTACTTAGATTTTAATTTTTTCATAGCTGGCTTATAGGTTTATCAGTGAGTGTTTGATATGCAGATTTATTTATTAATGCCATCTGTTTCTGTGAAAGCTTTTTAAGTGCTAAGTAGTTGTCTGAATGATGTTCAGGTCTACATGGGGGGTAATTTTGGAAATCAGAATCCCACAAAAACAAATACTCTATTACTTGAGACAAAGATCGTATACAAATTGGCTTATTTAGAGTTTCATTGTGATCCCATGACGAGTGTGCCATCTGTATTTGTGAGCTCTGAGGATATGCTATCTTTTCAAGATTGATTGCTAATAAGCATTTTCTTTTACTAAATTATTTTTTCAATGTATCTAGAATATTACCAGATGAAGATTATAGCTCAGCCAATTTATTTAGAAATGCTAATTAATGTCTTTATCTCTAGATTATTTTGACACTCTTAGGCTACATGAACAAAATTATAGTAAAATCAGATATAACCAAACACTTCAGTGGGCACAGTTCCCAAGAATTCAAGTGAGGTGATGACTAGTATCTCCTGGACTTGACCAGAACTGGTCTACTGAACAGAGCAAATTGGAAAAAATCAATCTTTTAGTGCAATTTCATTTTGTCTCATTCAGCTATTTCTGGCCCCTGCTTCTAACTTCATTTGATCTAGAATATTCTTGGAAGAGTATAACAAAATCCAATCATTCTACCTAAATCCTTCCAGTTCAATTTTAACCACCTCACAGCTCCCTATGACATTTTTGTGCATTTTGGTAATAGGAGATGAATTCCTCCTGTTGAGTGCTTTTTCTTTTTAACTTAGAGTTCATTGCTTAACAGTTTGTCATCTGTTTATTTTACACTACTTGAATATAAACTCCAAATCATCTCAATACCTTCTTTACCATTTTTCAAAATTGTTTATTTCTGTTCAATTAAAAATAATTGAACAGGTATTGCTTATAATACAGTTTTATAAAGCAAAAGTTAATAATTGTATGCTCAAATAGAACTCCTTGAATCTCTCCCACTTCATTTTGTCATTTAACAATAAATCATGGACTTTTCCCAGGTCAGTATATATAGTTCTAATTCATTATTTTTAATGTTCTTTTTTTTTTTTTTTGTATCTCCCCAATGATGAATATCAAGAATTGTTCCAGATTTCTGGTAGTTGTTACTGTTGTAAGTTTTTCTACTATAAAAATATCGCAATAATATCCTTATACATATCTTAACGTTTATCTCTATAGGCTAGTTTTCAAAAGGGCAACACTGAGTCAAAGGCCATATATATATATATTTTTTTTTTTTTTTTTTTTTTTGGCCATATATATTTTTAATTTAAAGATATTTGCAGTATATTTTCTAGGAAGACTTAGTAATACACTTATCTACCAGAAATATGTGAGAAGGTCATTGTCCTTCATCCTTGCCAGAATTGCAGGATATTTCATATGGAAATCTTGATCCTCTTGTACTTGGAACAGAGTGGTGCATAGTGAAAGTTCAAATCTCTGTTGGCTAAGTCACTTTAGTGACTTTGAGGCTACATTTTCCATCTAGCTGTTTAGTTAACCCAATGTTTTCTTAATCTGTAGATTCATGGACCTTAGGGGCACCTGAGTGGCTCAATCAGTTAAGCATCTGACTCTTGGTTTCAGCTTAGGTCATGGTCTCAGGGTCATGAGATTGAGCCCCACATAGGGCTGGTGCTCTGCACTGAGTTTGCTTGAAATTCTCTTTCTCCCCTCACTCCTTCCCCTTGCCCTACTCACAAGCTCTCACTCTTTCTAAAATAAATAAATAAATAAATCTTTAAAAATATGTAGATTCATAGATGTAATGCATAATATAAATTAATAACTATGAACTTGGATCAAAATCTAGATCAAATAACATTAGTATTTATTCACACATTTGAAGATGAACAACTTTGACATTTTTTCCTGTTGTTTCTTCCCTCATCTTATTAATACCTCTAATACTACTGCCATTACTACCATAGTTACTAGTAATAGTGCTCTGTACTGGTAGGGCATTTTGACATTGTTATTGCACCTTGTGTGACCAAATGCAACATCAGAAGGGTTAAGTCGGCTTATGATGATTCTGAATTCTTAGACGTGGGTATTTTCTGAGTTCTTGTATGCTACATTGTATGGTTCTTCATTTCCTCAACATTGCATAGTCTGTTATTCTTTTGCAAAGTTCCTCATTGCAGGATAGGGAGAATGGTCTTTTACCATTACTTTGGAATGATCCAATCATCTATGGTTTATACATGCCAGAAATATTAATCAAAGTAGTTAAGCTTTTAATATTAATGGATCTTGTATTTACATATGTTGTAAAATATATATTCTTTTTAAAGACTTGATCCTTATGATAACCTATGATATTGGCATGATGGTATTCTTACTTTAATTTTACTGATTTTGAGATTGAGTTTCCTGAATGGAGTTTATGTGGTTTCTTTAAGGACTCACAGCCAGTAAATATGAGAACTAAGATTTATAACAGGATTTCTTGATTCTAAGTCAAATGGCCTCTGACGCTGGCTCTCAAAATCCTAAGTGCACAGAAGATCGTTTAAATAATTCAAGGTAACAAGACTTGAACAAGCAACTTGTATATCTATTGACCATGTGCTGTGTTTACTGTACTGCCAGTTAAGTTTGTGTCTAATGAGTGCAATGGAAAACAAATTTTAAATTCAGTTTTTCTTGGAAGGAAGATTTAAAACCCTTTAAATCACAAGATTCATAGAATAATAAAAGAACTCCCTAATTATTAAAATGTTAGCAGTTTTTCCTTTACTATTGATCAAATTTTAGTTTGGGTGTAAATGTCACTTTATGATCAACCCTGGGGGACATTGTGCTAAGGGGAATAAGTGAGACACAGAAGGTCAAATACTGTATTGTGCCACTTGCATAGAAGCAGAGCTTGGAATGGAGGTTTCCAGGGGCGGGGATGGGGAGGGTGGTTTGAGTCGGTATGAATCAAAGAGTACTGTGTTCCAGTTCTGTGAGAGGAATAAGTCCTAGAGATCTCCTATATGGCACTGTGACTATAGTTGACAATATTGTATACTTAAACTTGCTAAGAGTATGGATCTTGGGTGTTCTAATAGTAATAAAAATAAAGAGGGCAGGAGGACACCTCTGGAGGTGACGGATGTCAATGACATTGATTGTGGTGATGGTTTCATGGTGTGTACTTACCTCCAAACTCCTCAGGCTTTATGCATTAAACATGTACAGCATTTTGTATGCCCCTTATACCTCAAAGTGGCTTTAAAAATAAAAAAGGAAAAGAAAAAAATGAACCATAGAAAATGTTGCTGCCTTAAATATCTTATATCTTACCTGTGTGTGTGTACACGTATGTGCACATGCTTGAGTTACATTCCTATTCTCTACTAGTTTTCTTGGTAGCATTTGTACATAATAATTCCCTATTTTTAGAGAGGTGTGTGCTTACAGATTTAAATACCACTACAATTATATATGTTTTAGTGGGAAAGGCACAATATAGGTGCATTATTTGTTTCCCTAAATGCCTTGAGACTAACCATAGTGTTAAGATGGATTTTTTAGTACAGTATCAATTTCCTGTATCAGGTGGTTGGCGAGCTCCCTGTTATGCCTGGGAATATCTTAAATACAGGAGGGATTGTGGAATCTTGAGGATTCTCTGTGAAAGTTGTGTGCTATTTCCTTAAAACCATTAAATGCAATTTTTGAGTAAAGGATGTTTTTTAAGAAAAGAGAACTCTTTAATCACCTCAGTTATATCTATCCCAATACTACTTTTCCATGTGTGATTTTACAGGTCCTTAAGCTGACACTTAACTCTTTTTTTCCCCAATTGAACAACAATGACAACAGCAAATCCAGGGTTTTGTGGGTTTTTTCCCATTGCTTTAAGTCAATTTTGTGTAGTCTGTAGTTTGGAATTGTGTCGAATAAGCATTAGCTCCGTTTTTTTTTTTTTTTTTTTTTTTTTTTCTGTTGATACTAACACCAATTTATTAAAGGGTAAGATACCATATGTTCATTTCAGAAATATCAGTTCCATTTTGTTCATTTTAAATTCTAGTATTTATGAAGCAGTTTGCTATTTACTTTCAACTTGTAATTTTTGTATCTTTTCCATTTTATTTTAACATGCATTTCTCAAAGAATTTTGTGAAATTGATGCTTTTTTTTTAGTTAAAAGGATACATTTTTATTTTTATCTCCTTGAAAGGAAAAGTGGAAATTTTGGGTACCAGAAATTTTTGTACTTAAGTATAGCTGAGGAAACTTGGCATGTTTGTTTGTTTGTTTGTTTGTTTGTTTTCTGAGACATGCCAAAGAGCTAAGAATTGTTATTGGAGCAAAATAAAAGGTGAATGAAAATATGTCATGAGAAGAACCCCCAACTAAGGTATACCTGTGTAGCGACTAAAACTAAGACACAAAAAATATGTCTCAGCATGGAAATGGAATCAAAACCATTAAATATCTCTGATATTTGGTTTACATGATACAAAATATATAAGTAATCTTTAGAAACTGGATTTCCAGTTGTTATGTGGAATTGATATCATACTTAAAGTTGGCTTTTTCAAGCATACTTATTTATTTATTTATTTATTTATTTATTTATTTATTTATTTTTTGTCCTTCTGATACTTTTATTAATTTTTTTAATAATTAATTTATTTTTTACTGGTGTTCAATTTGCCAACATACAGAATAACACCCAGTGCTCATCCTGTCAAGTGCCCCCCTCAGTGCCCAGCATACTCATTTATGATGCATAATTTTCAAGATAATCTTTGAAGTTGAATGCTAAGGGTGCCTATCCACTCATGGCCATTCAGTAACATAACTGTTTATCTTTTATAATTATGTCTGACTTTTACTGACATTTTAGACTTGGGGAGGAAGTCAAATACAGGTACTACTGTCAAATGGAATTTTATTTTAAAAGATTTTATTCATTTATTCATAAGAGACACAGAAAGAGGCAGAGACATAGGCAGAGGGAGAAGTAGGCTCCCTGTGGGGAGCCCACTGGGGACTTGATCCCGGCAGCCTGGGACCATGATCTGAGTCAAAGGCAGATGTTCAACCACTGAGCCACCCAGATGCCCCTCAAATGGAATTTCCTATAGGAAAAGACAAACTTCGTTGAGTCCACTCTTATTTTAGTATTGTTATACATATAAATATGATACCATGGAAGTTTAAATAATGTATAGTGATGAAGTTGCTATGTTACTGGTAGGTGAGACTGTAGATACAGTACTTAGAGGACTACTAGTGGTCCTCCATACCCTTAAAAATGTTCATCAGGAAGGTCACTAATCTTTCCAGATTAATACGACCCACTGAAAATGTTTATCCTGAAAGAATCTTTGAAACAGTTTCCTTTAAAACATCATTATGATTTTAACAATTTCCGTACTTCTTTTTTCTTAACTTCTAATCTGTCTGTCTTTAGCCTCTCAAGGGCCAGTAAATACTTGGCTTTTGACTTCTCAAATGCTTTTGGGGGACAGGAAAACATAATGGAAATAGGCCAAGGACAAACCAATACGTTCATGTTCCAATCCCACTGTACAAAGGAATGAAAATCAATTGCTCACTGTCTCCAAAAATTAGTTTGATACGTAGACAAGTCTTTGACGCATTTGAATTTATCCTACTCTTTGTAATGAACATATTTCAAATATAACCAGGGTTTTACTACTTTCCTCTGGATATCAACATCCTGATCCTTAGAAAACCATGATATGGATAAAACCTAAAGTTGAAAATCACCGAAAGAATAAAATTAAAAACAGGTAAACTTGGTGCTCTGAGGAAATTTTTGGTTGCACATTCTAAAATCTGTGATGTTGTTTAATCCCTAAGCAAGCCAACTAGATTAAATGAGAACTTTTTGAAAAACTGGTACTATTGAAGTTTTATTTCTTACAATGAACAGATACCCAGTCTGCATTGCTTCCCTAAACCTGTTTTCAAAGAAAACCAGTATATTTGGCTCTATCTGAAGTACTGGGGTCTGATTTTGTTATTTGAGTATCTAGCTCAAGGTGGAGGCGGGGTGGAGAGGGAGGAGCCCTGTTGCTGATATTATTTATAGTTCAGTCTTTGGGAGATATGAGGATACATAGCAAAGGACTTAAGTGTAAGGCATTAACAGTATTTTTTTCCTATAGCAAAACAATAATAGTGGAGTGAAAAGTTAATGCTAAAGGCTGAACTCTGAATACTCAAGTATTCTACTCAGCATTGGTGAAAACAGTGATGTTGTATCTTCTTAAATTCTTAATTTTCTTGGAAGTTCATAGGTGTTAGGCAGAAATGAGGAGTGCAGATCTAAGTTGGTAAGTAGAAATGGAGAAACAACAGTTTCAGGTTGAATCATCCATAATTATAACTTAAAAGCCGTTCTGAATTAGTCATTGTAATTTACAGTCCATGGTTCTATTAAGGCACACCAGAGTGAATGTTTCTTTTTCACATAGCATTTCATATTTCTAGAACTTGCATGACCTAAACTAGATTGCCTTATTTTTTTGAAATTCATTTTTCCCTTCACAGGTGATGTCATTTGTTCCATATTAGATACTGACTTTCATAATAAAAGTACTTATCTGAAGAGTTTATTTGTTGAAAACACATTTGCAGACCCATTTTCCTCACTTCTAGTCATTTCCTGGATCTTACATACCAGTTATTTTTAAGTTTTACTCTTTCCAGAAAAATAGTAAAATAGTTCTTATGTGAAAATCTTTAAGCATGTGAAACAGAACATCAATTAGCTGAGCCAGAATGAATCCATAGAGCCAGAAGCAAAACAGAACTAAGAGAGGAAAGTCTATTAGGTGCAGTTAATCAGCTACATATAGTATCTGGAATACTTGAACACTAAGAAACTGGAAGATTTCTATAAAATGGCATTCCACCAGTTGGTCATGATCAAGCTTATTGTTCCCATAAGTTGCAAAGATATATATCCGATTGTAGTGATTGTGTGTCACGGCATGATACCAGCAAAAGAATTCCAAAATTTCTATGGAGATTAGGTTAAAAGACTCAATTTCCTTTTCTTTAAGTGGCGTGTTTCTGATAACCTTTTCCTTTTTTAGCAAATTATCTTAGGTGTATGGTGAGTTGACTTTTGTCAATATATCTATAAATACAAATGCATGCATACACACTCTAACCTATTCCTTTTTTCCATTTATAAGAATTGAGAAGAAAGACATAAATAGTGACCAGGATGTGCATGTGGGCATGGAGAGTGATCACATTACCAAAGGAAAACAATTGCATGAGTATTATTTGTATCTCTGATGCATGATCTCCTGCTTGGTAACTTATAAAGACTTGACCTGACTATACACCCTTTGATAAGGAGGAAGGCTGCTACTTCATTCACATGTGACTATTGAATTTGACAGTCAACCCACAATTCACTTTTTTTCAATTCAATCAATATTACATGATATGCCAGTTGCCTATGCACGACAAGTGCAGAACATGCAAAAATGAAAATACTTAAAGAGTTTAGATTGCAGTGGAAAGGATAGAAAATGTTAACATATTCTGTGCTATAGTAGAGTGAATTGTAAAGTGTTCTAAGAAATCTACAAATACTTGTGGTTTTATGAAGCAGGGAGATGCAAATGCCTATTTGGGAGAGTAGACTGTAAAAGCTGTTACTCAGGCAATGGCTTATGAGTTAGGTCTGACTAGTGGAAGAAAGAGAAAGGGCAGTTCAGATGGGGAACAGTATGTGGTAGAGGTGTGGACAATAGGCTTTGTGGGAAGGGCTGGAGACTCTAGTATCTAGGAAAGAAGATAAATAATAGCTGGAGAGCAGGATTTGGAGAACTTTGCTGAAGCTTTTGAGTCTGTTCTAAATGTAGGTAACAATCCTCAAAGATTTTGAGCAAGAGAGTAACAAGAGTCAAAGCTGTACAATAGGATAATTAATCTCATCTCAAATACAAAGGATGAAGATGAGGTGAATGGGATCTGAACCTCGAAGCCATCAATCACCAGTTGTTTGTATGACAAGCAATTACTGAGCATCAATTTATTCTGAAGGCTAACCAGGATCAATAGTGTTTGGAACTGCATGAGTTTCTTAGAGCTACCATGACAAAATATAAATGGGCGGTTAAAAATAAATTTATTGTCACAGTTTGAACGTATCACCAGGGCCATGTTTCCTCCAAAACCCCTAGAGAAGGTTCCTTCCTTGCCTCTTCCAGTTCTAGTAGCCCCATGCATTCATTGGCTTGCAGCAATAAGACTCCAGTTTCTGCCTGTTTTCCCATGGTTATCTTCCCCTGATGTCTGTGTCTTTCCTCTTATAAGAGTACTATTCATATTGGTTTAAGCCCATCCTAATGGCTTCCTCTTGATCACCGCTACAATGACCTATTTACAAATAAGGTCACCTTCACATAAGAGACTAGAACTTCACCACTTAAGGGAGACATAATTCAACCTATAACAAGGGTGGACAGTGGAGCATAATGGGAAAGGCAGTGCCAAGACAGGGCTGATCAATGATCAGTGGGGAATCCCTCTCATTATGTGTTTATATCTTATTATAGCAACTATTAGACTGAAATTCTCCCAAAAGGAAAATGTTATTAGCAAGCAAGAAAAAGCAAGCCTGTCATGGAGATATTCATAAGTGCAGAGGCATCTCCACTTTGTCTTACACATTTTGATAAGCATTTCACATGAAAGGTTAATTCTAATGATGGATGCAATGGTAATCTGATAGAAGGTTGGGCAAACATCTAGTCAGGCCAGGAAATAAAGGCCTCTCTTTGTAGGTGGTACAAAGGAACAGGGGAACAAGGTGAGCGGGGATAGGGGACTGATGATGGAGTTGGGTGGGTGGGGAGAAAGAATGCTAAACATAGCTCTAGAATCAAGACTCCTGTATCTTCTGCCTCATGCAGAGATAGTGAGCCCTACCAAATCTTATTTCATCAATGAAAAACTTCTGGCATAATTTATAGTAATCTGTGTAACTCAGGTAATGGTATTTATTTATTTATTTATTTATTTATTTATTTATTTATTTTTCAGGTAATGGTGTTTAAACCATTTGCTGTAGCTACCAAATAGGTTATGAGTTTAAGATATGAGAGCAAAGCAGCCCAAATAAAAAAAATAACTTATGCACCTATAGACATGACACAGTTTACCCTAAAATATTTTAAAGCAATTGCCAAACAGGCAATATATATCCTGTTCAAGATAATCTTATAAACAGTTGGGGGTGAGTGTGGTTCTTCAGGTGAAGATTGAGGTCAAGACTATGGAAGAACAGATGAGTCTATGAGGTAGGAGCAGAGAGCTGAAGACGCACGCTGAAGGGAATCTACCTCTGTGAATAGAGTGTAGGAAGAAGAGCGGGCAAGGAGCCTGGGGAGGAATGATGAGGGCAGTAGATGGAAAAGTAGGAAGTAGAGGAGGAGTACGTTTCAGGAACCAATGGTCAAGAATGCCAAGCAATCAGAAGGGCAGATGCTTGTGGATTGGGAAACGGTCCCTGGAGTTGATGAGAAGGAAGATACTCATGACCTTGCAGAGAATTTGCTATTAGGATGGGAGTCCCACGGTCCAAAGAGTCTACATGGGTGAATGGAATCAAGGGCAGGCAGGCAAACGACATGCAGAGGGCAGATCTGCAGGGAAATGGAAGATTTTTGTCATATCTGTCCTTTTTGATGAATGGGCTGTTGCTGGATGTGAGAATCGGCTGGGCTTATGTGACAGTGTGGATTCAGAATTAAAAGGAACACAGTTTTTGAGAAGTCTAGCGTCAGGTAAGGGAGCCTGTTTGGACATTGGGAATACCATTAACTCATCTGGGTTTCGAAACTCACTCTGAATGCCATAGACAGTTGACTGTGATGTTGATTACAATGAAACTAGCATGTATGTTATATATCTTTATTTTTTTTGAGCCACACAATTGTTTTAAAATATAATTGTTCAATAAATACTAATTAAATTTCCTCTTGAGAGATGGAGTCCTAGTTCCCACTGCTGAGCTAAATCTTAAAATTTTTGAAGAAATGGTAAACTGATTTAGCTTGATATGTAAGATAGGAGAATAGTCTTTGGGGAAATAGGTTTTGTTTTCTTGAGAGGAGGAGTGGGGTGGATTATTTTGATTACCAAAGTGCGGTTCTTTATGATACTTACAAATGTGGTAAAAAATATTCAGTAGCTAAAGTGTATGAAATAAGGTGGCAAGTGCTGTTAATGGGAAAAATAACATAGGACATTTTAGCCTAGATAGGAGAGGATTATATCACATTATATCTTCTTGACCAGGATTGTTGAGATCAATAGTATTTCCTATTTTTTAAGAGACTACCCCAAGTAAAGATATGTATGCTATGTGCAGTAACCCTAAAGTACATTCTATCTATGCATACCTTTTGTATTTATACATAATTCTAACACATTATTCCCCTTGCCTTTATCCTAAAGTGTCACATGTTTGCTCCATTATGTAGATTTTTAATTTGTAAGATACATTGTTGCTTGTAGAAGTAGACTGACCTTTGATTGTAAATGTTTTTTTTTTTTTGATTGCTTGTATCTGTTTGTACTTTGCACATTTATTACACCTTTTGATCCAGGCTGAACAGTTTATTATAGAGGAGTTCAAGAGTTCAAGAGTGATGATTTCTACACAACTTCCTTAGAATTATTTTCTCAAATTTCAATGGTATTAGAGAACAAAATGAACCTTATGGTTATTAATAATAGCGATTTATATCTGCATAGAACCTTACACTTGCCATTTCCTCAAAACATTTTATTTGACCTTTCAAATATCCATGTGAAAAAAAATACATGAGATATACACAAGGATTTCTGTTGACTTTGTTTTAGCAGTAAGGAGACAGGGTCCCTGGGAGTGTCAGTGTTATGATTAATGTTCCACCCGAGTCCTTGCTACTTATCCTATGTATGTGGAGAGCGTATTTGTTGCCTCCTGCCAAGATATGTGCCATCCACTTAATGTGGTATTTTTCTTTTTGTTTAAATGGCTTGTAGACACATGATACCAGTCATATGCCATTCTCCCTGTGTGTCCTCAGATCTTCCAATTCTTTTTTTTTTTTTAATCTTCCAATTTTGAGTCTCTGTCCAAGTTGCCAGTCTCTTAAGGATACCAGTCATTGGATTAGAGCTCACTCTACTGCAGTATGACCCGTTTTAATTTGATTGTATCTGCAAAAACCCTGTTTCCAAATAAAGTCACATTCCGAGTTTCTGGATAGATGTGCATTTTTGAGGAGGCACTAACCTAGTACATTAAAATCACATTAAATTTGTTTGAGCATTAAAATTATTTTGGTATTTCGATTATGTGAGCTTTGAAAGGGTTTGTCCTTAGATGATTTACGGGGCCCAGCAGTGAGTAGCAATGTATCAAGGCTACCACGACTATGAGAATTATTAACACAGTCCTAATCCTCTAAGGATGGTATCCTTCTTCCACCTCATTCCCTTTAATCAGGGTCTGCAGTATATTGTCAAGAAGAAAAATTTATTTAGTCTTCATGTATACCTCTAATGACTAATAATAATCCTCAGGGGCAATTTAACCTTGAAGTATATTTAGGATAAAATTACTTTTTGAAGACAAAAAATTATCAGCACCAACCTTCTTGTTCAAGGAGAAAAAATGTTTATAATATCATGGAGACCTGAAGCCATGTCCTCTTATTTTTCCTCTGTCTTCCCTGAATGTTCCTCTGGACCAGTGTGGAGAGAATTAGGTCCAGTTACTAAGCTGTTCATTCTGTGATGGCGACAGATAGAACTCATCAAAGCTTTAAAATTTTGAGACTTATATGGCTATTGTATTCTTTGGCAGTTGTTTCTCCACCATTAATGAAGAAAAGCAACAGAAAGGTCTATGGTCCTCCTAACATATAACCACTTATGAGTTGAGGGTAGAGGTGGTTGAGTTTTCAAGTTGCCTAAGTGATAATCTTGGACTGAGGTATTCATTGGCCACAACCCCTGGACTGGCTGCCTTTCTGAGGTGTAGTGAATCTATTTGCATTGCGGTGAAAGCTACCTCTAGTGCATGACCAATTGATGGTAGGTCATCGGCATCATTTTTATGACTACATCAATAACATATTGTAATTGGAGAACATTAAAACAAATGTCCCTCTGCAGGGGGCTCCATTCACCGAGTTCTGGAAGTTAATGATGCCTTATTGAAGGAGCATCGCATGAAGCTCTTGGCATATGCCTGGTGGTGGTACGTAATTTCATAGTTCACAAACCATAATGATTTCGTTTCCTCAGAGGTATATTCATCTGTCTGTGTCTAGTATTGATCCTTTTCTACTATGTACTAATTCAGAGGTTATATAATTATTTATACAAGCCAGAAAATGACCGAGAAGGGAAAGCTAATACAAGGTGGATGATTCAAGCAATCTTCTCGTTGGTGTTGTTCTATTGAGAAATAATTGACATATGTCACTATGAAAGTTGAAGGCAAATAGCATGGTTATTTGATTTACATATGTTGTGAAATGACCACAGTAGTTTCAACTAACGTGCATATTTTCATATAGATACTATGAAAAGAAAAATTCTTGTGATGAGAACTCTTAGGATTTACCTTTACAAGTTTCATATGTTATTATACAGCAATGTTAACTCTAGTCATGTATATTATATCTCTCATACTTCTTTATCTTTTAACTGGAAGTTTGTACCTTTTTTCCATTTCCTCTTCCCTCTGCCCTCCACATCTGACAACCACAAATCTCATACATTTTTCTGTGAGGTTTTTAAGATTCTGCATATGAGTGAGATCATAACAGTATGCCTTCCTCTGACTTATTTTACTTAGTATAATGCCTTGGACAGTGATCCATGTTGTTATAAATGGTAGAATTTCCTCTTTTTATGGCTGAATATTAATATATATATACATCTATATATATATATATATATATATATATATATATATATATATATATCCCACAACTTCATTTTTCATCCATCAATGGACATCGAGGTTGTTTCCACATCTTGGCTCTTGTAAATAATTAAGAATCACCTAAATAAATTTATAATGAAATTTACTCTTTGAAAATCTGGGTGCAGATTTACTTTTTTTTTTTTTAAAGATTTATTTATTTATTTATTTATTTATTTATTTATTTATTATAGACACAGAGAGAGAGAGAGAGAGAGAGGCAGAGACACAGGCAGAGGGAAAAGCAGGCTCCATGCTGGGAGCCTGATGTGGAACTCGATCCTGGGACTCCAGGATCACGCCCTGGGCCAAAGGCAGGCACCAAAACGCTGAGCCACCCAGGGATCCCTGCAGATTTACTTTTTAAAATACTTTCTATCAGCTTCTCTGATCAATGGATTTCTTCACAGACACATGACAGATTATCAATAAGCATCTGTGCTAGGTACCCTGCTGGACACAAAGGTGAAATTTCCATAATTTTGCCATCCAGGACCTTACAGTCTAACTGAACAGATGAGTCATGCAGTCTCCATATCCAGTAGCTCCAGTAAGTGTCAATGTATAGATGTTGAAATTAATTAAAACTATAATTTAGTGGAGGGTGTCAAAGAACCATAATAAAGACAGAGAAACTGCTATTGGTGTTCAGGGAGAAAGAAAAATAGCTCTTGAAATGTTGGCCTGAATTGGAAAATTTAAGCCTTCCATCCCCCACCCACATTTCTGTCTCCCCATTATTCTTGAAATGTTTACTTCCCTTTATTTAAAGGATAAAATACTCTCCCCGTTTGCATTCTGCCTACCTACTACTTTTTAATCTTTTTGGGGTCTGTTTTATTTGACAATTGTGGTTCTCTGGCTCCTGCTTCTTCTGATACCATATGTGCTTAAAAGTCTAAATCCTGTATGACTTCATTTATAGGACATTCTGGAAAAAAGCATAACTATAGGGACAAGAGACAGATCAGTGTTTACCAATGGCTTAGGCTGGGGAGAGCGGTGATTGACTGCAGAGGGATGATGGAGATTTGTGGGGTGTTGGGGCTGTTCTAGATCTAAATTGTGATGGTTATACTACTGTGTACTGGCTAATGTTCTTGCAACTGTACATCTAGAAAGAATGAATCTCTCCCTGTGTGCATCTTATCTGAATCAATCTGACTTCCATTCACCTCAAATCCCTGCTCTCCTTTGCATGGGTTTTTGTTTTTGTTTTTTCCCCCTTTACCACCACTCTTGTTAGTTTTGCATTGAGTAGCTTCTGACTAAAATTAGAAACTGATTTTGAGACTCTGGACTACAGAATTATAATTACTCAAGCATATGCTATGTGTAGGGGTCCACATTTATAACCCCAAATGGAGATGCCTAAGACAGGAAGTACCTTTCAAACACCTCCGCTCTGGGTATCTAAATATGGATCACGGGATGCACATACAATCTACAAAATTACATTTTATACTGTCTGTCATTTTAGAACACTTAAGATGAAAAATCAGCTGGCTTTTTTCAGACATAAAAACGTTGAGTTACCATGCCAGGTTAACTCACAGCTAAGGGATTTCAGCCATATTTTTCACAACCAGTGACATTGAGGGAGAAGGGGTCTAGCCCTCCGTGGAAATTCAATGTTTAAAAATAAAGCCCAATGTTTTGTTCTTTTGCTGGAAACCAGTCAAAGAGGGAGATCTTGCTTTTTGGTTCTTTGATGTGATCTGGATATATGCTCGTAGGTCAAGGGCTTTTCTGAATTGTAAGCGCTCAATTCTATTTTACACGTTTTGTATTTTAAAGGAGCTGTGGAAATCTTTTTCTTCTTTCCAAGGAGAACGTTCTCCCTTCTAAGAGGCATCATTGACCATTGAATGAGCTTTGGATTAGAATTCCAAACATGCATGTCTTTGTCTCAGCTCAGCCATGAGCTTAGCTATGAGGTATTGGGGAGGTTGTAGAGACCAGCACTGCCTGTGCCTAGTTTTCGTTTGGTTGGTAGACCAGCAGGAGGTAGGACCATATAACCTCTGCGAGTGTCTCCTTGAACTGAAATACATTTGTCAGGGCTTCTCTATATCCTATCATACTGTAAATTTTCATGGCCACAGACTCCCTCCTTAAATCCCATTCTTTTACCGTACACACTTTTCCACCAGAAGAGCCTGTGTTTGTCCCTAATGCATTCTTCTGTCCTGAATGTAGTGTCATTTTCTGACTTCTGTGGCTCTTCTCACCTAGGCAGCTACCATGTGTTGCAACTAAATACATCAGATATACTAGCAAGCTCCCAGCTTTTCAAAGTGTACTTCAGCATCTTGGCATGCTGGCTTTCAGAGTTAACTGAGACTTTATAATTTAGAACACAAGGTTTTAAAGGATGAAAGTGCTTTCTAACTCAACGTGAAATTTGTGTGTGTGTGTGCGTATAATTTTATTTATTTTTATTTTTACTATTTATTTTTTAAGATTTTATTTATTTATTCATGACAGTCACAGAGAAAGAGGCAGACACAGGCAGAGGGAGAAGCAGGCTCCCCACGGGGAGCCCAACATGGGACTTGATCCCGGGACCCTGGAATCATGACCTGAGCCAAAGGCAGATGTTCAACCACTGAGCCACCCAGGTGCCCCTAAATTATATATTTTTTAATGTTTTCTGAATCGTGATGTCATTTGCCTATGGAAGTGTCACCTGTCTAGATGCATTTTAGGCAAGGGCTTTTGGTTTATTGGCGAGTGTTTTGGGAATGCTAAAGAACCAGAAAAGGAGACTGAGATCTAGAGCTCCAAAATCCCTATTTCATTAACTATTTGTCATTATGGAGACATCAAATTTGAGAAAACCCAAGCTACTTTATCTCTCATTCCTCTTCTGGTCAGACTGCATTTTTCTGTATGTGTGTGTGATCCCTGCATCAGGGGTAGGTGCCTGTGGGCTGAAGATGCTGTGGGAGCAGAATTCTGTTTTGGGGAAGACAAGAGAGTCAGTCAAGCTGATTCCCTACTGCTCTACTGCCATTCACATATTATTCCAGTATCTCAGTTTCTTTTCCAAGTCTCAAGGTCCCCAGGGAGGCATTCCACACTCTGGCTCATTGAGAGATAGTTTCTCTGTTGTCAGGAAGTTCCTGATAAATGGAGTATCTCCTCTTCTGGCTTGAGGGGGAGCGCAGAACCAAAAGGAGAATTCTCCACAATATTAGTGGTGATCCCACACGCAATGAAGTGGTCTTGGGGAAGTGGGTATTTATGTGGCAATTTGAGAAACTTGAGCTTAGAGCAGAGCAATTAAAAGAAAGAGGAAATGGGGGGAAAAAATAGAAGTTTCCGAATTAGTGACTGCATTTATCCTCTACCACTTTCCGAAAGGAACATACCTTGTGGGAGTTTGTCTAAGGGGTGTGAGCTGAGGATACACACCTACCAGGATGCTGGCAAGACACACAGGAACTATGAAATAGCTGGAATATGGTAAATAGAGAAAATTGGCTGGGTAATATTTTGGAAGAAATAGTGTGGGGAGGAAACAAAGAAAGTCAAGCAAGTATATGCTTAAGAACCATACATGCAATGAGATGGTTGATGGGTCTCAGAAAGAAGTCCACTGTGGGGATGGGTCAGGACAGGCATTGGGCAGGAGGGCTGCCCATGAACTTGCTGAATGAAATTCTCTCCTGGAAAGCTGTCCTATGTTTCCATCGTCTTGAAGGAATTTAGATATGGCTGTGATGAATATCACATTCTCTCTACTAAAACCATAAAATGGAAAGAACTCAATGCCAAAGGCTCTGGGGTAAATATTTTTTTGTACTATTAACTATTCCATGATTAGAACCCCACCCCCATGTCTCTTAGGCCAATTATGTATTACACAGTAGGTGATGGCTAAGCAACAGTGAGAAAATTGGCAGAACTACAAGGCTTTCCTTATCTTTTCTTTTGACTATAGCTAAGCTATCCATTTACCAGGTGGGTTTCTGCTGCAACCCTCTCAGAATAAACTCTATACTCTATGGCACATCCTTTCTCCATAATTCTATTTCTCCTTTCAGTTAAATGTTTACTTGGCATCTAATGTGTTTTAGCCTCTCCTCTAGCCAGAGATAAATCTTATGTACCTTTCCTTGACAGTTTCAAACTATCAATTCTCTTAAACATTTATTTAAAAAAAGTCACAATATGTAGCATCTTGAATCTCCATGACATAAAACACATTTATTCACGTGTGAATCCATCATTAATTCTCTCATTTGGTAAACATTTATTGAACATGTCTCAAGTGCCCAGAACTGGTTTGGTGGTAGAAACTCAGTAAGTAGTAGAAGAGAGAAGGTTCTGGGACTCGTGGTGGTGGTTATTCTTGTACTTATGATTGAGGCAAGATTGAAAATGTTGGTTTGGCTTGATATATATGTATGAATGAGAAAGCAAGAGAGCATGTGTTTGAATGGGAGCAATTTTGATTTTCCTTAGTCCATGCACTGGTAATTCATTGGCTTGGCTCAGTGAATCTGTGCCTGGGCAAACATTCACCATTTTCTATGGAGCAGCTCAGACTCTCAGAGCAGGGTATTCCCTTTTTTTAAATGCTAAATTAGGTCTATTAAATAGAAATAGGTTCATAGTTTCTCAATCTTATGGAAAGATACTTTACATCATCTGATGTTTCAATTCTATATGTCTCTCTTGAAGCCATCATTGTCTTCTGTCCTTTTGAGATATTTAAATATTAGACATCTCATACTGTAACCTGTACCAGGTATGCCAACATTCAATGTCCTCAGGCCCAGAATTGAGAGAATGTTGGGATTCTGAGGCTGTAAGTGTTCAGAGCATATCATGTGGGCATCTTACTGAACTAGATCCTATGTAAAGAGTAGCAAGATCATGGGTTTGATCATCATGGGGCTTTTAAAATCCCTCCTCTTCTTAATGACTTATTCTTTGACAAGCCTCAGTTCCTGGGTTGGCCATGGGAATAATTCATCAGCTTTGCAAGATTCTTGTGAGAGATAAATAAGAATAACTTTGTGAAGCAACTGATCTAGGATGTTTAAAATGAAAAATCAGTTTGTCAGTTTCTCATAGTAGGTAGGGCTTCAACTGATGGACTCTTTCAGGCTCAAAGTGAATAGAATTATTATTCTGTGGCATATTCATAATGAAGAATATTGCTTTTATTTTACTGTTGAGTGTGTAAGATTAACCTCTAACCTGGAAGAGTTTATACTAGGGAACCGATGCAGAGCATGCATTTGTATTTGAGTCCGGGCATAAAGATGCATAAATCACTTTCATTTTATCTTTAGTCAACATGAAAAGGACCACACATAGAGGATTAAGATGATGGATGAAAAAAAAAAAAAAAAAGTCCTTCAGCATCTTGACTGCTCTTTCTCTCACCAGTTAGATCCATTTCTATTTAAACATTTGGAAGAGGATAGAAGTTGTCATCACTCATCTGTTGTTGGGAAGTAGCTTCACACTAACATCTAGGTGGGTTTGCAAGAAAAACAAGTCTTCCTTCAGAAATGAACCCAGATTATTGCTTCTGCCTTCTACGTAGGCCCCTTAAAACTTGGTTAGCAAAATGAATGCCTCATTGAACCAACAGTGCCAGTGTCCTGTCCAGTGAATTTTCCAATAAACACATGCCATGTCTGGGTCTCAGCCGCCCATGCTGTAAGTCAGACAGAAGATGCAGCCACTTAAGAGTCCAGTAAATGATGTTTTTGTTTTGTTTTGTTTTGTTTTCTTAATGGGCAAAGAAAAATGCCAAAGAGAAATTTCTATATCCTGCCATGATGCTTAATGGGTCAAAATTCTAAATTGGATGTTTTTCCTTCCCTTGCTTGAAGCAACTAAATAAATATGTATGTTTCAGTTACAAACAATGATTTATTAGCCTTTTGGAGTCTTCATTTCCAAGTCCAGGTACCAAAACTTTTTGTTTAAAACCCCATTAAAGAACTCTCTGCTTTTTTTTTTTTTCCTTTTTAACGTACATAGACTGCTTATAAGATACAATACAGTTGTGCATGACCAGGAAAATACTAGAATTACTGTGGCACAGCAGGAAATTTACAATGCAGGAGATAATCATGCTTGCTTATAGATAATGCATTCAGTGCTTAAAATAGCAGTTTGCCACCCATGTGTCATTTCACACCAGATGGTTGGAAGAGCACAGGACATTTTTTTAATTTTTTTTTTTTTTTACATTAGAAGGCTACGTTTAAAAATCTGTTAATAGCAGCACACCAAAAAAAGGAAAATTTTCTATAATTTAGGATAAGCAAATGTTTGTCAAATTGCCTTCATCTATATCAAGCTCAAAGCTATTTTTATGTATTCGGTAAGTAAAAATATTCTGTTCAATGAAATATCAAAGTTGTGACATTATGCATGAATAATGCAGAATTTTGAGTAAGACCCTTTTTTGAGTCGAGGGCCCAGTTTGAACAGGTAAACTGAGACTTTTGGGACAAATTTCACCTTTGGTTACATTACTGCATTTTTAATTCAGGGGAAAAGTTGCTGTCACTCCAGTGGGAGAGTTCAAGGCAGTACCTGAAGGTAGAACTTACCTACTACTTATTAAGACTGCTCCCACCCAAAGGTTTAAATGTCCTGCCCACTGTAGACTTATAGGAATATTAATTAAACTCCTTAACCTTCAGGATGTTAAAATAGCATCTGAGTGAAAATACAGGATTCTGAAAAACACAAGCGTTGCTCTCTGGGCTCTGTACATCTAACTGTGAATAATGCAGAGTGTTGGCAGGAGGACATGTGAAATCCACGTTCCTTACCTCATGGCCTGGAAAAGTGGTTCTCGCAGGACTTCTGGCAATACCTGGAAGCATTTTTGTCACCCGCAGGGCAGGAGGAGGTGCTGACTACTGTCTTACAAGTAGAAATCAAGCATGCTTCTAGACATCCTGCAAAGCACCAGACAGACTCCCTTAAGGAAGAATTAGTTCCTAGGGTGGGGAAGTAGGGAGATTCCTGGTATGTCTCTGTGTGTACTGGCTTATTAGTCAGTCCTTTTTCCCTGGAGGGCCAGATCACGTGTGGCCCCCTTCCTGTCAATTCCTATGTCAAAGACCATATTCTCAGTGTAATGGCATTTGGCCTTTGGGAACTTTGAGAGGTAATTAGGTGATGAAGATGGAGCCCTCATGAAGGACATTAGTGCCCTCATAAGAGACACAAGTAAGAGATTTCCCTCTGCTGCGTGAACACACAGCAAGCAGACAGTCATGTGAACCTCGGGAAGTGAGCCCTCGCCCAGAACAACTCTGCTGCCATCTTGGTCTTGGACTTCCAGCTTCCAGAACCATGAGAAACAGATGTTTGTTGAAGCCACTCAGTCCACGGTACTTGGTTCTAGCAACCAAGCTGACAAGACTGTCCATGACTGATACAATCCCAAATATCAATGATGCAAAGGTTGTCCCGGACGTAGGAACAAAAATACACCTTCTGGCTGCAAGAAGATGGTGGAGCCCCAGGCAGACTTCGTAGTCCTGCAGCAGTTATGCCCGCTCAGGATCTCCAGAACCTTCCACGAACCACAGAGATGGTCTTCCTACTTGTGATTTGCTGTGCTCTGTTTAAAGATCCAGGAACCTGCCAGGATCTGGCTGTTCATGGTTGAGGACCTGGACTGCCCCCACCCTCCCCCATTCCCCCAACCCCCCATCCCTGGGCCTGGTGAGGCACAGATCTCCCTCCTCCCCAGTGAGCACCTTCTCTTTTCTTTAGGGAAAGTAACTGAGCAGGAGGAGCTCAGCTCAGATCTCCCCCTTTCTTCTCTGTTTAATGAATGCTAGGGCTCCTGCTCCCACACCCTGAGCCACCTGCTCCCATTGTCTCCCTCACGGTCTAATGTGGCTTCCAGATTTTGCTTTGTGTATCTTTCTAGAGCGACGGTGATAAAGCTCTTTATCCTTAAAGTGTGGCCTTTTGGCATCCTCCACTGACATTTTTTTTTTTTTAACAGCAAAACCACACACACAACCTATAACGTTTGAAAATGAAGGGACATTATCTGGCAGCTGTGAACTTTAAATTGATGGTGCATAGATGCCCCATCCCCGGGATGAGCTGCGACGCGCGTCCTCCTCCTCGGTGAGACGCTTTTCTCCCCGGCCTGTGCCATCCCCTTACCACTCCCGCACGTTTCTTGCAGCTGTACTTTATGGGTGACAGACGTTTATGCTTCATTGCTCCGGGGGAGCTACAAACAAGAAAACCAGCCTCGTTTATCAAGAGGCTTGAATGTGGGCACCTGGGCGGCTTAGGTCGTCAGCCAGGGTCCCGGGATAGAGTCCCGTGTTAGGTGCAACCTTGAGGCACCTGCCTCTCCCTCTGCCTACGTCTCTGCCTCTCTCTGTGTCTCTCATGAATAAATACATAAGACCTTAAAAAAAAAAAAAAAAAAAAAAAAAAGAGGCTTGAATGCTGAATATGCAGCAAGGGACCCAGAGTGACTTTGGAGGGCACAGAGAGCCACCCTGGGGCTGGTGTCCTCTAGGTGGGAGCTTGCTGGCTCAGCAGCAGCTTCGGGGGCGGGGGTGAGGGAGGCAGGGTAAGGGTGTTTTGTGAGAGCAAAAATAAAGTATTGATATTGTTTTATTTAGTTTTGTTTTTTAAAAAACACGGTTCCCCAAAGGCTTGAGGCAAGCAGGATGGGTGAAAATGCCTCACTGTGCGTGGAGCCCGTGATATGCAGACAGCCACAGGGCTGGTCCAGGAAGCACACTGCTCCCCTTCCAGCTGCCTGAGCATCCCCTGTGTGCAGGGCTGGGTCTGCTGTGGCAAGGCTTTCTGTGTCAAAAATGGGCCAGTCCCTGGCTAACCAGGATAGCTGGTCACCCTATAGTTTTCCTCACTTGGGGTCAGAGGAGGCTTCTATTTGAGTTTGCATTAGATCAAAGATAGTCTCAAAGCAAGATAGCTTTAGGGTAAACAGATTTCGTGGAATGCCTCCATGAGACCCTGGGGACAACAATAATAAGTTTTAAAAACTACCATCACTATCGCTTGAGCAGTTACAGCTTGCTCCTAGGGGCAGAACCTCTGCATCCCTTAGCATAGGGCTTAGAAAAAGTTAGGGAAGGCAAATACCCTTTGTGTTTTGAAGGGGAGAGGAAAAAAAATCACTTACAAGAGATGTAAGCTCGTGTTAATTGGTGGTGATGTGTGCATTTGGTTTCCATTCCTTGAGTCCTGTTAAAACACAGACACAAACACACACACATGTGTGCACATACACAACTGGCAAGCACAGAGTAACAAGTGCAGTTGAAGGAGGGAAGTGGCCAGAACATATTGTTTTGCTTTTAAAAGATAAATCAATATGCATGGGAAAGGAGCAGAGGGTCAGCAGGAGGGTAATCTAGTTAAAGGTGGAATAATATTAGCCCGACTGCCCAGCTATGCATCCTTTCTAGAAACAGAACATGCCACAGCTGCTCCAAGGCCCAAGCAGGAGATTAATAAGGCAGAAATCACAATAGCATATGTGCATTGCTCTACAGTTTGCAAAGTACTTTCACCTACTTTTTCCTCATTGGTCCTCACAAAATACCCTTAGAAGAGGGCAGAGCAAAGACGGTAACCTCATTCGGAGAAATGGGGACACCAGCAGGGCAAGGGTAAGTGACCTGCTGACAATGACATAATTAAGTAGAACCAGAATGGAGTCCCTGGTCTTCCAGCTTCTATGATCCAAGGAGTTTGTCTGACTTCTTAAAGGTTGTAAGGTGAACACCAAACCATAGAAGAGCCTTAGCATTTGAACCTTCTTCTTCTTCATTAAAAATTTTATTTATTTATTCATGGGAAACACAGAGAGAGAGAGAGAGAGAGAGAGAGAGGCAGAGACATAGGCAGAAACATAGGCAGAGGGAGAAGCAGGGTCCCTGTGGGGAGCCTGATGTGGGATGTGATCCCAGGACCCAGGGATCACATCCTGAGCCAAAGGCAGATGCTCAACCCCTGAGCCACTCAGGTGCCCCGCATTTGAACCTTGTTGACCTATGGCTCTATTTTCTGAGGTTAAGGTATAAAAATAAGGAAAAAGGTAGGCTCAGATAGGAAAAAAGGACCATAGTTTAAAATTGACAACAAGCACTGCCAGGTCCTGGTTGAAGCAATTATTCAATCTCTTTACATTCTACTTTCCTTGTTTGAAAAAAATATCCATAATGATGGCTTCCGAAACGGTGATAGAATTAAATGAGACACGGTGGGTACAGTGCCCAATTCAGCACTCCAAACATGGTTAACTGTTAGTGTTCCTACCAGGATTACTAATGATAATATGACAAAGATAAGTGTGGACAAGTTAGGTAGAAGCAGCTGCCATGGTAACAAGAGAAGCCTGGCATCCCCTGCTGTAGAGTATGGCTTTCTCCAGAGCTGATCCTATTAACAGGCAACATTCCTGTGTGACCTGAGCAGTTGCCTCAAAGAAGAAAGAATCCAACTTTCCCGTGTGGCATTTAATTTACCCGATAAGGAAACGTCAGAGACTTTGAAGGCAAAAGGTCAGAACAGCAGGGCCAATAGGTTCGGGTGACCATGACACTAATATGACTGGCTGTCGTTGTCACATTCAGATGAGCCCTGTAATGAAAATGGCTTTGTCAGACGAGATGCCGAGTTGAAAGTTAGCCATGGGATAAAATTAAATTGAGTCACTCATCAGCTTAGGAAAATGTTCCTTGTCTCCTTTATTCTATGTTGAATCTGAATGTGGGTGGCAATAATCTCACATAGGTTCCTTCAAAAAGGATCTATTTTAGATAAATTAACACTAAAGAGCCTTTGCTTGCTTTTAATGTCATTCAGCCCTGACACCACCGTAACGGACAATCAGGACTACTTTTCATCACTACTAGTCATCAAATGTATTTACCTCTGCTACCCCATTGCCTTCAAAGTCATGTAAAATTCTAGGGACAGAAGGTGACTCAGAAGGTTAATGGTCAGTCTAATTCATTCAAGAAAGATGGTTGGCTCTGCGAATATGAATAAGTCCCCAAATTTCTAGAGAGAATTTGTTGAGGTGCATTTTGTTAGCAAATTTCAGAAAAGTCTACTGTATGTAGCATTTTGTATTAGGAAATCTGTTTACTTAAGGGAACATTTAAGACTTCAATCAAAAATCAAATCCAGTGTTAACTCGATGGAGGGGAGAGCTCCTTACAGTGTGGATAGCAAGTCATCACATTGTACACTTGAAATATCTTATGATTTTACTTGTCAATTATACCTCAAAGTTGGGGGACAAAGTTTCAAAAAACATTCAGCTACAGGACATTAATAACACTAAAAAAAAATGCTGTAAACCTAGATTTTCACCGTTTACCTTTATTTCTCCTTTTATTCCTTCCATAGAATTTTTTTCCTCCCCGGCTAGATGACTTTGTTTCTTTTTGCAAACTTTCAAGGCCTGTGCTTCAGAACCTCTGAGCATATAAAAGCTTTATCCCTGCAATCTTACCTGAGTTTTGATTTTCTTTCTTTCTTTCGTTGGTTGGTTGGTTTTAATTGGATTTTCTACTCCATCTCCCTAAAATTGCAGTGTCTCCATACTTTGTTGGCATGTCATTTGCAAACTGACTTGCAGGTCTTCAATCTGACCCGTTATGGATCCTCTGTCTGCTGTAGCCAGTGAAAGGTAGGTATTGGGGCCAGATTGGTATAGTTGCAATCCAGGCTCCCAGCAGCTGGTGACCTTTGACAAGTGACCCAATTGATCTCATCTACATTGTAGTGGACTGATTGCATCTAGGACTCATTCTTAAGCCCACCCTCTTGCAACACTCTTGGAAAGGTAACCTTGCCTTATCTGTCCACTCTGGCTCTGGGTCTGGCCAGGTGACTGTCTGGGGCTAATGGAATGCCAGCAGAAACTAGAAAAAGCACCCAATCATTCTTGCACTCCTGCCCTCTGCCATTGGCACACAGAGGACATCCCTGAGGCAACCTGCTGAAGACTAGAATGTGTGGATCCCATGTGAGTTGCTCCAGATCTGGCTGAGGCTATATTACAACAGCCATCAGCTAGCCCCCCACCGAACACAGGTGACTGACTTACTAGCATTTGGCCATACACACCTGAGCAGGTGCAGCCGAAGTATGTGGGGCAGGGCGGGGAGCGGTGGTGGCAGGCAGGCCAGATCGGATCAGTGTAACATTGAATACTCTTGAGCACATAATTATTGTTCTATGCCACTGAGATTTCGTGGATGTTCATATGCAGCGTTCTTGTAGCAACGATTAAAAGAATCACCTAAGTTTTTCATCTTTAATTAGGCTAAATATTTGCTACTATCTCCAAAGTTACTGTGAAGGTTAAAAGAAAAATTCATAGAAAATACCCTGCTTGGGGCCTGCCACAGAGTACACACCCAGGAAATATTAGTTATTACCATCTGGACACCAGGGACTGCCATGACTCTTTACATTCTTGACTTTACCACATTCTTCTCTTGGACAGATTCCTTCCACTGAACTTATATTTCCTTTTATTAGCAAACAATTATTTTGTTAAGCATGCAACATTTTGTGCCTTAATTTCAGCTATTCTATTCTGTCCTCTCTAAGAAGATTAGGGTAAACTTTTATCTCCTTCTCAATTATAAGTATAGACTTTTATATTCTATTATATGTAACTCTTCTATATCTCTTTATAGATTCTTGATCTTCTCCAATCTGTTCACTTCTTTTCTGTGCTATTTTAAAAGTTTTTCTTCTTTTTTTATTGCAACATCTTTGCTTTTATTTCAGTTTTCACATCCTTTTAACTTGGGCATGTGGAATTTGAGGCTTGCTCTTCTATTTTCTCCTTTCCAGCTTCTTAGGATTAGAACACAAAATGTAAACATAAAACAACCTGTGTAATTGTATCCAGCCCCCTTTTTTCCAATGGCAAATGAACCTCCAGTGGTCAGGCTGTTGGCAACTTTAAGAACCAGGACAGGAGCCCAAACACTGAAATTCGTGTACAAAAACCATTTGCCACACACAGGAATCAGCTCCTATGAAGCCCACACATTTTTTTTTTCTCCAGGGACAGAAATATAGTAATCTCAGGCTAGTATCAATTGATAAATGCTGAGTTAGGTATGTGACTTACACATTTGCTTTTCTGGTGTGTCCTGACAGCTCCCCTGAGTCATAAGATAGATGCAAATGAGGGGCGAGGGGTCAAGGCAGCGGAGCACTGCCTTAAATAGATACCTTATCAGGATGAGAAGTAATAGCTGCTGGCAGAGCTGGAAATAGAAGGAAAGGCAAATGTTCTGGTGCTTCTCAGTAGGAGGTGGTTATTCTCTTATGGTATCTGTGGGTGTAAATTAGGTAAACTCACATAGAAACTTATTTTGATAACAATAACTCCAGTATGGAGACAGTGAAATTGCTTCCTGGATATTCTGTTGACCAAGCCAGGGAAATATATAATGCAGTTTAGAATTTTTAAAATTAAACCTGACAAATGGCATCAAACTGGAAAATTGACTCTTTGGGGTTATGTCTTCTCTTGACGATATTAGATATTCAGGTCTTATAAAATAGCTTTTGCTGGTAGAAAACACTTTATATATTGATTTCTTATTCTCCTAATCAATAACTAGAATAGGCTGTTTTGGATTCATCTATCCAATTTTTCAGCAATACCATCTTCATCAACTTTAGGCATTATGCTAGGCATCAGGAAGGCAAAATCTGGTAAAACACTGTGTACTCTTTCTATGTACATATCAATGGTGGTTGGCTTTAGGCATGTCAAGAAATAAGCATAGCAAAGTATCATAGGAGCTGTGATAGAAACAAGGATATAGTGGGTATCCAAAGAAGACAGAGATTCACTAGGAGTAGAGGGGCTTTCCCTGCCCATTGGTGATGAGTGAACAGATGTTGCAGGTGGATGTGGTTGACCAAAGGCATTCTTGGAAGAAGGAGTGATGTGAGCAAAGGTGTAGAACACATAGGGCAAGAAGCCTGAATGACAGTTGGAACTGGAAACTCCCCAACATGTAACAACAGTGTGATTACAGGTAGGACGGCAGAGACAAAACAGGGTAGCTGGTACACAGAGGGTTTTGGAAGCCACAGAGAGAAGTTTGTATCTGCCCTGATCAGACCTGTGTTTGGAAAGGTTACTTTTGTAGCAGGCAGAGAATGGGGTAAGGAGGAATGAGTCAGCAAGACAGGTGAGAGGCCAATTCCTTAGGCCAGTTCTTCACCATTCCTTGCTTAATTAAGATAGTAGGAGAGTAAGTGCTCTTTCATGACTCATTTGGATGAATAATCAAGAGCATCTAAAGTGTACATGGCAGTGCTGGGTGCTGTAGGGGGTATGAAGAGGATGGCCCAATCTCTGCCATCAGTAAGGTTGCAGGCTGGCAGGAAAGACACTGTTACCACCACAAAGATGGCATTGGGATGATGTGCAAGCGACATAAAGAGAAGTAGTATGAACAGTTAAAAGCACTCAGGAGAAAGTGAACACATGCTGTTGGGTCAACCATAAAATGATTTGTGAGTAGTGTAGGATTTCTGACTGTCCTTGTAAAACAGCTTTTTTTTTTTTTTTTTTTTAAGGGAAATTGTGGAGGAGGACTCACCAACTGAAGTGACAGCATGAGTAAAAGGCATTGGGCCATATGCACAGACCATTTTTGATGAGCAATAAGCAGCCATGTTGGTACTTGTAGAGGAGATGTGTGAAATGAGGCTGGAAAGGGAGGTGGTGCCATATGGCGGAGGCCCTGAAAGGCAAGGGTGAGCAATTGATATGTAATTGGGCTTATGGTAGGGAGGTGCTGATGGCTCTATAAAAAAAGAAAAAAAAATACATAATATGAGCTACCTTTGAGAAAGCTTTATCCAGTGTCATTGGATAGGATGGATTAAAGGTAGAGAATTAGTGTGAGGAAATGGAGGCCAGAACCAGGGAGAGAAATTGGAAATGAGTGACTAAGGATTTAAAGTCAAAACCACATATTTTAGCGATTGGTTGGCAGTGGAAGCTGAGGTAGACATAGATAATATAGAGGTTTGCAGTGTGCATGACTGAGGTAAATTAGTAGAAATGAGGAAGGAAAGTAGAGAGGTTTGGGAGAAGACTCTGAATTTAATTTAGGCCAAATAGAGTTTTAGGAGCTGGCAGGATATCCAGTTAGAATTCAGTGGTTCTCAAGTGGGACAACTTTATACACATTCCCTTGGGATATTTTGAAATGTCTGGGAACATTTTGGTTGTCACAACTGGGAGCAGAGAGTGAGTGCCCCTGGAATCTAGTGGGTAAAAATCCTAGTGGGATGCACAGGCATCCCCCTCCAACACACACACACACACACACACACACACACACAATTATCTAGTCCAAAAAGTCATTAGAGCTGAGGCTGAGAAAGTCTGAACTAAATGGTTCTAGTAGAAACACAGAAATGTTAGGAAGAACATACAGATTTTGTAAGTTGTCGTCTCAAAACAGAATATAAATTGTTTTGCATAGAGACCCAGGAGATAGAAGAATTTGCCCTTAGAGGAAGTCCTGCCCTTGCAAACTTTACCTCTAGAGGTAGGAGCCAACAAAGGGACCCACATGGCAGTCGGAGACAGATGCATCACAGAAATAGGATGCTGGCGGGCTATAGTGGTGGTACGGAGTCTCGGGACAGACAGCAGGGCAGAGCAGAAAAAACACAGGACCCAGGACTTGGGCAGAACTAGGTGTCTTATAGCCACCTCCTGGTGGTGCCAACTTGGACAAGTTGACTGAATCTCTCTCTTTCAGCTTCTCCAGCTAGAAATAGCAATGATAATACTCACCTGGTATGACTGTGAAGATTAGAACTTGTTTGTCGAAGGTTTCTAGGAGATGAATTGCCGTATAGTAGATACTCAATAAATGATAGTTCCAAAGAAGGAAAAAACAGACAGCTGGTGAGTAGATGGCAGTATTGGAGAGATAGGGGGTTAAAATAGCACTGGGGATTTGGAATGTGTACAGTTGACATAAAATTCAGGTATGACCTAAACTGAGAGGTTTTAATACAGATGAAGTCTAATCAGCACTGTGGCTATCTTTGGAAGTGCAGATTTCTGGGCCATAGAATCTTCATAATTTTGTACTGTTAGGTGCTTCCCGGATAACTCTGATACTCAACCAGAATCAGCTAGAGTATTTTGCCAGGTACTGGGGCAGACAAATGAAAAAAATAACACAAGACCTTGTACCTGGAGTTGCAATAGAAGAGATACAGCAAACAAGTGACGATCCAAAATTATCCCTACTGTGAAAATCTAGGTTCAGCTGAGAAATTACTTATACAGAGAGGTTGAAGTCCTGGAAAGTAGTGACAGAAGACATGGAGTGGAGGTAACTGGGATTAATGAGAGTAGTTCCATGTATTTTCATGTTAATCATTTGTTTTATGGGATTTGATATTTTAACTAGTTATTGAAAAAACAACCCATGTACATGTTTTAAAAATGAAAATA
This sequence comes from Canis aureus, assembly GCF_053574225.1. NCBI lineage: Eukaryota > Metazoa > Chordata > Mammalia > Carnivora > Canidae > Canis > Canis aureus. Next base: position 6,316,233 of record NC_135627.1, read on the forward strand.
CCACAAAAAAGGTATTGATAAAAATCAAACCATCCATCTTCACTTGTTTGCCTTTACTTGAAGCAACTTTTATTGGTTTCCAGTGTTTCGTTATAGAAAATTTCTATGAATGTGCAGGGTTTCTATCTATCCGTCCCATTGGTTTTTCTCCTCTGGAGAACCATAATACTCTATCTATTATCTATTACCTTCTTAATCTTTTTAAAAAAATTTTTAAAACTTTATTTGCCAACATATAGTATAACACCCAGTGCTCATCATATGCCCTCCTTAACGCCTGTCACTCAGTTACCCTAATCCCCACCCTCCTCTCATTCTGCAACCCATTGTTTGTTTCCCAGAGTTAGGAGTCTATCATGGTTTGTCTTCCTCTTTAATTTTTCCCTACTTAGTTTCCCTCCTTTCCCTTATGGTCCCTTTCACTATTTCTTTTATTCCAAATATGAGTGAGACCATATGATAATTGTCATTTTCTGATGGATTTATTTCACTTAACATAATATCCTCCAGTTCCATCCACGTCAGTGTAAATGGTGGGTATTCATCCTTTCTGATGACTGAGTAACATTGCATATAGACCACACCTTCTTTATTCGTCTGTTGAAGGACCTCATGGCTCCTTCCAGTTTTACCTACCTAATCTTTAAAAAAGTACTTGTGGGAGCATTCTTTCTATATTCTTTTTATTTCTGACTTGCTCTCAACTACATAAGCATGCTTTATATGGCTGTACAAGGGTGTGTGTGGATTAACATCCAGCTACATGGAGCACCCCATTTATATTCTTTGTGCACATGTGGGAAAATATTCACGATAAAACTTTCTGCTATTAGAATTGCTGAGACAGCAGGTACAAGCCTACTATGCTATGATAGCAATTGCTAAATTGTTCTCCGAAAAGTTCATACCAACTTACAAAACTGGCAGCCGTGTATGAAAGGGTTTGTTTTTCTATCTTCTTGCCATGAGTTACCACTGTCAGGTGGACAGTAGAGTCCTATTGTTTTTGAAACTTACTTTTCTTTATGTGTGAAAATTTGAATTCAAAATCACCAGTTTATTTTGCTTGAGTAGATGTAAACTGGGTGTTCATTTATCAGTGGCTTTGCAAAAACTTTTGCAGTGTTTTAATGATACAAGGAGCTCTAGTGCTAATGCAGATTTAGATAAAATGCAACAGGCAATTAATTAGCTTTGAGAACTTGGGTCCTTCAGCTCCAGAGTTGCTGGCTCTGTAGGCTCTGTCAGTCATTAAATTAATCCTGTAATAGCACGACTTTGCATTTGATGTAATTGCAGTTCTGGAACCTACTTAGAGCATTAGGGTAGGAATTTATTGTTCAAAATAAAGCATAAAATTAAGTACAGAATTTTATTAAATGAAAAATTTGAATATTACTTTTTAAAATGAAGACACAATTTACTATAGTGCCAAATATTCATATCATATAAGAATAAATCCAACAACAGAACTGAGAATTGGAAGTTATTTATAAAAGAAATTATAAAGCCTCATTGACAGACATTAATGATGGCTTAAATACATGGGAAGACAGTCCATATCTGTATAGGTTAGATAGGCTCAGTATTTTAAGGATATTAAATTTTCCAAGTTGAATTACACATTCAATGTAGTCCAATGAAAACCCAAACAAGCTTTTGGTAGAACTTAATAAGCTAAATCTAAAATTTGTATAAAACTGCAAAAGGCTAAGAATAGCTAAGATATTTGAAATATGGAAGAACCAAGTGGGAGAATAAATCTAACAAATGTCATGAATTATTATAAGACAACAGCAATGAAGACAATGTGGGATAGAGGTAGGGTTGTATAAATAGGTCAGTGGAAAAAACATGAGCACATGCAAAAGTGGCACTGCAGAAGTAGAAGACAAAGAGATTTTCAGCAAATAGTGTTGAGAAAATTGTTTATTTGTATGAAGAAAAATGAAATTCACACAGCTCACACCTAGCCAAAATCAATTCCAGCTGTACAAAACACATAAATGTAATAAAACTAGAAAACTCTCAGAATATAATATTGAATAAACCTTTATGGTTTCAAGGCAGGAGATTAATTTCTTAATTAATTAATTTCATAATATTCTTAATCATTAAGGAACAAGTTGATAAAAAGTGACTACATCAAAGTTAATATTTTCTGTTTACCAAAATCCTATAAGAAAGAAAAGATAAATCTGTAGTGAAAGACGATCATATATATAAACTTTATATATATATAACATCTCAATATCCACATTCATATTTATATATCCAAGAAAGATTAAGTGTATCAAATTTGCAAGCCACATCAATGAGAGAAGGATAACAACAGAAAAATGCATAGAAACATAAATGAGTACCTCATAAAAGAAGAAAATCTCAAGTGTTGACAAATGGTAAACTAACAGGAACTCTTTTTTTAATTTTATTTTATTTATTTATTCATGAGAGACACACAGGAAGAGAGAGACAGAGACAGAGACACACAGGCAGAGGGAGAAGCAGGCTCCATGCAGGGAGCCCGATGTGGGACTCGATCGGGGGTCTCCAGGATCACTCCCTGGGCTGCAGGCGGTGCTAAACCGCTGCGCCACGGGGGCTGCCCACAGGAACTCTTAATTTCTTTCTGGACAAAGGAGCATGTATTGGAACCTACTGTTAATGTAACAATTTATCACAAACATAATCATTGAAAACAACACAAATTTCTTCTCCTCTAGTTCTGGAAGCCAGAAGTCCAAAGTCAGTTCCAATGGGTTAAAATGAAGTGTAGTCAGCAGGATTTGTTCCCTCTGGAGTCTCTAGGGTTGACTTATTGTTCTTAGGTCTTCTATATATATTTTAGATAAATAAATTTAATTAACAAAAACAGTCCTTAGAGTCAGGGGAGAGGCTGAAGAAACAGAGTGGGTTATTAAAAGCAGATCAGTCAAAGCAAAGGATACCGTTTTGATAGAGTTAGGTAGGAACACAAATCAGAGGGTTTGTGGTTTGTAGGTTACAAGAATACAAGCGTTCTTTATCCTTATCTTCCTTTCAGAGGAAATCAGCCAGATAACCCAGGAGGAGGTTTTCCCTATAGAATACCCAAGTAAAACCAGTTCTTCATTTGGTTTCACAAGGGAGTGCTGATCATGTAAATGCTCTTGCGAAGCAGGGAGAGTTGAACTATAGCATGATATTTCTGTGTTCTCAGTAATAAATCCCTTATAGGATATAGTAAAAGTCACACCAAAAGAGATATGAAGGAAGCCACAACTCACAGACATCAGAAGAAAGCTAACATCATTTCAATCAATGTGATTGGTGAGGTACCTCCTGAGAACGTGTGATAATCCACAAATGAAGAGATGTCATTACAAAGACAAGAGATTAGCTTTTCAGAGTGTGGCCTGGGTGAGTTCAGATAGCTGATGCTTAGTGGTTGGCCAGGCAACACAATCATAAATTGACACGCGAGGATTCCAAATGTTTTTGGTTGGAGATGCTGCTGCCCAGCACCCTGACATTGCCACTTATTTACACCACAAGCTCCCAGGTTCTCCTCAGTGGTCAATTTCACAGTGAAAGGCATGGAGCTTAAAACTCGGTTACCCTAGACTCTTCTCTGTTCTGATGTTAGACACACAGAGTGAGCGTTCTAGCTGTTCCAGTTTCTTGAATAAAGAAGGTATGTGACTGCTGGATGGCAGAGTAAGAGGGCATGTGACACCCTTACACAATTAGATGACTCAAACCCTAATACTGGAGCAGAGTGAAGTGAAAATATAGTCGGGTAAGAAACTCAAAAAATGCATGGTTTTCATTGAGGCTTGTTCCAGAGTTTCATGATCTTGTGTTCAAACTCCATATAGAAAAACTGGGGACTTTTGGTTCAAATATTCTGGATTTTCCATTTAGGTGGGAATGATGCTCTCCCCCATTATCAGGAATGTATTTGTTTTGGCTTGGAGGTCCTCTTACATAAGAACCAAGGAATTCACCATCACAAAACTGTTCTGTAAGAGAAAGGAATCACTGATTTCACCGATTTTCAAATCTACCTGGGACCTGGTGACACACTATAACAAGATTTCAGACAGCTAGTTATCCAAAGGCCACTAAAAATGCACTCAGGAAATGTTATTTTTCTTTGTCAAGATCTATTGTCGACAAATTTAACATATTGTTGAACTTAATCAATATTGGAAGACTCATTTCTTTATACTCTGCCATAGTATTTAAAATACTTGGAACGCTGGGGATAGCTAAAAATAAACAAATTTCAATAGCCGTCCACCTTATCAGGTTGTAGAAATATAAGTAAACTCAAATTCTACAAGTTGGGGCATGCAGTCATCTACAAATTAAAAATGAATTGGCAAGTACAGTTCAGTTGTTAGGAGAGGATAATATCCCAATGCTTGATATGAATAAAACACATAGGATGCATGTAGGCAGGGCCAAGCTTTAACGCCAGGGTACTGATAACTTCCATCTGGCTATTTCACTGAATCTCCCATCACTGGCGTATGGAATTCCTCTCTTGCTCCTTGCCTTGAATTTACATAGTGGAACTATTTATATTGTTTTTTTTTTTTTTTTTTTTTTTCCAACAGGAGATTCAAAACTAATCTGTGCTTATCTATTTAAAAAACAAAAAGGCATCCAGTATTGAACTTAAAGTCTACTATGGATATGTGGACATTGCCTCCATGGCTCTGTGTGTGTGTGTGTGTGTGTGTGTGTGATATCCTATAACATGTGTGTTTGGACAGAGTAGATGATTTTTAGCATCCAATATGGTATGCATGTGGTGTCTTCTTTTTTTTTTTTTTTTTTTAAATCTTAGCCTGATGACCAGTCCTTGTGTGGCAAATTTCACTGGCTACCTGTCTAGATATTTATCCCGTGCAGCAAGTTTAATTCGATAAATAAGAAATTGGAGGACTACATAAGATGACCTGAAGGGCTAACAGGCAGAGTCCCTGCTCCTAAAACTAGGCCAGTCCTCTGTAACAACCAGCAATAACGACCTCTTACTGAGCATACTCTATGTACCAATCATTACAGCTGCCCATTTAGGGACTGCAAAATGCATTTCTACGCAAACCCCAGGCTTCCCTTCTTCACACATGTCAATCGGCCAAGGGAATAGGTCCCTGGCTTCCTAATTCATGTGAGACCTCCTTTATGGGACGTGTGGACTGACTTGCCTCTTTGTGGGTTGGCCAAGAGGAGAGGTAACTGCCTCAAACAGCATTGACTTGAACAAGAGGGCATGTACTGCTTGCTGTGGAGTAGCAAACATCAGGCATGGGTGTGGCCCCCAGACTCACCCTGGGCCCTGTCCCTTCTGCTGTCTGTAGCAGACCTTGGCTCAGCCTTAACTGAGCATCTAGTCCAGGAAAGGTCGGACCTGCTGGTGAGGGAATGTGCAGTTGGAGTCCCTATCCTTGGCAGAGCTTGCTCATTTCTTTGTTCAGAGGCAGAAGGCAGTTTGCAGTTTTACAGAGATGGCACCTGAAATCTACACAGCTCATATGTAACAGAGCCAAGGCCTCACCTTTGTAGCACTTGACTTTGGAGCTCAGGCTTTTTATACTGCAGAGCTCTGCCTTCCATTATTCCCACTTAGCACCTTACTTCCCCAGAGATTTCTGGGAGGAGGTTGAGGGTGGCTGTGCATGGTATGTGGCGTAGGCTCACTCTCGTGGAAAAGTGCCCAGGGAAACTCCACTGATTATCCACTGTGGGGTTCTGAGTACAGTTCCAAAACCTTCCTTCCTCTGCAAATGTCAAGACTGCTGGCAGATATCTGCTCTTGAGCCTTCATCACAAGTGTGTTGGCTATAGTTTATCTCCAGTTTAGCAGGAAGGAGCATTGGTCCTGGAAGTTCAAGAGTGGAGGAAATAGGACAGATGACTAGAGGAGAGGATGGTGTGGTGAAGTGGGTGTGTCTGGTGTCGGAGAGAAGGGAGCACCCAGGGAAGCATCCCAAATGAGCTCTCTCTCCCTCACAATTTTCCCAAGGGAAATTTGTTCTCTGTGTTTGGGCTGGTTGAGAGCAGCTTGCCCTGTGTTTCCCTCTTATAATCACAATTCCAGAGTTAGTGGCCAGACTCGGAAAACAGCAGGGAAAACCCCCACTCCCAAAGTCAAAAGGAATTCTAAATTGATTTTAATTTTTTTAAAAAATAGTGCTATCTTTATGCTACTCTCATAAACTAATAATCTTGTGAAGTCCTAAAACAACTTTTTTCTCTCCATACCTCCCTAAGTGAAAAAGAAATGCTCTTAAAAACAAACAACTGTTTTCCCATCCGTATTTTTTTTTCCCATCCGTATTTTTTAAATCTTTTCATTCACAAGACTTAAAGAGTCGATTGTCTAACCACTCCAAGATTTTCTAGGTCATTTTAAATAACAGGTTATATTAGAATGATATCTTGGTCAATAATCTTTGACATATCCAATTTTACTTAAAGTCGGCAAAACTCTCTGTCGGGATCCCTGTCACACCAATCTTCCTGTGCACACGTAAGTTATATCGAGTGAAAATAAGTATATGATCTCCAATTTTTTTTTTAGTTTTTAATAGATTCACATGTCAGTCCATTAACCAAATGGTATTTCATATTTACTTATATGTTTGATTCTCCATCTTAAAAAGGAATTTGAAGCTGATCTGAATACCTAGAATTCATTCCGGATTTTCTTCAAAGCTTTCAAGATTTAATAGTGAAACTTGTGTTTCATGAGAGCCCACCCAAGGTGTTAGCAGAGATGGACTCTCTGATATAGTGTAGTTTTTCAAAACCTGTTATATTATCCTTTTCTGTTAGACTCTATAAATACTTCAGTGCATGTCCAAATAGAACACCAGTTGAGTAAAAACCATTCATTTGACCGAATGTGATACTATTTCTTATGAAATAATATTTGGTGTGAAAAATGCATGATAAATGCAGTTAATACTTCAAATACCTTTTATATCACAGCCAATAAAAACTTAATTCAAGTTTATAATAAAAGCTTAAAATACCATCTATTTTATTCTTACCATTTTGGTACAGTACGCGTCAGCGACATATCTATATGGAAACTGTTCTGTAAGCCAATTGTATTTTACTACTGAATTATAGAGTTTGAAAAGCAATAGAGTGGGAATAAAATAGTTTTAAAAATGTGAAATAGGTATTAATGTTCTTATTTGACTGGAAGTCTTGGATGCTGCTTTTATAAAGATTTGCATTTTATATGGTATTAATCAGTTACTGTAAAGCCAGAATGGTTAATAAAGCTGTTTAATCCATAGTGCCAGAATTGAGAGCTAGATTTTTACAAAAGAAGGCAGAGTGGTTAATAAAGCCATTTAATCCTTAGTGCCAGAATTGAGAGCTTGATTTTTGCAAAAGTGCAGGTGAGATTTTTGTTGGACCAAGACAGAAGATGAGGATTAGCTGAGTGTAACACGGGGGCGATGCTCATCATTGTCCTCTAATTGTATTGTGCGAGAACTCTACCTTTCCGTGAACCATGTTCAGACATTTCATTCTGTCGATATAAGTTCCCTTAGTGTGCATTAAGGGTTTAACCACCTTTTGCCCTAATGCAAATTCTCTTAGCCACCTCTACTTTCTCCTTGGTCACAAGATGAGAAATAGGTTGGGAGGGGGTGGTAGAAAGAAGAATGAGCACCCACACTCTGCCCAGGCCTTCAGTTAGGGAACTCTGAGTAGCCAAACACCAACATACAGTCTTCCAGTAACTGGAAAAGAGAACAGAGATGGTGCCACCATAGAATGGCAGCCCGATTCTAAGAACCGAACATAAATTTCACCAGAATCCTTCTGATTTAATATTTTCTTGTAGGACTGTCCTGGAGACTGAGATTACATACCCCAAAATATCTGTGCATTTTGTGATACTTAAAAACAGAAGCATTTGGTATCTCAAATGCCAGATTTTATACTTTAAAATCTGATATTTGAGAATTTTTTTCAAAACTTAGCACAACAAAAACAAGAACTCAACAGTGAACACAACAGAGAGACAAAGAAAATGCAAAACATCAAAGGAATTTGTTTTTGTTTTTGTTAACAGAAGAGAAAGAAGGAGTAGGAAAAAAAAATCTTACAAAATTTTTGCTCAACCTAATTTAGCTCTTACAAATCATTTTTGTCCCCTCACCCCCCCCATTCCCGCCCCCCTGAAAGAGCAAAATGCAGTGAAAGTTTCTCAATTCTTGTTCGAGAGATTTATTGCCATGAAGATTTCTCTTCTCTTCTGATTTAATGTCTGGGTGGTGGCATCCAGCCCCCGCTCCCAGGAAAAGGAATCCCTTGACAAGCCCAGGCAGTCTTGGCCTTGGAGGCCTTCCAGTAACAGAGTCAGGCAAATGCAGGGAGGAAACCTAGTAAGCTTTGGGAGAGTCCGTGTCCCTCTGTGCTTCCCTGCTCGAGAGGACTTATCTGATAAAGCCATTCTGTGTCTCCTGAACTCGGTTTGCAGGGCTGCTGAAGCCACAGGAGAGATCATCAGGGAGAGAAGGAAGGTGCCTGGGTGCTGGTTGGGGGGAGGGGTGCTCTGTGCAGGATTATGCAAACGGGGTTGGCCAGCCTTCCACTTGGGGATTATGGGGCTACTCTTTTCAGGTGAGTAAACTATGTGGGAGTAAATTCCAGGCTGCTTTCAGAGTGTAGAAACATTTGCAGGTTCCTGCTGTTTCCTTTGATTTGTTTCTCCCTGGGGACCCCAGAGGTAAGAAACAGTATGAAACTGGCCCTATTTCCCTGTTTTCTGGGATTTCATCCTGCAGGATGAGAGCCCAGTTAGTGTTTACCCATGCACTGTGCCGCCCCCCCGCCGCCCCCCAAATCTAACCTCACTGTCCTAGCTGCTCTTAAATTTGGAAGGCTTTCGATACAGTCGAACTTCCAGGATGGACCTTGGAAAGGATCGCTGCTTGTTTATCCAAAGTGAGACACTGATTGCAGTGACTTCAGAATCCTACCTAATTCATAGGTTCCTCATTGGTCCCTCTAGCCTTTCTATCTGATTCCAGAGACGCCCCCCCGCAAACCCCCGCCCCAGGTGGCGCCAGCCTCAGGCCTGCTGGAATTATCCTTGACTTTGCTCATATATGAAATTTATTCCTCCCATCAAGAGTTTTATTTATCTTACTACTTAGCTATTTCCTAGGATTGAGGTAGTCATTTACTTTACAGTAAGCTGTGAAACTGTATTTTTTTTCATCAACACATTAAGAGTAGACAGACATCTAGATTTTATGAATCTCTAATTAGAAATGAATTCCCAACATACTTCTCGAATGGGTCTGAAGTGATGGTAGTCTGCTAACCCTAACACATGAGTTGTCTGTCTACACGGAGGCTTGTACATGGAGATTTGGATGTGACCTTGAATTTTCTCCCCTGTAGGGTAGGACCAGTAGATTAGCTCAGTGTTCAGTAAAGCTCTCAGAAAAGTGTCTGCCATGTAGTAAACACCCGGTCAGACTTAGTCATTGTTTTTTCCTCACATTTCACAGTTCGATAGAACTGGGCATCCCTAGAGCCTTTCAAGTCACCAAACAGGAGGCAGGGGGAATGACCATTAGCCTTCCTTCTCTACCTCTCTCCTAAGACCACTGCTAATTTGCCCTCTTTTTTTTTTTATTTTTATTTTTTTTTAAATTTGCCCTCTTAAATATGTTAATGGCATATGTTCTAGAGGAGAAGCAAGAAAAAATCTGCTTCCCACTTGCTCGGAGCTCATTCTGACCACCAGTTTCCAGCTGAGAGCATGGAGAGCCTCTGTAGGGGAGCTTCCATGTTTCTTTTGTGCTGGGATTCATAAAGCAACCACCTGCACCTGTCCTCAGTCACTCAGACCCCCTTAATCCTTAGAACCAACTCTCAGGGAAGATCAGTTTGGAGATGTCCTTTCCAGTGATTGTCAGATCATTGAGCCTGAGGACCGGTACAGGACATATGCTGCATTAAACCCCAAGTCCGGAAACAGGTTTTCACATAAATTTTGATTCCTTTCAAGCCATTCATCTGAAATATCTGGACGTGATTCGTTGAAGACTTCTTAATGGCAAGAGACACAGTAATTGGCCAAAACACCCATCGGTGTCCTAAAAGGTGCATCTCCTCTATGTTTCCTGTGGAGACTCTTCTTGCCTACCCTCTCCCCTAGGGCAAAGACACGACAATCTCTCACCCAAAGCAGACTCCTTCAGGCTTCCATCATAACTGTCCCTCAAAACTTGACAAAATAGCTACCACTACTATGGAATCCAACTTGATTTTCACTGGGAGTATACATGTTTGTGCATACACATCCCTGCTGTATTCTGTCCATGTTACCAGTAATGTTCGAGAATGAGCTTATCCATTTCACTTGCTCTGATTATTTTGAAAGGTTAATGATCCCTTTAGAAAAACACAAACAGAACTGTGTGACTAGAAGCTTAGTTCATCTTAACATTCTTATAGCATGACCTTGAGAAAGAGAGAACCAAGGGAGGTCATTATAAGGTTCCTACATGGAGTTTCGAGCACTTACAGTGTTTGCTTGTCCACAGGCTTCTTCATCACATTGTCCTGCTTGATGAGGGCAATGAAAGGTTCCTGTCTTCCTGAGTGTCTAAATGCTGAGGGCAAACACCATCCTTTTTTAGGATTTTCATGGCACTGTGTATACTAGGGAGGAATAAAACTGAGAAGTATGTTTTTTCTGTGCTGAGGGGACTACCCCGTGGAAGAAACTGGAGAAATTTCTTCTCTGGTCCAAGCATCTTACCCAAGGTTTATATGTAGAGAGACAGAAGTTGATATGGTGGTGCTTCTCCCCAGATTCTGTTCTGGAACCATCCCTTAAAGGACATTTATCCTGCAGTGGCTTTGGAAAGACTATGAATGGGGAGCTGGGGAACCGTGCCATGGATAGAGCACATTCCCTCTGCCCTCCCTTCTCAGCAATCCTTTCACCTTCCAGCCCCTTGTTTCATTGTCACATTCTCAGGTGACACTTAAATGCTATCCAGTTGACATAGAGATCTCATCTGCCCCCAAATGCCCTGATCACTTTCTCAAGATGGAGAAGAAAAGGGCCATTAATTTAGTTAAATATGGATCCTCCAAATGTTGTTAGGCCTATGTCTCAACCTGTTTATACAGATAACCACGTCCACGTATGTCCTAACACTAAGTGGCTACAACCATTGAGTATATTTTTGTCTAGTCTATTGGGGCTACTCTAACTGAAGAATCATAGACAAGAGGGATTATAAACAACAAATTTACTTCTCACAGTTATGGAGGGTGCAAGTCCAAGATCAAGGCATGGACGATTCAGTACCTGGTAAGAATTCTTCCCGGTTCATGGACAGCCATCTTCTTGCTGTGCCCTTATTTAGCAGAAGAGGTGAGGAAGCTCTCTGGAACCTCATCATAAGGGCACCAGTGCCATTCATGAGGGTTCCATGTTTATGACCTAACCACCTTCAAAGGCCCCACCACCAAATACCATCACCTTGAGGAAGAGATTTCAGTATAAATGTTCAGTGTATAGCAGTGGCTCTGTGCACAATGTAATGATTAACAACTGGGATATTTATCCTGTCTTCACTTATAAGCTGTGTGTGTGTGACCCTAGGTCAGAAACTTAACCTCTTTTGCCTCAGTTTCCATGCCTGTGGAATGAGAATAATCACAGAATCTGTTTTATATATATTTTATGAGGTTTAAATGAAATCTATGGAATGCATTTTGCATTGTGCTTGGCACATAGCAAACACTCAGGGTGATTATTTTTATTTGATCATAACTGTTCATTCTTCTAAATCTTATCTTCCATTAAGCAGATGTCAAAATCCAAATGCAGTGATAAATATGCAACAGTTTAGGGGCACCTGGATGGCTCAGTCAGTTGAGCATTCGACTCTTGGTTTCAAATCAGGTCATGATCTCAAGATCATGATCCCCATGCCAGGCTCCATACTCTGCAGGGAGTCTGCTTGAGATTCTCTCTCTCCCTGTCCTTCCCCCTACTTGCATACATGTGCACACACACACTCTCTCTAAAATAAATAAAATATATAGCTGTTTCTTTATTTTGAGAAAAAAGAAGTATTATGTCTGTCATGGATAGGCGATGGAGGCATACTGCCAACATACTGTTTAGGAAGTGGTGCAGTTCTGGGTGGAATCTCTTCTCTCTGGCTTCACCTTAATCTGCTTCTGTTCAAGAAGGATGGTCAGAAAAGAGAAGGGCAGCAGCTATGGGGACCTGGAGTTTCGACACCTGCTTTGCCACAGTGGAAAGAATACTAAGTGAGGACCTGGCTGTAGTGTGTTTTTTGTCTTTGTCTCTCCCTTCCCTTCCCTTCCCTTCCCTTCCCTTCCCTTCCCTTCCCTTCCCTTCCCTTCCCTTCCCTTCCCTTCCCTTCCCTTCCCTTTTTCCTTCCCTTCCCTTCCCTTCCCTTCCCTTCCCTTCCCTTCCCTTCCCTTCCCTTCCCTTCCCTTCCCTTCCCTCCCCTCCCCTCCCCTCCCCTTCCTTCCTTCCTTCCTTCCTTCCTTCCTTCCTTCCTTCCTTCCTTCCTTCCTTCCTTTCCTTCTTCCCTTTCTTTTCCTTTCTCTCCTCTCTCCTCTCCTCTCCTCTCCTCTCCTCTCCTCTCCTCTCCTCTCCTCTCCTCTCCTCTCCTCTCCTCTCTCTCCTTTTCTCTTCCTGAGAGAAAGAGTATATGTGATTGATGGAGGAACACAGAGAGAGAGACAGATTTCTATGCTGACTCCACACCCATTGCAGAGCCCAACTCTAGATAGATGGGGCTCTATCTCACAACCCTGTGATCATGTATAGTCTGTGATCCTAACAAAAATAACTTCCCCTCAGTTTTGTAGATCTAGTGAAATGGAGATAATGTCTTAATCAGCCAATTTCCCGGGGTTATTGTGAAGCTCAGATGCACTGGTCTATCTGAGTGATCTGCAGAGACTATACATATGTAAATTATGGTGTTTCTTTCTGTTCCTGCAGTGCTGTGGGATACCAGAAGACGGAAAGAAATGTTTTCCCCTTTCAGATCCAGTAAGGCACGTTGCTAAGTTTCTGTGTGCAGAGAAAAGTAGAGATACATTCAGGTTTCTACCAATTCTTTTTTTTAACCTGAAACATAAATCTTCCTTAGGGAAAGTTACTGTCCCAATTACAAAATTTATTCATACAGGTATTTATGTAAAATACATTCATAAGACAAAAGCTTTTGGGTGCCTGGGTGGCTCAGTGGGTTGAAGGTCCGACTCTTGATTTTGGCTCAGGTCATGATCTCAGGGTCGTAGGATCGAGCCTTGTATCTGGCTCTACATTCAGCAGGAAGGCTGCTTGAGATGCTCTCTCTCCATCTGTTCTTCCCCCCACTCATGCTTTCTTACACATTTTGTGCACATGTGCTATCTCTTTCTCTCATATAAATCTTTTTTTTTTAAAGACTTTATTTACTTATTCATGAGAGACAGAGAGAGAGAGAGAGAGAGAGAGAGAGAGAAGCAGGCTCCATGCAGGGAGACCAATGCGGGACTCGATCCCTGAGCCAAAGGCAGACACTTTAACCTCTGAGCCACCCAGGTGCCCCTCTCTCATATACATAGCTTTAAAACAACAACAACAACAAACCTTGGATATCTGTCTCTGAATTTCAGAAAAGTCTCAAATTATGAGTTAATAATAAAATATATTCTCTCAGTCCTAATTTTTCTTTTTCTACTTAGTGGGCATTTGCACTGAGCACTTAGCAAGCAATCTGACACATTTGCTCTCTGTACCAACGTCAGGAACATGAGGACCTGCCTTTGTCAAGCTGCTCAGAGGGTCTGAGCAGAGGCAGACCCCAGCAGCTTCCTGAAACACCTTGGGTTTCCAGTGTCTTCAGAGCAGAACCCATGTCACTCAGCAGAGTCCGGCGCTGTCCTTGGCTCTTGACAGGCAGTTAGTCACGGTGTTTGTTGAACTGAGGCACGCCGTCCATCCATGATGTGATGGAATCAGCAAAGTAGGGTGAGTGCCAACGAGGGCCCGTGGACAATGAGCAGGAACAGCGAAGTTTCACGCCAGGCAGAGGTGGTTATCCTGCTGTGATGACACTTCACTCCTCCGTTCCAGAACTATGCTGCCTCTCCTCTCAGCCACCTGACTATCCACTTTGCAACCGAGACCAAATCACAGACACCACAGCCCTTGAAAGGACAATTAAAAGCAAGTGTGGCAATGCGAAACAATTGGTAGTCTGCTAAAATACTCCTAGGCTTCCTCCCTAATTTCCCCTGGTTCTGCTGAATTTCTTTTGGATTCTAGGAGTAGAAGAAGGAAAGACATTTCCAAGGCAGACTTCACTAGCGTGCCGCAAATGGGCAATGGAATGAGCGTTCATGTTGACACCTGTAAAAACCTCACTTGAATGTTTCCACATTCATATTTCATACGGGAAAGCTTTTTAGCCGTAGGGAGACAGAGCTGATCTGTCCTGAGGCAGTGATAGGACTACTTTTATTGCACGACAAACTTTCTTAGTGTGATTTTTAGGGACAGCTCCGACCAGCAGCTGAGGACCACATGGATATTTATTTCGGTTACGGGCATGATGAATTAAGTAATTTCGTGGCAATAGGTGTTGCAAAGCCGCTTTCCTTTTGGATGTTTTGCTCTTGGAAATATCAAACATCTGCCCAGGGCAAGTAGCTAAATAGCAGCAATTTTCTAGCTCATTCCTATTTTTGGCTTTCAGTGCCGAAGGCATTTGAACACCCATGTCGGAGGCTGGATTCTCCTGAAGCCTGGGGAATGTAGGAGAGCCAAGCTGTTTCAGATCAATTGCGGCCCGTGCTTAAAGGGCTAGTAAAAACAGGTTATAATGTTTACATGACTTTTTATGGGTCAGAGTTTATTACAGCTCTAGTCTATGGCCTACAGCGGAGGGACATTTACAGGATTTTGCTGTATTTGACAGTTCTGTTTCAGGGTATCTGGTAAGGGGAAGTTTCTTTTTCTTTTTTTCTCCCATTCTATCTCTCACTCTCCTTTTTATTTTTTTTTCCTTTCAAGCAAAATAAGATTATAAGGTTTCATAATTTCCAGCAGTCTTACACGCAAGGCTGTCAATCCAGTTAGACTCAAGATACTGTAGATGGACAGAGAAACCAGACAATTTTAAATTTTAAATGGCTTTTGGTTGGGGCGCTTGGGTGGCTCAGTCGGTTAAGCGTCTACCTTTGGCGCAAGTTGTGATCTACGGGTCCTGGAATCGACTCCCACATGGGGCTCCATGCTCAGCAGGGTGTCTGCTTCTCTCTCTCTCTCTTTCTCTGTCTCTAGCTCTCACTCTCTAACAAATCTTTAAAAGAATGGCTTTTGGTTTTTCTTCAGAGGTTCCTATGCATAATAGTCACAAACAGAAGAGTGTTATTTTACCAAGAGACATCTGAGTTAGCATGAATGCTGTTGAGGGTTCTCTTCTCTCCATTAGTCAGCAGAGCCCAGACTTGGGAGGTCGGCATGCTTATGTCATCCCTTCAGGCGGATGAGCTAATCTTTCTGAGCACAGGGTTAATGACACCAGCTCACAAGGTCATCATAAGCGTTAAGAAAATGATGTTGTGTATGAGTTATGCACATGAGGATGGTCGCGTTATTCATCTCATGAATCAACTCTTGTTGAATACCTATTGGGACGCCTGGTGGCTCATTCAGTTAAACCTCCAACTTTTCCTTTCAGCTCAGGTAGTGATCTCATGAGTTGTGAGATCAAGCCCTGCCTTCAGCTCCGTGCTTAGCAGGGAGTCTGCTTGAGATTATCTCCCACTGCCCCTCCCCCCACTCACTCTCTCCCTCTCTAGAAATAAATCTTAATTGCACACCTATTACATGTTAGACACTGCTGTGAGTCTTGAAGCAAGAGAATGGGAGCTGTGGTTTCCGTTCTCAAGTTCTGTTGGGGGAGAGAAAGATGAGACACAAACATGTAAGAACCTAAGGTCCAGTGGTCCAAAGAAAAAGCAAGGAGAGGAAGTGGGTGGCTTCCAGATAGTGCTGGTGTGTGTGCGGTCTCAGACCTTTCAAGAAAAGTTCTATGATGAGCTGACAATTGAACAGAAGCCTAAACTTGGTGACTGATTAAACCTTTAAGCTATTTGAGGCAGAACATTCCTAGCAAGGGGTTGAGAAGTACAAAGGCCTTGAGGTCAAGGAAGGAGGGAGCTGCTTGTGTTGGAGGGTGAGAGGAGGGAGATGTCAGTACTGGGATGTCCAGATATAGAGCAAGCAGGGCCTGCTGGGTCCTCATAGGACCCGGCAATTAGTCTGAGAGAAAGGGAGTCATCATACGGTCTGTTCAAAGGCAAGACATCATATAGTTTACATATTGAAAGGATCCTCTTGACTTCCCTTCAGAGAATTGACTGTAAGGAGGAATAAGGAGACGCTGGGAGAAAAACCTTTTCTATTTATAGCTGGGGGCAATACAAACACCAATGGCCTACTTCTCCGGAAGTTCAGGTTTTATTCTTTGAATGGACGTCTTGCTTTTATTAATACATGGCTTAGTTTCTAATCTTGAGATCATATTGATTTAGTTTTGTCTTTTGGGGGGCTTTATGATCAGCTTTATTTTAAATGTTTAAAATAGCAGAAACTTCCTTTAAATATTGCTTTTTGCCTCTGTTTTCAGAAGACTGTGGTATCGGTGTATTTCCTCCACAGGTCCTGTGATTTTATTAACCTGGCTGAGTATGGTTATGATGGAGTGGTTGCGGAACTGCATGGTGGCTCAGAGGGGTACATCTAGTTACTGAGGGCTGTAATCTGGGTATTTGGCTCCTGGAGGAACGCAGTCTTAATCACAGGTAAAATCCAACAACCTGCCATCTCACAGCATCTCAAAGGTGGTTCATAGTCTGCCTGTGGGTCAGATTCATCTAAGGAATCTGAACTCTGCCAAAAATACAGAGGTCAAGGTGCATTTACATGCTCTATGGATGATCTGGCCATTACTCAAGGGGAAGAACCTCCTATGATTGCCAGCAAAGAATGTAATGCCCATTTTTTTTTTCCCGTGGGAAGAAAGGGGGCATTTTAAGTGATAAGGATACTATGGACTAATTTTATATATGCTTACTCATCCTTAAAACCTAAGAACCTAAAATAAATTTTCATCTTATGCATCCTATAGAATGACAGTCTTCAGAGCTGTCCTTACCTATAGGCAAAGTGGGGAGTTGTCTGCAAGGTGTGACACAAAGTGTGCCAAATCCCTAATCTGCTCTGCCAATCATGCTTGAAATTCCATCCCAAGAGATGAATGTTTTACATACTGGACTCCTGTGAAAATGTGAGCAGTGCTGGGAGGGACAATAAATAATTAATGCCATTTTATGAATTTATCAGATTCCTCCTTTCAATGTTGGAGTGGGAATACAGAATGCATAGTCAGTTGGGGAGGAAGCAGAAATGCAGAGAACCATGCTAGAGATTGGACCTGTTCCACTGGCATGTCTGAAAGGAAGCTTTGCCCTCAGGCCACTGATAGTCTGAAGTCCAGAACCTTACTTGCCATATACCAGTGTCCAGAAAGCTAGTGGTAGCAGCTAAAAGTGTGACCGCACCCCCATCATTGTTCTATGATTCCTACTTACACAGGGGTAATTAAAATCACTTATATGATTGGCCTCAGAGAGGTGGTCAGGGAGCTGGGTTTATACGTCCAAGTTACTCTAATTCAGCCGTTTGAAATAGCAGGCCACCACATCTGTTAAAAAATATATTTATATTCTCCTGAATTTTTATGAGTTGGACTCATCACATCTCTGCTTTGGCTTAAAAAAATAGTAAGAGCCAGAATATATAACTGGTTTCCATCCCCAAGAGTGGGTACACATATCATATTATGTGATCCTTGGAAAAAGTCCCTTCCTCTGCAAAATCTAGCCACACTTGGATGTTTTCTTATGCTCAGATGGACTCTCTTTGCCAACTGTTGGACTTGCTCTCACAGTACAGGTGGCCAAATCAAAATCAGAAATGAACACATGGCACAGATTTTTTTAACCTTATCATATGTAGGACAAATATTAAAAGATAGCTTTTGTGTATTTGTGTTCCATACAGGCCACACACATATACTAAGCAATGTATTCTTTGAGTATATATGACATGCTTTAAACTTTCACTGGGATTTTATATAGAATATTAGTTTTTCTTGGGACTTTGGGCCAATGGCACGTTTTTGGAAGAATTCTCAGACCCACATAATTCAAAGTTGGCCGTCACATCTGCAGTTGTCCAGATAAAAACAAACGAACTGAGATTCCTTGGGCAAATATAATGGGATAATGACATTAGATATAAAGAAGGCCATATTTGCAAGAATAAATCACCTTGTCCATCTTTGAATCCACCCCCCTACCCCCAGGTAAGAGGCTAATGCTTTCAAACTCCTCAGAAAATGAGTGCCAAATGAATAAACAAAATGGAGTATATTAGGGGAAATTGAGCAGGATGGTGGATGGCATGGAAATTGCAGCAAATAATAACTAATGAAGAAAGGAAGTTGTTTCTTAAACACAATCACTGTCTTGATAGTTTTGAAAGCATATAGTGAAAATACACTAGAATGTACTTTTCCCTAGAGGGTGTGGGACTAAAGACAAAGTTTGATGAATTCTCAAAGAAGTAAGGATGGCGTTTACAACTGCTTGAATTGTAGAAGTAACATAAAGGGCTCCTGTAAAGGTTGTCAGCTTCTTACCATTAAAAGTTCTCCAGAAGATGGTGGATGATTATTCCTCAGGTTTGTGGGTGGGGGGAAACACAGTCTCTAACCTGAGGGAAAGACTGGTGATGATGGTTAGAACCCACTTCAGTTCTATTAGGACATGATTTATTTGAGCCTATATATATTAGTATCTCATTTCCTTCCCATATGGCTAAGTGTTTCTATTCAATATATCTTCATCCTTCACTTAATGCTCTTAATCACAGCAGCTATGATGTTTTGGTATCATTTGATATATGCCCATTAAAGAATGATTCCAATTTTCCCATTTTGCTTGTAGAATCAATGCCATAATTTTAAGGTCATGCTTTGTAAAACATGGGAAGTACAGGTGAAGTGTCGGGCAGACGACAGTGCCCTGAGTTTTATGTGAAAGTGTCAGTTAGATTTTGTATTTGTCACAGCTGTGCTGGATCAGTTAAGGCACTACAGGTGTTTTATTTCAATTGATTATTTCTGACAGACCAACATAAGAAGAATCAACTTCTTCCTTGATGAAAAACAGTAATTTATAATCCCTTATTATAGTTAAAAATGATGCAGTATATTTATATGAAAAATACCATCTTTAACTGAATAAACATTTTCTTTTTATGTATAAGACAAATGGGGCATAAAAATTAGTAAGATATTGTCTTTCAGGAAGTTTACATTCTGGTGGGAGGAAGATGGAATTCATACAGAAATGACTATGGAATTCAGGCAGAAATTACTATTCATTCAGAAATGACAAGATGGAAATGGTAACTGAAAGAAGCAATACTATGACATTGCTGTTTCACCCCAGAAAAGAATCACTCGAGATTGGTAGGTTATGAAAAAGGTGGCATTTGAGTGGAACCTGAAAGGTGTGGAGCATCTGGATATCTGCAGGTGACGAGGACACATCTGTCTTTAGTCCTACACCCTCTAGAGAAAAGTACATTCTAGTATATTTTCACTAAATGCTTTCAAACTATCTAAGGAGCTACAAACCCCCAATGCACGGAGACAGGAAAGCAGAATGTGAGCAGCTGGCTTCGAATATTTAGAGGAAGTCTCAGGAAATAATCTATGAAGTGAGACCTGAGAGGCCCTGCTAGTGAGCCTGGGCTGTGATCACTAGCACTGGGGTCAGCAGACAAGTGGACAGAAATGTTGTATTTTGAAGATGAACTGGGAGATAGCAGCAGGTCTGATTGGATGGGAAAGGAGTGGAGTTTGTGGGACCACCTAGCAGAACGGTGTCCCGATTGAGACGAGAGAGGACTGTGATGGAGAGACTGGAGCAGGGGGTGCTGTGGACACAGGGCAAGATGGGCACAAGAGACTGTGGAAGAAGGATCAGGGTGGTTCTGAGGCTTGGGCCTGAGCCTAGTGGAAGATGGGACAGAAAGTCGAGGGAGCCAAGCAGGCTTGGGGAGGAAGGTGGTGAGTCCCACCAGGAACCCTCTTCTGAGAAGTCTCCCTGAGACAGCCAGGCAGTGGTGCCACTGGGAGGCTGGAAATGCGGGGCCAATTTTTGGACAGGGGTCTACACGTCCATTTCTGAGAGTTATTCACAAAGACATCTCTGTTTCTATTATAAAGAATGAGACGACTAAGAGAGAGGGAGCACATAATGTATATTTTATGAATTATTTAAGCTTTTCAAAATACCAACACAAGCTATTTTTAAAAGCGTATTTATTTTCTTGAAGAGATGAGATGGACCTAGTGACTGGAACACATTGCTTTTTGGCAACATTTCCCTATGAACGAATTGGTTCTAGGAGAAAAAAATATTTCCTATATTAACCCCCGTTTTTATTTCGTGTTTATTCTAGCAATGACACATACGTTAAGCAAGTTCTTTAACAACATATTTATGCTGTTTAATATCATTCTGATCAACTTATACAATCTTGCAGCCAAAAATTGATAAATGTTTTAATAAACCATAATATACAATGATATTTTATTACGATTCAAGGAGCTTGCCTTTTTAACTACTTCTGAGTGATGATTCTCTCTTTAGTCTCCTCCCCAGAGCAAGTAGCCTGAAAGAAATGAGGGTTCGTGTTCAGTTCTCAATGGGCCAAAAATTCATCGGTCTTCCCCACAATGAGAATAACTGTTTGCTACATTTAACTTTTTTTTAAAAAAAAAAAATTTATTTAAATTCAAATTTAGTTAACAGAGTATATTATTAGTTTCAGGGGTAGAATTTAGTGATTCATCAGTTGCATATAACACCCACTGCTCATCCCATCACTTGCCTGCCTTCTTGTCCATCACCCTGTCCCTCGCCCACCTCCCCTGCAACAGCCCTCAGTTCCCTAGAGTTAAGAGTCTCTTGCGGTTTGCTACATTTAACTTCCATTGCCCTAGATCTGTAGTTACTAATCTCTCTTCTCACTTTGTTCTCAGGCACATACTGGGAAGCAGGAAGATAACCATATAATCTATGTGGCCTCTGTGCTCCACAACAGAATGTTTTCACGAGATCGTGGGTTCCTGAGCATGGATTTCAGATACTGTATAACGTGGAAGAAGAGTGAATGGATCTATCCCTTTTTGGACAACTGCACATTTTCAACACTTCTGCACAGTATCACCTCGAAGGGCTACTCTAATTAGTCAAAGAATCTTTCCTGCCGGGTGTGACATTTTTGCAGACATGATGTCACCTTCCAAAATTTCTTGGCTCACTGAAGGAAATATGAAACATGTTGACGTTATGCTAAAGATTAATTGGGTTCTAATTTTTAATTTTGGAAATCTTCTTGGTCCTTTTGAGTGACAGCTGAGATCAAACTTGCAAATATATTGGAATAAATTACCTAAGGGAATAGTATCCTCGGGGAATTTACAATCTTAATAGAGATGTCATACAAGCATGAGACGGCTAGTAGATCACATATGGCAGACAGTCTAAGCTTTGTGTCGGGTTTCACTAGAAGAAGAGATTAAACTAAATTTAGATAAAACTACACTTAAGTATTCCAGTATCACAGATTCTGGGGCCATTGTTACTGAATTTTGCAGACTGTCTCAAGTTTCTGGAAGGCTTTTGAAAAGTATTTGGCTTTGTGATTTATTGTTACTTTTTAAAATTTTTAGGATTTTTTTTTTTTTTTACTTTAGCCAAAAATAGGATGGTTGGAATTTTATATTTTAAAACATACCATTAACTGTGGATTAATCCATTAAATATTGATGCAGGTATTTTGAAACTAAACCACATAACTTTAAATTGATTTTGTTTTTTTTTCACATCTAAGTTAAATTCACAAAATACATATGAATCAATTTTTTAGTTTAGAATTGGAAGCTAATACCACCTTAGTATTATTTCATACTTAATACTACTTTAGCATACACAGCATTATTTGTCTTGTCCATAGGAAACAAATTAGAGCATGCTTTAATAAAATTTTCACTCCAAAATTTATTATAAAACATAATTACACATTAATATTCACAGTAGTATATTTCAATCTAATTATAACAATAACTTCTAAGAGTTGAAATAAATTTACTCTTAGATGTAGCATTAACTATATCCAAGAATATTAGAAAGAACTATTACTGAAACAAAAAGTGGAATGGTTCTCAGAAGAGGTAGGGATTCAAGAATCTCGATTCGAGAAGAGAGTTTTGAGGTAGACAAGACAATGAGATCCAGTGTTTGGAAACTCTAGAGGAAGTCATATTTGGAAATTTAAGATCAATGTCAATAAAATAGCACCTGGAGGAGCCCTGAAATCTCTGTGCTGGATACTGAAATCAAAGCCATAGATGGGCAACCACAGCCTAGAAGCAGACATAGAATGGGGTTCAAGGTAGAAGCCTGTGTGTCAGGTTGGGGAGCATAGTGAATGCCCTACCATCCTGGAGCTCTGAGCTGTAAATCCCTCTTCTTTAAGCTCCTGGGCAGTAAGGTGGCCTGAGTCTAGAATGAGAGTCAAGGGAATTTTACAAATGGCAAAAGAGGGATACTAATCATTAGTATCCAGGAAGACATTAAAACCAACTAGATCAGAGATAGAAAATCTAGCACCTTGACTTAGAAATGGTCATGAAGTGAACAATTGCACAGAACAAGTTTCTGTAAAGAAATGGGCACTTCTGCTGTGAGCAAGGACAATGCCTGCTTTGGAACTGTTGCATGGACACACAGGTGGCCCTGCCAGGTCATTGGTGAGCTGAACACCA
Organism: Canis aureus; assembly: GCF_053574225.1. Lineage (NCBI taxonomy): Eukaryota > Metazoa > Chordata > Mammalia > Carnivora > Canidae > Canis > Canis aureus. The sequence continues at coordinate 6,339,227 of NC_135627.1, forward strand.
GAAATCAGTGGGGTCAGGCTGCATCAGGTCCTGGGAGACATGGTAAGGAGTTTGGATTTCATCCTGTGCTTGATGGAAGGCCTTTAGAGGTTTAAGCAGGTGGCAGTATAACCTGGTTTATATTTTGAAAGGATTGCTAATGACTTCCAGGTAGAGAAAGGAAGTCAAAAGTGGAATTGTCTAGGGATGCCTGGGTGGCTCAGTCAGTCAGTTAGGCATCTGTCTTCAGCTCAGGTCATGATCTCAGGGTCCTGGGATTGAGCCTTGCATCAGGCTCCCTGCTCAGCAGGGAGTCAGCTTCTCCCTTTCCCTCTTGTGCTCTCACTCTTTCTCTCTCTCAAATAAAAAAATCTTAAAAAAAAAAGTAGAATTGTCTAAACCAATTAGAAGGCCATGACCATCTTGGATGACACAATATGATTGTTGGAATGGGTGGTGGCCTTGCGTGGGAAAAGAGATGCCAGATCCCGAGGAATTCTGGAGGCAGCACCAGCAGAGCTTGCTGAGGGAGGATATGGCCAGTGAGGGAGAGAAGGAAGCCCAGTGTGACTTTTGGCTTCTAGCTTGGGTAACTGGCCCCGTGCTGAAGTCATGCCTCAGTACAGGTGCTGGAATTACCTTGTGGTTTCAGATCATCTGCATTTATCTTCTCGAGCAACCTTTGTGTTACTGTATTTCTAAGAAAACCCCAAGTGACCGCCTCTCTGCTAATACCATCCTTTCATACCTGCCCCACATGTGGCCTCCTGAGAGAGGAGACATCTCCTTAAATAGTCCTTCTTAGGGAATGTATAGACCCCTTGTTTCCGTGTCCTACATTTCTGTTAAATATTTTTACATGTTTCGTTTAAAGTATACTTTAATAGCGAGGAAATATGGAATATGGCTTGAAAGTGTCAAAAACAAGTGAGGTCTTTTGAAGGTCCAGGTACATGCACGTCAAGGACAATGTTAAAGGACAGTCATGCTGATAGGAGTCTGTGCATGTGTCCAAAACCAACTTTGAAGTGTCTTGAAGAAAAATTGAGAGTTGAAGATGAATATGACTCCTGAAGATAAAATGTGGAAGAAGTGCAGTGAAGGATGCATGCAGGGCTTGAAAAACTGCTGTGTTGAGGCAGAGACGAAGATTCCTCTGTCACTCTCCCAGCGCAGACTTAGAATCAGGAGCAAACCTGGCTCTCAGTTCCAACTGTGCCCTGTGTTAGCCCCGTGGCCTTAGAAGAAGCATTCATCTTTTTGAGCTTCAATTTCTTTGTAAAGGTGGATGAGAACACCTGTTAGGTGGGACCGCTATGACCTTCAGAAGTACTCGGATTGAAGTGCTACCCCATTTATCTTGCTAAAAGTAATTTCTTTTTAGGAAACTCTTTAATTAGATTATTTGTTCATGCAGTATTTTATATCCACTGATCTCTTTGGGGATCCCTAGCAGCTACCCTGAACCAGGCTAGCTGTGGGGCACACGGGATAGATGAAAGCGCCCCTGCTTTGGCCTAATATCATATGACCAATTCTAAACTTAGTGCATGCTAAATGCTAAAAAATAAAATGTTTTTATTTTATTTATTTACTTTGAAAGATTTTATTCATTTATTCATGAGATACACACACACACACACACACAGAGGCAGAGACATAGGCAGAGGAAGAAGCAGGCTCCCTGCCGGGAATCCAATGTGGAACTTGATCCCGGGACTCTGGGATCACGCCCTAAGCTGAAGGCAGATACTCAACCACTGAGCCATCCAGGCGTCCCTGGAACTAAAATGTTTTTAAAAATTAGAACACGACTTGGGAAGATACCAGAAAGAATGTGAGGTTCATTTGAGCCTTTATGCATAGTGGAGGGAGAAAGATGAACTGCAAAGGAAGGCAACCTATGAACAAAATGGACATAGGAACTGCTTCATGGTCTAGGTGAGGAGTTTAGTGTGGGGTGTGTGTAAGCTGGGAGCCATGGGAGAGCCTTACAATTTGAAAGGAAGTATGGAATATGGACTTGCCATGATAAAGAGATGCAGGTAAGCATCGAGTTTTTACACTAATTTTCAAACACTTCATACACACGAATGCACCTTCATACACAAAATCTTCGTTTTTTTGCCTTTGTAAATGCCTAGGATATATTTTACTCAGGTACATAGCTCTTTTCAAACAGCTTTAATGGGGTATACTTGACATTCAATAAACAACACGTTTTTAAAGTGTACAATGTGGTAAATTTTGATATATGTATAAACCTATGGAAACATCCTCATAATCACAACACAGTACCTGGCCATTGGACCAAAAAGTCTGTCCAGGCTCCTTTACAAAGCTGCCCTGCCGGGTTTTTTTTTTTTTTACATCTTCTCCCTGGGCAGGCATTCATTTGCTTTTTGACACTACAGGTTAGTTTTTATTTTCTAGCATTTGTGTTAATGGAATAATACAGTATGTACATTTTTTGGTGGGCTTCTTTCACTCAGAACGACTATTTTACGATTCGTCCAGGTGGCTGCATTTATTAATCATCAGCTACCTCTGTGCTGGGTGATGTTACATGATATGAGTGTACAGTTACTGATCCATTTCTCTGCTGATGGACATATGACTTGTTTCCAGTTTGGGAGGAAACCATGACTTCCACTCCCTTCCATTAACTGAATGTCAGTCGTGTGGTCACTCATGGTCAGAAAAGAAGGGGCCATGTCTTCTAGCTCATCTCCCCCAAAATGGGATTTGGTGGGCTGTTACCACATTGTTAACTCTAGTGAGTTGAGCTTTGTTTGATGTGCTTGATTACCTAAATACGTTAAGCTTTTCATGGGAAGGTGTGGCATAGTAGGAACTTGTGTGGCCAGTACCACATCAGAAACAAGGTTTGAAGGTGCATTTGAAATCATATGAAACCATCTTGTACAACAGACTGAGCCAGTACCTTTCCACAGTGGGAGTCTACAAACGTCCCTATCTCAAGGCGACTCCTGCCAGATATGTAAGGCAATTTAGAATTTGAAAGTCATTTTACACTGTCTTCTCTCAAGACATGTTCTATTTTCGTGATGTATTAAAAGTAAATTTGGACATAATTGACAATGTAAATCTCCTTTCAATTTATCATCCACCAGCCAGATTGTGAAGGAAAATGTTCATATGCACACAGAATGTGAGCATGACCTAGAACGGCAGGTCCCTTGACTCTGTGTTACTTTATATACATTATTCAAACACGAGAGTCCTATCAACTTCAAAATAGAAATGTTCTTGAAGGCCTTTTTAAAAATTAAAACTTAGGGGCACCTGGGTGGCTCAGTGGTTGAGCATCTGCCTCCAGCTCAGGTCATGATCTCAGGGTCCTCGGCTGGAGTCCTGCATCAGGCTTCTTGTTCAGTGGGGAGTCTGTTTCTTTCTTTCTTTCTTTCTTTCTTTCTTTCTTTCTTTCTTTCTTTCTTTCTTTCTTTCTTTCTTTCTTTCTTTCTTCTTTCTTTCTTTCTTTCTTTCTTTCTTTCTTTCTCTTTCTTTCTTTCTTTCTTTCTTTCTTTCTTTCTTTCTTTCTCTCTCTCTTTCTCTCTTCTTAACCCCTCCCCACTGCTCATTCTCTCTCTCTCAAATAAATAAATAAATAAACAAATAAATAAATAATTAATTAAAAAAATAAAACTTCAAGATACTGATCAAAACCTAAAACTTTCTTCTGGAAATGTTATGTCAAAAACACATCCCCCAAAAGAGTAAAATAGTTCATTGGAAATCGGCCTGTCTCACAGGTTCATCACCAAAAGAGGATATTTATTAAGATGTATTGGTATTTTCACTTTTTTACAAGTTAAACATCTGCTCTTGCCTTACCTCTCCCTTCCTAGTCTCTGATGATAATAGTATTCAGAGATGTGGTATTCATATTATTTAACCACAGAACAAGGAAAAACCAGGAAGATGTTTGAATGCTAGCCTCAGAAACAGAGCAATCTAATTTAAATCAAAACGATGAAAACTCCTTTAACATGTCTAAGTAACACCAAGTCCTTTCTCAAGAAATTGAGATATTAATTTTCGCCTCATTCATTGTACACTTGAATAAACTACTTCAAGTAAATGGATGATATTGAAAATTATTTCTGGGATTCTATTTAGTGGAATCAAAGCAATGATGAGTCTTTTCCATTAAGATCCAGGGGTGCCATGAATATATTAACTTGCTGTCACCATGGTGGTGGATCAGCATGTGGCAGTACCAATGAGAATGGGGTTGTTTATCCATCCTGTCATAATTGGCCCCCTTAGGCTGTTGCCAACAGAACTGGCTTTCTGATTCTGATGAATAATGAAGGTCTTCTGTTTCTCATGCCAGTGTCTGAAGGGTGCCCCAGCCTGGTCCTGGCCAAAACAAGCAGCAGTGTTGTTTGATCCATCTTGAGAGTCCTCCTAGAACACCACCCAGACACTTACTCTGTGATCACAACTTCCAACTGCTCAGGGTTGCAAATACTAACGAATGTGAACAATTACATCAAACTATTCATTTGAGTGACTCAAAGTCATGACTTCAAATTGAGCACATTCTGTCTGGTGAATGGAAGACAAATAATTGCTTCCAGATTGTATAAAAAGGATAATCAAATGTAGATTCTGAGCTTTGCTAGGGGTGTGGGGAGAGAGAGGTTGTATACCCAACCACTGTTCTAACTCTGAGAGTCCCACATACTTCATATACAGGGAGACATCTCGGAAGATTCAGTCCATGGCCCAAATTCTCTGCCATGTCATGGCATTAGGAGAGCTCTGTGAACTAGCTGGAGAGCTGCTCTTGAAAATTGAATATCCGACCGCCTTCACTCTTCAGCTTCTACATTTGACAGCCTGCTTATAAATTCTTGTGATACAACAGAGCCAATGGTGTTCAATGCTTGAACCACACATGGTTTCCTTCACTTGAAATGACACTTGTTTCTTCTGTCCTTTAGCAAACTACATACATATGAAAACTAGATTTTGTATCACCTGAAACAAAAATCAGAAATCTTGAACTTTCTACTTATTGGTTCTGCTCTATTTGTTCATCTCACTTTTCCGAACTTCAATGTCAAGATTTCTAGTCTATTGGCCCATCTTCTTCCTAATCCACCACCATCTGTCCACCTCCATTATAATTCCAATCCCCTTCTTGATGCCTTAAAAAATATCTTCTTTTGTACACTCTTTAGAGCGTTCAATTTTTTCATCTCATTTATATTATCTAACTTTTCAAAGTTTATATTAAAATCAACCCAAATATTCTCTCTCTACTCTTGTCTTTGGTTGCAAAATTCATTTTGTGGAGCCTTCTGATCTGATTACAAGTATAGTTACTTGGAAAGCAAATTATAGCTGCAAGGGACACCTCCACCCACCTACTGAATGGTCTAAAATTTGAAAAAGAGGGACACCATCAAATGTTGTTGAGGGTCAGACCATGCATCCCTGCTTGGAGTGTAAACAGGTATAATGACTTTCACTAACTGTTTGGCAGGTTTTTAAATAGTTGAACATTCACCTAGTTTATAATTCAGCAATTGCACTTCCAGCTAACTTAAGAAAAATGAAAATATGAGAAAAAGGCTTCCTCACAAATGTTTGTTGCAACTTTATTAGTAATAAAATACTAAAGACAGTCCCACAAATGGATAAATAAATGATGGTATTGTCTGTCTACAACAGAAGACAAGCCTTCAGTAGGAAGGAAAATGGAATACAGAGCCATGGACAAATCTTTAGTTCTTTGAACTAAAGAAGCTAGACATGACATGGTACACACTGTGTGATTTCATCCATATGAAGTTATAGTACAAGTCAAACCGCGTGATGGTAAAAATACATGCTAGAATGGTGGTTTCCTCTGCAGGACGGCAGAAGAAAGTGCAGGAGAAGAATTTATGGTTTTTCTATAACCTGATCAGGGCATTGTCACATGGGGAACTCACTTGTCAGAACTCTGCAAACTCTATGTCTTAAGGCCTTTATGGTTCCTGATATACTTAAATATATATATGTATATATATATTTATATATATATATTTATATATATACTTAAGATTTTATTTATTTATTCATGAGAGACACAAAGAGAGAGAGAGGCAGAGACAGGCAGAAGAAGCAGGCTCCCATGCAGGGAGCCCAGATGTGGGACTTGATGATCCCGGGTCTCCAGGATCATGCCCTGGGTGGAAGGTGATGCTAAACCCCTGGACCACCGAAGTTGCCCCCCCAAAAATATTTTAGAAAGAGAGAGAACAAGCAAGCAGGGGAAAGGGAGTCTGATGCAGGGCTTGAACTCATGACCTTGAGATTACGACCTGAGACAAAAGGAAGAGTCAGACTCTTAACCATCTATGCCATCACTTTTTCACCAACCAGTATATGCTTTAACAAATTAAAAAAAAAATAATGTACCCCTACTTTTTTCCCCAAGTTTGATTTCTTTTTCTGGGCTGTTTTCATTGGTCCAAAGACCCACGCTACTTCAATATCGCCCCTCTATACCATCCTTAAGATTTTCCTTTTCCCCTGTCTATAGATATCCATAAACCTCCTCTTTTAGAATTCTTATTTGGCCCTCCCCATCTTCACAGAACACTTTTTGTATTCACATTTCTGCAAACTTTTAGAAATAATATCAGTTTCCCTACTTCCAACCTTCTAGTTGTGCTATGACCTTCTGCCTTCTGGGTTTTACACCTAACATTCCATTAGGTCTGCTGTCAATAGTATTATTAAGAATCTCCTAATTTCTACATTTATATACTTTTCCTAATTCTTTTCTTTTTGACCCTCATGCTATTTGGTAGCCTTCACTGTCCTTTTCTTTTTTAAATTCTCATCTTAGATTTTGTGATACTATGCTTCCTACTTTCTTTTCCATCTTACATACCTTTGCTCTGGATATTTTAACATTGAGATGGTGATGTTTGGTCTCCTCCAGATGCTGCCCTGGTTCCTCCTCTCTGCCTGTGTTAAATAAAACCATAGGGTAAATAAATGTATTTGGTGTCATTAACTACTACATCTCTAGCTTAACTGGTGATTTTTATGCCTCAGGTACTGCAATCCCCCCAAATCAAAACCCAAACTCCTTGCCTTATCCACTAGCTAGAGAGTCTCTAACATCTGTGCATATCCTTTCCTTTCCATTGACCTCAGCAATTAATGACAACATAAAAACAAAGACTAAAACCAGAAAAACCACCTTTGAGAACTTTGACTCTTCTTCCTCTTCAGTGCACTTTCTAACACCCAGCCAACCCATTTCTTTTCATACTATCAAGAAAATATCATCACGAAACCTTTACTGTCCTCCATCCTTGATTCTGCCCACTTCCAGCCCTCACCTTCCCTCACCCAACCTACTGTGAGTGCTTCACATTTCTTTCTCATTCTTCTTCTCCTCCCAAGGCTCCTGTCCACATTACCAATGGTTATCTTCTGTCTAAATTACAACTCTTGTGATGGTGGACTTCCTACCCACATCTTTCAATGGTTATCCATTCACTATCTGATAAAGCCCCACTATCTGATTAGCGTGTGAAATAATGATTTCATAATCCCCCAAACCACATGCGATAAACATGGTTTATGGCCCACCCTAATCTCTCCCCTCTTCTTTGTCTACAGAAACCAATTTTATGAGGTGTCTGGGAAAGACCCCTTTATCTCGCTTGGTCAGGATTGGACATGTATTCCTCTTCTATGGTGTAACATATCTGAGAAAATTTCCTGGGAGCTTCTGGCAGAGATTTCCTCTCTAAATGGAGACACATCTTTGATTTTAGATTTTGAATGCCATGGCTTGAGAACATGAAGTTTGAAGTCTGGCAACTATATTGCAGCCACAGGAGAAAGGCAAAGGCCAAGGGAACAGCACAAATGCCAATGGAGAACTATGATGTAGTTCACCAGCACCAGCACCATGCCATCTCCAATCAAGTCCAACACAGCTTCATTTGGGGAGAAATACCCCCTAGTTTTTAGATGGCCCTCAGTCAGATAAATGCCCTTCTCAGTGACATACCGTCTTCACTGAGATGTCTACGTGTCATTATCTCCCTCACTTCCTGTGATCATCTCACCAAAGTTTTCCCTGTGCCAGGGGCAACAGTGTTGCTCAGTTTTTGCTTCATATTCATGTTTATATCTTTTAGCCTGGATGCCCTTTCCTGCCATTTATCCTCCCACCTATCCTTGAATACATTCTCAACCCAGGCTTTCTCCATGTAACTTTTACCTCAGGTTTTGTCCAGATTTTCTCCATGTTTCCATAACTCTTGATGTATATGCTAATTTTCACCTTCATCCCTTTTTATTATAAGTATTTATGTGCTAATTTACCCTCCAGAAATTGAGTACTTGTCGGCAGGGATTATATAAATTTCAAGGTATCCTTTTCCATATAATCATCAGGGTCTGGATTCTTTTCTATATGTATTTGGAGAAGAGGTCAGTAAATATTTGTATAATGAAACAGAAAGGGAGGAATAGTGAAGAACACCCACCCTGTGATTGTATGCATTTTTTTTTTGTTTTAGAAACTATTTGATTCTGGCCACATGCAATCTCTCTAAGTGAGCAGTAAATGTTTCAAGTCACAATGGTTGGCTTGATGGTCTTATAGATCTTTATAATTTACCATGACTATTATTGAATTCTATTTGTAGTTCATTAAAATTTGTCAAAATGAAAAAAATTGTCAAGATGCTTATTTCACATATAGAAATTTTACACATATCGTCATTTTCTTTGTGTTTGGTTTCCAAATGAAGAAATCATCCATACTATATGCCAGGCACACTCGCTGAACAAAACAAAATTCTTTGCCTTCACTGAGTATATATTATGATAAATCCTGGATCTGATATGCATATAGCCACAAAGAACTAAATGCTAATATATGGAGTGGTCATGTTACAAATGCTTTTGTAACTTTTAAAAAATAATGTATTCTGAGAAAGATATTTACCCCCAAGATACAGCACCATAAAAGGTGTAGCATGTAACACACCAAATAATTCTAAAAGACTATTAGCTAGAACATGCCACTATTTTATAGAGAATCAAGATTCTAAAAAATCACCTGTCAGAACTATAACATCGGCTAAGACAAGAATCACCTGCACGTACATCTTCTCCTGAGTAAAGAGTAACAGAGCTGTGAAGAAGATGCCTGGGTCCCCTTCTCTCATAACTGTCAGAAGATTACTATGATTATACAAGTAAATAATTCCTGGAAGTCATATATCTTAAGCATCTTGTGGGGAAAAATATGGGAGATACAGATGTTTTTCAATGAGTTATGGTTCTCCTTCCACATTGCTTCAACACACAACACATTTTACTATTCTTCTACCTTTGCTTACAAGGTCGCTTGTTCTAATTACCTCCCTAACAGCCATGTCTCCATACCAGTCATATCTACTTTCAAAGACCTACCTGTTCTTCCAGGAAACAATGAAATTCCAAATGCCAGGAAAAGTCACATGTTCATTACAATAAGAAATTATGTTCTACTGAACAACCATAGTGTTCACTATAATCTACCTTCAAATCAGCACATCCCTCTGGGCCAGAGATGTCATGCCTTCTCACCACATAAAGCTCCAGATGATAGCTTCTTCTGAAAGAATTCCCTTCATTCAAAAATAAAGGAAATCAGAAAGAAAATGTATGCAAAGATACTACAAGACAATGAATCTCCTACATCTCTAAAGCCGATCTCAAAGCAGAGCAGAAAGAAGTAATGGTCAGAAAACAGGAGGAGGTAAAGTATAAGCTGGCACTGTTCACAAAATATGTTGAATAGCAAAATAAACAAGAATGAAGACCACATTGGAAGCAGCGAACCGGGAAATTGATATTGTTGGAAGCACAGTAAAGACCTAGGAGGACAGGATCCAAAAAATAACATTGTCAGCAAATACATAATGCTTAAATGGGCCTGGAACTATTTTAAGTATTTTATATGCATTGTCTTGCTTAATGTTTGCTGTAACCCTGTGAAGTAGGTAGGTACTATTATTAATCACCTGTACAAGAATAAAACAAAAGTATTTAAATAACTCACCAAAGTTAGAAACTAGAATTCCAATTCAAGAAGCCTGAATTGAGAGTTGACACTTTTAATCATTATGCTGTCTTTCAGGCGGGGGGAGAAATATGTATCCAACAAAGATTTATGAAAGATAAGTTGAGAAAAAAATGATAGGTATGAAGTCAGGAGAAATACAATACATGCATGATTGGCATTTCAGAAAAAAATATGAATAAAACATTTATAGATATTGTTCAAGAAAATTTTCCCAAAATAAAAGGTAACTTGGCTATTTATCTTGAAAGCATGCCCCACGTGAGAGAAAATAATTGGAATAATGCTCAAATATGAGATATATGCCCATAAATTTATAAACATTAAAAGTCCTTGGGGCATTTGACAGAAAACAAGTCCTCTACACAGAAGAAATCTCCGGCAAGCTAATCAGTTCTTCTTTATAATATTTAGTAATGAAAGCTACCAGAACTTTGCCTATAATATCCTCAAGAATATAGAGATCCAAGGGTTTTGTACTAAGCCAAACTGTCTTTTCAGTAAAAGGCAACAGAGAGTATTTTTAGATGTAGACAGAAATGAAGAAAATATACATCCCATAAGTAGCATATTTCCATGAGCAGATACTAAAGGATAAATCTTAACTAGTCAAGAAAAATATAGAGAAACTGATAAAAGATGTCAGCCAAGCCCTTCTTCTCTGTATGGACTGGATGCCACAACACCTACTTTTGTATGAATTGATATCTAAAGTTTGATCCACAATCCCCAGATAACACTTGACTAAAAAACATTATTATGGTTCACCAGAATCCCCTGCCTTCTCCTTTGGGTCAGGAGGAAGGATTACACATCCATGATGCAGTTAGGTTAGTCGATGTGACTTGCTTTGGTATTGCAAATAGAAGTGAAATGCCTTGTTTCTAAGGGGAAATACTTAACAGCCAGAGCTGACAATTTTTCTCCTATTTCCTGTCAAAGGGTGAAAACACATGTTCCCGGTGGTGTATGCTTCAAGGACCCAAGACACGGTGTGAGAGGAACATGGAACAGGGTCTTCCACAACTCACGGTAGATGGGAAATGTGGGCAAGGCATACAGTCCTGTGGTTTTAAGTTAAGTTTCAGGGTTGTTGGCTGGGAATTGTTTTAGTCAGAATGCATATAACTAAGCAGGACCAGAAACCTCAATGCACGTGAACAAAATGAATACATAGGATTACACATTTACAATTTTGTAATCTCCCTTCACACTTCTTTCCTTTCACTTTTGTAAACCTCCTAATAGAATCTTCGCAATGCATTAAATATAGCTGTTGTAGAAGAATGAAACAAGACCACTCTCTTGCACCATACACAAAGATAAACTCAAAATGGATGAAAGATCTTAATGTGAGACAAGATTCCATCAAAATCCTAGAGGAGAACACAAGCAACACCCTTTTTGAACTTGGCCACAGTAACTTCTTGCAAGATTCATCCATGAAGGCAAGAGAAACAAAAGCAAAAATGAACTATTGGGACTTCATCAAGATAAGAAGCTTTTGCACAGCAAAAGATACCATCAACAAAACTCAAAGACAACCTACAGAATGAGAGAAGATATTTGCAAATAACATGTCAGATAAAGGGCTAGTATCCAAGATCTATAAAGAACTTATTAAACTCAACAGCAAAGAAACAAACAATCCAATCATGAAATGGGCAAAAGACATGAACAGAAATCTCACAGAGGAAGACATAGACATGGCCAACAAGCACATAAGAAAATGTTCTGCATCACTTGCCATCAGGGAGATACAAATCAAAACCACAATGAGATACCACCTCACCCCAGTCAGAATGGGGAAAATTAGCAAAGCAGGAAACCACAAATGTTGGAGAGGATGTGGAGAAAAAGGAACCCTCTTACACTGTTGGTGGGAATGTGAACTGGTGCAGCCACTCTGGAAAACTGTGTGGAGGTTCCTCAAACAGTTAAAAATATACCTGCCCTACAACCCAGCAATTGCACTGCTGGGGATTTACCCCAAAGATACAGATACAGTGAAACGCCGGGACCCCTGCACCCTAATGCTCATAGCAGCAATGTCCACAATAGCCAAACTGTGGAAGGAGCCTTGGTGTTCATCGAAAGATGAATGGATAAAGAAGATGCGGTTCATGTATACAATGGAATATTCCTCAGCCATTAGAAACGACAAATACCCACCATGTGCTTCGACGTGGATAGAACTGGAGGGTATTATGCTGAGTGAAACAAGTCAATTGGAGAAGGACAAACATTATATGGTCTCATTCATTTGGGGAATGTAAAAATAGTGAAAGGGAATGAAGGGGAAAGGCGAAAAAATGAGTGTGAAATGCCAGAAAGGGAGACAGAACATGAAAGACTCCTAACTCTGGGAAACAAACTAGGGGTGATGGAAGGGGAGGTGGGTGGGAGGGGTGGGGGTGACTGGGTGATGGGCATTGAGGTGGGCACTTGACGGGATGAGCACTGGGTGTTATTCTGTATGTTGGCAAATTGAACACCAATAAAAAATAAATTTATGAAAAAAATATAGCTATTGGAAAAACATATCCCCTTCCTTTCATACTCATGTTCAATTATATTATATTATGCCTAATTAAATTACATAATTACACTAACAAATATAATGTTCATTAGTAACACACAGAACTATTGGTAGACAGATGGTGGAGTGGAGGGGTGGGGCCACGCCGTGATAAACCTACTGGTAAATTATCAGCAGGTAGTGAGTGGCTGCTAGCATGTTTGCAAAGGGAAGGGAAGTTGATGAATTAGTTAAATTAAAGTTGGTTAAGATAGTTTCTGTTATAAATATTCACTCAATATAATACTCTGTAGCCATTTTTAAGATATAGATATATTCTGTGTATATGTACTATATATGTGTATATTAATATGTACACACATGTGGCATTAGATTGTGTGTGTATATGTGTGCATACACACACATAAGACTGTCTAATGGTTATTTTCCACAATGGTATTGGGGAATCAGGGGGAAATAAAAAAAATATCTTTGGCTTTTTAGAAAATTTTTATTTACCCCAAAATACTTCTATAGAATAAAAAATCTTTAAAATATTTTTAACAACAGAAGAGTCCTCAAAAATGCCACGCAGGATCAGATTGCATAGCACTGTCGATCTTCTGGAATCTCAAATCATCACTGGAATGATGCTTTTTGGTTAAAGATTGAAATAGTACTTCTTTTGCTATATGGAGCATATTCTAGTCACGGGAGATATTTAATGAATGTATATTGATTGCTCTTTATTGAAAAACTAGTATCATTGACTGGAGAAGGAGAGTCTTCAATGAAGTAGAAAGTAAAAGAAAACATTTTTAGGACAATTTCTGGATTTTTAAATTTTTAATAGAAGTGTTTGTTTTTTACTGCCTGCTGTGTTATTTATCAAATTTGTTTTCCACTCCTTGCCTGACTCCGTGAAATAAGCACTAATGTGGAAATCCGAAGACCTGGAGCTGAGGGGAGGCCAGTCTTTCACCTGCAAGTGTTGCAATTTTTCCCCAGAAAATAGTTGAACCAGATTATGCAGACAACCTCCTTTAGTGCGAAAATACACAGTTGAATTCAAATCAACATTTGTTCTCCGCCTGAGTCATGTCTGGATTGTTTGAAGGGAAACTTCTTTTTCTTCTGTATTTATTTTTGCTTAAAATTGTGGTCAGAGACAATTTTTCATCTTGTTTTTCATCTGCTTTCTTTCCAAGTGTGGACACTGACATTGATGGTTTGGTGCTGAGTGAAACAGCTACATTCCTATTCTTTTTCAAATCTTTCTTCTTTTCTCCATGGTCTAAAACCCTGACAGTGACATGGCAAAATTATTTTTTACTGTCAGTTAACTACAGCTTATATTATTCTGGCTCTTACCATCTTGTGATATTAGTCATAGGAAATTAATACATCCAGAAAAGGGTTTTTATTTAACCTGAAAATGATTTGGAAATTGCATTCTCCTATTGTTGTACTATTATGTGCTTCTCCCCCCACCCCAGTATGATTTCTCTCAACGCACTTCTTTTTTTCAATTTTTTTTAATGCACTTTATTTGAAATGTTTTAAACACAACTAATTACGTGGTCAACAGCAAATTTCTCATCCTGTATCAGCCACTCATAGGATACTTTAAGTAAAAGGTTTTATTAATTTCTAAAAGTATTTGTATCATATCTACCTTTTCATATTAAGATAGATCATAAAAATATGTTGAAATACCAAATCTCATTCGAGATAAATTCTGTGTATCAGTGCTTGGATATATTTGGTCAGATTATAATAAGAAACTATTCTTTCCCCGGGGTCTCTGAAGCAGCCATGAGGGTTTTCTTCATTTATCAATATTTGAACCTGACATTTGGAGGTTAAGCATTCACAAAGAAATACTCATGACCTAGATTTCACGTCCCTCCTCTGTCAATTAAGCAACTTTTAAATGGGAAAAGAAGCCAGGTAAAAAAAAGCCAGTAGTTGCTATTAAATTTTTACCTGATGGACTTGGGTGGTTTCAATAAATAAAGGTTAGAGAATGTCTATAATTCCTCCTCTTTTGGGTTGTGGTGGTAAATGAATTTTATAATCTGCAAAAAGATTTCAGGCATTTCATTTCATTTCATTTCTATTTTTACCAAATATTGGGGGGACTTGTAATTTTTGTATATTGATAATATTTAGAGAGCTACATCAGGATGTATTTTTCCCCCATTTGTTATGCATTTACCTCATTGTGGTTTCTACAGACAACATTTTTTGTGCAAGTGGATATGATATAGTAAACTCTGGATTGGGGTTCAGAATGCCTCTGTTCAGGGGCTATTTCTAGATGCATTTACCATGAAAACTTAGACAAATTACTTATCCTTTCTAAATTTCAGCTTTTTAATCTGAAAAGCTAGTATGATATAAGTCTTGGATTAAAGAGAAAAATTCACACTCACACAAATTCATAGGATTAGATGCACAGTATTAAACACAGGACAAGATGTTATGTTTTTTTGTTTTTGTTTTTGTTTTTGTTTTTGAGCAGAAAGTGGGGTGGTGAAGGAGAGATAATCGTAAGCAGACTCTGTGGACCCAGGCATGGGGCTCAAAACAAGGACTCTGAGATCATGACCTGAGCCAAAACCAAGAGTCAGATGCTTAATCAACTGAGCTACCCAGGTGCTCCATGTTATGCTACTTTAAAGATAAAATATTTATAATTCTAAAAATTCAATAGGCCTATAAAAATGAATATTTGCTACATGATCATCCTATCAAGATACCTCCAGAGGTGATTTTTCATGGTGCAACAGTTGTGCATTGCAATTTTTCACCTGTCCTTACTCTGAGATGGTGGTAGGCAGATTAATACCCCTACCTTCCCCCTAAAATGTCCATGCCCTGATCCCTGGAACCTTTCAGTATGTTACATTACACGGCAAAGAGACTTGAAGATGTAATTATGATGATGGATGTTAAAATAGGCAAAGTATCCTGGATTTCTCAGATGGGTTGGATCTAATCACATGAGCCATTGAAAGAAGAGAGCTCTCTAGCTGGCAGCAAGAGAGATGCAGCTGAAGAAGTCACAAAGATTCCAAGTGTGAGTACGATTCCAAGTGCCTTTGCAGTTCTGAGGTTAGGTGCTAAACATGTCGACCAGGGGAAGACCTCTGAGAACTAAGATCCGGCCCAGTAGATGACTAGCAAGGAAGCAGGGACCTCAGTTCCTCCAGGACAGGAGCTGGACTCTACAGACATCCTCACTGAACATAGAAGGAGATTTTCCACAGAGGCTTCAGAGAGGAGCCCAGTGGGCCAACACCTAAGTTGCAGAGCCGGACCACCCCAGGATGAGCCAGGAGGCACTTCCTGCCCCAGGATGGGCAGGGAGCTGTCCAAGGCAATACAACGCACTGCCTCGCCCACCACCGACAGTCTGCAAACCAATAACCTGAGTAGAGAATGTTTGTGGAACACACATTTAATAAAACTAAAACCTCTGAGGAGTAGAGTCCATGTGGCCTATGCAAAAAATCTGGGATCAGCCCAGAGGAATGAAAGTCTTCCTTTTTGAGTTTTAGGGCTATTTTAAATAAAGCTGCCCCTTCACTCCGCAGAGATTTGCAAGTGGCCTTTCACTGGCTGAATCAATCTTTGCAGGATCCCTGCATTTTTGGAAATGATGTATTGGGCTTCTCTGCAGGGCCAGATGTTGATGTGGACTTTTGTTGGACTGGAGATTATAGAGACTCTCCATATAAAAGTGTCCACTCTGGATTTCATTAGGAAACAAATGAGCTATGGCCAGTCCTGAGGTTTACACAGGGACCCGGGCTCAAAGCACAGCTGTTTCCTTCCCGTTTCCAGATCAGAAATAAACAGCGTTGCTCGAAATTGACCAGGTCCCCTGTCTACCCCCTACTGGTCACAGGCCACCCTTTGATTTCAGCTGGTCCCCAGCTGTCCCTGCATCCTGCCTCCTTCACCCTCACCTGCCTCCCTCACAACCCACCTCGCTTAGGAGAGATTAGGACCAAGAGACAGGGTAGCTGGCAGTCCATTTCAATCAGAATTAATGTGACTTCGTCTCCTGCTGGCCAAGACCCCAAAACTCCAGTTGTCGAGTGGATTACATTTGTGAAAACATTTTACTGAATTTGGCAACTCGTTTTCATGTCCCCCACAGCGGATTCAAATTCTCATTCAGAGAGGGTTGTCCGAGGCATTTTTTGATTGGACTGCATATAGCAGTGAATCACTATGGGGGACAAACACTCTTATTTTTCATCCTGCCTCCAGGGTCCTCGAACTCCCCTTCTCTGGGTAATACACAGACTGAACTCTCCAAAGAAGCACTTAAGTTTCAGTCATTCTAAATTTATTGCCTTTTTAATTTTATAGCATTTTTTTTTTGCTCGGTGTACTATGCATAGTTTCAGTGTTGGCAGTTTGAATGTCTACCAGGACACACATCCAAAAATCCAGTCCTGGTGGCAATCGATTAACAAGAGCCTTTTGCAAGAGTCATTAACCTCTGCATTTTATTCTTTCTCAGCAACGTGGTTCTAAAAAAAGACAGGGTGAATGGAAAACCTTTAATGTGAGGCCTGTGGGTGTCCATTTACTTCTCCGCTAAAAATTTGTATTTTTAATCAAACCTTTCAAAATGTTTCCTTCTCTGCCATAGATCAATAGTCTCCTACAAGAAGTGGGTACACTTTTTTCTCATAAGCACAATAAGACGCTGTGCAATTATCGATGCTACGGTCCAAGAGCTGAACAGAAGGTAGCTGACTAGAATCGGCTGTGCTCAATCATGACAGTTCTGTTTCCCGAAGTCCTCCAACAGTTTGATTAGAATTGCTCTTTCTTACCCCTTCCCTTATCTACTTAAAGCCTATCGAAATCTAACAGTGCCTCTCAAACCTTAGCTTGCATGTGACTCCCTCTGGGATGATGTCACGATTCGGATTCTGATTTAGTAATTCTCTGGGGGAGGGCTGAGTGTCTGCATGCCTAACCATCTCCCGGGGGAGGCCCTGGCACTTCAGGGCTACACTTTGAGGAACACAGCTCTAGTTCGTGTGTGAAGGACACTGCGTAGAGACCCAGGCCAGTCTGGTGCTGCCATTCACCAGCCCAGTGACCCTAGGTAGTCTATTGCCTCCATGCTCGTTTACTCACATGTAGTATTAAGTATCTAAAAATTTTGCAGGCAGGATAACAAGGAAAAATATAGGTAAAGCCGTTGGCAGCATGCTCTGCCTACAGGAAACACTACATAATGGAGAGTTTTAATGCTATTTTTTAATCTTCCCTTCACCTAACTCTTGTATGGACCACATTTTTATCCATTTATTTTTATTTATTTACTTTTTTTTAAAGATTTTACCTATTTTTTCATGAGAGACACACAGAGAGAGGCAGAGACATAGGCAGAGGGAGAAGCAGTTTCCCTGCGGGGAGCCCGATACAGGACTCAATCCCAGGACCCTGGGATCACGACCTGAGCTGAAGGTGGATGCTCAACCTCTGAGCCACCCAGGTGCCCCTTTTTTTATCCACTTACTCAGAAAAGCGGAGACAGGAAACAGCATCCAGAGCCTGGATTGAGGCATTCCTATAACAGAGGAATGTCACTGGACAACGATCTGCTAACCAGAGAATAATGGGGCAGTTGGAGTCTAAGCAGTGGGACTGTCATGCTCCTCCTCTGCAGGGAGGTAAGCAAGTCTAGTGGGGTCATTAGGAAAGATGGCATGAACAAAGAGTGTCTAGTCCTGAAAATAGTGGTAAGAAGGCCCGGCATCCAGAGACACCTGTGTTTTGGATGGCTGTTTCTGGGCAGGCGCATTCCAGGGTGGAGGTCACATTTGAGGTTACCCTGGGACAGATAAGACTGGTCCCGTGGTGCTCCTTCCAACATTGCCTTTATGGAATGAGTACTGCTGACCCACTTTCACGCGTCATGTCTCCCTCTTCATTATTTATTACTCATTTGCATTTTTGGTCTTGCCTCATCCTTACACTTCTCCTGTGAGAGAAGAGGCAGTGTTTTGATTTTCATAAGGACAATGAGATTTCGAGTGGCCTGGAAACCTCTAGTACACAGCGGAGCTGGATGCTCACAGACCTCCCTCCTCCAGGGCCAGGGTGCTCCAGGGTGCTATGGGGTGGTCCCATAGCTAGAGAAAACTGGAAATGTCTCACAGATGCGATGCTCAAAGTTCACGGCAGACTAGATTGCAGTGGGAAATTCTCTGTGACTATGTTTATGTGAAGCAAATTTATGTGGCCTCAATCTCTTTCTATTTCCTTTTTTAAAACAGGAGGGAAAAAATAAATGCAGAAAGGAAAGTGAGCTGAATGCCAGTTAATATTGTGGGCAAAGCATTTATAACAGGAAGTGCCAACCATGACGGCAGGTGGAAATCCCCAGATTGTCAAAGCACTCAATTTTTTTTTTTTTTTTTTTAATGTTGGGAAAAAGAGGAACGGATAGCAGAGAAAAGAACATAAAGCCAGTGCCTTGGAGATCACCCCCTGCCCATCGACCCATTCTCCATGTAAGTAAGTGAGGCAGGTGGCGTGGTCTGGCCACGTTGGGAACCCTAGTTCCTCTCTCTCTTCCTGCATCCCTCCTGCCTTCTTTGCTTTCATTCTCAAGGGCAGGATTAAACCCCAAACCCAGGGCAGCCAGCAACGGATATGTTCTGTGCCTTCGGTAGTGGAACACGTTAGCTGTTTTTGCTGCTTGTCTGTTACACAAGATTCCTCCTCTCATTTCTCTTGATAATTAACCCTGACTGTAGGAAGGGGCGTGCTGCTTCGCCTGGGCCTCTTACGGGGCTGCATGTTGCTCTTATTAGGTTGAGGATGAATTATGTGACCCAAACTAGCTAATTGGATTTTCTCACTGAGGTTGCTCTGAGCAAAATGGGAGACAACGAGCTCCAAGAGTGAGGAACCCTGGTATGAAGGGTGAGCAGACAGCTTTGCTGGAGGCAGGGCAGTGTCACTGAGGCGCCGTGCCTGGGACACCTCCTCCTCTGGGGTAGAGGAGCCACTGGCTATGTTAGTTATCTGAGCTGCATCCTGGTTATTGGTAAACTACTCTAACCGATGAGCCAATGGCACTTGAGACAGACACCAGAGTACCTGATTTTTAAGAGCTTTTGTCAAAGCTCCAAGGCCTCTTTATGGTCTGTGCTGCAGGCTCAAGTCAGCACCTTCTCACCAAATATATCCCCACCTGCTTCTATCATCTTGTATCGTGCATGAAACCATCAGGTTTTATACTGACAGTGGACTATGTCTCCCTGCTAGACCAGCACCATCCAGAGTAGCATGCTTCTAGTTATTTTCAGAAGTACATTTTGAACGGGTAAAATAAAGCCCAGGGGACTAGCAAATGTGGGTAGACAAAAAAATGTATGGAAGCATTTGGAATATAGGATATATTAAGAAGAGCATCTTTTCTCAGAGAGTGCCATCTTTTTCTCTAGAGACACTCTATATAGAATGAAATTAATGACACCTGTCAGGGTAGAAGAAATTCGTTGAGGGAGTAGAGGTGTCCCCCCAAACCCAAGGGATCAGCAAATAAAGGGTCCCCAAAGATTAACTTTGCTTTCTTTATTTGCCCAGAACACATTCCCATTTTAGGCCCGTAAATATATTTTTATATTTATTTTGACTCTTACTGAGTATCATTTAACAGTATCTAAGCAGACATAGAAAAGGAAGCAATGTCTTGAAAATTTGAGCTCATGTGAGTAACTTTAAAAAAACACTTTTATATTGGAAAATTCAACTTTATTGTGCGAAATATGTTTTACCTGTTTTATTGTGGTGAGTCTAAATGGCTTTATCTAAGGGTTAAATCGATGCTGTTCAAGGAAGGCGGATGCACTTTTGTTAATACGCGTCATTTGCTATTATGGTGAGGTAGAGACTTCATTGGTTTTAGTCCTACAAAATGGGCACTATATAGGGTTTGAAATTTGCTAAATTCCTCAATTTAGTTTAAAATATTAATTTGGCTATCATTAAATATATGTCTTTTGGTTGGACAATTTTTATATCTTTAATGAGTTTAATTAAAATTGCATAATGGATTTATCCATGTGAAATTCCTGTTTTTCATTAAGACCAAACTTGCAGGGAAAAAGGACATATGGTCATTTAGAACTAATTCAGTGAAATAAAGGAGGGTTTACATTTCCCTAATTTAAGTGAAAAGACCACTCACTAGCCCCACAAATGCACACATACACACCTGGAACATACACACACACTTGTACACACAGACAGGCACAACTTAGCTAGGAAAATGGAGTTGTCTAATTCTTTTTTTATTCTCATTAGTCAGGCGTTCCTTTTCCATTCACAGTGTTTATTTGCTCCTTTTCCCTCCTTAAACGTGTGTGTGTGTGTGTGTGTGTAAGATAGTGTGTACATAGTTGTAGCTAAAATGGACAATAGCTAAAGAATGTGCCCAGACAGGAGAAATTAAGTGGATGCATTGTTTTTAGGGCCATTTAAGCTAGGTGAAGTAGTTGTGGATAGCTCAAAATCCTCCTTACCTCGGCATTGTTTTTCCAATGGAAGTATAGCTATTATTAGAGCAAAGTACTACAAATAGTAAGATGTTATTCACTCTGTCATATGTTGAAAAAGAGAAAAAGGTACTTTAGCTGTGTTCTCCAGAGTATTCCTGGGCTCTCTTGAAAAAGCAGATGGAGGGGAGAAAGAAGTAAGGGAGTGCCCCCAGAAGAGGGCTTTAAGGGTGGGTTCTGGGGCAGATGGAGGATAGGTTGAAGAGTTGGGGGTCTGTGAGAAAACCCTCTGACACAGCTTTAGGAGATCTTGAAATTGGAGGCAAGAGAAAAGTATTTTGAAGCATTGCAATAGCCTATGAACTGGATCTTTTTCAGTGTTCTTCCAAAAAACACAAATATTAAGTTTCTACTTTAAAAATCATTTTTAATTGATGGACTCTCTTTGAAACTGTGTGAAAAAGGCCCTGGCTTATATTTGGATATTTTACTTTTATGTGTAGTTTTTGCTTTTGTTCTTGTGATTTTGATTCTTTATATGGTAGAAGAAAAAAATGGAGGTCATTTTACAACGTTAAAGATATTATATTTTAAGGCTTATTAAAAGTATTTACATCGTCTTTTCTATTGCTCCAGCGTTCTTTTAAAGTTTTTATTATGATCACTGGGTGTTCATCACAACAAGTGCACTCCTTAATCCCCATCACTTATTTCCCTCAACTCCTCCCCTCCAGCAATCATCAGTTTGTTCTCTGTAGCTAATATTCTGTTTTTTTGGTTTCTCAATCTCTCTCTCTCTGTCTCCTCTGTTCATTTGTTTTGTTTCTTAAAGTCTGCATACGAGTGAAATCATATTTGTCTTTCTGTGACTGAATTTCACTTTGTATGATACTCTCTAGCTCCGCCCATGTCATTGCAAATGGCAAGATTTCATTCTTTTTATGGCTGAATAATATTCCTGTGTGTGTACCACATCTTCTTTATCCATTCATCTATTGTTGGACATGTGGGCTGCTTCCATATCTTGGCTATTGTAAATAATGTTGCTTTAAACACAGGAGAGGATGTATCCCTTTGAAGCAGTGTGTTCGAATTTTTTGGGGTAAATACCCAGTAGTGTAATTGGTGGATCATAGGGCAGTTCTATTTTTATCTTTTTGAGGAACCTCTATTCTGATTTGCACAGTAGCCTCACCAGTTTGCATTCCCACCAACAGTGCAAGAGGCTTCCTTTTTCCCCACATCCTCACCGACCCCTCTTGTTTCATGTGTTGTTCATTTAGCCATTCTGACAGGTGTGAGGTGATATCTCCTTGTAGTTTTGATTTGCATTTTCCTGATGAAAACTTATGTTGAGCATCTTTTCCTGTGTCTGCTGGCCATTTTGTATGTCTTTTGGAGAAATGTCTGTGTCTTCTGCCCATTTTTAAATTGGATGATTTGTTTTTGGAATGTTGAGTTGTAGAAGTTCTTTATATATTTTAGATAATAATGTTTTATCAGATATGTCATTTACAAACATCTTCTTCCATTCAGAAGGTTGCTTTTTAGTTTTGTTGACTGTTTCTTTGGCTGCACAGAAGATTTCATTTTGATGCAGTCCCAAAAGTTCATTTTTGCTTTGGTTTCTCTTGACCTGGCTTGAAAAAAGTTGCTACAGCCAATGTCAGAGAGATTACTACCTGTGCTCTTTTCTGAGAGTTTTATAGTTTTAGGTGTCATATTCAGGTCTTTAATCCATTTGAAGTTTACTTGTGTGGATTGCATAATCAAATGGTCCTGTTTCATTCTTTTGTATGTTGCTGACCAGTTTTTTCAACACCATTTGTTGAAGACTGCTTTTTCTCATTGGATGCATCTTTCCCGCTTTGTTGAAGATTGACCATACAACTGTGGGTTTATTTCTGGATTTTCTATTCTATTCTTTTGCTCTATGCATCTATTTTTGTGCCACTACCACCCTGATTTGATTACTATAGCTTTGTAATACAACTTAAGTCTGGAATTATGATGCCTCCAGCTCTGCTTTCTTTTTCAAGATTGCCTTGGCTCTTCAGGGTCTTTTGTGATTACACACAAATTTTAGCGTTGTTTGTTCTAGCTCTGTGAAAAATGCTGGTGGTATTTTGATAGAGATTGCATTAAATGTGTAGATTGTTTTGGGTAGTAGAGGCATTTCAACAATATTTGTTCTTCCAAATGAGTGTGGATTGTCTTTCCATTTCTTTGTACCATCTTCAACTTCTTTCATCAGTGTTTTATAGTTTTTAGAGTACAGGTCTTTCACCTCTTTGATTAGGTTTATTCCCAGGTATCTTATTATTTGTGGTGTAATTGTAATGGGATTGTTGTCTTAATTTATGCTTCTACTGATTCATCATTGGTGTATAGAAATGCAACAAATTTCTGCAGTGTGATTTTGTATCCTGTGACTCTACTGAATTCATTTATTATTTCTAGTGTTTTTTGGTGAAGTCTTTTGGGTTTTATATATATAGTAACATGTCATTGGAAAATAATGAAAATGTTACTTTTACCTTACTGATTTGGATGTCTCTTATTTCTTTCTGCTCTCTGATTGCTATGGATAAGCCTTCCAGAACTATGTTGATTAAAAGTAATAAGAGTGGACATCCTTGTCTTGATCCTGACCTTAAAGGAAGGGCTCTCAGCTTTTTTCCATTGAGGATGATATCAGTTGTGGGTTTTTCATGTATAGCCTTGATTTTGTTAGTTATGTTCTCTCAAAACCTACTTTGTTGAGGGTTTTTATCATGAATAAATGTTGTACTTTGTCAAATGCCTTTTCTGTATCTATTGAAATGATCATATGGTTCTTATCCTACCTCTTATTGATGTGATATATTACACTGATTCATTTGCAAATATTGAACCACACTTGCAACCCAGGAACAAATCATGATCATGGTGAATGATTTTTTAAAATGTATTTAATGTTGGGCTTGGTTTGCTGGGACTTTGGTAGGGATTTTTGCATGTACATTCATAAGAGCTATTGGTCTGTAATTCCCCTTTATTTTTTATTTTTTTTGTTGTTGTTGTTGGTGTCTTTATTTGGTTTTGGTATCAGTATAATGCTGGCTTTGTTGAATAAATTTGGAAGCTTTCCTTCCCTTCTATTTTTTGGGATGAGTTTGAGAAGAATAGATATTAAAGTCTTCTTTAAATGTATGGTAGATTTTGCCTGTGAAGCCATCTGGTCCTGGGCTTTTGTTTTGGGGGAGTTTTTTTGATTACCGATTCAATTTCTTTGCTGGTAATTGGTCTGTTCAAATTTTCTATTTCTTGTTTCAGTTTTGGTAGGTTATATGTTTCTAGGAACTTATCCATTTCTTGTGGGTCATCTATTACTCAAGATTTAAAAAGGAGAATTGTTCATCTTTCATCTGTGAATCTCTCAGTCAACTCTTTTCCCTTAGCTGGAGAATAGCTATTTGCATGCAAAATGCTTCAGGAAAAGGCAGATTTACAAATACCCACCATTTGCTTCAACGTGGATGGAACTGGAGGGTATTATGCTGAGTGAAGTAAGTCAGTCGGAGAAGGACAAACATTATATGTTCTCATTCATTTGGGGAATATAAATAATAGTGAAAGGGAAAATAAGGGAAGGGAGAAGAAATGTGTGGGAAATATCAGAAAGGGAGACAGAACGTAAAGACTGCTAACTCTGGGAAACGAACTAGGGGTGGTAGAAGGGGAGGAGGGCGGGGGGTGGGAGTGAATGGGTGACGGGCACTGGGTGTTATTCTGTATGTTAGTAAATTGAACACCAATAAAAAAAAAATAAAAAAAAAAAATAAAAAAAAAAAAAAAAGCAGCCTGGGAAGCCTACCTGCTCCCAGGATCACCACTTCCATTGGACTTCCTTCTGATGCACCATCTAGGCCTCCTCCATGATTCTTTCTCTTCACTCACTGCTTCTAGAACTCTCCATCTGCACTGTTTAAACTTTGACAACATAATATCTGTCTCCAGTTCTCCCCTAAAACTGCTCCAAAGTCCACGTTCCCTTGTTCTCATTGTCTTTTAACTCCACATGCTTGACACTCCTCCTTGAGCTTTGTACTTCCCCTTCACTATTTCCTGTTCCCTCTTCCTTTCTCAAAATGAATGTGACTGCTTTCTATGATTCTGTCCCCCATTTCTGCTGTTCTACCACCCCCCACGCCCCTCACTCCTCATCTCCCACCATGGCCCATTGGCATGCCTGCCACATTCATACCTCGAGGTGTGAATGATTAATATCTTGAGTGAGTCATTCACATATTCACTTGTTCAAATGCCTTACTGAAAACTTTCTCAGGGTCAGCCACTGGGATAGACACTGGTCATACAGAGATGAAGGATGTATCCTTGGAAATAAACAATTCAATTAGTATAATAAGAGCCAAGTTAGGAATTTCCCTTCTGGGCCCCCTATCAACTTCTTTCTTTTATTTTAGTCTACCTGTATTTTTCTACTTATTATTTATTCCCATTTTAAGAGATGCTGCTCTTTATTTCTCAATATATTTCTTGTAATTTTAAGGCCATGATTGATTTGAAGGTGGCATGACATTGTGATCAATTGTAGCAGTGAATACTTGATCCTGTTTTTAAGTTTAATTTACATTCTTTGGTTTTTATATCAGTCACAGGGAAGAATTTACCTAGTTTATGATTGTTTAAATAATATAAATCATAAGCTTAGACTCCTGAAAAAAAACTTTCAAGTTAGATATCAAATAAACAATGACTCAGCATTATGATTGCAGATGCTCAGTCATTTATTAATTATATCAGTAAATTTCCTGTCATTACTTTCATCCACTAGATTGTGCTTTCTTTTATCAAAATTCTGACTCTCAGCCTCCCCACATGAGTCATTTTGTGATTATAAAATTAGTAAATGGTTAATCATATCCTGTTGGCATAAATTCTTGATTTAGTGGAGGAACTCAAAAACTCAATATGGTAGAGCTTCACAACCATGTTATACAAATTTGCAATCGAGCAGCCAATTTTGAAAATATTCCTGATTTGCTACAATGTGCTATTTAAAATGAAAAATCTCTATTCTTCCTCAAGTATGTTAATGCAAGAAATTCGAAATAATCTGATCTGGCATGTTAAGGGTATGTCATTCAGACCAATATACCTGTGTTGGTCAATGAAGTCCAACTCTTAGAATATTATGATGATCCTGAATATGTATTTCATGCCCAAGAAGAAAGGCTTTAACATACTTTTTACATTTATCTTGGTTTTCTCGGATACAAAATTGAAATCATCTGAGTCCGGTTTAAAATTCAATAGAAAATTACAAGTGTCTGATTCCTACAAAAGTATTTTTTTATGTGTCTTTCAAAATTATAAATTTCTATACATTTCAAGGAAGATTTTTCAGGTATCATAAAAATCACTATGCAGAATTTGATTTTGCAATAATTTTAGAAGAAATTAAGGCAGATTTTTTTTTTTTAATTTTTGGACACTGGATATTGCTGTGTCATCTTTAAAGCAAAATGTAATCTTTATTTCCAGCCCCAAAATGTAGAAAATATCTAAGAATAATAGAAAAGCATTCCCACACGTAGCGAAACAGCAGTTTTTCTCACTATAGTCACAGAATGAGTTTCCTTTGGAGAGAAGAAGTGATGTTTTGTCCTTGGGGCACCTGCATTGCTGGCTGATTGTTGTAAGTCTATTTAGGATCTAAGGTGTGCCAAGACTCTATTTTTCTTTTTCTTTTCTTTTTTTTAATCAAAGATCAGATCAGAATTTCAAAGGAAACATAGAACACCTGTTTATGCCCACCTCTCCATGACTTGAGGTCTGTTTCAGTTCAGTGCTATGTAATTTGGAGGTTAAGTATTACCAAACCCATTTGGTTCTTAGAGTTGGAGAGAGTGGCTATGACTCTATTTTTTAATCTGATATTTGATTTTTATTCTCAATTTATCCTATGCCTTCTTAGGGTATGTATAAGAGGGCTATTTTTTAATGGGGTACTCTGAAATTTCAACAATATTGGCTTTTATTTTTTAAATGATACTTTCTTGTAAAAGTTAATTTGAAGAAATCATTCTTTAAAAAAAAAATTCTGGCTGTATCATGCTGACAGCAAAAAGTAAAAAGCACAGCATTTTGGGCTTAATGGAACTTAGAATCTACAGAAATTCAATAAATGGGATACCCTTAAGACAGATAAGGAAACTGAGGCCAGATAGACTTTTGAAATTAAGTTAATAAGAGTGCAAACAGTTGAGTTGAAAACTGGCTTAGTCTTTGTTTTAGCATTTGCTCCTCAGTCATTTCTCAGTGACTTTCTCTGCCACTCACCATAGCTTTGTTGCCTCTTATTATTATTATTTTATTATTTTCTGAGAGTATGGATATGAGGAAACACCCGGGGGTATTTTCCCCTTGCTCTAAGATACAATCCGTAGTGTTTGGTGTTGGTGCATTCAACAACCATAGCATGAATAAGTCCAGGTCCTGGGCATTTGGATAGGTCTTGAGGAGCACAGAATCATGACCATATTTATTCCCTTTTGAAATCATATGTATGTGGACTAAAAAAATCATTCAAAATATGCTAAGATAATCCCTTTCTACCCTGTGTTGGTCTGTATTTGGTGCTTCTTACTCTTTGAAGAAAGCTTAGCCCAAGAATGCATGAAATGAAGTGTTGCTTCATATGGAGAAGCAGGACAGGGTAGAGGTGGGGCAGAAGCCCTGGATTTTCTGTCTCCCCATTAACAAGTTTCAAGATGCCCAGAACACTCTTACTCCCACACATTACTTCCTACTCTTATGTTTAAAGCAGGACGGATTATGTCTGGGAATGATGCTGCTAGTCCTAAGTTGATGAGCTAGTAAGACCTATAAACCTTAGTTCATAAAGCATCCATGTAGGCTGAAATGATGAGATTTGGAATAATTAAGTAGTCTGGTGTCTGTGAAAATGATTCCCTAAGATGCTCATTATTTCCAACTCTGTTCACCTCAAAGCTAGACAAGAGGGAAGTAGCAGAAGAGTGATAGCAGAAAGGGGTGTGATGGCAGGAACTTTGGGGGTCTTCATGGAGGGACAAATTTGGCAATACTTTCTGAGGAGCAGTGGGACACCCTTGCTGCCAATAACAGCGTGAATGTTCACACGATAGTTGTTGGAATGATCGGCAATAATATTACTGATAGTACTGTGCAGAAAGGGAAAATGCTCCTGGGTGTTTCCCCCTGTCCATACTCTCAGAAGATAAGTAAGTAAATAATGAAAGAACGACAATGGTATGATAAATGTGAGGAGAAAGTGGAGAAATAAATAGGGACCAAGCTAGTTGTTGACTGAGCTGTTCCTTCTCTCCTTAATGAGGTCTTTGTGCCCAGCTGAGCACCAGCTTGGTGAGGACATCCTCCCCTGGAAACACATCCAGTACCTGAAGAGCCTGAAACTCAGTCCAGAGGTGACACTCTCAGCTTCCAAAGGGAAACTGAGGAAGGCTTCTCATGGAAAATGGGGTTTGACCTGGACCTTGAAGAATGGTCCAGAGAAAGATGAGTGTTAAAGAGTACTTTTGATCAATGTGTGCATTATATGGTGACTTGATGACCCTTTGTTAGACTGTGAAGTGGTGGTGGTGGGAACCAGATAGGAAGAGTTTGAGGAGAAAGGGAAGATGGAAACTATGGTCCCTGAAACAGTCACCCCCTTGTGTGTGTACTTAAGGGGCTTCACCATTGCCTCCAGGCATTGAACGGTTTTGTTGTTAATGTGTGTCTCTCACTGGATTGGGAATTATGTGCTACCTGCCTTTCCAGGTGTGCTCAGGGCTTTAGCAGGAGACCTGGCACATACTAGGTGCTCCCTATTTGGCCCTTTATTAAAAAAAAAAAAAAAAGCCAAAACACTACCTCATATTTCTTGGCAGACCAAGCTAGGTAAATTTCCAAAAATAAGCCAGACTCCCATAAACCCAGCTTCCTGCATATGAGGTCCCTTTACCCCTTCTTCCCATCTTTTGCTTACTTTCAGGTTCCCATGTTTCTTTCTGCAGCATACAAAACCCTTTCATCTGATATATTTAATTTTATATGAATATGAACTTTACACAACGTTACCCTTGAGGGATCTTAGTACTACTGGGTAATCTCAGGCTAAGTTCTGGCAGAGGAATTTTAAGCATCCGGGGGTGGGACTTGAAGGTATAATAGGTGAGGGGTTTGAAGCTGTTTCATTGTAGCTGATTGTTTGGGTTCTGGGGATGATATATTCAGGGGAGGCAGGTGCCCCAACCAGGTGTGGCCTTCAGTGAGTGCAAGCTTCAATCCCCATATCACCTTCATTGCTATTCTTCTGAGGCCTGGTCCAGCCCTCCTTTCTGCTGGTTCCCCCTCCCTCACCCCTGGACATTCCCATGAACTTGGTCCACCTCTTCTCTCCCTATGTGCTATTGTCTCTCACCAACCCTGTTTTCACTTTATCAGACATTTCTTGTTGCCTTCCCATCTTTGATCTAACAAAACAATAACTGCCTGTTTGGGAGACGAAAACTGAGTTAAGCAATGCTTAGCTTGAATTTTTTTTTTAATCTATCTTAAGTTTGTAAGCATTTTATTAAACTGTCTGAAACCAGCAATGTTTACATTATTTAAAATTTTCATAAAACTTCTGATCTTGGTTAGGGTTTTCCTCCTCAAGATACATTCAATTTCACCCTAGTGTTTTGCTCTACTTGTCCTGTTTGATGTTATCTGCAGGAATCCCACAAGCTTTGTGGCTGCTGGAGTTGGTTCACTGCCAGGGGTAAACTTCATGTTCACTAGCTATGCTTCCTGGTAAGTAAGAGAAAATGTGGCTTTTGAATTGAAATGAAAAACAGGATAACATCCCACCCTCACAGCTTCACCTTCATGTAATTCCCTATAAACATGACTCAGGCGCATGTGAGCACCTCCATTTCAAGGCAGAGGCAGCATCTGTGGACACTTTCATGCTGAGTCAACTAGGAGGCTGGGGGGAAAATGCAGCTCTTACCTGGCAAACATAATGCAATATAATAAGCTACCGTATGCAAGGGAAGCTTGAAATGTGTTTCTGATATGGTTTTGTTGGAGCTGTAAGCTTATGTTCTCATTTGCAACGGCACGGAAAGAAATACTGTTGGACGTGGGGATGACACACAAAGTAAGGATTACAAAGGGATAAAAAGTGCAGCTGGAGCTTGAAAGACTCCAGTTTCTCCAGCCTGGGCTCTGGATTTGCATTCTGCTCTGCACATGGGCAGCAGGTTCCATCTTAACCACGGCCACGTGGCACTCAGGTTCTTCTATCCGGGTATGTAACTGGAGGAGGAGGAGGCTGTGGATTAGGCTGTGAAGTGTCTTTTTCTACTTTGGGGCATTATTTCAGTCAGAGCTCCTGTCATTTGAAATGCCCGCCTGCTCACCAAAATGTGTGTAAAGCCCTGCTTCTTCATGCTGCTGCGGTGGAGGACTGTGAATGGTGCAGTCCATGCAATTTACTGCAGAGCCATCTAAGAATCATCTTTGTAACTGAAATACAGATAAACATATTTCCTTCCTTTTTAAATCATCCTTGCAAAGCTGTCAATAGAGAAAAGACTGAAGAACCTAACAACCAACAACTATGCGAAAAAGTTTAGCGGAGGAGATATATTTGAAAGTAGCAACAAATCGTTGTGTCTTTAGACTAGTGTATTGATTGACAAGTGTTCCTATAACCCTTTGCATGTCCTTCCAATTATGATACTATAGAACTATCATTCAAGGTACAGGCATTGCCTCCATCCCCAGGGACTTTATAATCAAGTTTGAGATTGTTAAGAACTCACTTTTGCAGAGCATGATGTTGGGGCTGGAAGCCATTTGAGGACTCAGTTATTTTTGCTGTGCCGTGCTTTGGGGGACAGAGTCTGGGTGTGTTAAGTGTGGACTAAGAAAACAATGAACTTGAAAGTCATATTTGCTTTCCTGTATTGAAGGCTTGTCAAGGGTGGTAAAAAAAAAAAAAAAAAAAAAAGCCTTATCTGTATTTTTGGCGGCTAGTGTGGTTCCCTGAGGAATGTTGGTTAATGTTCCTTGACTCTTGTTAATCATTTACCTTCAGAATAACCCTCTGAAGAATTAAGCATTTATACACACATCTGTCTACACAATGTATCTCTAATAACATGAGCCTCAATTCAAATAAACACCAACTTTCCAAAAACACGCTTCACAGCAGACTCTAGGATTCTATCAACCAAAGTTCTGTCACTGACAAACCAAAACACCACAGCTCCTATCATGACCACAGAGCACACTGCTTGATTTTTAGTGTAATTTGAGATACTCAGAGCTCCATGGTCACGATGATCTGGAAATCTTTTAAGACTTAATTTCATCTTTAATTCTATATAATACTTGCTTTTTGTGTCATCTCCAACACTTCAAGTATGAAGCTCCTCTCTGGCTCTTGATGAGTTCTAGACTAGTAGAGGCATCTCGAATCAAGACACTGAGATGGGCACCTGAGTGGCTCAGTGGTTGAGCATCTGTCTTTGGCTCAGGGCTTGAACCCGGGGTCCTGAGTTTGAATCCTGCAATGGGTTCTCCACAGGGAGCCTGGTTCTCCTTCTGCCTATGTCTCTCCCTCTCTCTGTCTCTCTCATGAATAAATAAACAAAACCTTAAAAAAAAAAAGGCACTGAGAGATATAGGGCTACGTAGCGTCAGTTCAACAGCAACGTCTGGTGGAAGCAATGAAAACAGCAGTGTAAGTGGACTGACTGGATTTTCTCATTCTCTCTTTTTGTTTAGTGTTCGGAAGTAGCACTGACTGTTTTTGAGCTTAGTATGTCTCTGGAGTACTTGGGTTTGAAGGGATATAGCAAGAGGAGCTATAAAACTTCATGCTAATAAGGGCACTGAGATAGTAAGTAACTGAGAGGAAGAGAGAGAGAGAGAGAGAGAGAGAGAGAGACAGCTGTAACCATGAATATTCATCAAACTACTGAAGAAGGTCATGCTTGCTACATATGATGGTGCAACCTGAGCCTTGTGATGAGGTTTTTGACAATAGATGTAGGAGCTAAAGTTCAAAAATGATTATGTCATTTACTTAGTTTCACATGACCAGAAGGCAGTTGAGCAAAGACTGAGAACAGAAACAAAATTCCTTCTTTGACTCTCCGTCTAGGTACTTCCCACTCCTCATGGAGGTGGTCCAGACAATGACCTCATCCATCAGGAGATGAGGCATTCGAATAGGTGGGGTATGTATATGTCGTCTCTGTGCATTCATATATGAAAGAATTTCAATAAGAATTCTTGTTTTGAACATAAAAAAATGAAGTCCAGAAAAACAGGAGTAAATATGGCATGTTTGTTGGGTTCTGAGTCCTCTAACTTTTCATTGACTTTTCAGGTCAACTTTACATAAGAAATGCCAATGTTTGGGTCTTAATTTATAATTAAATAAATGAACGAGGTTATACTACCTCTGTGTCCCTTTCTGCTAAATTACATAATTTCTAAATTTCTGTGATTTTTAGGACTATCCCTGTACCTTATTGTTGGGGAATGAATCGAACTGACTTTGTAAAACTGATGGTGGGCTTTGAAATCCAGACAGACTTCTGTTGCAAGCATTGTAATGATGAAATAAAAGCATTTTAACTAGAAGATTAATCTGGTAAGAATATACTCTGATGAATGGCTACATATGAATCATCACATATTGCATAAAGCAAAAGCTATTTTAGGAGATGAACTTTAAAGTCAGTTATAAAGATTGGAAATATGGTGCTTCAGGAGTTTGTGTGGATTTCTACTTTTACAAAAACCCAGATTTGGCCTGGTGGAATGAACAACAAGGCAAGTCCCACAACCAAACAGACCAGGCTAAGGTGAGGGGGAAGTGCATGGCAAGAACCACTGAAATGATGTTAAAGGGAAAAGTCAAAAGTATAGGTCAGTGGAAGGAGCTAGTGCATGATCTTAGAGAGCTAGGTTACAGAAAGAGGGAAATCATGCAACTAGAATTTTAGAGGTGGAGGATACCCAGAGGAGATGGTCAAGTATATCTTAAAGAATATGGGTTTCAAGGCAAAGGGAAACAGCAGGCCCAGGGAAGGTGGAGTTGAATTAGACTTAATTCAGGTACTTACTCCACGTGGATTCTACTGGACAGCCTAGTACCTTAGTCCTAAGAACATGTAGCTCTAAACATAAAGTAGGTGCTATTGTGATGCCAACACCCTCGCCCCATTACACACATGCAAAGAATGGAAGTAGTATTTCCAAATCGCATTAGCAATTCCATCTTCATCTTGTGTGTGAAGAGGTGATAGCGCTTGGAAAATGAAATGGATCCAACATGAAGGTAACTTCTAAGAATAGCATCATTACTGTATTTATTCACTGTAATCCTCCACTCCATATGTCTCTCCTCTTCCTCTTGAAAAGAGAATCTGGACTGCTGATTGTCTTCCTCCTTGTTATTTTAAATGGTAGCCAGCTTCTTTTAGTCCTTGAAATACAGCACTGATTCAAAGGAAAAAGAATATCTAGAAGTTCTTCCCCACTGGTGAGCCACCAACTTCCAGGGATTCCTTTCATCAAAGATTGTAATACTATCAGTCTCAATGTCTGCTTTGTAAAGAAGTGAATACAATAATGATTTGGAGTTTTATTTTTTTTAAATGGGCTATTTGAGAACCTCTGTTGCTGGATAATATGTGGTGGTGACCAGATGAGTATCATAGTGAATCAAGCTCACAGCCAAATGCTGCTAATATGTACTAGATGATAATATTCATTCTGCCTATGTTATTGTTTTAAAACATTGATGGTCAAATACAATAAGTACTGAAGTGTACAAAATGATACTAATCCTCCAAATTTGCCTCAAGACAAATTGATGAGCAGGTCAATAATTTGCATTCATCTAATCCAAATTCTTATGTGGCTTCTCAGGATGGCTCCAGCTCTTCAAAAACAAATGTTGAAAAGGGAAAATATAGTAACGATTATATCCAAATTGTCTTTTCATTTGTTGAGAATAAAGACTTTCCATATCCCCAATGTATTATTTTTAGAAAGGAACTTGCTAAGAGCAGCCTGAAAACTCCCATCCCTTAATTTAGAAACAACATACAAAAACTTCAAAAATATACCCCCCTTTTTTTCATAAAAAGGATTATAAGGATCAGTTTATGAAAACATATTCGATGTTATAATTATAGTCAAATTTCAGTGTACTGTTTAAAATACATGCATGTACGTGCATTCAGTACCCAACCAAAAATGATACAATATGCAATTTTGTATTTACTTGTTGAAAAAAACCACATTATTTTAATATAGTCATTTAACAGTAAATGGAAGCATGTACCAATGTTAGATAAAAGATGAGAGTTGTCTTTAAATGTTATGAATATTATTGCATGGCATGTGAATACATGCTATAAATAACATTGAATAACTTACTGACCTATTTTTAAGTTAATGTTATATATTTTGTCACATATTATACCAAAGATCACTCTGTTAAAGGTTCAAGGGTAAACCTATAATAGATCAACATAAATCTATTGAATTCAGAGCAATAGAACTCTTGAGACATACTGAAATAAGTAAGTATAAGAAGATAGAGATTCTAATTAATAATAATATTTGTCATGTACCTAGTCTTTGGCTAATGGAGTAAGAAGCTACACAGAACTGAGGTTACTACTGCAGAGACCTCCCAGGAAACCAGAAGTAACTAACTTATAAAGTTACAGAGAGGATAAGTTTGTGTGTTTTGTTCTTCTTAATTTGGAAGGAGGCTGGGTCAGGAAAGTTTTCCTACTGCTGAATAATCTACAGAAATCTTTCCTCTGACTGCCTACACCACTCAGGCGTTCAATGAATTCTAACCAATGCTGATTGAGTTTTTACTAAATGTCAAACACCAGACTAGTAGATGGATAGTAACAGGCCAAAAACAAATGAAAACATTCTCTGTCCTCAGCCTCTCTTTTAATATGGATTCATGTCCCTTTTCCCTAATTGAAGGCAGAATGATTTTCATTCATTCATTCTACAAACACTGGGGCCCTATAATGGCTCAGGCACTGTGCTTGGCACAGTTAGGATAATGAAAGGTAACATAATGTAAATAATAACAGAACTGCAATGGCACCTGACACTTGTCTTCATTGCATGCCAGCTATGGTGCTGAGTGCCTTACACCCATTCATCATTTCTTTTAACACCATGAGGCAAGTGTTTGTAGAATTCCCACTTTAGAGATGAGGGCACTGACCAATATGGTCCCCATTTCCATAAAATGTAGTCTAGTGGACAAGCCAGAAAATGAATAATAATTAATGATGTTGTGAAGTGCAGAGTATGATAAGCACTCCCAGGAGCATCTCAGATGGTCTATATAAAGATGCTGTCAAATTACCATATGTGAACAAAAGAAGGACAACTTAAAAAACTAAGTTAGTTTGTAACTTAAACACCTATTTTTGGCACATCAAAAGATGAGAAAGGATCTAATGATCAATTTGAAGTACTTCGTTGTATCACATTGGAAGGGATTTGTGTTTTAATTCAATGAAAAAGTGTTGTCCAACAAAACACAGCATTAATCTAGGGTGTCAATGACTTTAGGTAGCAGAAACAAGAACCTCATTTTTCAAAAAAATTAGATACAATCATATGAAAATGAATGTAATAATCCTCCAAGAAATTGTTTATTTTGTTAGCATCATCTAGATACACTTGACTATTAAAATGAGCTAGGATATTACAGAGCCCAACACTGTGCTTGGCACATAGTAGGCACTCAACCAGTACTTGTGCTCTCCCACAGTATCAGTCTACTGGGGCTGCCATAGGGAGACCATAGACTGTGGGACTTAAACAATGGAAATTGATTTTCTCACAATTCTGGAAGAAGGAAGTCTGAGAGAGGAAGATGTCCACAGGGTGGTTTCTCCCGAGGCCTCTCTCCTAGGCTTGCAGATGACTACCTTCTCTCTGTGTCTTCACATGAACACATTTTCTCTGTGCTCACACACCCATAGTGTCTTGGTAGATATCTGAATTTATTATTATTAT
This sequence comes from Canis aureus, assembly GCF_053574225.1. Lineage (NCBI taxonomy): Eukaryota > Metazoa > Chordata > Mammalia > Carnivora > Canidae > Canis > Canis aureus. Next base: position 6,375,501 of record NC_135627.1, read on the forward strand.
TTTTTGTAAGGACATCAGTCAGATTGAGATTAGAGCCCCATCAGTAAGATATCATTTAACCTTAATTATCTCCTTGGAGGCACTATCTCCAAATGCATTCACATTTGGGATTAAGATTTCATTGTAGGGATCTGAGGAAGTCCTAATCCAGTCCATAACATTATCCTTCCCATTTTTCTGCTCAATAGTTATCTTACCCTGTTTGATTTTGTAACTTCCTTTAGAGGTTAAAGCTTCATTCAGTCATTTCTGTATTCATTCAGGTATGGTACACTGCCTCCTGTGTGCTGGGAAATGTACTAGATCCAAGAAAACAGAAATATAAAGAACCTTCTTAGCACAGGAAGCCCGCAAGACAGAGAGAAGCTCACCAAGGCCACCTGAGCAGCCTGGAGTATCAGTGAAATCTGAGAGAGCCCAAACCAATTGGAAGGAGAATGATCCTCCTCCCAATGTGAGCACAGTGTGGTGTGACCCCGGAACTGCCACTAGCCAGTGTCCGTTCCTCTGGGAGGAACCACAGAGCGATGGAGATAGATGACCCTGTGAGGAAATAAGACCATGTCTTTTAAGGTGTCTCCATGTACAATCTCCATAGAGAAAATTGAAGGAGCTGCCTTGGGAAAGCATGATGCTCAAAACTAAGCCAGAGTAAGCATGTTCGTATGCACGCTTGCACGTTATCTGGAGGAATAGTGGTGCCACCATCACTGTGCTTCTTCCAAGCCATTTTGAGATGGTCAAGACTGAGCATATTCAATGAGTGTGTTTACTGAAATAATCTTCAGGGAGGACCCTTTGGAAACCTTGGCCTTTTGTAAATGGTTTTGACTAAGAACAAGGAATCTGATATAGAGAATGAGGCAGAGGAAGTTATCACATTCAGGAAAAGGAAAAAGCATCCTGGGATCTATACACATTACCACTGAACAGGTGGTTAGTGGTACATTCTTTTCCTTTGTGTATCGCAGAACATCATTTGACACAATTGCCTTTCCAGAGAGAAACCAGAGTAAGGAGCACCTGCTTCTATTTCCCTGCAGTAATGTGCTCGGGATTCACTCCAGAGAACATTGTGACGAGACTTTCTTCGGTACCTTAGATTCAGCAGATGTCCATTTGTGAGTATTTTAGACAGGAATTTGTATGAAAGAATATCTTTGAGATGTCTATTCATATAACCCCCACAGAGAAACCTAAAGAAGCTGCCTTGAGGAAGCGTGATGTTCAAAACGAAACCAGGCGTAAGCACGCTTTTTGCACATTGGTGCAAACACATACCAACTATTCCTGTGGGATCTGCCCATCCTCAACAGAGATTTCCTGGGCAACCAATACCCCGCTGTGGAAGGGCTGAGGCCAGGACCAAGCCTATATGGTCCCAAGCCTTCTGAGGAGAGAAATGATACCGAGGCAACAAGTTATAACTGATTTGACCTAGACACAGTATGCTTTTCTAACATGTAATATTACCCTTTCTGAAACCAGATCCAGTATAATTTAGAAATTTCAATACCCATATTGTCTCGTCCATTTAAAAGCTAAGACATGAGAACCATAGTTAGCAAGTAACCAATTTAGAGATTTTAACAACTAAAGAGAGAGAATAGACATTTTCATCACCATGAGAAGATTTATAGTCATTACTGATGCCTGAGATAAGAAAGTGCTCTCAAATATGAGAACTGACTGATTTGGAATTCATTCTTTTCAATGCCTCAGGTCTTATTTTCGAGGTTCCCATTAGGAACATATACCTGTTCCTTTTGTAGTCTCTAAAAATTACTGAGCTACAGATTGAGAAAAGTGAGTGCTTAGTTTCATTATTTTTGTCATTCGGCACTGAGAATGAACAATTGATGTGTTGTTATATTTTAGGAAAAACAAAGTTATTTACATCATTAAGTTTTAATTATAATAAACACAAGTTATTAAAAATCAGAAAGAGGGATCCCTGGGTGGCACAGCGGTTTGGCGCCTGCCTTTGGCCCAGGGCACGATCCTGGAGACCCAGGATCGAATCCCACGTTGGGCTCCCGGTGCATGGAGCCTGCTTCTCCCTCTGCCTGTGTCTCTGCCTCTCTCTCTCTCTCTGTGTGTGTGACTATCATAAATAAATAAAAAATTAAAAAAAAGAGAAATAAATCTTTAAAAAAATAAAATAAAATAAAATAAATAAAAATCAGAAAGAAATAAAACTTAAACCCAAATTAGTTTTGTGTTGAGCTTGACTGACGAAACCCTGCTTAGTAAACTTGTCTGTATCACCAAAATGCTATTTTTCTTTCTCACACTGATTGAAGGAAGCATCAGCTGAGGAGCTAGAGAAATGGAAAACTGTTCATGACTTCCATAGACCTGCACCTGAAACTGCAGAGTCACTTTGTGGTTATTAACTTATGCTTTGATCCTTGTCTATCCTGAGGTTAAAAAGTAACATAACTATATTTTTTGCTGGTATAAACATGAGTTTCTGACTTTGGCGCTGTTGACATTTTGACCTGGATAATTTTTTTGCTGTGGGCAGCCATGCTGTGCACTGTCGAATATTAAGCAGCATCTCTGGTCTCTAGGCACTGGATACCCAGGAGGACCTCCTCCCAGTTGTGACCTTTGCAGACATTTGCCAAGTGTCCTGAGAAGAGGCTGTAGAATCACCCTGGATTGAGAGCCACTGCTCTGAATGGAAAAAAAAAAAAAAAAATTACATTTAAATCATTATGGCCCTCCCCCATTCTTCCTATGCCTTGAAAACTCTAAGTCATAGCATAAACAAAACTTTCATTTGAACTGGCCAAAAGAACTACAGTGTATAGGCTCATTTGTCTTAAGATTCAGGTGGGCCCTTCTTTGAAGCCCAGAACTCTCTCTGTCTCCCTGAGAAAATGAACTGACAGTACAAAGCTGTAAGGATAGAGTCACAACTTGTTCTGGATCTTATTAATCCCTGAGCTGTGTGCATTTAAAAACTGCTTTCCGACGTAAAAATCCTGTCAGGCTGCACTCCCTCAATTTCCTCTGACACTACAGGGTGACATTTAGATATTTGGTTGTAAGGAACTCCCATGTTCCTACTTAATCTTGTTATTGGTTTCACAGGCGTTTTTCTCCTCTTACCTGGGATGTTGTTTGCTACAAATTATTGTGTCATTGTTCTGCCAAAAGCATCACCCAAAAGGGATTTTCCTAGCAAACCAATATCAAAACGTAGACAAGATTATCATAATATGAGAGTTGGCATCTTCAAGGCCTCAGGGGTCTTTGTGATAAATCTCTGTTTTTTGAGTGAAACTAGCATGAAGTGGAGTTGAGAAATGCATTAGTAATGGTAGCCGCACAAAAAGTGTTGGCATGTGAGGTTTTCACGCCAAGTTGGGAGTGTGAAGGTAGAGTTAAAGCAAATGCTGGTGTGTCAGTCTTAGACACCTTTAGTCTAGGTAGCTTTACATGCTGATGAGAAACAGTGCACTGAGTTATTCAAAACTAGTTCAGAAAAAAAAAAAGGTGCATTCAAGGGAGAGAGAGGAAAAGGGGAAAAAAAAGGAAAGAAAAAAAAACAGGTCAGGCAAGAAAAACAATATCGGTCGAGGGATATCTCATTCAAAATTGTGAAATAATACAATCATCTCTTATGAGAAAATGAAATTCACTTCACAAGCTCAGGTGAACAAAATACAAGAAAGTGAGTTATTCCTCACTCCATGGAGGAATTTGAGAATAGTGCCTGACAAATTTTATTTTTTTAAGAATTTGACCTTGTGCCCAACAGAGAAATCCAAGTGCCTTTTTAAATTAAAAGGAAGAGAAAAGTAGAGGCACCTGAGTGTTTGCTACATAAGAAGACCATGGAAAATAGGAAATAAAGAACATTTCCCTGATGAAAAATGATCTGCATAGAACAAGGCTAGCTATGTTAAGGAGATTAATAGAGGGTCTCAAAGAGCAGGAGGAAAAGCTGCAGAAGATCCCCAAAGATGTGTCAGAGTTACTTGACGAGGTATCACAGAAGTCTACAGTACGTGATAGAACAGGGAAACAAGACACACACTCAAAATCCCCTTTCCAAGACCTAATCACTCAACTACTGTACATGTCCTATCAATCCTCTTAACTATATAACTGCACAGCAAAAGCCTCCAGAGCCTCCAGCAAAAGCCTCTAGAAAACTAGATTATGCCTATTTTATAATGCCAAGAACAGAGCCAAATTGCCCAAGTACCCCCACACCCTCTATAACCCAGGAAAGACAAACCGATCTCCAGTAATGGCTCTTGAGTCGTGCTTAAGTGGTTGCACAAATGGAGCATTTGCACCTTCCGGCTGATTCACCAGGACTGTGCAAGCACACCTGCGTGCACACGGGTGTGCGTACCTGTCTGGGGGCTGAGGGATGCTGGTGGTGAAGCAAACTTGGTGGTGAAGATGGTGCCACAAGCCCAGATTAGACTGAAGGCTTCCAGGGAGTTGCTAAGAAAACACAAAAGAGTCATACTGAAGCATTGAACTCACAATTTCTCTGACAGTAGCACTTTGCAGTTTTCCTTCTAAACAAGAAGGAAATAAAAAGAGAGCTGTTATTAGCTAGGAGAAATAATTATCAACTTCAAGCAATTCTAATACTTTACTGAAAAGCAGTATCAGAAGATGTTATAAACAACTAAGACGAGCTCTCCCCCCCTCCCCAGGGCCCGATGCCAATGAAGCAGGAATGGCAGTCCCCATTACCACGAAGTGTACGGAGTTGTGCCAGCTCTTTCCAAGTCCAAATGCAGACAGCGAGAACATGACCTTGGTTGCTCCCTGTGCTACTTCCATTTGCAAAAGGACCATTATATTACAGCAATAAAAGTGCTTACAAAGTGTTGGCGGATTTCTGCCAGAGATGAATAAATACCACTTTGGATTGCCTGGTTGGTATTCTTTAGCTTTATGAACTTGAACCTGACTCTTTTTAGGGCAACTGAACTTTGGGACCGAATACAGGGCTTCGAGGTATAAACAAGGTCCCCATCCACACATTGCCAGGGACCGACAGGCTCAACGCTGTTGGGCTGTGGAAGACCGAGGACACCACTCATCACAAGTGGCAACCCTCCTGACGACTTTTAAATGGGGTTCTGTTTAGTGACAGCGAAGGGAAAATGTTAGGAAAAGTGGCCACAACCCTGTTCAATTTTAAGTAACATCGAATTCAGGGACATGATTTTTATGTGTCATTGTTCTAGAGATGGGTTATGGTTTATCCTTTCAAAAATTCACATCTGGAGAGATGAACTAGAAGTCCTCTGTTTGATGAGTTCTCTAACACTCAACACAGGTCACATGACTGGACTGGCATTGCCCAAGGAACACTAAAAAAGCAGTGTTTAGAGGATTTCTCCTTGGCTTCAAAAGAAAAAGGAAATATATGTACATTGGGAAAACAATACCAGGACATGCCTTCATGCGTTTTGCATGTCTCCTTTAACATGGTCCTTAGAAGAAATTGCCAGTGACACCTATGAACACCCCCAGCTGTCCTTTCTCTCAGTTGCTCCTCAGAGTTCTGGCCCTTGACTCCCTCCACAGCACTCACTGCCCTCGAGGCACATTTCTGCCCAAGCACACCTGGGAGAACTGTCAGCATAGGGTCATGATTGCTCTCCAGGGGCGAAAGCAAGAGGCCATTCTTGACCTCTTGGCAGCGTTTCCCAGAATTGATATCCCCTTTTCCTGCAGTATTTTCTTTTTCTTACTTTTTGTGGTCCCCTTCTCCTTGATTTTCTCCTGTCACTCTGAAATCTTACTCTCCTCTCATTCACTGTCTCATTCTCCTCCGTGAGTACCTTAAAGATCCATGTTGCATGAGGGTGCACCTTGCTTTTCTTCTCTCATTACTTTATGCATGTTCCTGGATGAGGCTCATTTGCACATGTGACTTCTACTGTCACTGTGTGCAGATGACTCTCTGGTCTGTGTCTGTGCCTCTCTCCATATGAAGGTCCTGTGGACACCTCCAGCCTGGCCGATCCACAACCTGGCTCATGCTCTGCATTTCCACACCTGCTATGTGTCTAACACTCATATCCCTTTGCAGGAACCTCAGCCACACCAGCCTTTCTCTCCTTGCTGCCCCTTACCACCCTCTCCACATTCTGCGGGCCTGACTTCTAGTGTCGCTGGGATTCATCCTTTCCTTTTTATTCCTACTTGTTGCATTGATGACTGCAGTATATCCCTTTTAAGTCTTCTAAGATTTTTCTCCCTACTCCTCCCTCATTAAATAGAAGTTTCAGAGATATAACTTAAGATATAACTAGAGACATAATATGAAGTGATCTCTAGTAAAAGTTAAAATATTTTAAACTTTATATTCAATCTTAAGTTTATTTGAATTATGCATTCTTCTCTATGCCTTACATTCTGGACACATTGGAGACAGTGTTGAAACTCCACACCACTGAGAAAGCCTGAATACTCCATAGAGGCACTTCCTGTGATGAGTGGTTTTGTGACTCTCAGCCCGTGTGACCACCCAGCCTTGATCAGGAACGTAGTCCAACTGCTCTTCTTGTCTCTATTCTCCACTATCACCATTTTCTTCACAATCCTGCAGGGAGATTTGTAAACTACATATCTGATCATTATTGCATTTTCCTGATCACAAGCCTTGGGGCACTCTCGCTGCTTCTGGAGATGCACTCAGTGCATGGGGGGCTTCCAGCCCAGTGTTTCCATCCTTCCACGCTTACCTGCCCCCCACTCACTCTAACTATGTGAAGAACTTCTGTGTTTCTGTGTCATGCAAGTTCTTCCCTCATGCCTATATTCTCAACATAGAATGTTCCCTTCTCCTACTTTTTGTCCTTCTGATTTCTACCCATCATTCAGCATCATCTAAAGTGTCACCATCCATGGACACTTCTATGTCACTATCCATGGCACCTTTGTATTTTTATTGTTTGATTGCAGGTTTCTGTTCCCGTATTACTATAAGCTTATTGGGGCTTAAGGAGCCACATTCTGTTAGACTTTCTGTTGGAGTTTTTTTTTTTTTTAAGAAGCAGGAAAGAAAAGGAAGGAAGAATGGAGAGAGAACGTCCTTCTTTCTCTCTTCTTTCCCAGTCTCACTGTCTTGCCTGTAGCTAGAGGGCACATCTGCCCTTGAAACTGATTACCTAATTAGTCTATAAAATGCTTTATTGAACAGTAATCTTAAGCCAGGCATCATGCTGTGTGATGAAGATAATAAGGTCGTCTCTGCTCAGAAGTGGTTCCACCACTTCATTCCAGCATGATCTGTGTAAATTAATAAATTCTCTTGTCTTAGTTCCCTTTTTTTCTAAACAGGAGATACTAATGATACCTTCTCATTCGGGTTGTCATAAAGATTAAGCATACATACAATTGCTTATGGACGCGTCTCAGAACAAGTGCCCTCAGATAACTGTCTTTTCCTCTCTGTATCAATCTTTCATTCCAGACCTTCAGGATATGCTAAGGGACTGGGAACGGTGTGGGGGGTTAAAGAAATCCATGTCCTCCCATCTCAGAAACTACACTTATCTGTATCCGAATCCCCCTCTGCTACTCACTAACTTTGAATGGGAGTTGGGACAAGTTACTCAATATCTCTGAGTTTAAGTTTCCTTTCCTTCGAGAGGAGGACAATAATAGCATATATCTCATGGGGTGTTTTTCAGAGAAATAAATTGATGCCTGCATTAATATGAATAAGAGGACCGGGTCATAATAAGCATTTGCTAAGAGTGGATATTACTACCCATGCAACTGCCTCCAGGCTTCTCACCTGATTTGCCTCGCTATTTTTACTATTTATTCTTATTTTTTAAACAGTGTATACTCCCTTCCTTCTCCACACGGCAGCAGCCCTACCCCATGACCTTCTTCTGGGTCTCTGTTTTCAATGTTTAGTGTCATGGCTTTCTCAATTTACTGGTTTGGGTTTGTTTATTTCTCCAAATCATGCTATAATGAAGACATGTTATGAAGGGAATTTTTTAAATTCTTACCTGTAACTCATCCAGTAGTTACTAGATGAAACCATTGTGATAGTCACTATAGTACTTCTACTGGGAGACTTCTGGATCAGGAGCCTGCTTTTCCAAGGTGGTATGTGTGGGAGGGTGTCTCTGTGCCGTTGCTCAATGAAGGTATGGGGGCAGAGGCTGGAAGTGCTGTGTGTTCAGTGGTATAATAGGAGGATTATAAGGCATGGACTGGGGCGGAGGACAGACAGCGCTCTGCATGCAGGGTCAGGGAGACTCCAGAGAGGAAGTGACCTTTGCCCTGGGCCTCCATTAGAATCTACTGGAAAAGGATTTACAGTGCTGATTGGTGTTGATAAAACTAAAGGAAAAGAAAAAAGCAGAGAACCCCCAGTCAGCCTGAATCATCTGACTCAGGCCAGATGTAGATCACTTGTGCTTCTGAAGAAATCTTGACAACTTGGGTCAAAGGTTCACTGTTGATGACTCAAATGGGTGCGATGCCAACAAAAGATAATCCTCTGGATCCATGGTTCCCAGGCTCTTAGAATGCAAGGATGTCCTTTTAATACCTTTTTTCCTAGAATTTTCCATGTAACAGGAAATACACTTTTAGAATCAATCAATTAAATTAAGAACAACAATTGTCATGAATTCAATATCAATTATATGTGAATTTGCATTTTTCTTCAGTGAAAATTTGCATTTTGATAAGCATAATAATACATATATGTGCAAACCTATTATTATTATTTTTCAACTTATATGGGTTCTTGGAAACCTTGCAATAACTTCAAAAGTCCCCTAGGGTCCCTTTCCTAACAACCTTCAGGATCCATTGATCTAGATTTTAACTAAAAGTTTCTATCAAGGGGTTTATTTGAGAAATTTACAATCTCTAAGAATTTAACAATTTTGGTATTATGAAATACTTACTAATTTTATAGACAGGTTATTTGTTTTACTGTCCACAGAAAACCTATGACCAATTAATTGATAACTAGAATTAGAATGATAATAAATATGATAAATTAGAATTACAGGCATAATTTGCCCTCTTTTTAAGAGCATGCCAGTGCTACTTGTCCTCATTAATGGTCATGTTTCCAAAAATCATGAACAAATTCATCCCTACCCTTCTTCTGAATTTTCTTGTCTTTTACAACAAGGTCAGCACAGATGGTAGATGACACCTGAGGGGAATTGCTCTGCAGGTCAGCACTGCCTGAATGATCTGTTAGGTGTGGGGATGTACAAATCAAACAGTACATTTCCGGAATGTCTGAAAATGTGGGCCACATGTGGCCAAGGAGATATTTTTGAAAGTATAAGCTGATCTAGCCAAAAACTCAAGGGCTCTGGGTGGGGTTGGAGGTGGGCAGAGAAACATTTTACAACTTACAGAAATCAACCACTCCAAGAAAAGTTACATCTGAGCTTTAACTGTGCGATGGTTCCCATGCCTTCTCCGTCCCAGGAGGTCAGTCGGACCCAACTCTCCAGAAGCAGGGCTGCCACAGAAAAGAATCATCATTGTCAGGGTTCCCGGGTAGCTCAATTGTTAAAGCATCCGACTTTGGACTTCAGCTCAGGTCATGATCCTAGGGTCATGAGATGGAGCCCCACTTCGGGCTCCACACAGAGTTTGCTAAAGATTCTCCCTCTCCCTCTGCCTCTCTCTCTCTTTCTCAAAAAATGAAAAAAAGGAAAGAAATGAATCATCATCAGGGAGTGTCTCAGCAAATGGGGTGAGAGGGCAGTGTGACAATGTGACTCTTGGCATTTCTTATCGGTAGAGGCTCACCAGTGGTGAATTGTAATAGAAAGAACATGTGTTCTGCTGTCATCAAGACCTGAGTTTGTAATCCACTTTTACAATTTATTAGCTTTGCCTTCTGGGGCTATTACAGAGTGTTTCTGGACCTCCACTTCCTCATCTTGAAAATAGAGCCTTTGCCTCTTATAGGCTAGGGTGTGGGTTGAATGCGATCACGCGTACCAAGTGCCAGGAAGAGCCTTATGGAGCTGGATTAGAACAGAACAGGGTTGCAATTTCTTCTGAAGCTTCTTGAGTCATTTTCATGTTGCAGCGCAGCTTCCTTCCTTTTGAACTGCATGTGTCAGCCTCCCTGGGTGGTGAAGGCTGGAGAGGAAAGAATCCTCTACCAAGGGAGCACTGCATCCATCTTACCCTCCTCAGGGGCATAGCTGCTCTAAAATTACTCCTGTCTGTGCATGCACTCTTACGGTAAAGCTGTGTCCCAATCCTTGACGTGGGCCTCTCATCTTTCGTCAACGTTCTCCTTTGAAATAGCCTCCACGTTTTTTACAATGTCACCCAGTTTTGGCTGAGAAATGGGGAATGAAAAGACATTAGTTCTGTTGACAGCTCAAGGGGACAGAGTGCCTTAAAAGACTGGGAAGTCCAAAGGCCATGCATGCGGGTTACAGACAGCTCTCGACAGGATGGTTAAGGCAAGGATGCTCAGGCAGGACTGCTCAGGTTGGATCTCAGCTCTCCCACCTGCTCGCTGCATGAGCTTGTGCAAACAGATTGTGCAAACAGCTTAATCTTCCTGTGTCTCGACTCCTTCATCTTAAAAATGAGGAGCATAATTATGTTATCAACCTCCTAGGTTTTTCACAAGAATCAGTGTAATCATAGATATAAAGGGCTTGGAGCAGAGCTCAATTCATGTACGGTGTTAGAATTAGCTCTGACACTAGTATGGTTTGGGAAGTTCTTGTCAGCTAAAGAACAGGACCAGGAGACGTTGTAGCAGTAGCCAGGCAGCGGGTATATGAAAGGGTATCTGATCATTAGAATTAATTTGAAGTGTCCAATTGCAGGTTGCAGCTATGTTAAAAAAAGACTGGTGTCATGTGGGTAGTGATGCCCATGCATTGGTAGCCTTAGGAAATTGATCCTAGGTGGCACAGAGCAGAAAACAACAACAACAAACCCCCAAACCCCCAAAACTCATACACCAACTTAAAATGTTCAAACACTCTGGTTTTATTAATCAGTTTAAAACATACAGCTAGATGTGAGGGGAAGGTGAGAGGAGGTGGGCTAGCAGGATAAATCAAACAAGTAATCTACTTAGAATGCGGGGCATGCAATGTTCACATGTTCTGTCTATCTCTGCACTCTTTCCTGCAGATGGGGTATTTGGGGTTTGAGCAAGGTGCCCTGGAGTCAGCGACAGACATCGTTCCCCTGGAGAGACACCAAGACAAATAAGCCTAGACAAAGTCTGTAGATTGCCAAAGAGCCTGCTAAGCAGCCATGGGATTTATCAGTATTTCTGGGGTAAGGTTCTCTGGGGACAGAATGGGTTGTCACCACAAGGTGGCTGAGAGACAGTCTTGTGAATATTGAGCTCCTGTGTATTTAGTGTATCCTGAATACGTACGTTTCTTGTATGTTGGTATATCAAGTCTCATCCATAGGTAGACTGTCTTGACCACTTAGTGCTCTGATGGCTTCTGTTTATTTAGTGCCTCAAGCAGCTTAGGATATCCATCCTCCACCCCTTTTATCTCCACGTTTAATGCCATTATTCCATTCATGCATTGCTTATGGGGATCACCCATCCCTGATTTTTCTGTTCTTGTAATACGAAGAAACTTATCAAACAATATGAACAATGGGTATGTGGAGCTTTCCTACTGCGTGGCAAGCTTGAGAAAATATTTAAAATGCATGGTTTTGACAAATGGCCTCTGAGCAGATTTGCAGGTCAAAGAGGTCCTGAAATCAGAGTTTTTTTAACTAGGGACCAATCCAACAGTCTACACACACCCCAGAACATGACAGGCTCGCTGGGAACATTTGCCAAATTAATGCGTGCGTAAACTTTGCAAGCCTGAGCGAATTATCCTAAGTGATGTTCTTATGGTAATTGATAATCTGCAGTGTGGCTTCACATAAAGTGCCCCTTTTAGTTTTCACGATAATGCTGGGAGGCAGAAGAACAGGATTTACGAAGTCTGCCTGAGAGATGGAGAACTGAAGTCCTGAAATGTAAGTGGTTTAACGTTATACACAGCCAACCCCAGATGGAATAGATTCTAGAACTCAGATTTTCTGCTTCTTCATGTTCTTTGGGCCATGAGTCCTCCTCTTTCTCTCTACAGCCCCAGCCATCTAGCAGGAGCTATGTCATCCTCAACTAGACCTGTAGGATCTCGTGACTTCCAGGGTGTAAACCATGACCAATTAGCTGTGAAAGTTCAGCACAGTTATAGGACTCTGGTAAACATAAACAGCCTGCTCCTTGCATTACATGTTATTTGACTAATTTAAAAGTATATCTGCTTGTTGTATCCATTATCACTTGTCTGTAAACATTTGCTGGAGCATATGCAACACTGAACTTTATCTCTTAAGAGTGATTTATGTGTATTTACTGGTAAAGGTATAAAAAAAAAAACAAGTTCATCAACTGAAAGGTATCTAGAGACAGAGTCTCACTTTTTTCAACTTGATACTTAGAAGGGTCTCCGGAAATCTGAGACTGAGAACGATATTGCCAAATGGGTGCCAGTCATATTTAAGTCTTCCAGAATCCTCCACGGCTTAGATATTTTGGATAATAGAAGCACTGGGCTCGTCTCAGAGCTGTGTGACCCCCAAGGATACAGGATGTGATGAACTTGCCATCAACACCCCAGGAGGCAAGTGAGCTAAACAATACTTGTTCATAATCCCCTCCCCATCCTGAGATAATGATGAAACTACTCCTGGAAAATGAGTTTGTGGTCTTGTGCCTCAGAGAGGATGCAAAATAAAACAAGGATGCATAGGTATACCCCGGTATTTTCTGTCACCTTTTGGGTAATGCTTAAAGAGATGGACCTGTATCAGTACTAACGCAGACCGGCATACCAGCCCACCATGACCCTCCCCAGCACACTCTGGGTGGCCACTGACTGTCTCCATGCAGACTGGCTTCTCTGGTCGATCCTAGCACTGCTGTAGGATTTGTTTTCCCCTGAAGTTGCCAGCTGTGGTCATTGAGTACAGTTGTGAGGAGGCTGCTCTGAATTTAGTTTGGATTTCTCTAATTTTAGTCGCATTAAAGAACCCCGGGAAGGGATTTGTAATGGGTTACAGCATCCTTTGATTTTTTGGCCAGTGAGTGTCACACAGCTGTGCATATGTGTTTATAGGTCTAAGCATGTGTGTGTGTGTGCATGTGCATATGTGCACGAGTAAAAGAGGGAGAGAGGAGGAGAGGAAAATGAGCAGACAGAAAGCAGTGGAGTCATTATCTGCCAATTTGATTGCTTATAGAAGCCAAAACAGCTTCCGAGATTTTTAATAAAATTAACAGTGAAATTGTAAGTGATGAAAAGAAAATAAGTATGCATATCTAATGATTGCGGACATGCAGAATTGTTTTCTCTATGAAATTTGATGCTCCTGAGATATTCAACAAATCATAATGTATTAATAAAATAATGAAAACATGGTGGAAAACTTTTTTTGCCGAAAGAGTCTGTGCAATTTGGAATTGTATTGAACAATCTAGTTTTCAAAAGCAGTGATAAATCCTGTGTCTGGCAACATAAAATGGAACTAATCTCACAGTGGGAATAGTGAGATAAGATGATCTTGTTTTCACTTATGACACTGAACAAATAAATATGAAGCAGAAGTCCTCTCAAAATGTGTTCCATCATCAGATATATTTGATTAATCAAATCATCTCTGAGTGTGTATATATGTACGTATATGTAAATAGTAAGAGCATATACCCTTATTGTTTTGTTCCAATACTTCCTAAAAACATTTCTTTGATTTTCTTTTTTTTTCTTTGATTTTCTTAATGACTCTATTTATAGGACACTTACAGCTAGCAATCCTAGTTTACGTACATCATTTATCTGAAGCACTGAAAAAGAGTACCAACACTTTTTACTATTTGCAGATTTCTTCATTCAGGCTCTGTACTAATTTTTTATTTATTTCTCCCTCAATGAACATTCAAACTGTTCTTTCTTCTAGAGTGTTCCAAATACAATTTTATCACTTGAGCTCTAAGGCACTTGAACAAAGCCAAATGTATACATACATGCAAAAATCCAATTTTCATTTTACAAAAATAATAGCCATCATTTACCAAGCACCAGGAACTCTGTTGAGCATTTTTCAAACATCTTTTTTTTTTCTTAAACCTTACAAAATCCTCGAATACGGGTGTTATTATCTTTATTTTTATTGATAACTTACTGAAGCATAGGGATTAATTAATTTGCAGGAGAAGGCAGAGCCAGTATGTTACAGAGAAGAAATTCTAAAATTCTATCTTATATTATTTCTTTTGGAAATGCATATTTTTAAAGGTTTTTACTTACTTATTTTAGAGAAAGAGAGAGAGAGAACATGAGTAGGGGGGCAGAGGCAGAGGAAAAGAGGATCTCAAGCAGACTCTGTGCTGAGCGCAGAGCTCGATGCTGGGCTCAGTCCCAGGACCCTGAAATCATCACCAGAGCTGAAACCAAGAGTCAGCCACTTAAGCACTGAGACACCGAGGCACCTTAGAAATATAGATTTTTTATTTAAACTATTTTTCAAGAGAAGGATGGTATAAATATCAAGGAGAATTAACAAAGGTATGTGTTCCCCTTTCATATAGATTGCCTTCAATATGTAAATGCTAATAAATATATATATTTTAGCATGACATAGAATCTATTTGTCATTCTTTTTTAAGATTGTCATTTTTAATTTTATAATGCACTCTTTTTAATGTTACTCCAGTACTTTTAAGACTTGAGAATCATTTTTTTTTTCTCTTTGGAAAGAGTAAACTATAAATTGGTAGTTTGGTTAGGATGCCTGTCCTGTCCATCGGGTACAGGGAATCAAATGGCCCCTGAGAATGACTCAAAATTTCCTCTCGGAATACATTGCTTCCTTATATTTTGGACATGGAAAAAGTCAAATATGCAAGATCATTTTTGACAGTCTCGAGGGTAAGGAAACAAAATGTGCTTCTTATATCTTCTCTGGGTAGTAAACAAAGGACCGTAATTTGTTGATGAACAAGATATCCATATGACAGTTGTTAAAGCAGGTAAAGGCTTTGAAGAGAATGGTCTTCTACTTTCAAGAAAGCTGGGTGACAGGAACGTAGGCTAGGACTTTTCCGACTGCTTCCAGCTAAACTGAAAGCTCTTCAAGTAAAGCATTTCCTAAAAATGTTGAAGGCAAATACTGACTTGTTATCATTTATTGGCAAGTTATTACCACACGAGCTGTGAACGTACTTCTGTTTTTCTATGGCAGCTGTATTAATTGCTTTCTTTGATTATGAAGTAATACTCTCTCCGAGACCAAATTAGCGAGCAGAGATAAGATTAGGGCAGCCGGAGTTCCTTCATTTGTCATCTTTTACAGTGGCATCTTGAAACTCCTGCAAATTGCTTTATTGATTTTAATGCTTTTTCTTCAACTGAAGTAGAATCCTTAAATAAAAACTTTGGGTTTTTATTTATATTTTTCCCCAATCTGATGGACTTGGTGGTACTTGGGCTGTATAGTAGGAAATTGCCAGTTACTTTTGCCAAGATGCGTGTATCTAAGGACACCTTCTCTCTGAAGTGCTGAACATACCTCGTGTTGCCTTGAGATCCTCTGTGCCTCAATGCAGAGAAGTTGGCAATGTTAGTAAGCTAGTCAGATGAGGACTGCAAGAAATAAATATTTACAAGGATTCGTGAAAAGTTGTCTTCCAAACACGTGCTACAAATTTTCCTTTATCCAAATAAGAGCATTGTCACTGATGAAATTTGAACATCTCCATTTGACCATTTAATTCTTAACTCAAGATGTAGTATACACTCTATATACCTAATATTTCATCTGTAAGGTTAATAATAATGTGTGTCTTCTATCATCTCTCTAAACCTATATAGTCTATTTCTTGAAGCCACCAGGGTTTTAAAAATCAGTATTCTTTCTTCAATTGGGATAACAGCCATTGTAGCAGATACTGATTCAACCAAAAGGGAGTTGAAACAAATGATCCAGTTTTTTTTTTCTTTTCTAGTATCAGAATTCCAGGCAATCTTCAATCTGCTAGGTCTTCCTCCACTAGTTAACCCTCTAAGAAATTCATGGCATCATTTACAAACCTCTTGAATCTCGTTGTACCTGACTCATCTTCATTCTCTAGCGCATCATGCTCACTAGATGCACTTGCCCTGTTTCAGCTATTCTAAGGCTTTCTGTTGGAGTGACATCTACCTGGTCTTTCTGCCATCTGCAACTCTCATATAGCTTAACCCATCAGTAGTGACTTAGATTTTTTTTAAATTTAGTTTTACTGTGTTTATAAGGAATGCTTGGTCAGAACTTCCGGCCCCCTCAGAATTTTCCTTGGTTTTTACAAGCAACCTAAACACGCATGTGAACAACACTGAGAGTCTACTAAGGTAATGCATTTCAAGGGAAGCCACTTAAGCTGCCACTCTCCTCTTCCCAACCCATGTGGACTTTTGCCCTGAAGTTCCTTTGAAGTAGAAATTTGGCAGGCAGCACAAAACTGGACCATCTCTGTCCTACACATGGTAACATGTCGCCATGCTTGCCAGCATCAGATCTTGCCTCATCAAAGTACTTCATAAGGTATCATATTTCCCATCTATTTGCTCCAGCCAGACTCTTATCTGAGTGATGTTGTGCCTCTAATGAGACACATCCAATCAGCATCCTTAACCAAGCCCTGCCTTGCAGGCAGTTTGGAATTGTTTTTGTTGTTGTTTTCTTTTGTTTTAACTCAGGTGAGAAGGTTGTTAAAGGAAACCAGGAGCCTTTTATCTGGAGGAAAACTGGAACAAATCAGATCACACTATTGTTTTTGCTATGCTCTTTGGTAAGGTGTTGATGAAGTCTTCATAGAGACACCAATATATAGTAATGGAGGGGAAAGTGGACTCATGCAGGGCTGGAAACAGTGTTATGGGTATCAGGAAGCCAGTTCCCTGCCTCATAAGGCTTTTCTAGCTAATGACCTGAAGTGTCACTTTAAAAGATGTCTTCCTTTGGCCTACATTGTCTTGTGAAGATAAAAAACAGTTCTCTCTTTTTTTTTTTTTTTTTTTTTTTATAAAAAACAATTCTTAAGATGTTATCAGTCACACACATCTTAGTGTAAACTTCCTGAGAGTGCTATCATTGAAGAAGACAACACTCCAAAGATACATGTATTTCTCATTGTCAGTGGACATCACAGGAGAAAACCAGGATTGATCCACATTGTAGATACTCTAAAAAGCTTTCAGGTTGACTCTCCTGCAGTAGGAACTAAGGAAGAGTTGAAAGTGGTAACAACAGACTGAGCTTTTATTTTAAGAAAACGTGCATTATGAGACCCCCATAGGACTTCCTGCAGAAGACACATGTGGACTCCAAGAGGAAAGAGCTAGTGTCCAAATGCTGGTGTCCAAATGTGTGCCAAGAAGACATTACTGGCAGCAATGGATGTTGGAGAAAGAGACAGAGAGAATCTTACCCTTGCCCAAGAAATGAAGAACTTTGTTTCTCTCTCCTTCCTCTCCACTCCATGCTGGAAGAGCAAGAACAGTTAGAGGTAGGAGAGAAGACCCAACTTCTGCCATCCAACCCTGTAAGTCTTACAGATTTTATTCTTACTTGTTTGGGGAAAGGGAAGAAAAGTGTTTTAAATCAAATGCAAGACCATACCATACAATAAAAGAAAAAGCACCGAGTGTTAAAAAACCAAAATGGTGCTATTCAAATAACTCAAAGTGGCTAAAAGTATATATTTTGGCCCAATAAGCATTAAGGGAGATACTTACTCTGGGAAAGTAATGTTAAGCATGGCGCAGAAGGAGACGTTTATTAGAAAAGTGAAATCATTTCATTGTGTCAGATGTAGACCTCTTACATATTGAAATTGGATTACCTTTGGTGTTATTGAGCACTGACCTGGCTCATCTTGAGGGCTGTAGTGGACAAAATAGGTCTGTGAATCACATTTTTGAAATGAATCGTCAACTCTTTATAATTTATGTTTATTCTGTAATATATAGCACTAGCAGTCCTAGCACATCCATATTGAATTGGCCATGGTTTTAAAATCTATCCAGAATGATTTAATTTATACATAAATGAAAACGACAGAGGCTAGCATAGCTGGTTTATTATCAGACTTGATCTGAGATCTTGAGAGAATGAAAAGTGGAGCTTCCCATGCTGGCATAGAAGTAGGAGCCAGAAAAAAAAAAAAAAAAGAAAGAAAGAAAAAGAAGTAGGAGCCAGAGAAGAGAGGCAGCACTGGCTTGTAAGTGTAGCACATAGAATAAGGACCAGAGGCTAGTTGAGCTAACACTAGCAACCTGTACTAAAATCTATGGTTTGTTGGTCAGTGGCCTGTAGACAGAAGAGTTTGCTAACCTTTCTTTACCCAACTCATTTGTCAAGTTCCGTTTTGAAGAAGGATTTACTAATGGGATAGCTCATCCTTGGTTAGTTATGTATTTGTTACAGGTAAATATTAGTCATATATTCGTGGCTATGGTATCCCGCTTGGAGATACTGCAGTCAATATAGTTAAACAGGCAGTTTAAAGAGTGGCTAATAAGCTGATGTTAAGTGAAAGAATATGATTCAGTATTAAAATTATTTCAGATTTAATTCCATTAATTTAAAAATCGACAGTGTGCTATATTCGATGCTGAAAGGAAAAGGTGATTCAACTCCAATTTTGTCTAGAAGTTTTAATTTGTAACTGATTTCCCATAGTAATAGTATAACTTTTTTACAAGCAGAGAACCAGTAAACAATATAAATATCATGTTGATATTTATTGTTCTAATTAGTTGCATTTCCAAAATCCATTTAATATTCAATATTAAAACATCTGTGATCCTCTAAGAAGGAAATATTGTCACCTACCGTGAAATTAAGCAGAGCTTACAAAATTATCTAGTATTGATAGTTTATGTTTTAATATGCATAACGAATATCAGGTATTAAACAGATTTGAATTGAAGTGATTTTTTGAGCCCACATCTTGTAACTTAAGAAATAAACATTACAGTTTTCGTGGAATGCATCTAAACATATTGTGTGTAGATCTCATCATGATGAAGTACTTTGGATCATTAAACTTTTCATTGGCCCCACTATCTACATCTGAGATGAATGCATGCCATTTGACTGGAGTGTATTATTCGGTGTTCTCCACAGGCCTCAATGGAAAGTCACTTTGACCTGCTGCACATTTTTACTTAAGAACTGCTTTTTACAATAAGCCGCTAGTATACTTGTTTCTGGACTGACTTGGGTTTTTGGCACAATATGAAAAGCATTTGGAAAGTATAAGTAAAAGCCTTCCATTTCAGAAGAAATAATGGCCCCATTTGCCATGGAAACCGGAGGACTTTATGAAAATGCACTCAACTGTTTTCTGTACTGAGCCTAAAATTATTCTAAAAATAAGTTGTATTCCTGGCATCTGGTAGCCAATGCACAAAGATCTCATCTCATAAGGTTTTTCCCCTTTCAGGGAAAAATGCCATGCCATTTGAATATTTCATTTTTCCTATTGTTTGGAAGATATAGGGAAATATATGTGTTACACACAGTAGGGACTCAATGAGGTTTTCATTAAACTAAATGTCTTTTGAAAGGCATCACATAATAATTTGAGTATGGCCCCTGAACACAGAGCATAATTATAGAGATCAAATACAGGATTTTTCTTCTAAGTTAGAATGGGTTGTATTTAAACTATCTTTTTTCTTTCTATGGACAATTTTTATGTCTATCTTGGGAAACAAATGAAATAGGATGCGAAGTGATCATGAAAATTTTGGCAGACAAATATAAGCGAATTAAAACAAAGGATCATCATCTCTGTGTTACAGATCCTGTCACTGAAACCAAATGCTTTTAGCTATGTGTGGGAGGAGACAAGGAGCAAAGGGGTAAGGCCACACATCCTGCTAACTCTGTTCCCCAGGACCTTTTCAAGGGGATCTATCATTTCACTAAAGTCTAAAGAGGCCTCATGCCAGGAGGCATTGAGGCATTTGTTACCTGGATGGCCAAGCTGACAGGCTGAAAGCATGAAGGAACACAGCAAATAAACCCCTCAAAATGGATGTGCCAAAAGGCAAAGAAAGTCCACATAGGCAAGTTTTACATAGCACCCACACGTCCTCACCAGCCTAGGAATATAGTCATGAAGTCACAGAAACATACTAGACAGCTCCAGACGTCAAGTAACAGAAATATTCATTAATTCAGTTTTCACCCAATAAATATGTATTTATATAAGCCTGTATGTTCCAGGAACCACGTTAGCTGCAGAGAATAAAGCAGTGACTCATCACAGCCTTCAAGCATTTAAAGTATTTATTATATTGTGGTGGCAAAAGTACCTAAAAACTCACAGATATTGTGACAAGAAAGAGAGAAAGAAAATCGCTTCCCTAAACCTGCTTGAGAGGGACCAAGGGATTTACAGGGGAAAACAGTTATAAAACTTGGTTCATCAGCTCCATAACTCAGAGGGGCATCAATAATAATTTATTATCCTTCTTAGGATATTTTGAGAATGAATCAGGGTCCCAGGTGTGAACTGGGGTTTCTTGGTAGATCAGTACATGTAATTATCTCTACATATACCTGAAATCTATTTTTGGGATTAAGTCAACACTTTATTTTATATATAATTTATTATCATTTAATTGGTAGGGATTCTTAAAAGGCCTTTAGTTTACAATTTGGCCATCAAGGAGTTACTAACGTAGCATGCAGTTAAGAGCCTGGTGTCAAAACCTGCTGACCCAACCATAGATGCTGAGAGCAGAGGTTCAGCCTAGCACATAAGCTGTGTTTCAGGTCTGAGGATCCTCAGTCCACGTCTTTATGAAGACCTAGATGAGGCTATGATAAGCCTGCTTGACACATGTGTACATAAGCCAGTATTGGAAGGGCTCATGAATACTCCAGCTACAAGAAGCTCTTAATAAGCTAGAACAACAGGACAATTTTTTTTAATTTATTTATTTATTTATTTATTTATTTATTTATTTATTATAGTCACAGACAGAGAGAGAGAGAGAGAGAGAGAGGCAGAGACACAGGCAGAAGGAGAAGCAGGCTCCATGCACCGGGAGCCCGATGTGGGATTCGATCCCAGGTCTCCAGGATCACGCCCTGGGCCAAAGGCAGGCGCTAAACCGCTGCACCACCCAGGGATCCCAACAGGAAAATTTTTTAAAGGCAGATACAGTACAGGCGGTAGATATAAGACAGTGCACTTAAATTTAAATAAATAAACTCTGCATAAATATGACAAGAAGGAAGTGTGGTTTCACAGTAGCATTTGTCAAAGTGCCAATACATCATCTTTGCTATTAATGCTAACTCTAGTGTAGTAGTATAAAGCTTTGGCAGGGACTTTATGGAAGGGATTCATGCCTCAGTTGGATAATTGGGCAAGAATGTATCTTCCAATCCTGCAAGTCTGTATTGTATGAGGCAGCAACTGTATCTCATTCACATCTGTTCTCTAGCTGGAGAGGGCACCTAAAGTGTACCTGTTGAATGAATCAATAGGTACATTAAGAGCCAGGAGAGCCTTAGTGAGGGAATGGACAGATTTTGTGCAAGCCTGCATCACATCTCGCCAGCAACCACCTCCCTCCTTCCCTGAGATGTTCATATTCAATCTCCCACCTGCCATGGTCTGTCTCACTGCCTTCCTTTATAAATAGAGTTGAAAGATTGAATATTGGCCTCTGGAATGAAGAAAGCCTAATAATTTTGTGAAGGCAGTTCTTGAATCAGTAGTAAAATGGTTTTTTTCTTTCTGTGTCAAAGGATTATTTGCATAAGGGTTATGGAGCACATTTAGGAGATAATCAGCAACCTCCCCTCGCAGCTAGTGAACAGACTGGTTTGAACAAGGTTTTCCCAAGCTATCTTGTTTTCCACGCCCATTATTTACTCCTCTTTCTCCTGAAGACAGAAGGTTGCTGGAAGACACGGAGTGTCTATTTACAGTGTGTTAATCAACATCCACAAGAGGCAACACTGCCTGTGCTTTCTCACCTGTCCCATCACCTCATGAACTTGACAGTCACTATTTTATCTCTCTTTGCCCATCTTAAATCCTCTTTCAATTAGTCAGTTGGATGAGATTGTCAATGACTAGGGTTTGAAATACCTTGACTGCCCAGTTCCTCTGCTTAAAACCACAGGATAATTACAGATGGTCATTTTGTTTTACGCCGTGCCCAGCTGAACATGGTGGAAGAGCCATAGCCTCCTCCTTCTCATGGTTATTTAAAGATAGAGCCTCAAAAAGCCTGTTTATCAAAGTGATTTAAAAGTCTTAGGCACACATCTGTTAAAAAATGAAACTTTAATCTATCAGTTAAAAATAATGTATAATTATAATGTATAAATCATTTAATCTATATATCAGGTTTTCTCCTTCTAGAGATAGAACTCCTGTGATAGGTACTTTTAATGAAATAATTTATATAGTTTAAACTATTTCTCAATTATTTCCACCAAGCAGTCATATTGTGCCTAAGATTTTCATTATTTAAGGTGAATTGGGTTTTTTTAAAAAAAAATTTAGGTAGACATTGTTTTGAAGAAATGATGCAATTTCATTACTATATAGACAGCCCTATTTTAAAAGTCACATGTTTTAAAAACAATTTCCAATACTCCAAACTTTACAACTCTGGTAAATATATGTGTAGTATTATTATTAGATGTTGCAGGCTGCTTTCTGTCAGGTTTAATCCTACTGGTTGTGAAATGAAATAGGCCAGGCAAAAGTTGGTCAAGGCAAGCTTTTAATGGGCAGCACTCTGGGGCGAGGTTCTGCAGTCCGCAGGGGAGAGAGAGAGCGGGTAAGTCACAGGCCAGGGAAGTCGCACCCAAAGGGAGTACATGTGAGCTTTTTAAGGGGGGAGGGGTAAGGGATTGTGTCTGTCTGGGGTGATAACTGCCTAAGCCCTTATATGGGTTTTGGGTAACGTGCAGTTCAGGTTTCCTGCATAGGTCCTGTCTGCCCCTGATGACATGCCCTTGGGTGATCTGCTGGTGGTGGGAAAGTTCTGAGGTGGGGGCAACAAGGTGGTCTGCTGCCATTTTGTTGATGTCTCCTGATCCCCCTTGATCCCGCGGCCCAACACTTTCTGTACAATTCCACCAGAGAATCTCCATTCATTTGACAACAGGATATTTAGGTATTTCTTGTATGAAACTGGGCTCTAAAATATGTCTTTGTTGCTTATGAATGAAGACTCATCTCACCATTTGCTGGAATAACAAGTTTGGATACAGGTTTTGGCAAACTAATAAACATGCTTACTTCTGAAATAATTTCTCATTTGTTCAATAACAAGTGAACTTGCTGGACTTGGCTGATGTGCTCATAAAGGGAAATTTAACAAGATACTGATCATTTTTAAGCATGTTTGATTTATGGAGCTTGGAAATGCATACTGGTGCTTCTTCTTTGAAACCTGTAGAACCAACATCCCCCAGGAAAGAGTTATTTGCATTTTCTTAAGATTTTATTCATTTGTTCATGAGAGACACAGAGACAGAGGCAGAGCACAGGCAGAGGAAGAAGCAGGCTCCATGCAGGGACCTAGATGCAGGACTTGATCCCAGTACCCCAGGATCACAACTTGAACAAAAGGCAGATGCTCAGCCACTGAGCCACCCAGGCGCCCCAGTCATTTGCATTTGTAATCTGGGTAAATTAGGTGTCTTCTAGAAATTAAAATATATGCAGGCATTTTATTGGATTGTAGATGCAATATAACTTTGCAGTGGCTAGTTGACCATCTGGTGGGGAAATGGCAGAAAGAATTCCTGTGTAGTATGCAGTAGGTGCTCAACAACTAATCCCAAAAATTGTTTCAAAGGTCCTAATTTATTGTTCTTTTCTGACAGATCTTATTTTTTTTTTACCACTGTCCCTAGAAAGATACAACTAAGATAAATACATGAGTAGAATGCTTTCTGTCTTCAGAAGAAACAGAAACACTTATTTAACACAATTCAATAGGCAGTAGATGATGAAGCTACACATTATAAACATTTAGATTTAAATTCACTTATAGTTTAAAGCAAAGAAACTGGTACTATTTTTTTTTTTTTTTTAAGACTAGAGAATTTTCAGATACTTGAAAACACACATTAGATGGTCCACTGTGAGACTTTGGGCAAATTACTTGATCTCTCTGGGAGTTATTACCTCATCTCAAAATGGGGCAAGAGAGACCTAATGCATAAAGTTATAATGAGGATTAAGTGAGTTAAAGTACATGAAATTCCTTGAACAATGGTCACTATATACTTGTTTCTAATATCAATATTAAGATTTCTTAAAATATGGAGATCTCAAATGTTTTCTGTTCCCATCGTCTATACCAGAGCAGCATGGATAATAGTTCTAGAGAGTGATCCAGACTGTGAAAGAGTAATAGCAGAATTTTACTGAATAATATACTATTAAATGAGACCTCAACTTAGTCATCAAAAATTTAATTTTTTAAAGTCCAAGATGCTATGACAAACTAATCACCCTTGATAAATGTCAAAACTTATGTAAGCAAGTTGGTGGCCATCTTCACTAAATTAATACTGTGATACATATTTTGATGGAAAAAAGTTATTTTATAAACAGCAAGTATTTTATTGCAATATTCCAATGCTGGTATGATTTGGAGGTGCTCTTTGCTCCTACACAAAATGGCCAATGACGCTATGATTTTAGAATCGCTCTCTCTTCCTCCTCCCTTCTCCCAGGCTTCCCTTCTTCTTCTCTCTCTCTTTTTCTTCTCTCAATAGGACTAATACTGTCTAATGTTGTATCAGAGTGGGATTGTATTTCCAAAGACTTTCCTCAGTATATACTAGAGAATTGAAGAAGCATGCACACGACACTAGCTGGTCAAGTTTTAAAATAAATACTGTCAGTTTTATTCACAATTCCAAGTCAACATCCCATTCCTGGGGACATGAAGGGAACTCCATTTTTCCACTCTGAAGATGATGCACTCGGTGACTATTACTTCTACAGTTTTCTTATGAAGACTTAGTTCATGGCTCTGTTTTGGATGGGAGATTTTTGTGAATTTGCTTGTTGCTGGATATGTGGAGGAAAGAGCTTCTGGAGATTGATTACATTTTTTAAAAAGATTTTATTTATTTATTCGTGAGAGACGCAGAGACATAGGCAGAAGAGGCAGGCTTCCTGTGGGGAGCCCCATGCAGGACTTGACCCGGGACTCTGGATCAAGCTCTGAGCCAAAGGCAGCATCAACCACTGAGCCACCCAGGCGTCCCTGGATATTGTTTATTTTTTTAATGCAAGTGAAAAATAAAAACAGTTCCCCAAATATGGAATCATCAGAAGATTGGAAACTAGTATGGTCTCTTTACACCAGCAAAATTATGCTTGCCATGGATAGTCTGTTCCAATGAAGGCTTTTTTATTTGATAAAGTCATTGCTGAAGGTTCTGCCAAAATTTCCTGGGTGTTAAGCTTTAGGCAGCACAGCGGAGCAGTTAAGTGGGAGAAAAAAAAGACCCAAAACTCTGTAGAGATAACTCACAAGTAGGTGGAACAGGCCCCCAAAGGGCAACCAAGAGTGAGGAGAAGATTAGGAAGAAAATCTAGTTGTTTTCTGTCTGAGTTGTGCACCATCATGAAATGAAAAGGCTGTTGCTGGGAAACTTCTTTGTAAAAAGAGCTTTTAAGATCCAAGCTTAAGTTAGTAGTTTGTTTGTTTTGTCAACTGCTAGCTTTAGGAATGGTACACAGCCACATGGTGTTCCACTAAATAGTTCTTTTGCATGAATAAAATGGGGAAATAATCAGCCATTTCTTCCCTCAATAGGGCCTTTCAAAGGAGTGCTGGGTATAGTATCTTGTAACTTCTGAGTGCCAGTCACTGGAACTTTAAATCTGGGTTTGAAAGATGAACCCAAATTATTTTAATCCATGCAATCAATATAACGGAAGGGAAGTGGTTTTAATGTACAAGGGAATAAAGTTTAGACTTGAGTCCAAGACTTGCTAAAGTTTGATAGTTTGGGGGTTGGCAAGAGCAAATCTGAAGAGATATGAGTTGAAATGAATTAGAGCAAGTAAATGTTGCTTCAACCCCTGGAGGCCTGAGTCAGAGAGGTAACAGTTCCTTAGCATAAAATTCCGCATTTCCAGACCCTAATCTCCTTTCAAACCATTGATAGCGGTGATTTGTAACTAGGAAAACAGGCTATGAAAAAAAACAATCTTTAAAGGTTTTGTAAAGACAGGTAACATAAATGTGGGCATTAGAAAATAATTTGGGGGGAGTATTTTCTACTTGAAATGGCAACATAATTGTTTTAAAGATTTATTTATTTATTTATTTATTTATTTATTTATTTATTTGAGACACAGAGAGAGGCAGAGACAGAAGCAGTCTCCATGTAGGGAGCCCAATGTGAGACTTGATCCCAGGACCCTGGGATCACACCCAGTGTTGAAAGCGGATGCTCAACCACTGAGCCACCCAGGTGCCCTGACAACAATAATTTAGCCTTTGAAATTCTTCTTCACTTTAACTTAAACTACATGAACCCTGAATTGTCCTAATTAAAGTCTATCATTAACTTTGAACTCTCAAATTGGCATAAATAATCTGGCATAAAGTAATAGTTGATATTCTCACCCAGTCATATGATCACATCATTTCCTGAGATGTTTCTCATGAGAAACAAGAGGAGTTAAGGTAATCAAGTGATCTGTGTGATTTTTGGTAAGTCTATTATGCAACCTAAAGAAAAATCTACATCATTTTTTTTTTAATTGGGAAAGAAAGTGAAAATTATTTTCTAGGTGCAGAAGGGATTCTAAAACCTGCGCAATTGGCAGAGGAGGCAGCATTAGGCATGCATGATGACTGAGGGAGGCTCTAGATTGTGAAAATACTGAAGTTGTGTGGGACCCAAGAAATTCAGAAAATGTCCCCCACCCCTGGCCCCTAGATAAGCAACAAGAAAAACTGCAGGGCACACCCTTATTGGAATGAGGAACTAAAAGCTTCAGAAACTCCTCCACCCTTGCCTCCATATCAGAATGAAGAAATTCCTCCACCCCTTCTGAAAATCCCCTAGACCAGCCCATAAAAACCCAGCTGTAACCCACCTCGGGGTCCAAGTCCCTGCTCCGCTGTGTCAGGTGTACTCGGACCGAAGCTCGAGCTTGTTAATAAACCCTAGTGTGCTTGCATCAGTGTCGGCTCCTCGGTGGTTTCTTGGATTTGCAATCGTGGGCACAACATTTGGGGGCTCGTCCGGGATCCGAGAGACCCCAGGACCCCACCCAGAGGGTACCAAGCCTGGTGAGTATTCAACTTTTTCTACCTGTTGCATGCATATTTTCTGAGAGCTCCATGCTGTGTTTCTACCTGTAGGAATTCCAAACTGTATTGGGTCGACATTGGTTTAGGTGGACGCTCTGGCGGGCATGGACCAGGGGTCTTGGGAGACATCCCTTGCCCCCACGGGGAGGACGGGGTCCTCGTCTGTAAGGAGGGCCGACTGTCCTTACGGACAACCAGCCCTTCGGTTTACTTTCTGCTTTGTGTCCACGGCCGCAGTGGACTGTTACTGTGCCTTTGTTAACTGTCATAACTGTCTGTGCCTTGGTGTGGATTGGGGACATAATGGGGGAAACACAAACCACCCCTCTGTCCCTTATGCTCTCCCACTTCTCCGACGTTAGGGAAAGAGCTCATAATCTGAGCACAGACAAACGGAGAGGAAAATTTCAAACTTGCTGCATGTCAGAACGGCCAACTTTGATGTGGGATGGCCCCAAGAAGGAACTTTCCACCTACCTATTATCTTACAGGTTAAGGCTGTGATCTTCAGGGACAAACCAAGGGCCACTCTGACCAGGTGCCCTACATCCTGGCCTGGCAGGACATGATGGAGAATACCCCCTCCTTGGCTAAAACCATTTTTACCCCCCAAAGCAGGACCTACCAAGATTCTAGCCCTGCGAAAAGCCGAGAAGGAGACAGACTCTAAGACCAAAGCGCCCCTTTATCCAGTCTTGCAGGATTCCTCCCCAGAGGACCTGATTTTCCTACCGCCCAACCCGATACTTCCTCACCCTTCCCCCCACCCCCAGGTACCAGGGGCTGCAGAAGGGTCGCCACCCCTCCCTGACGAGGGAGACCCTGTGGGCGGCCAGCAGTGGGGACACAGGGCCAGACCCACCGGGCGGCCCCACCTCCTTATGCAGGACGGCCACTCCACCGCCCTTCCCCTCCGCACCTTGGGACCTCCGACGAGACTGGCAGACATTCTCCACCAGTGACTTATATAATTGGAAAACCCAAAATGCAAAGTTCTCTGATAATCCGAGGTATCTAATTGGACTTTTAGATACTGTCCTCTTTACCCACCAGCCTACTTGGGATGACTGCCAACAGCTCTTGCTGGTTCTCTTCACCACCGAAGAGAGGGAACGAATTCAGGTGGAAGCCTGGAAGTCTGTCCCGGGAGAGGACAGACATCAGACTCAAAATCCAGACCTCAAACGCTGCCTTCCCCTTATCCCGCCCCACCTGGGACCACAACTCGGCTGAAGGTAAGGAGAGACTCCGGGTCCACCACTAGACTCTAATGGCAGGTCTCCAGGCTGCTGCATGCAAGCCGACCAATCTGGCCAAGGTGTATGATGTAAGACAGGGTAAGGATGAGAGTCCAGCAGCCTTCTTAGAGAGTCATAGAGGCTTTTAGGCAGTACACCCCTATGAACCCAGAAGCCCCAGAAACGAAGGCTGCAATTATCATGGCTTTTGTTAACCAGGCCACTCCAGACATCAAAAGAAAATTGCAAAGAGTAGAGACTAGGAGAGAAGAGCCTGCAGGACTTAGTAATAGTAGCAGAAAGAGTTTATAATAATAAAGAAAGTCTGGAAGCACAACAAAAACTAAGTGACTGGCAGACCCGAAACCTGGCCAAGATCCTGCTGGCTGTAACCATGGATGACCCACAGGAAAAACGGAGGCACCTCAAGAAGCTGGCTTCAGGGACAGGTAAGGAGGATGGCCCTGGTCCCTGTTGGGAGCGCCCTAAACTGAACAAAAACCCATGTGCTCATTGCAAGGAAGAGAGTCACTGGGTGAAAGACTGCCCTAACAAAAGACCTAAGGCCCCTGCCAAGATCTTGGAAATGGAGGACCTGGACGACTAGAGGAGTCAGTTCAGCACCCCTTCCCGAGCCCAGGGTAACTCTCAGCGTGGAGGGGCAACCTGTTGAATTCCTGTGGATATTCAGTGTTGTGGAGCACAACACTCGCTTTTATTACAACCCTAAGGGAAATTGGCAAGCAAGACTTCATGGGTGCAAGGGGCCATGGGCACCAAACAGTACTCATGGACTACCCAAAGAACTGTGGATCTCGGCATGGGCCAGGTATCCCACTCCTTCATGGTCATCCCTGAGTGTCCCTACCTGTTGTTAGGTCGGGACTTGCCCACCAAGATGGGGGCATAAATTTGCTTCCACCCCGAAGTGGCAAAAATCCTAGATAAGGAGGGGCACCCGATTCAGGTGCTTGTCCTGAGTTTAGAAGACGAATATCGTCTCCACCAAATGCCCTCAGCCCCAATGACTGACATTGACCATTGACTGCAGGAATTTCCCCAAGCATGGGCAGAAACTGGGGGAATTGGGCTGGCCCAGCACCTACCAGCCATATATATAGAGCTAAAGCCGGGGCAGACCCAGTCAGGGTCCTCCAATACCCCATGCCTCTTGTAGCGCATACAGGAATCACACCCCACATCTGGCAACTACTGGACTAGGGCATATTGAGGTCTTGCCAATCGGCATGGAACACTCCCTTGCTGCCGGTGTGGAAACCATACTCTGAACGACTACAGGTCAGTCCAGGACTTAAGGGAAGTCAACCAGCAAGTAGAGGATATGCACCCTACAGTCCCAAACCCATACACCCTCCTCTCCACCCTGCCTCCAGACAAAACTTGGTATATGGTATCAGATTTAAAAGATGCCTTTTGCAGCCTGCCTTTAGCACCCAAGAGCCAAGACCTTTTTGCCTTTGAATGGACGAACCCCCAAGAAAGGCATCAATGGCCAGCTCACCTGGACTCGATTACCACAAGGATTCAAAAATTCACCAACCATCTTCGATGAGGCCTTACATGAAGACTTGGGTGAGTTCCGTTCCGAGCACCCTCATTTGACTTTATTGCAATATGTAGATGATATCCTGTTGGCAGCGGAGGACCAGGACACATACCTGCGAGGCACTAGGGACTTGCTCCAGACAATAGTGGCTCTAGGATACCGGGCCTCAGCTAAAAAAGCCCAGATCTGCAGAGCAGAGGTGAGCTACCTTGGGTACAAATGAAAGGATGGACAAAGATGGTTGATGGATGCAAGGAAGGAAACCATCCTAAGGATCCCACAGCCGCAAATAGTCTGCCAGGTACGTGAATTCGATTATGGATTCCGGGTTTTGCCGAGATGGCCAGACCCCTCTCTGAGGCCACCAGGTACCAGCAAAATTTTGAATGGACAGAGGCCACGAACAGAGCCTTTCATGACCTTAAACAGGCCTTGCTGTCTTCCCTGGCTCTTGGGCTGCCTGACCTAGCCAAGACCTTCTACCTGTATGTGGACAAGAAAGACAGGGTGGCAAAAGGGGTCCTTGTCCAGTATATAGGTCCCTGGAAGAGACCTATAGCCTATCTCTCCAAAAAGCTGGACATTGTGGCTGCAGGATGGCCTCCATGCTTAAAATGATTGCTGCGGTGGTCCCTATGGTCAAGGACATGGACAAGCTGGCCATGGAGCAAGAACTGCATGTTACCACCCCACATGCTATTGAAGGGGTACTCAAACAGCCTCCAGACCGCTGGATCAGCAATGCCCGTCTGACCCATTATCAGAGCCTACTGCTAAACCCCACCAGAATTTTATTCAAGCCACCGACAACCCTGAATCTGGCAATGCTGCTCCCTAACACAGTCTGCCCCCCGCCCCCTGCATGACTGTCAAGAAATTTTGGCACAGGTGCATGGGATCAGAGCTGATCTCCAGGACCAGCTACTGCCGAGAGTGGATGCCACCTGGTAGACGGAAGGCAGCAGTTTTGTCCGAGAAGGAATCAGATATGCGGGGACAGCCATAACCACAGAAATGGAGACCATCTGAGCAGAGCCATTGGAAGCCAGAACATTGGCTCAATGGGCAGAACTGATTGCACTGGCCAAGGCGCTAACCATGGGAGAAGGTAAATGAATAAACATTTACACTGACAGCAGGTATGCCTTCGCCATGGCTCATATCCACAGAGCCCTTTACAGAGAGAGAGGGCTTCTGACAGAAGAAGGAAAGACCATTAAAAACAAAACAGAGATCCTTGAACTCCTGAGGGCCCTCTGGCTGCCCAAGGCCCTAGCCATCATCCATTGTCCGGGACACCAAAAGGCAGATACACCAGTAGCTAGGGGAAAATGGCTAGCTGATTAAAAAGCAAAGGAGGTGGCCCTTTCAGTGACCCAAGTCTTAACAATCACGCTACCTGATCTGGGGGCACCGACCCTGCCAGACACCCCCAACTATACTGATGCTGACTTACACTGGATCAAACGCTTGACTATGACCCAATGCTTGTGTGACTGGTGGAGGGCCACAGACTCTAGCATCATCCTGCCAGAGGAACTAGGACGACAAGTCCTATCCAAAATGCATTGGAGTACTCATAAGGGAACAAGGAAGATGGAAGACCTCATAAGACATGCAAAGATCACTATTAAAGACTCTCATGCAAAGATTGAGCAGATTGTGGCGAGCTGCCACACATGCCAGTTAACTAATACCACCACCCATGGATCTAACCCGGGCACCCGGCTCCGAGGGGGCCGCCCAGGAGCCTACTGGGAAGTGGACTTCACTGAGGTAAAACCTGGAAAATACGGATATAGGTATTTACTAGTGTTTGTAGATACTTTTTGAAGATGGACAGAGGCATTTCCCACCAAACATGAAACAGCACAGACCGTGACCAAGAAACTGCTGGAAGACATCTTACTGAGGTATGGTTTTCCTGTTAAGATTGGATCAGACAACGGTACCAGGATTCATCTCTAAGAGCCCATGAGCAGGTATGGCCTAAGCTGAGGGCCTTCTACGAGACTGGGCCACCCCCTGAAACCCATTGATATCGACAAGGAGATTGGGTGTACATGTGGAGACATCAACAGCAGACACTCCAACCTCCCTGGAAAGGACCCTACATTGTGATCCTGACTACGCCCACCACTCTCAAGGTCGACAGAATAACTCCCTGGGTCCACTACATCCACGTCCGGCCAGCTGATCTACACGCCGTCCTCAAGGACTTTGTTCCGGAATGGAAGAGTCAACCCGACAAGAACAATCCCCTAAAGCTAAGACTGTGTCATTCCCATTTACCTCACTAATATTACTTGTGCTGTATCCCCTTGCAACTGAAATCAACCCCCACCAACCATTTAATCTAACTTGGCAAATCCTCACCCCAAGTTCTATGGAGATAATAACCCAGCTGTCAGGGATACACCCTAGGGGGACCTGGTGGCCTAATCTGACCTTTGACTTATGCGACCCCAAACTCTTTTGGGCCCCTCAATGCCCCTCGGCTCTCCATGGCCAGGTACCCGGGTGTGTCGGTAAGTCCATGCTACCTGCTTTTACACGTGCCCAGCCCCCTCTCTGTCTGACCACAATAAGGTCTCTGAATGTTGTGGCTGGACGGATTGCTTCTGTAAAACATGGGGTTGCAAACAAACTGGAACATGCCATTGGCTGTCACAGAATCCAGCTGGCCTTATAAAAATCCAATGAAACACCACTGGCCCCACATGCTTGGGCACTGGGAATTCGGACCCCTATCTCTGACCCAGTCACCATTTCCGTTACAGAGGCCAGAAAACAGGATACAAACTAGGGGGTAGGACTTCTGTGGGGGCTCCGACTTTACCAAAGTGGGTATGATTGGGAAGTCCTATTCATGATCAGACAACTTGAGAGGCCACAAGGACAAATCCAAGGAATAGGCCCCACCCCTGTGCTAGTGCCTCCTCAATCTCAGGCAACATCTACAACACCCCCTTTGAATTTTTCCCAAAACTCCTCTGGTTGGGGCACACCAGTCCCGACTTGCCTCCCCCTTGACCCTTCTCAACACCCTCTTTGGGCCTTGATGTCCCAGGCTTACAAATTCCTCAACACAACTAAACCCAATCATACCCGATCCTGCTGGCTGTGCTATGACATCTGGCCCCCCTTCTATGAAGGAATTGCAATAATGGGTCAATATAACACAACCACGGACCCTCATGCTTGCAGATGGAACCAAGAGCCTGGTAGTAAAGGCCTCACCTTACAATCTGTGTCAGGCCAGGGGCTCTGCATAGGCACTCCTCCACACCACAATCAGATTCTGTGCAATGTTACACAGCCTATAAACAGTACCGGGTATCATCTACTGCCCCAAGACAGTTGGTGGGCCTGTTCCGAGGGATTAACTCCTTGTGCTCACGGACAGGTTATAAACAGAACTGGGGCTTCTGTGTGCTGGCTCAACTACTCCCTAGAATCATCTACCATTCAGATGAGCAGGTACTTCAATGGATGGACCGGGGTACCCACGGGTGAAATAAATGAGAGCCCATCTCTGCTGTCACCATCGCCACCCTACTAGGAATTGGTTTGGCTGGTGCAGGAACAGGTATTGCCTCACTGGCCACCCAGGCTTCCCACTACAGTTGCCTTAGGGCTGCCATTGATGTAGACATAGAGCGCATAGAAGCCTCCATTTCTCACCTCCAAGAAATCCTAACATCCTTATCTGAAGCGGTGCTCCAAAACAGGAGGGGGTTAGACCTAATTTTTCTAGAGCAAGGGGGAATCTGTGCTGCCCTGAACAAAGAGTGCTGTTCCTACACTGACCACTCAGGGATATAATGGCAAAGGTCAGGGAAGGACTGGCCAGGCGAAAAAGAGAGCGAGAGCAACAACAGGGGTGGTTCGAATCCCGGTTCAATCATTCTGCCTGGCTAACTACCTTGTCTTCCCTAGCCAGCTCCCTCATCCTCCTCCTCCGTCTGACATTTGGACCCTGCCTCATTAATAGACTAATGGGTTTTGTCAGGGACCAGGTTGACACCGTTCAACTCATGGTGCTAAGGCAACAATACCAACCACTGAACTTTCAGGACCCATGATTGGGTCCTGCATTAGGTTCCTCTGAGAAATGGGGGAATGTGGGGACCCAAGAAATTCAGAAAATGTCCCCCACCCCCGGCCAGATAAGCAACAAGAAAAACTGCAGAGCATACCCTTATTGGAATGAGGAACTAAAAGCTTCAGAAACTCCCCCACCCTTTCCTCCATATCAGAATGAAGAAATTCCTCCACCCCTTCTGAAAATCCCCTAGACCAGCCCATAAAAACCCAGCTGTAACCCACCTTGGGGGCTAAGTCCCTGCTCCACTGTGTCAGGTATACTTGGACCCAAGCTCGAGCTTGCTAATAAACCCTTGTGTGCTTGCATCGGTGTTGACTCCTTGGTGGTTTCTTGGATTCGCAATCTTGGGCGCAACAGTTGCACCAAGTTGTTCAAATGTCAGCAGCTGGTCTCCCTCTCACCTGGAGGCCTGATAGAGCACTTATGGCAAGTACTGACTTTCTTAACTTGGACAATTGTCCTCAGCATTCTGATTGATAAAGATGCATTGGATATCTCCATGCACAAAGTCCTTTGGGAAACATAAAGGGAACTAGGCCATATTAGATTACTCAGGTGGGTGCAGTTAGTTGAGGGGAAAAGACCTATTTATGTGAATAATAACTCTAAAACAATATGGCATGCACTTGTTCAATTCATAAGGACAGGAAGTACCATTAATGTTGGGGAAGAAACTCCAGCTCATGTAGCAATGTGCCTGGAACACTTCTCTACCATGAGATAAAAAGCCCTCACTGTCTGGGGGAGCTTATGGCCTTGTAAGGGAGTATGTTTCTCTGTTCTATGCTCTTTTGTTCTGCGTAAGCCTCTGCATCAGTGGCCCCCAAGCATGTCCCCACCTTGGAGTGTTTCAGACCCCACAGGAAGAGGGGAGGGGTCTTTCTACAGCAGCAGGCTGTGGGAGGTGTGCTCAGCTAGGGAGTGGATCCACTGGCCCCAGGGGAGTAACACAATGCAAGGTGCTGGCTCTGTGTGCTCTCTCTCTTCTGCTCTAAGTAAATGCTGGCTCACCTGAATGAAGTTGGTACAGATGTCTCTTCTCAGCGACCTCAAATCCTGGTCTCTTGTCTGTGCGGCTTTTACCTGCCTTTTAACCCTGGCAGCATCATGTTACATTCTCTCTTGGCACCGCAGGACCACCCTGTAAGCAGCAGAGCAATTAGAGTCAGGTAGTTTGAAAGGTTAGCTTTCAGTGTTGATGGTCTAGAGAGATACACCTAGGAAGCAGGATTTGAGATAGATGTTGAGAATGGGTTGGATTTCGGTAAGGAGTCAGAGGCCCTCCAGTGATGTGTTTGGCATATAGAAATATATAGAGAATGGAAATCAAAGAATGCTCAGAATTTGGTGTAGAGAGGTTATGTAGGAAAACAGTGTGGGTCAAAAAGTTGGAAAAGTAGATCAGAGCTGAGATGGTGACAGTGGAGCAAGCTTGAAATCTATCCCTCCCTCAGTAAATTACAATAGAGAAAACATATCAGAAGATAGATGCTTACTATGACCTAAAAGTTTCAGGGGGCATGTATGTTGAGATGTGGGAATGGAGAAAGCTCCCCAGGATGGATGCTGATGCACACTCTAGTGATATTGAAAATATCTGCCCGTTGGTACAGCATGGGCCTTGACCCATCAGAGTGGGGGCAAATAAGAGGAATGTTAGTTCTGTCTCAGCCTTTGATAAGGCAGTGGGAGTGCATTTAGGTCTTTTGAACTACAGAATGAGGCAATCAGTATGCTTCTTAGAAAAAACTGATAAACCACAGTGAAAGGATGGAAATGAAAAAGGCATGCACTCCAGTTTGCCTGATTTTTGCAACCATAATGTGTTCCGAGACTCAATTAGAATTATAGCAGCTGGAATATAAATGAAGGGAGATATGTGAATAGATTTGGAAGATGCATTAGTGTTAGATAAGGAGACAAAATTCTTTCTGAGGATTGGAGTTGACTTGCATGGAAAACCCATGATGCCCCTAGGGGAAAGAGCAATTGGGTTTTAGATATGTTCAGGTAAAAGAAAGAAGAGTTGAGACATAATGTTATAATTGGATTTGAATCTTGGTTCAGCCTTGTTCTAACAGTCCTCTTTGACATGTGACTAGATCAATGTAGTTTTTTCATCTGTAGAATGGAAGTACAGTAATATGTCTCCTGTAGAGCTGTGAGGTTGTATTAGAGTTCTCCAGAAAAACATAATCAATAGAGTGTATCTATCTATCTATCTATCTATCTATCTATCTATCTATTTATCTATCATCTATTACATAATACTGTGGGATAGAGAATGAGAGAGATTTATTATAGTGAATTGGTTCATGTGATTATTGAGGCTGACAAGCCCCAAATCTGCAGTATTAAGCTGGAGACCCAACAGAGTCGATATATAGTTATATCTGAGTTCAAAGGCTCAAGAACCAAGAGGGCATATGATGTAAGTTCTGATCCATAAGTCTTCAAGCTGAAGATCCAAGAATCAACTTTTAGCTCAAATCTAGGCAGGGAAAAAACAAAAACCCCCACAATGTTCCAGCCTAAAACAGTCAGGCAGGGGAAATTCCTTTTTAGCTGGGGAAGATCAGCCTTTTTGTTCAATTCAGTCTTCAACTGATTGGATGAGGCCCACTCACTCCGGGGAGAGCAAACTGCCTCACTCAGGCTAGTGATTCAAATGTAAATCCCATCTAGAAACATGTCTAGAAATACACAGACATACCTAGAATAATATTAGAAACATATCTGGGCATCCCATAGGACAGTCAAGTTGACACCTAAAATTACACACAGAGTAATTAATCACAGAGGCCAAGTAATCTAAAAAAGCTCAGTGAACTGTGCTGTATAGGCTACATCTAGCAGATACTCAGGAGAGGTCTTTAATCGAGGTTGGTAATAATTATGGCAGCTGCAAGACAAAGATCCTGCAATATCTAATGGTAGATTTAAGGTTTGAGAGTGAAGCATTTTGAGTCATTTCATCACATGGAGATGTTAGATTCATAAAATTAAAATAACAATACTTTTAAAAATGAGTGCAAAATCATTTTGCTGAATAAGAAAAGGAAGCACAGAGTAAAAGAGTGAATGGATCTTTATTGAAGTTTCAAGAGTCAAGGGAAGGTCAGGAGTGCTGTAAAAGAATGCAGGATGAAGAAAGGGCCTATATTTGGAAATTAGTTATCATTGGTGACCTTTGAGAGTTCAATTTCATCTGACTTAGAAAGTGATTTTGAAATGCTGCCAAGATCAAGAGGCAGTCAAATATCAGGTGTATTCCCACTAATCTCCATTCTTAGTAGAGAGATTTACAATGGGTATTGTATTAATTTCCACAGATGGGGTGACTTACCCAGCAGACCTTTATTGTCTCCCAGTCCAGAGGCCAAAGGGCTGAGATTAAGGTGTGGGTAGGGTTGGTGCCTTCTGAGAGCTCTGAGGGGACGCCATTCCATGCAACTCCCCAAGCAGCTACTCCTGGTCTGGTGCCAGAGGTTGGACTTCTCTAGAGAGATTTTGCTTCCTCTGTTTTCACATCACTATCCTTCAGTAACTGGGGCTCTTTCTGTAAGGACACCAGTCATGCAGGGTCAGGGACCTGTCCTAGTACCGCACAACCTCTACAATGTCATCTTAGCTGGCTGTGTGTGCAACCACCCCGATTGCATAAAGGTCCAGTAACATGTTGAGGACACATGCCAAAAATAGTGTGAAAATTCTGGAGAGGTCTTAATAATGTTGTCTATCTGCATTTCAAAATATTCTTTTTTTTTTTTTTAAGATTTTATTTATGAGAGAAAGAAAGAGAGAGGCAGAGACACAGGCAGAGACATAGGACACAGGCAGAGGGAGAAGCAGGCTCCATGCAGGGAGCCTGGTGCAGGACTTGATTCCAAGACACCAGGATCACAACCTGAGCCAAAGGCAGACGTTCAAACACTAAACCACCCAGTTGTCTTGCAGGGCTTCATATCAGTCATGGATATTTCAGCCGAAATGACTGTTGGGAGCTATACATTTAGCAACATCCTTCTCCCCAACAATGTCCAGAATTTACTAGAGTCCAAAAATTACTAGAATGGGCTTGGTTGTCATTTAATGAGAATAGATTAACTTATAGTCCCTACATAGACAATCAGCTCATAAACATCATCTAAAGAAAAGGGTGGGCCCGACTCCTTCTTTCTTACTTTGATAGGCTCCCTTTTATAACATTTCTCTCACTCAAGCCCTCTGTGGGTGTATGTTGTGGCTTGGTTTTATTTATGTATAATTATTCAGAGTGGGGAACAAGGGAGGCAGAACTGGCGGAGTTATGCCTTCAAGTGCCCCATGCTCCCTGAGGAGACTCCATTCCCAACTAAGGATTTCTATATCGTCACCTCCTCTAGAACTTCAGAGTACTTCTCCCCCTAAGGGTTTATGGCAGCCTGACCTCTCCCTTGCAGGTCACAGAACCAGACGCTGAAGATATGAACCGAGCTTCAGAAGTAATACGTGCTTGGCAGATAAAACAAACGTAGTCACTGTGAAACTCATATCTGGGCAAAGAGATATGCTTAAGCAAAATACAAGCTCTTTCTGTTGTTATTCAGTAATTGGAAAATAAAAGAAATGTAAAGAGGATAGACATGATTCTAAAGGAACCTTTAAACCAATATGCAAGAATGTCTGCTGTAAGTTTCCGTGATTTCACATGAAACTCAATTCAGGAATTCAATTTCCAGCCTTTCCACCATAAGCATCAATAACTTACATAATAATGGACTCAACTATTAGTAATAAACTGTTTGAAGTACATCTTCTCCCACTTTATGGAGGCACTGACCTTTGCCAGACTGAGAAGAATTTAAACAGTTTGCCCCTGTCCCTTCTTCCTCAGACTCAGTATTATGGACAACTATGCACAATTTAACATACCCTCCATCTGAAGTCCATTCTCTACTCTGCCGACACAGTATTCAATTTCTTGGTAATGCATAGAAACCGCTTTATTCTGCATGGTTGGAAGTTGCTATTTTATGTTTGGAAATGTATTATGTGTCAAGAAGAGTGTGAATAATAAATATCTGTATTGCTGGCCAACTGGTATTCAGATGCTCTAACATCTGAGCAAATATCGTGAGCATGGGGACTGATTTCTCAAAAACATCGCTAAATCCAAAATTAACACCTCTGTGGCTGTCAAATGAAGCCCTCTGGACTATTCATCACCTCTGTGTTTTTCTTCTAACTAGACTTCCGTTCCAAGAAAATCGGCAGGTAGCAAACAACTGCAGTGGGCATTCCAGTAACAGATCGCTGTTTGTCCTGATTTAGAAGCAAGATCACACCTATATCTGTTTAGGAAAAAGGCTTCCAATAGTTTAGTATTAAATAGGGAAAACTAGGAGACATGCTGAATAGGAAGGTGGCATTCTGTAAATGAAAGTGGATATCCAGGGGTTCGCTGGAAAATGCATAGAATTTTGGAGCTAGAGACCCTCAGAGGATTTTAGGTCCAGACATCCTTATATTACAGGTGAGATCATCAAAAGAACTCACACCTAGAAATAGAAATTAAGAAACTGCTTAACAGAGTTTGGAAGAGTGATTTTGCTCTTGGGGTGTGTGTGTGTGTATGTGTGTGTGTGTGTGTGTGTGTAAAATACCCTTATTGAGATCTGATCCACATTCCATACAATTCATCCTTTGTAAGTGTACAGTTCAATGTCTTTTCTGTATATTTACCAATAGTGTGCCACCATTACCACAGCCGATTTTAGAATGTTTTTATTCCTAGTCCCATAAGCAACCCTCCCCCATTTCCTTCTGTTGCATAGTGGGAGCTGTTTCAAAGATGCAGCTTTGAGAGAGTAAGGTGTTGTTGAGACTGTTTATATTGAATATGCGACTGGACCCCAGCAAGGCGTCTATATACACTTTGCTGATTCTGGTGGGCAGGTACAGAGATCTACTTATTTTGCAGCTGCTCAAAATAAGCCGTGTAAGTTCCCTTGCTTGTTAAATCTGCCACCTGCCAATCTAGAGTGGCCCGATTCTCCCTCTGGTCTCTTCTTGTCCTCTCTGTAAAGGAATACATTTGTTTGCAAACCAACAGTTGAGGACAGCAAATGGTATCTTAGAGTGGTCTTGATTTGCATTTCCCTAATTACTAATATTGACCATATTTTCATGTATTTATCAGTCATTTGCATTATCAGGACACTTGGGTGGCTCAGTGGTTGAATGTCTGCCTTCAGCTCAGGCTGTGATCCCAGCCCAGGGATTGAGTCCTGTATCAGGCTCCCTGTAAGGAGCCTGCTTCTCCCTCTGTTTATGTCTCTGCCTCTCTATATGTCTCTCAGGAATAAACAAATAACATCTTTAAAAAAAAAATCATTTGTATTATCTTTTCTAGAGAAATGTCTATTCAGGGTTTGTTGCCCACTTTTTAAAATGAGTTGTCTTTTGTTATTAGTGAAAAGTTGTATATCAAGATACAAGTTCCTTATGAGATATACAATTTGCAAGTAATATCTCTCATTCTGTAGGTTGTCTTTTCACTTTCAGGATAGTATTCTTTGAGCCAAAAAGGTTTTAATTTTGATGAGATTAATTCATCTCCATTTTCTTTTGTTACTTGTGAGGTTGGTGTAATTTTAAAGAAGACTTGCTTAGGATTTATTCCTGTGTTTTATTCTGGTTTATGGTTTTACTTCTTACATCTTTGTTCATGATCTCTTTTGAGTTAACTTCTGTGTATTCTGTGAGAAGCAGGCATGAATTCTTTTTTTTTTTTTTTTTTTTTAGTATTTTATTTATTTATTCATGAGAGACACAGGGAGACAGAGGCAGAGAGAGAAGCAGACTCCATGCAGGGAGCCCGACATGGGACTCAATCCTGGGACTCCAGCCTTACACCCTGGGCTGAAGGCAGATGCTTAACCACTAAGCCACCCAGGCTTCCCCACTCTTTTTGTTGTTGTTGTTGTTTAAAGATTTTATTTATTCATGAGAGACACAGAGAGAAAGAGAGGCAAAGACACAGGCAGAGGGAGAAGCAGGCTCTATGTAGGGAGCCTGATGTGGTACTTGATCCCTGGACTCCAGAATCACGCCCCAAGCCGAAGGCAGGTGCTAAACCACTGAGCCACCCAGGGATCCCCTGAATTCACTCTTTGGCATAAAACTGTCCAGTTGTTCCTGCATTACTTGTTGAAAAGACTCCCTAGTCTTTTTTCTTGGCTCCCTAGTCAAAAGTCATCTGAGTCAAGGTAATGGTTTATTTCTGGATTTTGAATTGTATTCCATTGAAATATATCCTTTATTTCATTTATCCTTATGCCTGTACCACACTATCTTGAATAACTGTAACTTCATAATAAGTTTTGAAATTGGGAAATTGTGAGTCCTGCAACATTTGACCTTTTTCAAGATTGTTTTGACTCTTCTGGGGCTCTTGCATTTTTATATTAATTGTAGTAGTTCGTCAATTTCTGTAAAAAAAGAGCTGAGATTTTGGGAAGTGTTGTGCTAAATATGTAGGTCGATTTGGGAAGTATTATCATTTCAAGGACAGTAAATCTTCTGATCTGTGAAGACAGATTGCTTTCCATTATTTAAGTCTTCTATACTTTCTTTCAACAATGTTTGATAATTTTCAGAGCACAAACTTCGCACTTCTTTGGTAATTTTTTTTTTTTTTGGTTTGGTTTTTGGTTAACATATTTTATTCTTCTGGATGCAGTTGAAACTAGAATTGTTTCCTTAATTCCATTTTCAGGTTGCTCCTCACCAGTGCACAGGAGTATAATTGATTGTTGCATATGGATCACATTTACTGCAGCCTCGTTGAAATTGTTTTTTATTAGTTCTAATAGTTGTTTTTTTTTTTTTTTTTTAAACAAATTCCTTAAGATTTCTTGTATTCAAGATCATGTCATCTGCAAAAAGAGATGGTTTCACTTCTTTCTTTCCAGTCTGGGTGCTTTTGATTTTCTTGCCTAATTTTCCAGGCTAGAATTTTCAATACAACGTTGAATAGTAGTGGTAAGGGGAGACATCTTGTCTTGTTTCTGATTGCAGGTGGAAAGTATTCATCTATCCTGTCTTGCATGATACAGTATGATCTTAGCTGGAAGTGGTTCATAGACCCTCTTTACCTGATGGAGAAAGTTGCCTTCTGTTCCTAGACTGTTGTGTGTTTTTATTATTCACAGGCATTGGATTCTGTCAAGTGCTTTTTCTTCCTCTAGTGAGATGATTCTGTGGTTTTGTTCCTTATTCTATGGATAAGGAGTATGAGGTTAATTGATTTCCACATGTTCTAACAACTTGGTATTCCTGAGACAAATTCCACTTGGCCATGATTCTCTTTCATTTGCTTTTGGTACTTTGAGTTCTGTTGTCTCCCTTTCTCTTTCTCATCCTAGTAGAAGGTTTGTTAAATATATTGATTTTTTAAAAAGTAACTTTGGTTTCTTTAATTCTATTGATTGTTTTCTATTCCCTATTTCATCAATTTCTCCTCCAGTCTTTATGATTTCTTTCCTTCTGATTGGTTTAGACTTCTTGCACTCTTCTTTTTTCAGGGTCAAGTTTATGTCTTTGTTTTTAGATCTTTATTTTTATTTTTTATTTTTTTATTTTTAAAGATTTTGTTTATTTATTCATGAGAGGCACAGAGAGAGAGAGAGAGAGAGAGAGAGGGAGAGAGAGAAGCAGAGACACAGGCAGAGGGAGAAGCAGGCTCCATGCAGGGAGTCTGATGTGGGACTTGATCCCAGATCTCCAGGATCACACCCAGGCTGAAGGCAGCACTAAACCACTGAGCCACTGGGGCTGCCCCTTATTTTGATTTTTTTAAGGAAATTTGTTGTTGTTTTTAAAGATTGTATTTCTTTATTCATGAGAGACACAGAGAGAGAGAGAGAGACAGAGACAGAGACACGGGCAGAGGGAGAAACAGGCTCCATGCAGGGAGCTCAGTATGGGACTCGATCCCAGGTCTTCAAGATCATGCCCCGGGCTGAAGGCAGCGCTAAACGGCTGAGTCACCCGAGCTGCCCTCTTTGTTTATTTTTTATATGGATGTTACAACTTCCTAATAGTGTTTAAATCTTGCTTCAGGTATATCCTAAAAATTGTGATGGGTTAGGTCTTCATTTTCATTTATCTCAAAGTATTTTATAATTGCCCTTGTAATTTTTTTTCTTTGTCCTATTGGTTATATAGGAGTATATAATTTGATTTCTATATTTTGAAAATTTTCCAGTCTTCTTTCATTACTGATTACTAATTTCATTCCATTGTGGCCAGGGAATGTACTTTGTATGATTTCAATCCTTTGAAATTTTTTGAGGGTTTTTATGGCCTAGCGTGTGGTCTATCCTCAAAAATGCTCCATGTGCACTTGAGAAGATCCATTTGTATGATTTGAGATAAATTTTTATACAGATCTTAAGTATACAGTTCAGTGATCATTGGTAAATGTATACATTTTAGTCAACCACCATCTCAATCAAGAAATATCATCAATTTTCGAAGTTCCCTAGTGCTTCCTTCTGGTGCCTACACCAGTGATAGGCAACCATTATTCTGATTTCTACTGCTACATTTTAGTTTTGCTTATTTATGTCTGTTAAATACATAGACTCACAATGTAAGAACTTTTATGTGTCTGGCCTTTTTGTCATTCAACCCGATGTTTTTGAGATTTACCCATACTGGTTTGTAAATCACTACTCCATTCCTTTTT
The DNA here is from genome assembly GCF_053574225.1 of Canis aureus. Lineage (NCBI taxonomy): Eukaryota > Metazoa > Chordata > Mammalia > Carnivora > Canidae > Canis > Canis aureus. Next base: position 6,419,566 of record NC_135627.1, read on the forward strand.
ATTGTTCACAAGTTTGCCATTGTATGAATATACCACAGTTTGCTTATGCATTCTTTTGTTGATTGGCTTTAGTTTTAGTGTTTGCTGTTATGAATAGAGCTGACATAAACATACTTGTACATATCTTGGATACACATATCTTCATTTCTCTGGGATAAATGTAAAGAAGAGGACTTGATGAATCAGAGTGTAGGTGTATCTTTAGTTTTATAAGTAACTGCCAACATTTTCTGGTCATTGTACTATTTTACACTCCCACATGAAAATATATCAGAGTCCCACTTGCTCCATATCCTTACAACTTTAATGTGTTCATGTGTTTTCCTATTTAATTTTAGCCATTCTAGTATGTGAGAAATGGTATCTCATTGTGAATTTAATGTGAATTTCTTGATGACTAATGATGTTGAGCACTTTATATACTTTTTGGATAAAAAAGAAATATCTTCTTTTTTAAAATAACTGTTCAAGTCTTTTGCCTTTTTTAAAATTGAGTTACTTGATTTTTTTTTTTTTTTTTTGCTATTGATTTGTAGTTCTTTTTATACTTTGCATGCAAATTCTATGTCAGATATGTGTATACAGGTGTCCCTTCGAGGTATTTTATGTTTTTCTGAGGCTCAGCTTTCCATTTTCCTAAAGTCTTCTGTTGATACACAGCTATCTTCTTTACTTCAATGAAGTCCAATATATCACAAAATTTTGTATGTTTAAAATCATAAAATATTACAAAAACATAAAAACATAAAAAATAAACCTTAAGCATAAAAACATTTCAAAATATGTTTTGTGTCTCTTCTTTAAGAAAATATTTCCTACTCCCCAAAATGGTTAAAAATATTTTGCCATTTTCTTCTTGATGTTTCACAAACCTAGTTTTTACATTTAATTCAGAGACCAATTTCAAGGTATTTTTTTGCACAGATAATAGGGAGGGGCTGAGATTTATTCATTAACACATATTTATCCAATTGTTCTAGGGAAATACATTTTTTCCTCTGTTGGATATTCTTGGTGCCTTTGTTGAAAATCAATTGAACATGTTTTCATATATATTCTATTCTGTGTCTATTCTGTTCAACTGATTTATTTTTCTATCCATGCAAAACTATTCTTGCGATTACTGTAACTTTATGGTTAAGTCTTAAAATTAACTTGTGAGTATTCCAACTTTGTTCTTTGTCAAGATTTGTTTGGGCTGATACAGAACTCTTGCCTTTCCTCATATTTTATAATAAACTTGTTCTTTTCTTTAAAAAAAAAAAGTTGACATTTTGATTGGAATTGCATTGACTCTATGGGTGTACTTGAGGAGAGTCAACATTTATTAATACTGAGTCTTTAACCCATGAACATAGTGCATGTTCATTTATTTATGTATTTTTTTCATTTGTTAATTGTGATCACTTTTGTCTTTTAAGGAATCTGTCATTTGCATTTAAATTATCACATTAAATAGCATAAAGTCAGACATAATATTCCCATATTATTCTTGTAATGTATGTAGGATCTGTCCTAATTTTCCCACTAGTGTTCTTGATATAGTTATTCAGGTTTCTCTCTTTGTTCTTTGTCAATATTGCTAACAGTGTCTTAGATTTTAGTTCAGTTTTGTTTTTCTTTTAAAGATTTTATTTAAGAGAGAGAGAAAAAAATCATGAGGTAAGTGAGGAGTGGAGAGTGAGGGAGAAGCAGATTTTCTGCTGAGCAGGGATGCCATGATGCAGGGCTCAATCCCAGGATCCTGGGATCATGACCTGAGCGGAAGGAAGACGCTTAATCAACTGAGCCACTCAGGCACCCCAGTATCTTAGTTTTTAAAACATGCTTTAAAAATAATATTTAAATTTATTAATTTTACCTTTTGTTTTTGTTTTTTGTTTTATTTTGTTTTTACTTGGCCCTCTGAATTCTTTGCCTCATTAGAAAGGAGGCCAGACTAGGGGGTCTCTAAACTTCTGGTAGGGATTATAGGTCTAAGAGTGGTACTCTGTTCCTTTTGATACCACTGGAAAGACTCATCATTGTGTACTTTGGTGATATCCATGTAGCAGACCATCATTGCAAAAAAACTCCCAAATCCAAAAACACCAAAAAAAACAAAACCAAAACCAAAAATAAAAACAAAAACAAAAACAAGAAACAAAAAAAACATTACTTCATCAGGAGGAGGATGGTTATACTTCTTTGCTCCGTGAACATGAAGCTTGACCCTGTGACTTGCTTTGATGAATGAAATGCATACACAAATTTGGCAGAAGCTTTCATCATAATAAATTACTATTTCTTTCTTTTTCTCAAGAGAGGCATAGTGTCTATAGCCTTGGTTCTAATGTGAAAATGAAGGGAAGCAGAGGCTCTAGGTGAATCACAATAGTGAACTAAGTAAGGAGAGAAAAGGCAGACCCACAATCGATGAAACAAACAAGTAACAACAAATACCTTTTGGGGTTATTTGAGATTGGGGATTGTTTGGGGTTGTTACCACAGCATAATGTAAGCTATACAGAGTCAGTAATACTCATAAGTTCTGAGGTTTATATAGAAATTAGGTGATAGGTCTCCTCACCAACTCCTTCCATATTTCATTTTTTAGAGCAGAACTATTTGGTCCCTGAGACTCCACTCTCTCCTGAAAATAGTCCCTAGAGTTGTTGGCTCTCAGCCTTCCACTCATCAAAGCTTAAATCCCATCTAAGAGACTAATTGGAGGATATATAATAGGCATTGAAACTTTTTCATCCTTATCCACCTGCTAAAGTGAGCAATTGGGTTTGGAAAGAATGTTGTGTCTCTGGAATAATTTAGGTTTGGATTGAAACCAAGTCTAGGAAGTTAATCTGAAAGAGATCTTTTTGTGGAAAAGTATGAATAAGTGAAAAAAGCAGAGTGTAGTATGATTTGCTTTAATGATTCCATTGTATTTTCCTGAAAATACTGTAATAAGAGGAGAAATATAAAATTGACAATTTTTCCAGATAACCAGCTTCATTTATAAAAGGTAGAACATATATTTATTCTAAGAATAGGCTATACACTATTTCTTCAATGAACCAACTAGATTCAGATATACATTATATTAAAATAGGAATTCAGAATATGCATTTCCCAATCACATTTCCTTTTAAACAGTTTTTTTATATCAAAGAAGAATATGCAAAAAACGGAGTTAATGGGGAAAAAGTTAATTTTTGCTCTTCTAAATTCATTATAGAAAAATTCTTTAATTAGCCAATGATTCATAAAAATTATTAGTATTAAAATATACGATAAATATTAGCATATTTACTGTTCATAAAAGAAAACTCTATTATATCTTCTTAAAGTTAACTTTACTCTTTGATTTCCTTCCATAGAATTTGAAAGAGCAGAGCACCACACAGGGTACAATGTGACTCCTTTTATTCTACTTACAGTTTAAAAATCACAATGTTTGGAAGGACATTACTCATCTTGACACTACTTAAATTATAATTCTCACAATTTGATGAAAATACATGTACTCATTTCTAAGTTATCAATGTCCCAGAGTATTGTATGCTTTAGATTGTTTTTAAATCAACAAGGTATGTTTAAAAAATCATGTAAATCAAATACATCTGGTTATATTTTCTTCAACTTCTCCAGGATAATTTGCCTTTGGATTAAAACCAACTCTTGAAATTTAATCTGAAAAGGGATTGTTTTGTGTAAAGGTTATGAACAAGAGAAAAAGGAAGAATATGCTATGCTTTCACGACACCATTGTTTCCCCCTGCAAACACTACAATAAGAGGGGAAGTTCACAGAACATAAAGCAAATAATGAAAGGAAATGCAGTATTCCCACATCCTCACTGTAATGCTAGTGAATGAAACAGGAAACATGATGGCATATGATTACCTGACTATATATACTTTTGTGTGTTGAAATGTGACATCATTGCCAACAGGGATTCCCTTTGCTAATAACTGTAAATCTGTTTTTAGCCATTTTTAGCCTTCTTTCTTTTTTTTAAAGATTTGTTTTATTTATTCATGAGAGACAGAGAGAGAGAGAGAGAGGGGGGCAGAGAGGCAGAGACACAGACAGAGGGAGAAGCAGTCTCCACGCAGGGAGCCTGACATGGGACTCGATCCCAAGTCTCCAGGATCACGCCCTGGGCCGAAGGTGGCACTAAACTGCTGAGCCACCCAGGCTGCCTTTGGCCATCTTTAAAAAAACACACACAAACAACCTATTTCTGTACTCTTCAAAGTAAATTGCCTTTGCGGTAGATAAAAATACATTCTTTTTTCTATTGTTAAATCAGTGGCATTGGTGTGAGATACTTCAGATATTATCCATGCATGTAAGTACCCCTCCTTCCCCTTTTAGAACAAAAGGTAATTATTGAGCAGTTGCTAGTATTATTATAAAGCAATAAAGGACTTAATTCTCATTTAAATACAAAGCCCAAACATAGCCAACCTTTATCTTTACTGGTTCAGATTATCATCACGGATCCAATCAATTTGTGCTAATTGCCTATTCTACAGCAGGAAAACAGAAAAGATGTCAAATTGCTTGGCTGTATGATCTTCTCAGTAGCAAAGCATGGGCAACATGGAGATACCTGTTTTTATTGGAAGGGATTCCAAGGAATACAGCACCCTGGTGAACACTAGATGTTTGGCTTCCTTAAATATGGCTTCTAGAAAATGCTTTCAGGTAGATTCCAGAGATGCACAGGGCATTGGCACAGCCGTTAATATTGATCACATGATAATGCTCATGTCTTACAGTCAAATACAATAAATTTGGGGATGGCTTGAGGCTCGAGCAGGTGGTTTGTGGAAGGATAAAAGAGAGCTCTTGTCTAGTGGAAACAGCAGGCAGTGCGAGGGCCAGAAGCTTCTAAAGGTTGTATTTAGGGAGGTTGTATTATCTCTTTGGAAATGAAGGATGGTTACTATGATGATTCAGAGCTGATACTCAGGAAGTCTTCCACAGCTTTCTCTTCCTTTTTCTATGCTTTTGCTACTTATTAAAGATAGTTTTGAAAATGCCAACTTATTTGCAGTCCCAGGAGATTTCTTGGTCTTATTTTCTTTATGTTAATTTTTTGTTCAATTTTAGAACAAAAATTTAAAGGCGCAAAGGCATTTCATAATGAGAACAAGGAATTAGATGGTAGCAGAAATAATCACAATGTGACAAACTCAAGACAAAGAATGAACCCACAGGAACAGACGTGGGGTTGGCTAGGATACTTCTTGCCACCTTTAGAGTATCCCAAATTCTTCTTCCCAAAGCTCTTGATCTTTTTTATTCTAAAAATGAAAGTCTCTTAAATTCCACATATAAGTGAGATCATATGGTATTTGCCTTTCTCTGACTGACTTATTTTGCTTAGCATTATACTCTCTAGCTCCAACCATGTCATTGCAAGATTCATTCTTTTTGATGGTTGAGTAATAATAATAATAATAATAACAATAATAATAATAAATGCCATATTTTCTTTATCCATTCATCAATCGATGGACATTTGGGCTCTTCCATAATTTGGCTATTGTTGATAGCGCTGCTATAAACATTGGATGCATGTATCCCTTCAATTGGTATTTTTGTATCTTTTGAACAAATACTGGTAGTTAAATTGCTAGATCATATTGTGGTTCTATTTTTAACTTTCTGAGGAAACTCCATATTGTTTTCTAGAGTGGCTGCACTAGTTTGCATTCCCACCAACAGTGCAAGAGTGTTCCCCTTTTTCCACATCCCTGCAAATACCTCCTGTTTCTTGTGTTAATTTTAGCCATTCTGACAGGGGTGAGGTGATATCTTACTGGGTTTTGATTTGTATTTCCCTGATGATGAGTGATGATGAGCATCTTTTCATGTGTCTGTTGACCATCTGGATGTCTTCTTTGGAAAAATGTCTACTCGGGTCTTCTGTCCATTAAAAAATCCAGTTAAAAAAACTGGATTATTTGTTTTTTGGGTGTTAAATTTTAAGAATTCTTTATATATTTCGGATACTAACCTTTTATCAGATATGTCATTTGCAAATATCTTCTCCCATTCTGTAGGTTGTCTTCAGTTTTGTTGGCTGTTTTCTTCACTGTGCAGCTTTTTATCTTGAAGTCCCAATAGTTCATTTTTGTTTTTGTTTCCTTGCCTCCGGAGACATATCTAGAAAAATATTGCTATGACCAATGTGAAAGAGGTTACTGCCTGTGCTCTCCTGTAGAATTGTAATGGTTTCCTATTTCACATTTAGGACTTTAATCCATTTGGAATTTATTTTTGTGTATTATGTAAGAAAGCGTCCTGTTTCATTCTTTGGCATGTTTCTGTCAGTTTTTCCCAACACCATTTGTTGAAGAGACTGTCTTTTACCCATTGGATATTCTTTACTACTTTGTTGAAGATTAATCGACCATATAGCTGTAGACTCCTTTCTGGGTTTTCGATTCTGTTCTATTGATCTGTGTGTCTGTTTTTGTGTCAGTACCATAGTGTCTTGATCACTACACCTTTGTAACATAACTTGAAGCCTAGAATTGTGATGCCTCCAGCTTTGCTTTTATTTTTCAGGAGTGCTTTGGCTCTTTATGGTCTTTTCTGATTGCACACAAATTTTAGGATTGTTTGTTCTAGCTCTGTGAAAAATGCTGATGGTGTTCTGATAGAGATGGCATTAAATGTGTAGATTGGTTTAGGTAGTATAACATTTTAATAATTTTTTCTTCCAATGAGCATTAAAAGGTTTTCTATTTCTTTGTGGTATCTTTAATTACTTTCATCAGTGTTTTATAGTTTTCAGGGTATAGATCTTTTTTACTTCTTTAGTTAGGTTTATTCTTAGGTATCTTATGTTTTTTGGTTAAAAAGACTCTTAATTATAAAGGATAAAGTGATGGTTACTGGAGGGGAGGTGGACAGAGGGGATTGGTTAAATGGTGATGGATATTAAGGAAGGCACTTGTAATATACACTGGATGTTTTATGAAAGTGACACTAAATTGTACGCCTGAAAGTAATATTACACTGTATGTTATCTGGAATTTAAATGAAAACTTGTAATAAAAATTTAAAAATGAATGTCATTCTTTTCTAAGTTATGGAAAAAAAGTTAAGTGGGATCTATTTGGCTTAAGCCTTGGAGTAAATAACTATAGGAGACAGTATGGCATTTACTGAGTTCAATTTTCAGAAAGGAAAAAACAGTTTCACCTGAGGATATCACTTTGTGTAGCACTGAGATGTTTTTAAGTTTCCAAGAAAGATGCAAAGTGGATTTATACCCCAACCTTAGACAAAATTGGCAATTTCCATGATTTGTCTTCAGGACCCCATGTTTCTGTTATCTTGTCCCCTGGCTTCTCAGGGCACTCTTGCTGTGCTGATTTCTTTTGGATCTGCCATTCCAGTCAGTCTCCCCTATTTTGATTCACCTACTTCTCTTCAGGAAAAATGTACTAGCCTTTTTTTTTTTTTTTTTGCCATTGCTTTATTACAAATGACTGTTACCTCATTCAAATAAGTTTTGAATTTTAAGAGAGAGGCTTTATGCATTCACTTGGACTGGACAATATGGCAGAGGCAGTATGGAAAATCATTTTTAGTCAGAGCAAAAGTGATCCAGTGAAGAGTCTGGTTCATTGCCAACACTGGTTGTCATTTTCCTGATTATCTACTAAGTTTTTGCTTGTGTGAAGCCTCTCAGTAGTCAAGGATTGTGCAGAATTGCTTCTTCCCATTTCAAAACATTTTGAAATCTTTATGTGCTCTAATTATCCACGTTCATATTTGTCTTTGAAGAGGAATTGGGTATAACCCCCTTAAACTGAAGGTCTGTTTCAGAATATGGATTAAGGTCTCACCCTCCACAAGTGTGCCACAGCTCTAACAATCTGAATGCTCCATGTGCAAATTCACAACATTTGACCAAAGACCCTCACTGTCAGTTGGTTTATATCATCTGCTATAACCTAAGCAGTGGCTAGGGTTTGAGTATACCATCATTTAATATCACTTCAAACATATTTGTTTGAGAATGTCCAGTGGTTCATATTTTTCCCTCTTTGATAGACAACTGCAGAATGTAGAGTTAATTTTACAATCCCAGTACATGTTCATTTATCCCATATAAGAGTCTATCTTCAGCAACCATTTCACTTCATTCTATAAGCCTATATGCTTCTAAAATTTAAAAAAAATATATGAATATTTGAGATTTTTAAAATGAACTTTTGACTCATTGCTTAGTGAACATTGACAAGGATGAGACTAAAGTCTTAAAGTGGAACCATGTCCTAGCTCATAGCATAGGGACTACCATATTGATGCTCCCATGGGACATATGGGATGGGATCCCATATGTCCCATGGGATAGGAGAATAAAGTTGAGAGACATAAGCCTATAAGTCCAATACCTCTTCATTTCCAAAGTTGATTTTATTAGCTTGCCTGGATGGATAGACTCACATTTGCTTCCTCATTGCTGTTTCATGCGTGCCTTTGAAACAGCCCTCTGTCAGGAAAGTTTGCCATCTCAGTAAGTAGTAAGGAACAGATCTTCAGTTAAGGGTGCAAAGTAACTGCTCCCATAGGTTAGAACTATGCTTTATTTGGGACAGGACATCCCTTTGAGAAACAAAGAAAAAACAGGAAATTGACAATTTGTCTTAAGTGTGAGAGTCCCTGGTGGAACCCACTTTAAAACACTTATGCCTTGATTCTCAGGATAAATACTTCAACTAGAGGCAGTGCTCTGAGCCAAGTTATCTTACTAGTTATTGCTAAAGTAATCCCTATGGAAACCAGGATCCAGACTCTATGGAGTGGAGTAAAGGATGATGTCAACACCTTGAATTAAACTTTGAATATATATGTGTATGTTCCATCATAGAGAAAGTTTTGTTTAAATGTACTTGTAATATAACATTTTCTTAGCTATTCAGGGGAAAATAAATAGTCAAAAATCACTTCATTCTTAGACTAATGGCATTTCAGGATATGGACATGCTTCTACCATGTATTAATTCTGTTTTCTTTTCATACATGTGTATAAAGTAACTGGCAGTGGAACTTTTTTTTTTTTTTTTAATTTGTTTCTTTGGAGAAAAAATGACATAGAGAAGTAAAGGATTATTATTTCTTAACTATAGAGAAGCACTTTTTTATGTACAATGATGGAGAAATAAATTTCAATGTAATTTCAAAGCAACCCTTTACGTGTTTAAAACAAGATAGCATTTATATGAAAAAGCATGGTGCACCTTTTAGTGTTTTTGTGTACAATATCTGGGAAGGTATATGATGGTGAGTGTTTCTCTTGGCTTAAAGGTGGTATCTAAACAGATTCAGTGCCAAGAATAATTCTCAGAAATGTGAGCATTAGTCACTACATTTAAAAATCCATATATGGTAAAATTCATTTAAGAGAGACATGTGTTTTATGCGTTATCCAAATCAAGCGTTAAAAAGACAACTTGGCTGAAATTTTACTGTTTCTTCTGTTCTCTTTCTTTCTTTTTTCTTTTGTCATCCACTTGAAAGTTATGTAAAGCAATAACTTACCTCTTTCAACATTTTATCTGATAGTAATAGTCCTACTTGACCACCTATTCTGGTTAATTAGTTAATTTTCTAAAACTTTCTGTTTACAAGATTTTTTTATTTATATAAGTTTCTTTGTTAAATTGAAAGCCTAAATAACAAGTGCTAATTAATAAATGCCCTTAATTTACCAAGCCTGAGAGAGAACGTGGGGGAGTGGAAATGTTTTTCTCCCAAACTTTGCATAGATATTGCATTATTTGTAGCTTTTTCCCAGCCACACACATGGGACTGCTATAAGTAGCTTGGAAAATTTGAGTGATTACTAATGATATTTGGCTCTTTGTTTTCCTGTGGTCTGCTCTTCCACTACATAATTTGTGATCTAATTTGTAATTTTAGTGCTCATTATGAGCACCCATGAACCAGGGATTCTTTATCTGCAATCCTAAGAGGAGGGCATCGTGTTTAAATCTTCTTTATGATTAATTAGAAAAAATATTTATAAGTACTCAGGAAGCCATCATAGGATGGATATTAGCAACCTGTAGAATGGAACTGCCAAAACTCCTCTGTGCACAGGGTCTAGGTAAGCTGGCTATGTGGTGACATGATCCTAGATGCCAGCAGACCTAGCAGTGGGGTCTTGATAGGTGGACTACTTGCAAGGTATATGGAGAGGGAAAGCCATAGAGGTGAACCTGAGCCAAGATCTTCAGAGATATTTGGAGTCTGAACCTGGGGAGATAACATTCAAACACTAAATTTAAAAATAAAGGATAGAGCTGAGAATCAGAAGAGAACAAAGTTATGAAAGAAACATATTGAGAACAAATAAAAGCAAGAGTTTGAGATGGCTATGAATTGCTTCCTGGGGAGGGGGCCATTGGAGCAAGATCTAGCCCTCATTTGCTATAAATGCATGGAATGCAGCATGTCAGATTGGTATAGTGCATTATTTCTCAAGCTGGGGAGCTTAAAAATGTCTTAGACCCACTCCCAGAGCTTCTGACCTAATTTATCTGAGATAGAACCTGAGTATTGGGAGTTGTGAAATTTCTCGAAGTGATTCCAATACACAGAGTTGAGAACCAGAGCCTTGCATAGAGGGTTCAATATCAGCCATAGCAAGAGCATGAGGGGTAATGACAGGGGAAATGGAATCACACGGAGATCAATATTGCAGCAGGACTTACTCCAAGAAGTCTTCCAAGAGCCAGAGTTGAGACCCTTTGATGTAGATTTTCATTCACTTTCTGCATAATTTTATAATGAAACTCACATAGGAAAGAGTCTCATGAAAAAGTTAAAGGTTTTATCAATGAAATACCACAGCCAGTGGCATGTTTAATGGTGTTATACAGGGAGTATCATTCCTCATGATTCATCCTGTTGGGAAAATCTATGTTCAGTTTGGTACTCCTAAGAGAAGTTGCTCTTTCTGCCAAAAGGATTATAATATTTGTCTCCTCATTGTAGGATTGTAGTGGAACACAATTTATGTAGGGTAGGGTTTTCAGATATAATACAAGATGAATCTGAAATTTTGATAAATTATGAATAACTTTTTGAAACATAGGTACGTCTCTTGCAATATTTGAAGCATCTTAGACTAAAATATTATTAGTTATTTGTCAGAACTTTGAATTTCACTGAGTGCTTAGTTCTGTTTGTTTTCGTTTTTCTAAGATTGGAACCCCATGTGGGAAGAATCCACAGACAGCTGAGTGCATAGCAGTCAGAGATAAAACAGAGTTGGATACACATTTGTAGAAAATGAAACTCCATCCCTGAGATAATAACTAATGGGCAATAGGTATTTTATAGATCATATTAGATAAATCCAAGCTGAAAACAACTGTCAACACCACAATTCAGTATTCGATTGATTTTTGAGTAAGTTCTCAAGCGGATCAGGGGTTTCTGCCATTTGTTATAAGACATAATGTAACTGTTCAGTGCCATCCTCATGTAAGACAAAGACCAGAACAGACAAGGATTCACAGAACCTGCAGAACTCAGTCAGAGGGACAGAGGCAAAACCAGTCTATGGTGATAACAATCAAACAGTGGTAGCTCAGTGATAGAGAACTGATTGGTAAAAGGTACCAAGAAACATTTTTGGAGAGAGGAATTGTTCTGTATCTTGATTGGGTATGGGTTACAAGGATGCATGCATTTGTCGCACTTATTAAGATGTTCATTTAAGACCTGTGCCTTTCACAGCATGGAAATTATGCTTCAGTTATAAAACAAATTTAACAATTTAGAGGATCGTAAGAGAGAAAATCGATAAATAGATTGAATTTGAAAACAGAACATTTTGGGGGAGCATTTTTAGCCTCGTCAGGTTTCACCATTCACCACTGACATGGATAACTTTGACAAAGACCTAAAGCTCATTCCAATCAAATTTCAAGATAAAATTAAGCCAAGAGAAATGGCATGTGTGTTTGTCACTCAAGATCCAAACAGATTTTGAAGAAATGAACTGAATTCTGCCAGAAGAAATGTGCCTAAAGGTTGCAAACTGAGGGCAGCAAAAGTGCTATTTCATAAATACAAGTGTTCACAGCAACCCTTAGGAATTTCAGTTTGATGAATGTATTTGCTTAGACTCAACCACAAGACATGATCACCAGCGAAGCTACTGTGGTATTTGAAGGGGATCAAGAACTGAATGACTGGTGGAGAAGTCTGTGGCGGGAGTCCAGGTCAAGGCAAGGTTGTAGGACTGCCTTGGGTGTGTGATAACAAGGAGCTTCGGACCCTGAACTCTACATCACACAGGGTTAACCACACAATTCCAGAAGGTTCTGCAGAACTACTGGCCTTTCATCTGAGACCAGTGCCTTGACCTTAAAATCTAACATGACAGAGAGTGACACCAGAATGCTCACCCCCTGCAGGCAGCTGGCCCCATGAGGAGGAGAGGGGCAGAATGAAGATGCCCATTCTTCACGTAACTCCCAGTCAGCTATGATACTTCAGCACTCACATATGCCATAAAAGGGGAGGCAGAGAGAAACTGGAAGACTGGAAATGGTATACAGTGAATGTTGCCCCCTCCCCCCGAAGGATTAGGGAGTGTTTCCACTTAACACAGAGCTGCATTAATGATCAATGATCTGTAAAAAAAACAATGGATATATAATATATTAGGTCTCAATCCTGCAAATGTCTCCAATAATCTACTAAAGAAAACAGCTCTCAATATTGTTTATTTCACGTTTCTGAATGCATTTAATTGAAACACTTGTAAATACATAGACCTACCCTTTACAGTGAAAAATATTAATAGTGGAATGGAATGGAGAGATAAATTTAAGATACTGAATGAAAACTTTGAGGCAAATCTCTGTTGCATATGCTTAATTTGAAAGTCGACTTAAAATGCAAGATGCGGTTTAAGAGTGAAAAAATTACAATCCATTTGAAAGGGAAGGAAATGTCAAATTGCAAAAAATGGCCTACTGCTGGTGAGTTGACAGCTATGTGGAATCAGACCTTAGAGCAAAAGAAAAGTCCATGGGAGGGTCCTCCTCCTGGTGACCTCTGGGATGATGGAACGTGGGTGTGCATACTTCAGATCACTTACACTAGTTGAATCACTTCCTCCTAGAAGAGAGCTTCTACTCTGATTAAAATGATGCTTTCACAACCAAACTGGATACAAAGAGAAAGGAAGACAGTAGGACTTTAGCTGGCATAGGGTGATTGGAAATAGGGTCACTGTTTTCAAAGATATTGATTAGATCGTGAGGTCAGGAGGTAACGAGTAGAATCAGCAAACACTTGCAAAAGGAAATCACTGACATGACTGGACGTATACTCATGTTTCACTCACACACACAGACAACAGAAAATTATCATGATAAAGAATATGGTACACAATGCTTCTTACTACATTTTATCTTATTATGCATATGAGGGAGGCTGAACACAACTCTTATCTTCGGATGGGTAAAAGTCAGAAAAGGAAGCTGGCAATGAACTCATTCACTGCAATTGTCTGAACTCAGGGACGGTGATAGAAACATTTAACCAGAAATGACATCTTTTATATACTCACCTGTTGCCTTTTCTCCTCCACTTCCTGATGTGGGGCTCCTTCACAGCTATGTTGGTTTTTCCTTACAGGCTCCAGACAGTTCTGAGGAGCACCAGCCAGCAGATAGAGGGAATTCCAACTGGGATTCATTCTGATGGTATTTACTTGGGGAAGGGGGATGAGTCCTATTTTTCCTTTACATTTTCCCATCAAAGCATTTGATTTAGCTACCGTGGGAAAAGGTAATTTGAAGCTCAAGGCATAGGACTTGATAAATATGATCAGTGTGCACATCCTCAGAAAAATACCAAAATATCACAAAGAAATCTAGGTTGCATTTCTTACAAAAGCACCCATCACATTGGCATCTACATAATTATGCAAAAAAAAAAACAAAACCATTTTTTGTCTAAGTTATTTATGTTCTCACGATTCATGACATATAGAAACAGTGGTATAAACCTACTAATAAGATGTACATTTAGGAAAATTGATAGGAATGAGAGAAAATAAGTGATTTTGTATATTGGTGAAAATATTTAAGATCTTTAATCATGTCTTCGGTCTGGTTTTGTTTGTTTTTTTTTTAGTTTTTTGGTGTTTTGGCTTTTTTCTGTTTTCTGTTTTGGTGAGTCATGAGTGTGAACTGTTTATTCATAATGTTATATTGCTTCAAAAAAAAGAAGAAACAAAGCAGCTCCTAACCCAGGCTTAATAAGATGACTGTAATGTGGCTTAATTTGAGAGTTTATGAAGAGTCAAGTTTTTCATTTACCAAACAAACCAACTTTAGAATATATTAATTTTTTTTTAGTCAGTAGAGGATATTATGAGCATCAGGTCCTTAATATAAATGGATATTTTAAGAAGTTATTAAAGAGTGGAGGGAATTGTAATATTCTGAAATTCTCTTCAAGTGCTTGGGAAGCAAGCTTCATGTTATTTAATTAAAATAACAATATGAATTCAGCAAAGCTTTAAACTTAAGAGAAGGTGAAAGAAAAATCATGGAGTTCTCACTAATTATTATTATTATTATTAAGATTTTATTTATTTATTCATGAGAGAGAGAGAAGCAGAGACACAGGCAGAGGGAGAAGCAGGCTCCATGCAGGGAGCCTGACGTGGGACTTGATCCCGGGTCTCCAGGATCAGGCCCTGGGCTGAAGGCAGCACTAAACCACTGAGCTACCCGGGCTGCCCAAGTTTTCACTAATTAAACAAAAAAATCAAATTTGATATTTGACAGGTATTTGGGGAAATTAAAATTTTAGAATACCATTTGTTTTAACAAATGTGAAAGGGTTAAGTATCTTATGATAAATTGTGATGTCATCTCATGCAACTATTGGAATATTTTAAAATTAGTTAAAAAATAATAAAAAGTTTGTTAGATAGTTACTTTTTGTGGGGTCTGTCCTGCATTGTGTAGGATGCTTAACAGCATAATTGGCTTCTCCCCACTAGACACCTGTAGCATCCCACAGACTCTGAACATTTCTAAAGCCCGTCATGGGGCAAAATCACTTTTGGTTAAAAACCACTTTTTGAAATGAAAAAGAAAAAAAAAAGTTTCTTGTATGTACAATCAATTTTCAAAGAAAAGGAACAAAAAAGAAAATAGAAAAATTCACAGATTTCTTAGTGGTGAAATTAGAAGTGTTTATTTAAATAATATTTCCTATTATTTATTTACTACATTTCCTATCTTGATTATTAACTTTAAGTTATCTTAAAAGGCAAACCCATTTTTCAAATTTAATAAAACTTGTGATTTACAGATCATTTTAAAATGGAAGAATTATGGGCAGCCCTGGTGGCCCAGCGGTTTAGGGCCGCCTTCAGACCGGGGTGTGATCCTGGAGACCCGGGATCGAGTCCCACATCAGGCTCCCTGGACAGAGCCTGCTTCTCCCTCTGCCTGTCTCTCTCTCTGTCATGAATAAGTAAATAAAATCTTAATAAAATGGAAGAATTACATTTTTTCTCTCGTGAAATGGGCCAATTCTGTTGTTCTGTGCAGTGTGTCCTTTTTTAAAAGATTTTATTTGTGGAGCATATCCTAAAATGTTGTAGAAGCCTGGAATAATCAAACACACTTTAAAAAGTTATTTTCCCTATTTTTAAATTTTCAGAGTGTCAATATCGTTTTAAAGCAATCCAGAAATCAATTCTCATTCACATGTTCATATCAGAGGCACATGACCATGCATTTAAATGATACTATTCTTTTGTCCTTTCAGTCCTGTGACTAGTTTTGTCTGTTGAGAGGGCCAGGAATAATTGGTTGGCCTTATTTACTCCATTGTGTTTGTAAAAACTTTTCCAGACAGTTATTGCATCTCTTCTTTACTTATGCTTTCTAGACAGAACTTGTCCAGTTTCCTAACTTGAAAAAAATAACACCTCATCATTCTACACTTTTATCAGTTGAGATGTTGCTATGTTGCATCTGTGTGTATTTTAATGACACATTATGTAAGGATGAAAATGTTAGTGTATAATGAAAGAGTAGAAAAATTTCATCTTTGATATAACAAATAATATTGTATTAAATATTACTGTTTCATGAAGGTAAACATACTTGTTTATGTAAGCAATTTTTATCCTATTAATTGTTTTTATTGACATTCTTTTACCTATAATTAAAAACCTAATTATTATTCCTGTAGAAGCAATTAATACTCTTCTGCTTATAATCTTCATTCCCTTCATTTCATTTTTTAAGCCCCAGGCAATCATATTACAGTTCATTTATTTTTTTCCTACAATAACTTTGGACTTCTCCCTCCATCAATCCTAGGTCTTGTTTAAAATGATCTTTCTCACCTAACTATCATTAGACATATCACTGTGTCTATATGTTTGTTTGAATACGCAGTCTGTTTTATCATTAATAGACCATTTTTATTGCACTTGTTCCCGTTCCCTTCATCAAATAGTCATTTGTTTGGCTGCAATGTCATTAACACACATAGTTTCAAAATTTCCTAAACAAAATGTCATGCAGAACATCTATAGTCATTATCAGAAGTGGAAAATGACCAGATTTCTGGTATCTTATTTCTTTGTCACTGTTAAAAGAATTACATTTAATATATAGAAAACTTTCCCTCAAAATTAGAGGGGAAAAATGTGGCTATTCCAAGCACACATGTATTCTAGAGAAGATACTATGCAGTTCTATCAGACCTTAAACCTTGCTCATGATTGGCCACATTGTGAAGTGACTCTTATCTACATGTCATTTCCAGTCTACCTTTTCTCTACTCCGTATTTATGAGTTCCTGTTCTTCAGCATCTTATGAAACTTCAAATTAAAAAAAAAAAATCATCTAGACTTGTATTACTTTTTCTGATGTGTGTTTTAATCTTTGAACTGTTTACAATGATGTCATAGATGTGTTCATTTATTTACTTAAGAGATGTTTACTGAGCACAGACCATGTCCCAGGCAGTGCACTAAGCGAAGAGGTACCATGATGGCTAAACCACGGTCTCAGATTTGAGTCTGTTTGATTTTTCTCAGTTTTGAAGAAGGTTTTTGTTTTTTTGTTTTTTTTTTTTTGCCTCCTCTGTCTGGTGGCCTCGCCCTTTTCTCATTAACTGAGATGATATACAAGTTATTCAAAGTTTTAATGAAGCCTACAGTAAAGCTTCATTCCACCTATAATCTTCTCTACTTCCCCGAAACACAGCACTTAGTCATCATCTAATGTATACTATTTATAACACTTCTTTCTCATCATCATTTTCACCCCAGCAATGAAATGTCTTCAGCAGATCATGAATAATTCTAAGTCAGTTAATCCAAGAATAACTAGGAATTTGAGGAGAAAACGAATTTAAATTTTCCTGTTTTCCTACCAATTTGAATTTGAAAAAGGAAAAGGGGTGAGAGCAGAAACACTTTAGAGTCTCTTCATAAGTTCACATGGCTGGCAAAGATTGGAAAAAAGACGGGAAATATTTTTTTGTTTGTTTGCAAACTCCTTTCAGTTAGAAGAAACCATGCACACATTTAATATATGCAAATTATTTATAAATTATATAATAACAATGTGCTACTATACCAATTATGCATGCACTTTAAAAGTCACAAGTAGAAATTAGAATAGAATGATTTTTTAACAATATAAACAGAAAATTTTACATTTTTGCCCACATCCCTACAATGGTTTTACAGCCCCTATTTCTGAAATGTATGGGCTGTGATTTGTGAAGCACTATGGACTGTTTTCTGACTACATAAAATGTAGCAAATCTATGCAACTGCAGAACCCCATAGGAAAGACTCCATAAATCTGTGGTGAAATTGCATCACATATGAAAATGAAATATATTTATAGGAGTTAAATACTTTAATATTGAGATTTCCCTTGGAAGACACTATGTGGTTTCTGGTTAAAGAGCAATGAGAAATCCCTCCTCATAGAAAGGCTTGATTTCAGCTTATGTCATGAACCAATCCATTTTTTCTAAAACTCCAAGCAAGTGTCAGGCACCTGGCAAAGGACATATACACATGTGGGCACACATCTACACACACACACACGCACACACACACACACACACCTCTGAGGATTTTAATTAGAATCCAAGTCATCACGGCATAAGAGATATACTAATCCTTTGAGCAAGGTGTTAATTGTTAATCTCATTTTTCCTGTCTAGTAGCCTTGCATAACACTGTTTATAATAGGCTTCCTGTGGTAAAAGAATGGGCTACTAAACCTCAATACATGTTTTCCAGTAATCATTTTAGTGGCCAAGGGTCCTTATAATAGTGGCTAATCTCCATAACATCATCATTAGTGGATGAGGGTAACTAAAATTATAGAGACCCTTTGCTCTAATTATAGACTCTGAATTGCAAATCCATTCTTTAATCAACTGTAAATGCATTGTAAAGGGAATTGTAAGTTCTTTCCAGGGAGCAATATGCATTCAAACTAGCAGACTAGAACCAAGCAATGTAATGTGTTTGGGGAATAATAACTGGATATGCTCCTCATAGAGCCTCTATTACAATATGGCTACTTGCTGGAGAGATTGTCATAGTAAGTCATATTTTTCTAGCTTTCCAGCATCATTACAAAGGTGTGGCATTAATATTTTACTTGTCCAGAATCCTCAGCCGTAAGCAAGTCAAGTGTGTTCTCAAATGCCTACTTTTTCCATGACTTGCTTATTTTCTGCTGGTCTTAAGAGCCCAGAGAGAAAATGTGTCTCTCAGAATCCAGAAGCCTATGGAATCCATTCAATTCTATTCATTTTGTTGTTACAGAAATGAATGTACATTGGTTTTTACTCTAATATACAAAGCCTAAAACAGATCTATTTCCCTAATCCCACAGATACTTTATTATTTAAAATGGAAAACAAGAGATAAATTTTTAGGCTATTTGGGTCACAGGCAGCAACTTGATTTTAATCAACTGATAGGCAACTTATGGATATTCCAAAAAATCTCATTAAGGGGCTTAAGAGAACTCTAGTTATACACAGGCTGGTCCAGGGACTGGTCTTTATTGTCTTACTGATGAGACAAAAATGCAGCTCTACACATTTCCTTTTCAGAATGTGAGCAATGCTTTTTAAGTCAGCTTTCCTTGGCAGAGAATACAAATGCAAAGAGGAGAAGCAGCAGCAGAAGAGTTAGGGGCCCATTCTTAGACTCTCAAATATTTATCTTTGATATTCTAGATCTTTCTGGATAAAAACAACCTCCTCCTAATCACCTTTCTCTTTCTTTTTTCTTTATTTTTTTCTCTCTTCCCTGTGAGATGATCTCCAGTCTTACCTGAAGGAAACAAATGAGAAATCAAACCCTTTCTCCATGTCAATATTAGTCTAATTGTTCCAATAACCCAGAGTTTTTCTGGAGACCATTATTTTCCTTAGTGAAGTTCTTTGCTTCTTGCCTTCCTCCAAACCATCTTTTGTCCATCTGAGATGAACACAAAAACCGTTATCTCACCACCTATTTAGTCTCATCTGCCTTTGTGTTATTATTGGTCCTGAATATTTTGGGGAGGGGTATAATTTATGTGTAATTATATAATATTCATCACTAGATAGGTTTAATAAAGCTCCCATTATATGTTCTTTAAAAATCCAATTAAGTCTTTCGTGTTTCAATCTCTAAATTCTTATTTCTTTTTTATATCATAGCAATTTTTGTTTTTAAGCCTTTATGCTGAGGTGTTTTAGGTTGCTGATCAAAATAAATAATTAGAAATTAAAAGTCTCCACTTTCCAGGTAAGTCCAAAGACTAGCACTCAGTATTAATAAAACCTTGTGTTTGGCTTTTAGTGTTAAAGTAAAATAATATCCTGCTAGTTTCCCGGAAAACTGAGGGATTCATTTATTACCATGACGTTCTTCTCTTTGCTTTAATATTACCATGCTTTCTACAACAATTTTCCTCGATTTGAATTATTACTGAAAGCTACAAAGGTTAACATTAAATATATTAACTTTTTAATGTTATTCAGCTTTTTCAGCCATTAGTCTTCCTTAGACATCTGCCATTATTTACATAATTATTTCGTCAATCTAACCACAGCTTTTACCTTCAGAGTGTAATACAATGAGTCTTCATATTTCATTCTGCTCAAGAAAGGCAAGGAGCTAGATGAATGGTGTAAATGGTGTCCATTCATAAGGCTGACCTGAAACAGAGTTGCAGCATGGTGGGGAATTGACTTCAAATCTACAGGACAGAATGTGAGGCTAGAAGCAGAGTTTCAAATCAGCAGGGAGTGAAGAATGTACAACCTGTATCTTGGTAGCCATGAGATTTTCATTTTTTTTTAAGCGAATACAGATCTCCCCAAATAAACAATAATACTACCACCCACGGGTACCCCATTTTGTAACTTTTGGAGAAACCTGGCTTCTAACCTTAGGTTTGCTCTCTGCTGGCCTGGATCTCCCTTGTGTGGCTCTTGCTCACTTTTCCTTAGTAAATATACCTGGTGGTATTGAGGTTTAGCGAGGCGGTTAATATCCAGTTGGTGCCTTCTTGACATCATGAAATCACTTTCAGTGTTTTGGTCATTATCTGCCGAGATTTGTGGGCTCATTGTGCACTGCCAAAGGGCCCCTGTGACAATGCCCTGAGTTATCTCACCTCCCAAAGTAACAGTCTTGAAAAGGCAGATTTAGAGAGGATTTTTAAAGCTTAGTTTCACGCTTTCATTTCTCATGGAAGCACCACAATAACAAAGGATTCTATTTAAGTTTCAGACCCTGCTGCCAATAGAAGCTACCAAATCATGATGGAGCGTCTCATTCCTGTCTGATTCCTAGTCTAACATTTCCAACTGCAGATGCCCAGATGACATGTGACCCAAGAATGAGCAAACACGCCTGGATTTCAGGGTTTTCTTTTCATAGAGTTTTGGAAGTTTCATTTTTGTTTTTAACTCACCTTCGGCAGAAGAATACAATTATGGAGAAGAGGAAAAATCAGTCAAGGGACACCGTGCCTCCTCGAAGCCAGAATTCCAGCCTTTACAATTTCTGCCACCACTCACATCTGCCAGGCTTTTGTCTCCGAAAGAGTTTGTTCCAGATATCTGTAGTGTCAGGGAGATGTTTCTGTAACTCATTTTTAATTTGGTCACATTTATATTTACCAAACGAAGGAGATTGATTCTCCATTTTTCAGTCTGGGAAGAAATGCTATGGGTTTAAAAATATTTTTTTTTTTTCACGATTAAGAAATAGGTCCCTGGTATGAAGCAGAGGAAGAGTGTAAGTTGATGAACTGATTGTAGTGCTTGTCATTACGATCCCATTACTGCTCTATTATTTACATTAAAGCCAGAGAATAATATTTACTTTAAAGTGAGAAGCAGGAGGATTTATTGCAATGATCTTTTCTGACACATGGCTGAATTCCACATCCCTTCATCTCCTATCCATTTGGCCTCAACAGTCTTTGTTTTACAACTTTTCCCCTCAAGACACTGTCCCTGGCCCCTACTTCCATGACGACTTACCCTCCTCAAACTTATTCCTCCATTTACTTTCTTTGAACTCATTCCAATGGCTCCTCATGTCTTGTGAACTAATGAGAAGAATCAAAAATTCCTTGGTAAGAGCAGAATAAAGAACAACATATCCAAAAGAGAAGTTCCCCGTAATACAAATATTGCCCTACTTTAAAAACAACATGTCACGTGCTTTCTAAAATATGTGTGTATATGTGATCTTCTGGAGTCTTCGTCATAATTCTGTGAAACATGTAGGTGTGTTGGTTACTTTCCACGTGTCTTCTCCCGACTCCCTTATCTACAGTTTTTCCCCTGCCTGCTCTCTTTCCTCCAGGTTGTCTTGCTGCTGGCTTTCCACTTGGTCTTCAGGAAGCAGTAGGAGTAGGTTCAAGGCACATCGGGAGAGATTGGGCTCCAGAGCCACCCTCTGGGGGTGGTTGATCCCCCCTCACCAACCAGGGCTCCACTTGCCATCCCATCTCCACTCGCTATTCTCCTTGCTTTTCCTTTCAGCCCTAGGGTTGGTAACAACCTTCTGCTTAAATAGCCTCAGGTGTCTCACCAGCTTTTAATCTCTTTAAGCCACACCTTTGTAAGTGGTTCCCTTATCAACATCTTCATTGGAGCTATCTTGAGCGAATTCTGTTTCTCGCTTTTTCCTTGACCAACAAAACTGGGCATATTTTATTAGCCATCAATTTTGCTGAGGAAATTAAAGTACAACGAAGTAAGTGACCTATATATTTTTTTTTAAGATTATTTATTTACTTATGAGAGACACAGACAGGGAGAGAGAGATTGGCAGAGACACGGGCAGAGGGAGAAGCAGGCTCCATGCAGCCTGACGTGGGACTCAATCATAGGGTCTCCAGGATCAGGTCCTGGGCTGAAGGCAATGCTAAATCACTGAGCCACCCGGGCTGCCCAAGTTACCTATCTTAAGTAACACATAGAGTTCAGGATAGAACAAGGCTGGGAGCCAAGTCTCCTTGTGGGTAGTTCGTATTCACCACACTCTGATGCCTGAAGATGATCTTAATCAAATGGGTAGTAACAGTATTCCATCTTATTCATTGGGGTTTATCAAGATCCTAGAACAGGGAAAAATATCATGTGCTTGGCTTATCCAAAGTACACTCAACACCCTCTAGCTTGCCTCCATGTACCATCAGTGAGAGAGAGTTAAAGCATGTATCTGGCTATGTTTCTATGCATAGATGCTTCTAATGAGTTTGAGTGTAGACATGAAGGTTAGGAAGCAGCAGACGTGCATGGGCATGGGGTGTGTGTATTCCAGCTTGTACTGGAGTGTCTGCTTTCTCTGCAGCACCGTTCCCAGCAGCACGGTGACCTTTCTGCAAGAACACACCCCAGGGCACCTCTGAGCATCAGTGCAGGCTCAATTTCTGTGATGACATCCAAGTGCAACTTCCCGCCCCCCTCCAGGGATGTCTTGAGGCATCTGATGCTCTTTAGTAAACCCCATTATGCCTCAGTGAGTAAGAAACTAGGTATTTTTGAGTCTGTAGCTAACAACATTGGTCTATGACTTCCAGATGAAATAATAGTTATGCTTTTCCCCAGCCATGTAAAGCCTCCCGATCTATACTGAAAACCTGTTTCCCTATTTCCCATGCCTTATTTTTCTTCCTTATTGCAGTAAGAGATCTTACAATTCATTCCCAAAGGAAATATTTTGTGTATTATCAGGTTCAAGGTCTGTCTTTTCTCTGTCCACCATCATTCACTATCACTGAGCCCTTTATTCCCTCCTCTCCTGCAGCAAAACAGGTAAAAAGGAGAAGACTGTCTCAGGAGTCTTTTTCTTTCTGGCTGTTAGGAGAGCTGGCTCTCAGGTAGTAATGTCAGGTACGGAAGTTAGAAGTTTTGAAAATCCTATCTTTCCCCCTCTCTACTGGGGAGAATAACATCCTGTGTGATGAGATTTTTGTAGACCTTATTCCCTCCTTTCTATGCCTATGCCTATTTTAAAAATAACTTGAGATAATAAAGCCTGGAGGGAGAATAAAATAAAGGAAGAAAAATAACATAATACATTGGAATTTACATATATTGAAATGTATCTTGTTTTGTCAAAGGAACCTGGGAAACAGAGATAGACTTTTACAAGTTCCATCAAGTAGCTGGAGAACCTGGAAGTATTGTGAGGTTTAAAGATGAACATTGTTTGTTGACAATCCCAAATGTCCAAATTCTTGTCTTAAAGATGTCCTTGGGAGTCATTAGGAACTGGAGCTTATGGTTTCCTTATGCCCTGCCCTATCTGCTGTTTCCAGCCACCAGCCCCATAATTATGCATAGTTTGAAATTTTGGATTCCTTAATAATTTTAGAAGTACATATTAAATTTCAAGTAAATTAACATTCTTGAAAGTAGCACATCCATGTGTCTTCCCACAAGTGCCCATGCACACACAATAGTGATGCATAACAATATATAGATGTATATACACTTGTGTGTGAGGTATCGAAAGGAAGAACAAATTCATTTTTTTTTGTCTTTCTGCTAATAAAGAAGAAACTATTTTGTAGGCTGATCATAGGTTCACAGGTGTATTCCAGCTGCCTTACTGCCCAGCTCATATTCAACACCGCATTGGAACAAAAACCCCTCACACCATCCCCATTCTCAATAAAGGATACTCTTCAAGTCTGATACTGATGGACCTACCTAGAACAAGTTATGGTTTTTACAGTTTTTCATTAATACATTCATTTATTTCACAAACATTTATTCTGTGACATCTCCAAAATGTCAGGCACTTGCTCAGGGCTAGAGATGCAAGGATGGACAAGATGGGACCGGGCAGAAGGTGCTGGTGCTGCCAGATGGACAATGTCTTCAACTGTGGATCATTTGCTGTGTAAACACGGGCAAAGGGGACTGCTGGGGTATGGTTTGGGGAAAAATAATTGTGTACATCAGATCCTTCCCTCTTGCAGTTCTCAGCCAAAGTAGAGAGGTCAACATCTCAAATGAAGATTGTGTCATCAAAGGGCTTTGATTTAAAGCACTAAGGCACTCACTTAAAGGTCAATTATCCATGAGTATACATTTTAGAAACACCCCAAACCATATATCCTTTGGAAATGAGAGTCATACTTTTTAAAAATGATTACATTTGAAAGGGAAATCTCATGAAAGATGTTTTGTGTCCTAGGATGAAATAATTGTCTTCTTTGTAAACTACTGAATGTATGTGGCTTTAGTCTTCATTTATGAGTGTAGATAATGTAACAGTCTTCAAAATGGGAATGTGTTTTATACATTGGTTTTGTGCATTTTAATCAATTAGAGCTTCAGAAAGATGTACAGAGTCCTCTGCATTTGCTGTATATTATCAGCATTCATATTTCACAAGCACATTGGATTGCAAAATAATTGAAATTCATTTTGCCAATATTTTGGAATTAATGAATGAATATTAATATAAGCAATACATGTTTGACAGTGGCATATAAGGTTTTATTTACTGACCTGTTATGAGTAAAGCTTATACCATCTATGTTGGCTGCTGATACCATGCTAAAAGCACTGTGGATGACAGTAACCTTAGAAGTTCAGCATATTTCCATATGATGGCAATCTTGAATTTTTTTTTTTTTTTTTTTTAGGAAAAATGGTTACTATCTTTATTTTATTTTTAAAAGATTTTCCCTGTTTTATTTTTTATTTAAATTCAATAAATAGGGCAGCCCAGGTGGCTCAGCGGTTTAACGCTGCCTTTATCCCAGGGTGTGATCCTGAAGTCCTGGGATCGAGTCCCACGTCAGGCTCCCTGCATGGAGCCTGCTTCTCCCTGCCTGTGTTTCTGCCTCTCTCTGTGTGTGTGTGTGTGTGTGTGTGTGTGTGTGTGTGTCTCATGAATAAATAAATAAATAAAATCTTTTAAAAAAATTCAATAATGATACAATGTGTTATTAGTTTCAGAGGTACAATTCAGTGAATCATCAGTCTTATATAACACCCAGTGCTCATTACATCATGGGCCTTCTCTAATGGCCATCACCCAATTACCCCATTCACCTGACCCCTTCCCTCCAGCAACCCTCAGTTTGTTTCCTATGAGGCAATCCTGAATTTAAGTTGTATTTTCTCTTCAGTTTTCTTTTGCTTTAACCTCATTTCCAAGCACTCATTACTCTATTGTATACATGAATATAAAGTGTCCTTAGGATTTTAGATATACATTTAGATCAGATACGTAGGGTGATAGACAATGTCAAAACTCTACTACCTTGCTCAGGATGCAGTGTTGGCACCAGTCCTAATAACACTTGCTTTTTGGTCTCTTGGAAGCTACTTCCTTAGTGAAATGTCCCTGTATTCACTTCTTTAATACTCAGTATTGCAAGTGGATGTTCATCTTAATGTTAACCCTAATAATACAGTACATGCACTTATTTGCCTTGTATTATAAACATGCCTTTCAAATTTAAATGACAGGTCATTTGCCTCACTACAAGGAGATTTTTTTATAAAGCAGGAATGATTTGGTCAAGAATATGAGTTGGACAGATCAGTATGTAAATCCTTCCACTCACCTGACATTTCTCTCATCTGGCACCAGAGATGATGTGGGCAGACATCACACAGAGAGGCAGAGCAATAAGGAAAGAGTGAGAACTGCTTCATCTAACATCAAGGTTTTGCTGATATGAGGAGGGCCAATTGCTATCTTTGCTGATATTAATCAGTTATTCTTCAAACTCATTGGAAGATACTGCAATTTGTACTTTTTTATTTTCAACAAATTCAGATTTCAGTGAAACTCATCATTTGGAAGATTTATTTTAATAGGCTAGTAAAAAATTCTATATTCGACTTTTTTTTTTAAAGATTTGTTTATCTTAGAGAGTGTGTGTGTGTGTGTGAGTGCAAGTGGGGGAAGGGGAAAGGGAGAGAGAGAATCTCAAGTAGACTCCCCGCTGAGCACTGAGCCCCATAGGGTTCGATTCCAGAACCCTTAGATCATGATCTGAGCCAGACACTCAACCCATTGAACCACCCAGGCACCCTTATATGCAATGCTTTTAAGTGCACAGAAATTGAAATTTTATGTGACACTTCATTTCCAGCAAAAGAATCACGTAGTTGGTTGCATTTCCAAGCATATATCAAACAAATATCATAAACTTTTCAAAAGTCTATATCCCCTTGGCAAGTTTTTAAAAGGCAAACATTACTAAAAAGTTACCAGTCTTTCTAAGGAGCATATGAAGCACGCGACTTCTATCCAAAATAAGCAAGTGTCAACTTTGCTATCTGCTTCACTATTTCTTATTGTTCACATGTGTTTGCTTTTCTATCATCATTTTTGATCTGGAGGCTGCAGGGTTTTTGTTGTTGTTGTTGCTGTTGTTTTAATTAAGGGGAAGGAATTATTAAGGCGTTGTCTAATTTCTGAGAGTTGATTTATTAATACTAGATCTTATGATCACTGAAACTGTGACTAGCAAACATGGGTAGAGCAAGAATAATGAGTCAATCCATACTCTAGATAAAAGCTTATTTTTTCTTTTATAGATTAAAAACATGAATAGATGTTCTGGCATTTTGTTTCCTCACTCCAATGCCTCTCTGCACTCTGGGGAACATATACTCCCACACTGGGGACATAGGAGGCTACAATTTGGCAGGAGGCATACTGGGAATGAAGGTGTCCAAGCTTAAATTCTGTACTTGGAAATCTGCTTTGGTCTACATATCTTGTGGCCCTGGCTTCTTTCAGAGATTTGAACATTTTAGCCATGGGTTGGCCAGTCTGTTGGTACTACAAGTCTGAGTCAACACTTCACAGTATGGCTTCAAAATTTTTGAAATGGATTCTCATACTTTCAAATATCCATGTCAAATGTAAGAAGGAAGATGCTGCGTCACTATTACAATGGTAATATTAATAGAAATCAAAATTGCCATGATAGAATTGAAACCAAGTAGGTCTGGTAATTTTAATCTTTGCAAGTTTCCTTCAATGCATGGAAATGCCAGTTTTGAGCTTTTGTAATTTTGCAGTCAGACAATAAGATATAAATTCTCTTTCAGATTGTTCATTTGGATAAGTCATTTTGGATTATCCTTGAATGCTTCCTTATTTTCTCTGTTAATACAAACAATTCTTATAAATATTGACGTATCTGATTAATTTCAAAGTGAGAAACAATGCTTCCTTTATATATATTAATGTTAATTCGGACTTTATATTTTTTCTAATCAAAGAACAGAATTCACATATCACTCTATGTAGGGGGAACAATTACCTGATATAAAAAAGACAAAATAATCATTTGATTGTAGCTCAGGTTTAATGCTAAGTCTCAGCTGTGCTAATACAACTGACATTGACAAGCAGCTGGAATGATAATTGGGCTAAAAGTATTTCTCCTAACCCCCTGACTAATGACAGGTTGGCAAGACACGGTAACATTATCACGGTTAACTTTTTCACAAATGATAATATACCAGAGCAATCAACTGTTATTAACCATCAAAGCTTCCTGGATTTACAATGTAAACTCCTTTGTCTGTATTGGAAATATTTCTTCCATCTAAATAAAATAAAATTTAATAAAATTAAAGTGATTTTTAAAATGCCAATGTCCAGAACCATGAATCTCTGACATTCCAGACTCAGTACTGGGAAGCAACACTTTTGTCCTAAATGTAGGCTGACATGCTCTGAAGTGTATTATTTTCTGGTTTAAACCTTCAGGCTTTAATAACCTTGAAACAAACCCATTGACTGTTGAAGTTCCTTCCTATAAAAATACCAAAACACTTGATTAGGGCCTGGAGGAGTAGTAAGCATGAAAAGTCAAGAAGACAAAACAAGTTCTCAATCTCCTGCCTCCTTTATGTTCCCCCCTTCTCACTGCTCATTTTTTCTTGCCCTCCCTGCCCCCACTGCAGACCCTCTTTACTCTCTTTGAGGGCACATTCTGCTTCACAATGCAACTGGTTGTTGTCATGCCTCTTCCTGGCTTGTAAGTTAGTCCCACAAAGGCAGGAGTTAGAGCAGCCTGCTGGTCCTGGGGAGAGTTTGGAGCTGAGTACTGGATTTGTTGGCTGTGGTACAGAGGTAGGGAAAGGAGCACAGAGACAGCACAAGGAGAGGGGTTGCCCAGGGCCCTACCAGCCTCAGAGTCCTCATCTCTAAATAGGAAGTAGTAAGAGCTACCTCCCGTGTTTGTTGCAAGCATTAAATAAAATGGCTTTTAGAAGAATTTTACTTGTATTTATGAGGGAAGTGTAAGACATGCTGGGAGCCTGGCAGGCAGTGTGCATATGGAAATGGGATACATGGACATGCTTTTCCTCCTCCCAGGAGCTAAGGAATACTAACTAGCATGAAGAGAAGAAGGAAAATAACAGTTTTGTAAGTTTAGAACTCTTCATTGAGCATTTCTAAACATGGTTCAGTGAAGAGTGTAAACACAACTTTGGACTGTTAATGAAACACCATATTCCACTGTGGCTAGCCCTGGAAGATCATTTTGGGATTTTAATAACTTCTTGCTGCCACATTTAAGAGGAGTATTAACCTACTAGTATGTGCTCATAGGTTATCCTTGAATGCTTCTGCATTTAAGAGGAAAGATGAAAATTCTCAAAAATGACCTCACAAAAAAACAAGGAGAGGGAGGTGAAGTTTCCCTGCAGAAGACAACTGTCACAGAAAAGCCATGATGAAAAGGGTTCCTACATCCTTGGGAAAAAAAAAAAAAAAAAAACTCAAAAGAAGAGTAATATTTTGTGATATAGGAAAATCAAACAAAATTGAAATCTTGTCCATTAATAAAATATATCGAAATACGTACAACCATGCTCATTCTTTTCTGTATTTCTATGGCTGCTTTCATGTTACAGCAAGAGAACTGGGTACATGTGGCATAAACCGAATATCCCCCAAAGCTGAAAATATTTACTATCTGGCCCTTTGCAGAAAAAGTTTGTTGATCTTGTATTAGAGGATCCCAGGTTGAGGACTTTTGCTGCTTGAGCACTGGGAGGAGAGACTTATATTGGCCTCCAGGACTTCATCCCTGGTGAGTGACAGCTCATAAGCATGAGTGCAGGGGTAATAGAGCTGCCTCGTGGGGTTTTGGCAGAGCTAAACGTTAGGGCGTGTATACCCCAGCATGACAGAGAATCTTAAAAGTTTGAAAATTGTGGCATTACAAAGAATGCAATAGATTTTTGGACCTTCACTTTATTTCAGGAGACTTTAGGATTAGCAGACAGAATTGTTCCCCTCTCCTAGACACCTGGAACTTTTTAGTTGAGTTTCTTAGAAATGGCACTTCCTCTGTGCAAAGTGTCCCTCTGCATGTCTCTTGTCACCAGCCTTTCTGTGGTGGAGAGGCCCAGTGATGGGATTCAGGGTCAGCTCAGTGTGGTTTTCATCCTGGCTCCCCACTATCTATGCACAAATAACTTCAGCCCTCCATCATCCACCTTCTCATCTGTACACTGGGAATATGGAAGGCACATATGTGCAAGTGCTGGGTGTCCAGGAGGACAATTTCACAGAACAGCGAGGTGTCTCTATACACATTGTGTCCTCATCTCTGCCTTCACTTCAATTTTCTTGTCATTTTACCTGTGTGAAAGATTGTCCCTTCCCCAAGATAGAGAATTCTTTGGAGGCAGGGTATTTATTTTATGCCTTTATCCCTCTCCAGAAGAGAACACACTACCTCCTGCAAAGTGAGCGTGCAGTACATGTTTGTTTGTGTGTTTGTTTGTTTGTTTTAATGAATACATGGATTTGTTTAATTATATATGTCCATGGACCTTCATACATTTTCCTCAGAGAATGTTAATTGCATGCAAAAGTTATATACCTCATCTAATAAACAAACCGATTAATCCGTAGTTCAGCAGCCTAAGAATTTATTTTGAGATTGTGCAAAATACTGACATAATTAATGATGCAGCTGAAAAATTAAATTATATCCAACATGGCTGGGAAAATGAATACAATTGGCATTTTTAGGCTTGAAAATTGGTCATTCTATAGTAAAACTGTCCAATAGAATCATAAGCTGGTTGAACCACGGATACAAGCCACATATGTGATTTATTTTTTTCTAGTAGCCACATTTAAAAGACATACACTGGTGAAGTTATTTCCAATAACATATTTTGCATGACCCAGTGCATCCAAAATAGAATTTTCATATGCAATCAATATACAACTATTAATTAGACATTTTTTTAAAAAAGATTTTATTTATTTATTCATGAGAGACACAGAGAGAGAGAGAGGCAGAGACACAGGCAGAGGGAGAAGCAGGCTCCATGCAGGGAGCCCGATGTGGGACTCAATCCGGGGACTCCAGTATCATGCCCTGAGCCAAAGACAGGCTCTCAACTGCTGAGCCACCCAGGGATCCCTAGATATTCTAAATTCACCTCCTCTAAATCCCACACATATTTTACAAGTGTGGTACATCTGAATTTGGACTGGCCTCATTTGTAATGCTGCTGGCTACTGGTGGCCAGTGGCTACTACCTGGGGTCTCATAGCTCCATAGTTTTGATGATACCCTGAGAGCACATGACCGTAAATTAAAATGCTTCACTCAGCAGCTGGAATGTAGCGGACAAAATGCCATTGCAGTCCATCATTATTTGGAGATGATGTTGCTAACCGGGTAACTGTGTGTGTGTTTGAGTGTGCCTAAGATCCTTGGTATTTAAACCATGGCACTCTATTTGGACACTGTCGTCCCCGATAACCAGCCACTGTTTGAGTGGTTTCAAGACTCGTGCACACCTTGAGCCCCGCGTCTTCCCCTGGTGAACAGCTGACGAGCTGGCTCAGAGGGAAGCCCTTGCTGGTGGATCCGCCTGCCTGTGTTACTGCTGTTTCCTGGGAGCTGCTGACTGTGCCAGATTAGATAAAGCTGTGCTCGGGCATGTTCCTGTTCGTGATGAATGTCTCCGTGCAAGTCCCAATTTGTGCTGTTTGGCATCTGTGCAGACAGGCAGTGAGCTTCTGGCTAAACTGAACTGAATCTCATGGTTCCCAGCTCAGCGTCATTGCCTCGGGTAGACACAACCCTAAGACATGCTTTGCTATGTAGACATATTTATGTTCGTATTTTCAAAGGCAAGAAAATTATAAGCAATAACGAGATGTGGGTCGTGTTTTTTTGCTGAGAAAAAAAAAAAAACAGGTATCAGTGATCTAGTTTACTGTTTATTCACAAACACCTTATTAGTTGCCAACAATGGGATTTTTTTTGGGGGGGGGTTCCTTTTATCATTCATTTCAAACCATATCCATGAAACGTTTATACGCAGTTGCTACTTACACATTTAAAAAATAAATAAAGGAAGCTTTTACATCTTCTGTTATGTAGACTTTGAAATCCCATTTTGTTCTTGGATAGCTGTTTGGAAGGTTTTTATGGGCCGACAGCCAAGCCCAAACCTGGCTTTCTGGGAAAGGAAAAGAATGTAAGAAGCCCCTCGCAGCTCCAGCTGTCTACCACTCTCGGACTCAGAGATAAGCCTTTTTCAACACGATGACTTCCTAACGTCTGAAGTGTGAGTGACTTTAGAACACCATAAAGGGAAAAGATCCAGCTGCAGTTTATTACAGTCCGGTCAATTAAATAGGTTCAGAGCATCATCATCTTGTTTATATCTATCATGGATCACTGGAGATGAAAAAAAAATGTCTTTGCGGTCTCAGCTCTGCTTCCCTCTGTCAGATAAAGAGCTGAAGAGACCCATCAATAATTGTTGAGATACATTTCAGCAGCAGCTTCTCCACATGGGCAAGCGATTATGCTTAAATTGCTTAATATTCTATTGTTAATGGTCTGCCTTTTATGTAGAAAGACATTCAGGAAAAGGATTGGATCACTACATAAATAGCATGACTCTGTCTTGGCTTTGTCCTGTGAAGTTCCTGCCAAAGACTAGTGGAGTCTTCGTGTTTGTTCAATAGGTAAAAAAAAAGCTTTTGCTTGTCACAAACGGTGTCTCATTTATTTATCTAGATCCCTTTTCCTTCTGTTTCACTGTATCCTGTTCTAAAAATACAAGCATATGGACTCTGACGGCACAAGTTTCTGCCCCATCAATGTTCTGTTTGTGCTACTTGTTTCCTTTAAAGAAAATTACCTGCCTTCAGTCTGACATCTCTCGAGGCTACTTTTACAATCAAAATATAGTATTTAGATGGTCAAGTGATCAAACAGGCCAGAATAATAGCTGTGGACTTTAGCATTTCACATATTTTTCCTGTGCTTCCAGAGAGCTGTTTTGAGGCAGTAATTTGAAAACAAATCCAAATACAGATGAAGAATAATTTGAAAGATGAAGAATACTTTGAAAGAAATGTATGGTTCAGATTCCAGATGTCTTTCAAAATTTTAACCCATTGATTTTCATTCTGAATTGCTACCTGCACCAACTGTGCTCGTCATATGTTGAGATGGTGCCTGACACCGTTTTGTTTTATTAACTTCATTATTTCAGAGATCTTTTGCCTAAAAAGGAATTTCAGACTATGGATCTGTATTGAGATGACTGAACCTGTTTGTTTGTTTGTTTGTTTGTTTGTTTGTTTAGGACAAATGCCAGCACAGAGCATTTGTCATTAATGCCACTTACTGAAGATTTTGACAATTTTTCCATTTCCACTTTGGTCCATGTCCCTGTTCCTATTCCATTCTCTTCCTTCTCTACCTAACTTACATAACATTTCCATGTAAGTCCTTATCACAGACCCTTTATTTCCTCTCATTGACTGAGATATAACCAAATGGGAAGGCAAAATCCAAAACAAAATGAAACAAATAGAGTTTCACGATAGCTAGACAACATGGTTCTAAGACGACACAGCTTCCCCCAAGGCAAACTGCAATGCTTTGATACATTCAGATTGCTGGTGAGTGCTTCAGTGATGGTACTCCTAGATTCACCTTGAAAAGTCTCAGTCATCACATGGAATAGACCAGGGGGCCATGGTAGACGCCAAGTATGCCGACCGATGAACAAATGAGGTTGGTTCTTGGTTCTGCTTTTACCTGTATGACCTTGGACATGACCTTTTAATTATCCATGTCTCTGATCAATTGTGAAAATAACATTTTTCCACCTCTTTTCCAGAATTACTGGAGGATCAAATGAGCAAGTGAATACATGAGAATACTGCGTAGAGTGTAAACCACTATTGTAATGAAATTGCTCATGCTATGGACATAGTTTGGTATGTTTTTGTGGCTAATGGTTTCCTATTTTCATTAGTGCCACCTTCCAGAAACTTTTACAGACTTCTTCTTGCTCAACAGACACCCCTGAGACAAGCCATGAGTCAATCATTTTTGTAACCTTGTTATAGGATTGAGTAGACTGCGGGTCCATCAAGCCTCACCCACAATACCATGAGGATGTCAGGGGCAGATAACCAGTCTTGTTCTTTCTAGCACCAGCCTGGTGTTTGAAAAAAGTAGGCACATAATAAAAAGTATATAATGAGGGATCTCTGGGTGGTGCAGCGGTTTAGCGCCTGCCTTTGGCCCAGGGCACGATCCTGGAGACCCAGGATCAAATCCCATGTCGGGCTCCCGGTGCATGGAGCCTGCTTCTCCCTCTGCCTGTGTCTCTGCCTCTCTCTCTCTCACTGTGTGCCTATCATAAATAAATAAAAATTAAAAAAAAAAAGTATGTAATGAAAGTAATTCATTGTGTAGTATGGATACATGTATCAGCCTTTTATAGAGTCATCCCTTATGTCAAGTAAACTTGTTTTATAGAAATCACTAATAATAAGGACTCAAATTAATTTGATTTTGGAAATCTGAAGTCTGAAATGAAATATTCAAGGCTGTACTTTTGGGAAATTAAAATTTCATATTTCCAACTATCCTTGTCTCAAATTGTTTGTGTTTAATAAATACTAGCTATTTATCCTCAAATTACAGAATCAGCTGTTTGAACCATGGATGTAGATGAATTATACTCAATATTCTTTTTAAATTGGAGAGCACTTTTCTTTTAAATCAACTAGGTCATTTAAATTTTTTAAAAGTCTCCCATTCAACCAATATTTATTGTGAACCTACTCAATGGCAAACACCATGCTAAATTTTGAGAATAAAATAAGAAAGACACAGTCCCAGTATTTCAACATTTTAAATTCTAGAAGGTTGACAAATATGCAATAAGTCATTATTATAAGATGTTACCAGTTCCATGAAAGAGCTACTAATAAATGTTATAAGAGCCTAGGGAGACAATACTCTTTCTGTCACTAATGGAAGATGAACAGCTTTGAAAGATGCAGCAACTGTGGGGTGACCCTGAAGGAAAGGTAAGAGTTTGTCACTTGTGAAACAGAGAGAAAGATCTAGATTGAGAGAAAGGTATTGGAGTAACGTGATACTGTACTGGGAATGTGGGCTCCAGGAAGTCACTTGGTTGTGGTCGGTGGGGAGCATTGAAGAGGAAGAAAGTGGTGAGAAAAAAAAGACATATAGTAGAAAAGTTTGGGTACTATGATGTCAGCTATAAGAGAGTGGCAATGTAAGGGCACCTGCGTGGCTTAGTCGGTTGAGTGTCCAAACTTGATTTCAGCTCAGGTCATGATCTCAGGGTCATGAGATTGAGCCCCATGTCAGGCTCCACACTGACTGAGTAGGGAATCTTCTCTCCCTCTCTCCCTTCCTCTCTCCCTCCATCCAGCATGGGTGCTTTCAATCTCTTTCTCTCTCTCCCTCCCTCCCTCCCTCTCTCTGTTTTTCTCAAATAAATAAATCTTTAAAAAAGAGAGAGAAAGAGGCAATATATGTGATGAGGAGGGCACAAATCCAAATGTTTCTGAGGTTGAACACACAGGAATTTGCAACAAATAGGGTTTTCTGAATAAGAAAAGCAGGGAGTGATGCTGATGGGGAAGAGTCCTGCTGTCTGAAAGATGGAGTGCAGTATGAAAAGTGAGTCTGGAGGGAAAGACCGTGGGTATTCCAGGATCTTGCTGCTCAAATAGTGATCCTGGAACTAGCAGCATTGGCTTCACTAGAGCTTGTTAGAAATGCAGGCTCTGGCCCCACCCGGACCTACTGTGTCAGAACCAATATGTGACAAGATCCCCACGTGCATCTCACGGGCATCAAAGTGTGGTTAAAGCACTCACTCTACAAGATGGGCTGAGTTTGTGAGGTCTGTGTATTGGACGAGAATGGCTACAAAATCAACTTCTTGATTGCAAAGGAGTTGTGAGGTCTGTATCCAATTATTCCAGGAATTAGATATATTAATTAAATATATTATATAATTAAATAATTAGAATTTTAAGTAATTAAATCTATTAACAATACTATTTTCAAATGAATTTTTTTGCAAAATTCAGACAAAATGGGGTCCTTGGTTTGGAAATTCTGGACAATGAGGACTTTATACACTTTGTTTTAATTAATTAATTAATTAATTAATTAAAGAGAAGGGGAGACAGAGAGCATATGAGCAAGAGGGGCAGAGAAAGAGAGAGAATCTCAGCCCCACTCTTCACTGAGCACGCAGTCCCATCACAAGACCCTGAGATCATGACCTGAGCCAAAACTGAGTCAGAAGCTTACCTGCCTGAGCCATCCAGTCACCCCTATAAACTTTGTTTTTATTTTTTAAAATTTTTTTTAGGGTAGCTCTTTTTTTAACTTTATTTTTGTTAAAGAGAAAAAGATGTTTATTTCAAAAACCTGGAGAAGCTTCCCAGGACTCAAATACAGAAAGTAACATAAGGTTAGACTTCTTGAGAACTGAAAAGCTATCAAACATAGGGCAGACCTCCATCCCTCAGGGTCAGAAATTACTTTCTACCCTTTTTTTTTTTTTTTTAATTTTGCTCTCTCTCTATAGTTTTTTTTTTTTTTTAATTGGAGTTCAATTTGCCAACATATAGCATAACACCCAGTGCTCATCCCTCCAAGTGCCCCCCTCAGTGCCCATCACCCAGTCACCCCAACCCCCACCCACCTCCCTTTCCACTACCCCTTGTTCATTTCCCAGAGTTAGGTGTCTCTTATGTTTTTTCACCCTCACTGATATTTTCACTCATTTTCTCTCCTTTCTCTTTATTCCCTTTCATTAATTTTTATATTTCTCAAATGAATGAGACCATATAATGTTTGTCCTCCTCTGATTGACTTATTTCACTCAGCATAATACTCTCCAGTTCCATCCACATCAGAGCAAATGGTGGGTATTTGTCGTTTCTAATGGCTGAGTAATATTCCACTGTATACATAGACCACAGCTTCTTTATCCATTCATCTTTCAGTGGACACCAAGGCTCCTTCCACAGTTTGGCTATTGTGGACATTGCTGCTAGAAACATTGGGGTGCAGGTGTTCTAGCGTTTCACTGCATTTGAATCTTTGGGGTAAATCCCCAGCAGGGCAATTGCTGGGTCTAAACTTTGTTTTTAAAGGAGATGCCTGAATTAATCAGCCAACATGGAATACTTGGCCTGCTCATTCATGAAGACTTTAGGTGCCGGTGGAGTAATTAAGAAGTGATAAGGCTCTGCAATATTTTCTAAATACCAAAGTTTTAATTTTGTTGTACTGTGTTGAAAGCATTTGTTTTCTGAGCTAGGATTTGGGTTTAAAGGAGTTGCATTTCAAAAGCATTGTTCAGAATCATGTCTTTTGTATTTGGAATAAAAACTGCTGCAGGCAAATTTTCTGATTGTCAGTTTTTTGGTATGATGTCTGTTTGGTCTTTGGTTACAATAACACACGGTGTAAAGCGATGACAACATCACCAAAGATTTTTTTTTAAAGATTTCATTTATTCTTCTGCATGTGGATGTCCAATTTTCCCAGCACCATTTATTGAAGAGACTGTCTTTCTTCCAATGGATAGTCTTTCCTCCTTTATCGAATATTAGTTGCCCATAAAGTTCAGGGTCCACTTCTGGATTCTCTATTCTGTTCCATTGATCTATGTGTCTGTTTTTGTGCCAGTACCACACTGTCTTCATGACCACAGCTTTGTAGTACAACCTGAAATCTGGCATTGTGATGCCCCCAGATATGGTTTTCTTTTTTAAAATTCCCCTGGCTATTCGGGGTCTTTTCTGATTCCACACAAATCTTAAAATAATTTGTTCTAACTCTCTGAAGAAAGTCCATGGTATTTTGATAGGGATTGCATTAAACGTGTATATTGCCCTGGGTAACATTGACATTTTCACAATATTAATTCTGCCAATCCATGAGCATGGAATATTTTTCCATCTCTTTGTGTCTTCCTCAATTTCTTTCAGAAGTGTTCTATAGTTTTGAGGGTATAGATCCTTTACATCTTTGGTTAGGTTTATTCCTAGGTATCTTATGCTTTTGGGTGCAATTGTAAATGGGATTGACTCCTTAATTTCTCTTTCTTCAGTCTCATTGTTAGTGTATAGAAATGCCACTGACTTCTGGGCATTGATTTTGTATCCTGCCACGCTACCGAATTGCTGTATGAGTTCTAGCAATCTCGCAGAAGAATGAAACTAGACCACTCTCTTTCACCATACACAAAGATAAACTCAAAATGGATGAAAGATCTAAATGTGAGACAAGATTCCATCAAAATCCTAGAGAAGAACACAGGCAACACCCTTTTTGAACTCGGCCATAGTAACTTCTTACAAGATACATCCACGAAGGCAAAAGAAACAAAAGCAAAAATGAACTATTGGGACTTCATCAAGATAAGAAGCTTTTGCACAGCAAAGGATACAGTCAACAAAACTCAAAGACAACCTACAGAATGGGAGAAGATATTTGCAAATGACATATCAGATAAAGGGCTAGTTTCCAAGATCTATAAAGAACTTCTTAAACTCAACACCAAAGAAACAAACAATCCAATCATGAAATGGGCAAAAGACATGAACAGAAACCTCACAGAGGAAGACATAGACATGGCCAACATGCACATGAAAAAATGCTCTGCATCACTTGCCATCAGGGAAATACAATTCAAAACCACAATGAGATACCACCTCACACCAGTGAGAATGGGGAAAATTAACAAGGCAGGAAACAACAAATGTTGGAGAGGATGCGGAGAAAAGGGAACCCTCATACACTGTTGGTGGGAATGTGAACTGGTGCAGCCACTCTGGAAAACTGTGTGGAGGTTCCTCAAACAGTTAAAAATAGACCTGCCCTACGACCCAGCAATTGCACTGCTGGGGATTTACCCCAAAGATACAGATGCAGTGAAACACCGGGACACCTGCACCCCGATGTTTATAGCAGCAATGGCCACGATAGCCAAACTGTGGAAGGAGCCTCGGTGTCCAACGAAAGATGAATGGATAAAGAAGATGTGGTTTATGTATACAATGGAATATTACTCAGCTATTAGAAATGACAAATACCCACCATTTGCTTCAACGTGGATGGAACTGGAGGGTATTATGCTGAGTGAAGTAAGCTAAGCCAGTCAGAGAAGGACAAACATTATATGTTCTCATTCATTTGGGGAATATAAATAATAGTGAAAGGGAATATAAGGGAAGGGGGAAGAAATGTGTGAGAAATATCAGAAAGGGAGACAGAACATAAAGACTGCTAACTCTGGGAAACGAACTAGGGGTGTTGGAAGGGGAGGAGGGCGGGGGGTGGGAGTGAATGTGTGACGGGCACTGGGGGTTATTCTGTATGTTAGTAAATTGAACACCAATAAAAAAATAAATAAAGAAAGAAAGAAAGAAAGAAAGAAAGAAAGAAAGAAAGAAAGAAAAGAAAAAAAAACAAAAAAAAAGAAAATAAGTCGTGGGATGTAACACAGTGACTATAGTAATACTGTACTGCATATATTTAAAAGTTGTTAAGAGAATAGATCTTAAAAGTTCTGATCACAAAAAGAAAAAAAAAAAAGATTTCATTTATTTATTCATGAGACTCAGAGAGAGAGAGATTGAGAGAGAGAGAGAAAGAGAGAGAGAGAGGCAGAGACACAGGCAGAGGGAGAAGCAGGCTCTATGCAGGGAGCCCGACATGGGACTCAATCCCAAGACCCCAGGATCACACCCTGGGGGGAAGGCAGGCGCTAAACCGCTGAACCACCCAGGTATCCCCAGATGTTTTAAATTAACAGTTGTACTTCACCTTTTTGGCAAAGTTTGATTTTATTGAGCTTCCCCCACCCCCACCCCCCCCTTCTATCCAATTCCATCAGCATTGCCAACACTGGAATCAAATGCCTTTATTAAACTAAACCAGGCAAAGCCAATCAGGGCCAGTCATATGCCAACTGGTTACAATAGCTGATTCTAATGATGAAACATAACCCAGTGTTAAAGTCAGACCTAAAACAAACAAACAAATTCCTCCAGATTGGATGCCACATGGGCTCACTTGAGACACTGGGTATTCAGGATGAATTTTCTAATGCATGGCATCAGATTGAGTGTGAGCACTACTTTTAAGAACCATATAATTTCTGTTCTTGAAAATAATTTTGTAATAGACTTCAATATCTTTAGGCTCTCCTAGATTCCTGAGTTTGGCCTCTTTACAGTAATTAATTATATTTATTGTAATGATGTGATGTTTGGAACTCTGCTTGTTCTTGACACTTGTGATTTTGGTCCAAGCAAAAATCTATGACCACAATAACCACATTAGTCTGGCTCATAACCCCTACATTTTACAAAGCAATTCAACACTATCCCCTCTCCCTAAAAAGTCTTCAAGTTGACAATTTATTTTTAAAATACATAACATTTGAAAGCCCTTCCCCATCTCCCTTGATTAACAAAAATG
The DNA here is from genome assembly GCF_053574225.1 of Canis aureus. NCBI lineage: Eukaryota > Metazoa > Chordata > Mammalia > Carnivora > Canidae > Canis > Canis aureus. The sequence continues at coordinate 6,459,952 of NC_135627.1, forward strand.
GAAAACATTTTCCATTCTGAAAATATATAATGTAGGCTAGGAACTGACTTTAGATCTAGGCAATCATTTTACTACAAAAATAAATTTACCCTTGCTTCAGTTTAAAAATACATATGGATCTAATATTCATATATAGATAGACACATATATATATCTATAACATGTTATAGATGCATAATAATACATATCAATATCTCTATCTATACTATATATATACAAGATACATTTTTTTCTAAAAATTTTGCTGACCACTGAATGTTATAACACTACCAACTAAGCGAATATAAATTTTTAGTATTCTGTTGCTGGCTCAGGCTGTTAGGGTAAAATAGACATATTTTGAAATATAAATTAAAAGATAATTTGCCAAAAATACAAATTAAAAGACAAGACTTTGTTCCTTGAGGTCTATCTGTTCTTCACATGGATGGCAGGGAGTGGCAGGAAATACCAGGAAATGTGCAGGTTACAACTCATGTTTACAGCATTGGAAGGCCATATGCTTAAGAACTAGTCTTTTTCTTCCATAGATAACTTTAGAGATCAGGTCTCTTTAGTCCAGCCTCTGAAGGATTTATGAACAAAGCAAAAGCATTTTATAAGTTGGTACAAGTCTTGGCCTGAACCATCGAAAACTTTGGCTTTGAAAAAAAAAAAAAAAAAGAAAAGAAAACTTTGGCTTTGAGTCATGCCTTTATAATGGGGTGGTCTTACAAAGAGTTTTTTAAAAAATCACAAAAATCAAGTCTGATAGAATTGGGACATCATATTTTCCACTTGCCTTGTAATATTTACAACTGTAATACCCTCTTTGCTTTCTACTCAATTTGAAATTCATTCAGTTAACACACAAACATAAAGACTGCCCGATAATAGAAGAATCAAAGATTTAGAGGTGTTGTAGGCCATGTGCCAAGTTTTTGCTAATATGAGGAATACTAGTCTACCACCTTTTTTGGGATCATGGGGTTGCCTTCTAATGCCATGAAGCTTAAATATTTTTGTTATGTTAGATTTAGCTAACATAGGTACACACAACTATAATTGAATCTAGAAAAGATAGTGAATTAGAGTATTAACAATAAAAATGGAATCCATTAATATTTCTAATGTGTTCCAAAATCTTTCAAATTCTTATCTTCAGTTCAAGTCTGTCTCCTGATTCTAGACTCATCTGGCTGGCTGCTTTCTCAAAATGTATTCTTGAATGTTTCACAAGCATTTCAGATTTATCGCATTCAAACTAACATCTGACTATCTCCCAGACCTGCTCCCACCCCATCTTCCTCTTCTGAGTATATGGCATTACCAGCCACCTTGTGGCTTCTTGCACAAGCCAGAAACCCAGGAGGCAGTTTTGACAGTTCTCTGACTCTCATCTACACATTGCAGACCAAACCCATTGCCAAATCCTGTTTCTTTCTCCAAGAATGAGAAACTCCAAGTGTGTCTGCCTGCTTCCCCACACACACCCTCCTCCCTCCTCTGTCGTGGACCACTGCAGTAGTCTTTCTCCACCATCACTCTTGCTGCCAACTGATTCATCCTTCACGGTGTCCAGAGATCATTAAGGATGTAAACTGTGCCATGTTCCTCCATCATGTGAGGGCTCCTTGTTCATTTAGAATAAGGTCCTGGCTGTTCTCCACGGGGTACAAGGCTGCAGCCAACACCTATCTCCCTCAAGTGAACTCATGGCATTCTCCAGCTTGCTTGCTAACTGCCTACCATGGTGGCCCTCTGTTGTGGGTTGAATTGTTCTCTTGTGCCATTCCCCACCCCCAATATGTCCTAACTCCTGGTACCTGTGTATGTGACTTTATTTAAAAATAGTGCTATGGTGGATGCAATCAAGTTAAGGTGCAGACATTAATATGGGCCCTAATCCAATATAATTCATGTCCATATAAGAGGGGAAGATGGCCGTGGGAAGACGTAGAACCATCTGGTGACAGAAGCAGAAATGAGAGGGATGCACCTGTATGACAAGGATGGAGAAGCACCATTAGAAGCCAACTAGAGTCCAAAAGAGATTTGACCCCGAGTCTCATGGGACATCACTGTGCTGACTTCTCAGTTTCAGACATCTAGTCTCCAGAACAGTGAGGCAATACATTTCTGTTGTTCAAGCCAAGTTAGTAGCACCTTCTTCCATCAACCCTGAGAAACAAATCCATCTCCTTTCTGTTTTCCAAACACCTGAGGTCCTTTTCTATCACCAAACTTCCACACACTACCCTTGGTTCCCACTACCAAGAATGTTCTTTTCAACTCTCATTTTCCAAACTCAAATCTCGTCTTTCTGGTCTTTGCTTAAAGGCTACTTCCTCAAAGATGACCTCTCTGACTACCCCACATGAGATTGGAGTCCCTGATGATCTCATGGCACTCTCTAATCACCCAGAGGACTTTCGGGAGGGAGCTGGCCAGCTGTCTGCCCCACCTCTCAGAAGCCTCTGGCCATACCCTTAGGCCACATTTCCATCAAGCATACTGGATCCTTCCACTGACTGCATGATTTCCTCTCCCTTACCACTGGGCTCAGGCTTAAGCCTTGTTTTATACTAGAGACTTTGCCTAAATGCCACAGCTCATGCACTTCCACACTCCATCACATCTCCTGCTTTATTTTTTTCTAAGTAGCCTGTAACTATGTTTATCTGGTTTACACAAGTCAATTCCCTCCCCACAACCCACAACACATAAGAGACTTAACTACATATATAATTTAAAATAACAGTTTCCTAGTCTCTAGAATAGTGACAGGCACTTAGTCAGTATTCAATAAATAACTATTCAAGAGATGAATGCATGAGTTAATGAATACTAATTAAGTCCTCTCAGATTTCTTTTAAGCCTTGCATACAATGGCCAGCAGTGGTTGTTGTTGTTTTAATCATTGAAAACAAATTATCAAAGCATTTTCCTTACCTTAAAGTAATTTGAAAGTGAAAAGCCATATAAAAAAAATTGTGATTTCCACAATGACTTGCTGTAACACAACACCCAGCAAAAAATGATAAATCGAGGAATTTGCATTCTGACATTCCACTTTAGCAAGGCAAGCACCTTGTTTTGTCAATCAAGATTTCTCACATCTTTGATGAATGATAAGTGTCTGGAATGAATAGAATAATTACCTTCAGGGCCTAACAGGGTTTGCTTGGGTAGGTGCTTCCTGGTTTTGTTTTTGCCAGAAACGTAGCAGTAAGAAAAGGCTGCCTCATCCTAATTATGGATCTTGCTCATTTTAGCACAAACTCAAAATCCCTGGATATTTTTACAAGTGGGATTCCTGAGTGTTTCCAAGTTTCAAAGAGTTCAGTTTAGCTCAAATAATAGGAAAAACATGAGGTCATGGATTGCCTTACTTAAGCTGTCACATGCATAAAACATGCCTATCACATAGTAATACTGAATTTCTGTGAATCCTTGTGTATTAATATACTAGCACTGAAGGAATGAAAAATGATATATGAATGATAAATGAAACAAATTGAGTGCAGTGTTTTTATACTCAGTTTGCAGTCCACGTCTATGAGCATGTTGTACGAGGATTTTCTTTTCTGCTCAAATGTTTTGTGGGATATTTAGCAATGTACTTACAAATATTGGAAGCAAAACACTAAAATTTCATAAATATTCAGAAGTATTAAGACACTTAATATATATATTTTATATATATGTACACAAAATATACTCTATATATGTATATAATATGTATATATAATATATATGTACACAAAATAGGCTATATATATATATATATATATATATATATATATATGGCATATATGTAGATGCATAGGACCTAGCTAAAAGGCAAACATCCACGTAGCTCAATGTAAGTAGGATCTCCTACAGTTGTGGGTGGGTCCCAATGGGCCAAGAGGATGCAGCTCAGTGATGACTGGGTTTGGTCACACTGGCTGTGGGTTTAGCATTTATAAACCTCAATGTGTTTAAGAGAATGCAGAATATTTGCTGTCCAGCATTTCGGTGCTGCCGTGGACATCCCTTGGAGACACATCTGTACCGATTGTGTGACATGTGTGTTGAGCTTCTGTGGGTGCAACTCACTGCTCTGTCCCCATGGCTGAGTGTGCAGACACAGGCCCACATGTAGGAGCCCTCAGAAAGGGAGCTTTAATAGACTGGCTGAGGTCAAGGGTGACAGCATTTGCCAAAAAGAACCTCTGAACATGAATAGGGCCATTTGTAATTGGGGACTAGGCTATGTGAAGAAAGAAGTTGCTGGCATTTCATGTCTTTCTTTGGAGGACTGAGAACACATCCCAGACACAGAGCTCTATTGCTCGGAAGGCATCTTGAGGTGTGGGCTTTTCTCTGCAGCTTGCTGTGCCCCGACTACCAGGAGCTGATGTGGAACTTCAAAAGGGAAGCAAAGTCAGTACACCTGTGAGTAAAAACCCAAGCAGGACACACGTGCCTCATTATTGGGTGCCTTGGGGCCAAATAGGACCCAGGCTTCTACCACCTGTTCCTATGCTCCACCCCTCCCTGGCACACTGTATTTTTCTTCTTGTGGAATTGGAAATAGGAAAAAAAAAAAAAAAAAGACAGAAGAGAAAGCATGGGGGACATGGCTCTTAGTCTTGATCTGTCATCCTCCACTCTTTTTCCACGTCTTTTTCTCCTTTGAAGTAACCAGCCCAGGTTTGGATGATGCCTTCATGACTCTGTCTTCCTAGGAAACATTGAACACCTGTAACCTTGTATGATTAGTGTGATTGTTGAGAGGGATGTTTTTCAGACACACTTAATGCTACTATTTTTTCTGGAGTACTCGATAAAAAGTAAGATTTGATTGACCTTCCAGTTCAAAAGGCTTCAAACCAAATTCATGATAATTTTGCCAGTCAAAGATGAAGTGATTTGGACAAGACTTTAGCCAATAGATTCCCACCCAGGCAAAGTTTCCCTAAGAAAATTCCTGGACCCAAGTCCTGGTACAGACTTGGCCCTAGGACTCTTGCCTACAATAAGTCTAGGAAACCTCTTTCCTGAAGATAACAGTAACAGGCCTTTCTGAGGAATTGGGGGGCACATCATGTGCTTATGTTGAGATCTTATTTTTAGCAGTTAATCATGTCCTTGACTTGGCTGGGGAATGCTTAACATATCACAGTGATGGATGATCACCACCTAGTAGTGGTCTCTGGTGGCATTTGTGGAGGTGTGGGGAGGGACACAGAGCTGGCCACATCTTACAGATTTCCACATCCTTGAAAGAGTGGTTTTGAAAACCTGGGTCATTATCCCACTTCTGACCTCAGTTCAACCCTTCTCTTGCTGGTGTTGAGCCACAGTGAGTAGAATCGAAAGCTGGGCTTACACTGTACTTTCCTGCTTCTGAAAGTCACCCAGAATTTGCTCTGGTTGTTTATGAGGTGACCCAGCTCTTCCATGGTTGCACTTTCAAAAAGGGACTGCTTCATAACTAGAGTCTTTTCCAAACTCACACTTATGTCCTAAGACACGGTGTTCTGCATCTCACCTGGCTCCTGTGTCCCTTCTGAATTGTGTTTAACACACACTTTGGTCCTTTGGTCAAACAGAAAACAGAAACAGCACCACTACATCCAGCACAGAAATGGAAGGTTTGAAGAGACGGTAGCAAGTTCTCATTTGCTAGAAATTGAGGGCCGCTGTAAGTGGGTACCATTTTTTTTTTAAGAACATGAAAACTATCCTTTTCTTCCTCCAGGATTACATTTGTCACACATGAAAATTCTATTTTTAGTGCCCTGAGTCCCCTAATTCCTGGTCTATTTTATAGAGCCTAAAGCCTCTAGGAAGTGTTAGGAAACCACATCACACAGTGTTTGCGAGGGCTGCCTTTTGCATGTGGGTCTTTGATTTGTCTGACAGCTGTAGAAGAACACACAGCCTGATCGAGCCCCAGAAGCCCACATGTGTGGGTGGAAAGGGTGTACACAAAGGTGGGGATTAGCTTACATGCAATTATTTTTCCTCCCTTGATCTGCCCCCTTTCTGCTAGAAAAATAGATCTTAATTGAGGAGGATGCATGGTTCACTTAGCAGATGTTCTTCGGGGGGACAAGAGACCCAAAGTTGGGCCCCAGTTGAGCTTTTTCTTGTCACTGTCATATTTGGTGAGTCCCTGAACTTCTCCAGGCCTCAGTTGCAGCCTCTCCAGAGCCTAATTTTATTTGTGAGAATTAATCACGTGCATTTTAATGTGTCTACGAAGTGATGCAGGAGAATTACATGACCTTCTTTGGGAGATCTAGATCATCCTACTGGGTTGCTCTGGAAAGAACTGCCCATTTCCAATATGTGTGCACAGTGAACATTAGGTGGCTTCTTTGATAATAACATTCTATCAAAGCAAATGTTGGGAAGACAGGCAGTGAGATGGTGGCTCTCCAGACCCTATGAAGGCCTGTATGATCCTGGCTCACGAGATCCTAGGACAATTTTGAGAGCTAAGATTGTCAGTTGTCATCATTCCTTTTAGAGATAAGAAAAGTGAGGTCCCAATAAGCTCAATGCCCTGCCTGCCACACATCATGGAACTATCTAGCCAGTGGGTTTGCAGCCAGATGTTCCCTGTATGTCCACTGCCATGGCTCCCAGCAGTTGTGTGACTGGCTTCAGCATATGCCCAGCTGAAAGTGGTTGTTTCAACCAAACAAGGTGGGGCAGATATGGAAATGCCACGACATCCACCCCAGGAGGCCTGTTGGCTGTGTAATTTTGATCTGGGCAGAGATCCTCAAGCTTTCCACTCCTTCCCCTTGGCCCCCTGAGGGGTTGACTTGTTTTCCATTAGGGGGGAGTGAGTTGTTTGATCCTTTGAGCATGTGCTTTGCTGCACGCCTTGAAAGAGGAAGCTGCCATGTGAACATAAGAGCCTCTTTCCAACATCCAGCTTCCTCCAGAATGACCCTGATTGTGTCTCTCTGAGCAGAAGCACCAAAATATTCCAGGGAAGGAGAGCATCCCAGCGCTGATTGGATTTTATTTTAAATAATCTGAGTCTTAGTGGTTAATGCTTCCTGAGCACCAAACAACACAAATTCATTGATTCTTCAATATAATCGTCTGTGGTCCTTTTTCTTCCTTTCTTTTTTTCTAATTCTAGCCATGTTAGTGAGGGGCATATCCGGAATCAGGAATTTGCCCCAACAAATATCCACAACAGAGCAATTAAATGGGAAAGGTGACTGTTCATGGAAAGGAAGGAAAAAGTTTTGACTCACAAAAACGTCTTGAAAATTATTAATATGTGTGTTTCACTCCTCAGAGGCCAATCAGTGCCCTGCCCAGAGGCCTGTGACGTCCCTACATGTTGACAGTTGTTCTACAAAGATATTGAGGACAGAAGTGGGAGTGGCCACGTTCAGTGCAAAGGTCACCCTATACAGAGCAGGATGTAAATTTACCCCATGACTAGTTAAGCCAGTAATAGTACCATGTAAAATTAGTAGCATTTCAGAAATTAACAAATTAACTATGCATTACTCCATGACTTTAACTACGCACAATCTCATTGTAATTCAAAGGATCTCAGATAATTAGATTTAATAGAATCTGGTGAATACTCAGTAGCTTTCTAATTCATTGTATTTGGTAGCAATTTTGTGGGCAATTACGTGTATTGCGGTTTTGGATGCCTGAAAACCCAAGTATGTTTCTGGTATTAGAGCAGAATTAACATAAAGTGATTAAATGACATGAATAAATATGCAAATAGATGACACATCGTTGAGCAGGAAAGATATTGCTGGAAGAAAAGAAAAACAGGCAAATGGGAAGAATGGTAAGGTGATTAAGAAAGGTAGAAAGAAATTATCGTCCAGATACAAGGTCACATTTCTCGTTAATTCTCTGAGGGGCTCTCTTGTCTCCATGTGGTGAGAATAAGTTTAAGTTCTAGATTGAAAAGACAAGAGATAGAAGGAATTCTCTTTTCCTTTATTGATGGCCAAGTTCCCACAGAGACTCTGTGTCCCTTCCCCTGCCTGCTGCAGACAGGTCACTTGCTTCCTCGTTTCTTCAGTTGAGGAGGGACATTCCCTTGCTCCGCACAACAGGAAAACCATCAGAGCAGACCAGAAGGAAGACCCTAGTTCTCATGAGACACTAATAAGGATGTATCTTATTTTCTCAAGCACTATAAGGAAATGACTAACCCCTATGAAGGAAAACCCAAAAAGGATGCTGTGTCCCAGGCATTGACGCTGCCCAGCACTAGCTCGAGGACCGCAAACCCTAGACTATATTTTGAAAGCCACTTGCCTGGAATGTTCTGGAAGTGGACCTGCATGTGACTCTGAGCCCATCTTGTTCCTTATAATCAGTTTCATTTCCAACCAGCAATCATTCGTTTTTTAATGCACATTTCCCAAATTTCAGTCGTAACCCTCCCGCCGCAAATGTCCCCTTATCTTCTTTAACCTTGCGTTATTTTCACTTAATATTTGTCTTCAACCTGAGTGACTCTGTAAAGTACACTTCATTAATTAAAAAAACTGTTGTAAACGAAAACTCAGTATCGTGCTTCATTAATATCTTAAGTCTAAGAACTATGTACATGATGTTATTACATTTTGAAATAGAGCAGTAACCAGGAGAACACAGGAGAACACAGGGCATGGCCTCATTTTCAGAAAGACTTATTCCTGGGGAGCTGGCTCACTGCAAGAGCAGCAGGAAACACAGAAAGGGATGGTGATTTGCGAGGAAGGGTCCCAGAGACAGCAGTTTAGGTGGAAAAAGTTGGATCCTCTCTCAACTCTGAGTAGTTGGAGGGACTTTACCACCAGCTGCTTCTATTAAATCCCTGCCCAGAGTTTTTCTAGGACCCACATAATAACCGATGTTGGAATAAAAAGCTTTTTAAGGGGAAGGACATGGAGAAACGTTGCCGAGTTGAAAAGCCAAGGTCATAAATTATTACCACCAGAACCCATTTCTTAAAAAGCCCTAAAATTTTATGACTCGAGATTTTATTCTAAAAGCTGTCGAAAACCAATTCCCTGCTTTTAATAAAAATAAACACAGCATTTTCTGCCTTGGTGCTACAGTTATATCTGTAGAATCAAGGTTAGATTGTGCTGGTTGTGGGTGAATGTTAAGAGTCTGTGCATACTAATATCCGTTTGGAAAGTTTGGACACTGCTGGTTACAGTCTCAGGCTCTGCATTTTGGGAGACCCTGACGACAGGGATGCACATCTGGACTCTGCCTGGTTTTGATCACTCTTCTTCCCTCTGACCCTTGTGTGCTAAGCACATCCTAAGACACCTCTTCCTCCTCCAGTGAACTCTGTGATCAAAGCCCTTCCCCTTTCGCCCTTTAGGGCAGAGGATGTTATTCACTAGCCTGTTTGAAACTGAGCTCTGTAATGGTCACATCCCTTGAGAAATGTAAGAATGTGGCAAAGCTCGATATCAGGAGATTAACTACATATCTGAGTTACCTTGGAAAACGATGTATGCACTGGGAATAAAAGTGTGCATCCGTCTTGTCTCTTTAACAGTAAACACTTGGATATCAAGTCTGGGGGGATAAGAGAGAGAATTTATCATGCTTGGAATTAAGAAAAGTCTCAGAAAGCCTTTTTTTTTTTTTTTTTTTTTTTTTTTTTGGTGTCCTAAAGAGGGGAAATGGTTATTCCATTCCTTTTTTGGCTTATACAAAATCAATAAAGTGGGAATTTTGTTTAAGGGAGAGTCCTAGTTCCCAATAGACAAGAGGCTTACTGTACCAGGGAAGCCAGGGATGAGGGGGACCACCCCTATCCTTGAGAACTCCATAAGATACCTGAGAAAAAGTAATGCCAACACCTTCAAGCTCCCTGGCTCTGAACCCCCAAATCACCGGCTACAGTCCCCACTTGTAGTGGAAGGGAGAAAGTATGGCCAGTAACTGTCCCTTGGACTGACCATACCTGATACCAGCACTACTTCAAGCTCAGGAACCTCTTCTTTACCTCATTCCTCACCTCACTTCCACTGTATGTCTCTCCCTGTATTGCTGTCTCATCTCTTTATGCCGGAGAATCATTCTTCTTTTTTAATACTTTAGTTAAAAAAAAAAAAAAAAAAAAAAAAAAAAAAAAAACTTTAGTTACATGCATTATATATATATATAAACATTTTGTTTGAATTCAATTTGCCAACATATAGCATGACACCCAATGCTCATCTCACCATGTGCCCTACCTAATGCCTGTCAGTCAGTTACCCCATCCTCCCACCTACCTTCACCTCTGCAACCATTTGTTTGTTTCCCAGAGTTATGAGTCTCTCATGGTTTGTCTCCCTCTCTAATTTTTCCCACTCAGTTCCCCTCCTTTCCCTTATAATCCCTTTCACTATTTCTTCTATTCCACATATGAATGAAACCACATGACAAATGTCTTTCTCTGATTGACTTACTTCACTCAGCGTATCCTCTAGTTCCATCCACATCAAAGCAAATGGTAGGTATTCATCTTTTTAGATGGCTGAGTAATATTCCATTGTGTATATAGACCACATCTTCTTTATCCATTCATCTGTCAAAGGACAACGTGGCTCCTTCCACAGTTTAGCTACTGTGGACACTGCTGCTATGAACATTGGGGTGCAGGTGTCTTGGCATTTCACTGCATCTTCATCTATGGGGTAAATACCTAGTAGTCCAATTCCAGAGCATCATTCTTGAGTGTGACGCAGCTTCCCCATTCCTTGGGTACTTACTTCCTCTTGTTAGTCTCTCATTTGTCCTTTCTGGAACTGGAGGTCAACATCCTGGGGTCAAGAGCCCTTTATCTGTTGCAGGAACCCTGTGAAGATTTCCTGTCCCTAACTAGCTCTGTCACCATCATCACAGTCAATTAAATGCTGCCTACTGGGATGGCTTTTCATGCCTGGATGCTTGATCAGTCCCAGTCCAAGCCACAGGACAGGTTTCTCTTGGGAGCCACCTCTGCATTTGACCCAACCTCCATCCACAGAGCACCAAGTCTGTCTTGATAAAATAAGTTGGTAAATCTAGTACTATTCGATAGATTTTAATAATTTTAAGTTAACTCTTTTCCTCACAATTACAAGAGAGACACTATTTTATTTATCAGGCACACCTATGAACACTTTAGTTTTTTCTTCCTTAATTGGGAAACTATTTTGGTAAAACTTTCTTGGGACAAATCTGGGCATCTAGCTCAGGGAGATAACTGGAACCAAAAAGAGGAGATGAGCTAAAATGTAGAGCAAAGAGTCAGACCACCTGGGTTCTTGTGGTTCTGTCACTTTGCCCACTGAGCAATCTTAGGTAAGTTATTTTATCTCTCTATGCCTCAGTTTGCCAGGCTCTAAAATTATCTCACAGTGTTGTTGTAATAATTAAGTTAGCTAATATTTGTAAGGTATGCAGGGACACAAATCCCCCGCAGAAAGCTGGTTTTCTCATTAATGACAAAATAAATGTGTTCTTAATGTTGAATATTTTTTAAATATGGGGGGGAACAAAATATTACCTGTTACCCCTCCTCTAAGAGTGTTAACATTTTGATACATATATCTTTAGTCTTATTTTATATCTTAATTTACATGTTACATTAAGAAAAATAATACATTTGCTATGTATTGTTTGTGTGTTCAGTTGAAATTAACAGCAAGAGGCACAAACTCTCTCAGACAATAAGAAGTCGTAATTAGCTCAAGTGACTGAGAAAGTAAGAGTGATTCCTTCATCTGATTGGTCCAGCACAGGTTTCATTACCAACCATGAATAATCCTTCTGTCCATAGTCTTGGATTTGAACATCTTGGGTTTAGCAGCTTACCTCAGTTTACCTGCTGGGCCAATCTCTGTGGCAAGAGGGTTGGGGTATGCTGATTGGTAGGCAGGAAGTGGGGCAAGTGTGTTGATAACAGTGACAGTGATGTGGGTGGATAATCCCATGATAAAGGGTGTAATACAAGAGGGTGCACTGAGTGCGTTCAGAGAAAGTATCCATCAACGAACCCCTTTATTGCACTTTCTACAAAATAATTTTTACCAGTGCATAATATTCAACCCAATGAATATAGTTAACCCATCCTATTGCAGAACCTGTAGACATTTTTTTACTATATTAAGTAATGTTGTAGTGAACATTCTCTGACATATCTCTTTTTGCTCTAAGCCATGTTATTCCTATCTGTCTTTTCCCTTTTTGCTCTTGTTCATAAGCTCATTCTCATTCCCTATAACTACATTTATGTTGTCTTCATATTTTCTTCCATTTTATACCTTCTTGGTAGCTTCCTATGTGTTTTTGTTTTCTTTATGAAGCCAGGAAGTATAATAGAAGGCATAAAAGATTCCACAGCAAGTAGTCTCAGATTCAAATTTGAGCTCTGTGTCTTAGTATGACGTTAGGGAAGTCTTTCCTTCCCTACAAATATCACTCAGTCTCCTTAAGATGTGGATGACAGGCAACAAAAGTAAAAAAGAGATAGATTGGGCTGCATCAACATTAAAAACATCTGAACATCAAGGGACACAATCAACAATAAAAAGGGCAACTTATGGAATGAGAGAAAATATTTGCAAATGATACTTCTAAGAAGGAGCTAATATTCAGAATACGTGAAGTGCTCCTAAAACTTAACAAAACCCAAATAACCTGTTTAAAAACGGGCAAAGGACTTGAATAAACATTTCTCTAGAGTGGACATGCAGATGACTGACAAGCACATGAATGGGTTCTCAATATTACTAATCATTAGGAAAGTGCAAATCAAAACTACAATGAGATAGCTTTTCACACTTGTTAGTATGGTTATAATTTAAAAAAAGAAAAACAAAATAGCAATTATTGGTGAGAATGTGGAGAAATGGAACCCTTGTGCATTGTTGGTGGGAATATAAAATAGTGTAGTTGCTGTGGAAAACAGTATGGCAGTTCCACAAAAGAAATAAAAATTGAGTTATCAGAAGATCCAGCAATTCCTTTTTTTTTTTTGGAAGACATCCAAAAGAATTTAAAGCAGCGTTTTGAAGAGATATTTGTGTATCTAAGTTCATAGTAGTATCATTCACAGTAGCCAAAAGGTGGAGGCAAACTAAATGTCCATCAACAGATGGATGGATAAACAAATGATGATCTACACATCAGATGGAATATTGCTCAGTTTTATAGAGAAAGGACTTTCTGACATGTGCCACAACACGAAGGAGACTTGAGGTATCACCTAAGTGAAACGAACCAGTCACAAAAAGACAAATACACTGTAATTCCACTTACCAGAGGTATCAAAAATAGTCAAATTCCTAGAAACAGAAATTGAAGTGGTTTCCAGGGGTTGGGGAAGGGGAAACTGAAGAGTTGTTTGATGGGAATAAGGTGCCAGTTTTTTAAGACAAAAAGAATTCGGGAGATTGGTTGCACAATAATGTGAATGTACTTCACAATAATGAACTTTTTAACATCTAAAAATGGCAAATATGGTACATCTTATACCGAGTACTTTTTACCACATTTAAAAAATTGATACCGTGTAAAAACACTTGGTCATTCATGAATAGAATCACAATATGATTGCTTTTTACCTACTCTCCTGAAACAAAACTTTACATCAATAGTTTTTAAAAATTTTAGTTTTTTAAAGTATTTATTTAAATCCCAGGTAGTTAATATTAGTGTAACACTACTTTCAGATGTACAATTTAGTGATTTGACAGTTCCATACATCACCTGGTGCTGATCACAAGTGCACTCTGTAATCCCCATCACCTATTTAACCCATCCCTCCACTTACCTCCCCTCTGGTGACCATCAGTGTGTTCTCTATAGTTAAGAGTCTGTTTGTTGGTTTGCTTATCTCTCTCTTTTTTCCCCTATGCTCATTTATTTGTTTCTTAAATTCTACATATAAGTGAAATCATATGGTATTTGTCTTCCTCCAACTGACTTATTTCACTTAGCATAATACACCCCAGCCCCACCTATGTCCTTGCAAATGGCAAGATCTCATTCTTTTGATGGCTGAGTAATATCCCATTTTGTGTGTGTGTGTGTGTGTGTGTATACACACATATATAGGTTATATATATATAGCCTCTTCTTTATCCATTCATCAGTTGATGGACATTTGGGCTGTTTCCAAGTTTGGATAACTATTAGTGATCATGCTGCTATAACGCAGGTCAACCAGGAAATCAAAGAATTAAAAAAATGCATGGAATCAGATGAAAATGAAAACATAATGGTCCAAAACTTTTGGGATGCAGCAAAAGTGGTCCTAAGAGGGAAGTATATAATAGTAATACAGGTCTACCTCCAGAAGCAAGAAAAATCTCAAACAACCCATCACCTAAAGAAGCTAGAAAAAGAACAGTGAATGAAGTCTGAAGCCAGCAGAAGAAAGGAAATAATAAAAATTAGAGCAGAAATAAATGATATAGAAACCAAAAAACCAAAAACAAACAAAAACAAAAAAGCACCCCCAAACAAACAGAAAACAATAGAACAGATCGATGAAACCAGGAGTGGTTCTTTCAAAAAATTAATAAGACTGATCAACCTCCAGCCAGACTTATCAAAAAGAAAAGAGAAATGACCCAAATAAATATAACAAAAGTGTTATATCAGTTTTAGAAGGCAAGGACAACTATACTGACCATACAGAGTAAACAAACAAATGGAATAATGGAATCTGGGTTCTTCTTAGCTCAGTGGAAATGCCCCATCACTGTTATCTTGATCGAATTTTCAAGTTGGCTCCCCCATGGTGTTTGAGTTCATTATACCTTTCCCACTTCTTGCATTAAGAAAATCTAATCCTTAAAAGCATATGTCAATTTTTGTTGTTGGTATTATTATTGTCCATGGGAGGGACAAGCAATAGTGTGTGGGTTTCTACATGTGGAGGGGGGATAGAGGAATCCAGAACCTTTCCTGGCATCTAAAAATAACACCAACTGAAATATACAACCTGTGTTTATAGAAGGTGGATGAGAGTTTCCTTGCTGAAAGGCATTATGTGAAGCCACATATTACCTTTTAGATGATACAAGAGGAAGGCAGCTGAACAAGAATATTTCAACAAGCCATAAATCTCATCTTTATTGGAAATTTTAAGTACTTGAAGCAGGAGAAAAGTGACAGAAAAAGAAGTAAAACTAATATGATCAAGCTGAAATCAACTCTGGTCACCAGCGAAGATACTTAGCATGTTCAAGGGAAATGCTTCTGGATAATGTTTCTTGGAAACCAGATGGGAAGTTAGATTAGCTATTTTCTCTCCAAAATAACTTGTGTTTTTATCATTATAATGTAACATTTACAGAAAACCAACAATATGCTGGCCTTTTGAGCATGGCCTTGTATGAAATGGTTTTGTTCAATGTAAGACAATGATCACAGAAGAAGCTCAAGTCTTGGGCCACATTAAAGTCAGGGACAGAAATTAGAATGAGAAGAGGCATCAGGAACAAAAATTGCATATGATAGCCAAGAGAGCAATAACACTTATCTCTAAGTACAATCATACATTTATGATTAAGAAAACTTGATAGCAAAATCTGAGCATTTTATGATAACACTTCATGAATATAATAACTTCTGGGACACACATGTTCCACAGCATTGAATTTCCAAATAATTGAGGCTTACACAATTGCTAGATCAATATTTAACCAACTGAATTTTGCTGGATCTGGCCAAATACTTCTCTTACCTTCCTAAAAGAGATGATTGACCATATTTTGGTCCTTGATAAACAATTCAGAGGAAACATCATCAACATTTATTACAATTATAGTGAGTTCAAAATGTGCTACCAAAAGCAGACACTTTTCAGGGTCATAGGGGCACTTTGTGTAACTTTGCCAGATGCAGGTGTCAATGGGCTCTGACCCGGGAAGATTGGGGATGTGATCCCTGTGTAATTCTATGCTGACATTAAGTTTTCTCTGTACAATTGTGTTTCCCAGCATCCTCTGCCCTTGAGAAGTGGGGCAGTCATTTTGCTGGCATTAACAGGTCTCATGTCCCAAATTTATTCTAGTTTACTGCTTCAAATGGTGGGCATTTCAACAGGAAATCCGCTTGCCAGGCAAGCAGAGAAATCCATATTAAACAAGTAGCACATCTCTCCGAGTCAGAGTGGAAGAATGGTATAAATGGCCTTCTTATGTGAATTGTGTCAGGTGTTTCTGCTCAGGATTAGAATCCAGGGGGGAGTGAATGCAGGTCTTGGATTAAGCAGGGGTGGGCGTTAAGCAAAACAGATGTTTCTGAAATCAGGTTACAAATCAGAGTGCTTTTGATCTATAAAGTATCTTTTTTTTTTTTCGTGGACAATATCGTTCTTCACAATTTCCCATGAGACTAAAGAGAGCTGTCACAGGGGTCTCTCCTGGAACATTTCAGTGGGCATGAAAATGGGGACTGGTCCCCAGCAGTGCTTTATCAATGTTTGCGTGGCCTTACGACACCATCTTCTCTGAATAAGTGAGAAAAATAGTATAGCCATAACTGACAAGATGTGTCCAGCGCTTACAAGACGCCAGTCGCTCTCTAAACCACATTATATCCATTTGCACACATGCTGCAGTATTTTACTGCAATAGTGTGATTTTAAAACCCAGGTTATATCAACATAATGTAACATAATATAATATAAATATATATTATTAATAATGCTGTCATGAACATTGGTCCCAGGCAGCAGGGATTTGACAGATGAAAACCTAACATCCCAGTAGAATCCTGAGGGTAGTTGGAAAGCCTGGACATAGAATACTTTGGAAGCTATAGGGCAGCCCCTTTACAAGAATTGCCTGTTCCTATTGGGAAGTCCAACATCTCTAGTAAATCTTGTCCCTGTCATCAACATCTCAGGGACTAAGATACAAGAATTCAACCTCTTAAGATGTTTATCATCAATTATTTTTACTTTACCACCACTATCTGTAGGTTATTAAGATAGGCACTTCATCATCCCTGTGATCATGTGCTAGACAGGTGTTGGCAACAGCCAGCTGGCCTTGCACCTGCTCCTTAGAAGCAAGACAGGAGTAAATGAACTTGGCAGACTGTGTACTCCTCTTTCCATTACTTTCCATTGCAGGAAGACATTTATTTTATGTTTATATGAGAGGTGGTTCTGTGATTCCAGTTGTCTTTCTCTTCTTAAAAATACCTGACTTCAGCAATTCATGCCTAGGTTACCAGAATAGAGAGAGTAGCAATCTTGCCACTCATAACCAGTTACTTTGTAAGAAAATTGGGTGGGTCAGTATAAAATTCTGCCCAGAACCCAAGGCTAAAATGTATGTAGGTGAATTACACCTTATATATCCTATCTCAAAATATTCATCTACTATTTTTCAGATAAACGTACCACAGCACAAGAGGAAGTCAAAGGTAGCATGCCTTTTGCACAGTAGATCCCAGGCAATACTGGCAGTTCAGCAATCATTCAAGATGGGTGGTTACTTAATAAATATAATCCTTGCCCATGAAGAGCTTTCAATCCAAACGAGTTAAAAACAACATTAGCTGCAGAGGGGAAATTACAAACTCCAAGATGACTACATATCCTCTTGTTGAGGCCACTGGATGAACAAACAAATTATTATTTATACCAAAGAGAATAGCTATCATTTGAAGTTTTGTAATGAGTGAATTCTCCCCCTTCTAAGCATGAGTCATTTTTTTCCCATGAAGCAGCCAGGGAGTTGCCATCAGAGCTCTTGGCGGGGACAGGTTTCTGGGGTGGACGAGATGGACCTTCTTAAGTTCTTTGAACCATAAGGGAGTGTGCTTTATACCCATGGGAAAGAGGGACTTTCTGAGAGTGAGGTGTGGCACTGGCCAGGGACAAAGCACGGGAGGGCACGTTAAGGGCGGTAGTTAGAGCATGAGTGGGGAGGGGCAGGGTTTTATGACATTTTGTCAGTTGGTGGTGTTTCTGGGTCACAACACCAACTTCACCCAGTGCAAGTCTCTTGTTCTCACAACAGCTTTACTACTTAAATTGCATTTATATGCAATTTATATGCAATTTATAAATTGCATATTGCAATCTTTTATTGATTTCTGAGAATAGGGAAAAAGGGATCATCTCTAAGAAGGACCAAGCAAAGCCAGAAAATGATGTGTAGAGCCAGGGAATAGGAAACAAAGGGAAAACTGTGAAACTTCCTTTTTTTTTTTTTAAAGATTTTTAAAAATTTATTTGTGAGAGACAGAGAGAGAGAGGCAGAGACATAGGCTGAGGGAGAAACAGGCTTCATGCAGGGAACCCGATGTGGGACTCCTTGCATGATCCCAGGTCTCCAGGATCATGCCCTGGCTGAAGGCAGGCGCTAAACCACTGAGCCACCCAGGCATCCTGAAAACCGTGAAACTTCTAATCAGCAGCACCAGATCTAGAGAAATAAGAATTTAAATAAATGACACTTGATGTTTTCCTTAAATTTATTGCTTAATTCAGGTATCTGTTTGCTCACTTTAATAAACATTTATTGATTATTCTGTGTCAGGAGATCTGGACTAATTCCAGTTAAGACTAAGAAGGTTGAAGTCCTTCCTGTAGAGGGTAAATACACAAAAATAAATAACCATGAAGTATTATGATAAATATAACAAGAAAAGGAATGAAATGTTCTGAGAATCGATCATCTTGTCTATGCACTAGGTAAAGGCTTTCCAGAGATATTTGGTGTGGGCCTAGAAAGGTGTGTAGGAGTTTTCCAGCTGTAGAAAGTGCTGGTGCTCCAAGCAGAAAGCCAAGGTTGGCATCTAGGATCTGGCTCCCACTTCTTACTGGTACCATGACTTGTAGGACCTACTTATTCATTCCATCTCTGTATTTTTGCTTGTGCGAAAAGGAGTTAACAGTAGGAACTCCAGAGAATTATTGTCTAAATTAAGGAAGGCATCCTATGATAATCTCAAGGGAAAACAATCCCAGGCCCAGAACTTGTTTTGCACATGGGCAAGTGAACAAAGGTTGTGGTGTGTTGGGGTGTGCTGTGGTTGGGAGCTAGGCAGGAAGCAGGCACTGAGCCCAGAGCAGCTCCTGGAGACACAGGTATGGGTGACGCTGTAGCTCAGAACCTTAGGCTGGGAGGCCGAGGGAGCCCAGTGACTGAAGAGAACCTCGAGAGGATGTGATTGCTTATAACTATCAGCAAGGCCACCCGAGGGTGGAATTGGAGAGTGAAGAACCTGTGCATGGCTGGCCAGCTCTTGAGGCCCAGACTATGTCACGGTCTAGAACTGGAATTATGGGAGGAGCAGGGGCAGTAAGAAGCCAGTTTCTAGAGCCATGCTTGGATGAAAACCAGGAAGATTGGCTAATGTTTGAATGTGGAGTGAAATGAAGAAAATGCAAGGTGACTGATGCTTCTGGCTTCTGTGACAGGAAAGCTGACAGAAATTACTGAATTTGGAAGAGAAAACAATGCAGGAAGAAGACGTTGTTTTGGGAAGGGGCAAAAAGGAGTTAAGAAACTCATGCTGCCACCTGCCATGGGGACATCCTGTATGAAACATCTGGTGAGAAGTTGACTTATGAACCAGAGATCTGGACATGGCCACAGGGCTCCTGACACAGTGAGGTGGGGTGCAGGTGAATGAAGTCTCTGAGTCGTGCTGAGCCCTTCAAGAACACCATGGTTTGCCCACTGCTCATCTCTGACCTTTTAGACCCTGCAGCACTTTCCCTGTCTCCTGTCCAGTTATTTGACCTCATCCTAATGTTTGTCTCCTGACCTTGTAATTTTACCCCAACTGTGCCCTCCAAGGGGTACTCTGACTCTGAGATTTCCCCTGATCACAGTGTGCAGTCACATGTAGACATGCTGCCATCAGATACTCGGCGGAACTGGCTCTTCTGGTCCAGCCCAGCCCTCAGGATCCAGGAGAAGGTACACAAGCAAACCAGCATCAAAGCAGCGCTGGAGGAGCTGTGAGGGAAGAGGTAGGGGTGAGGTATCCTGGCAATCAAGGTGGGCCAAATAGAGCTTCATTGTATGCATAAATATCATGCACCTCACTTCTCCAAGATTCGTCTTGAAACTACAACTTTTGTGTCTCTTTGCTACTACTCAGATGCTTCACACACCAGCAGCCAAGTCTCAATTCATCCTTGTACTAGCAGGCCATCTTGTTACTCAATTTCAAGGCCTGAGTCTTGCTGTGAGCAATATGGGAGCAGCAAGGGCTACCCCACTGGACTGGTATCAAGTCTTTACCCAACTCATAGCTTGGTGTGAATGTATTGTGAAGGCCATAGCAGTGCCTATTTGCAAGATAACTTCTGGGACAGGGGAGCTGTGGCTGGGTTTGGGTCTCCCGAAGATTTTAATGTCCCTAGGATCACAGGTCTCTGGCAGCATGTAGCAGATGAGGGTGTGCTGATACTTTGTTTTGTGTAATTGTTTACTAGCTGGGGGTTCTTAGATTATTTAAATTCCCTTATTCTTCTATTTGAGTTACAAAATTTTAACAATGACGATTACTCTTAACTGAGTATTTAATATGTTCTACACATTACACTAAGCTCGTTGCACAAACTCAAGAGATAAGCAGTGATATCCACCATATACATTTATAGACAGGAAAATGTGAATTTTGAGACAGTGTAAAGTAATTGTTTCAAGGTCACTGAGCTAAAAAGTGGCAGAGGCAGGAAGGAAGGCCAGGCCTGTCTGATCCCAGACTGGCCCTCCTATGCCTCCCTGCTTACCTGTCTTAAAGAGAGATTCATGAGGTATCTCTTTGGTGCAGAAAGAGTTCTGGGAAACTGAATAGATGAAGCTTGATCCCCAGTTCATTTCCATAATTTAGTTCCAGTGGCCTCATTCATGGGTGAACATGATCCTTCTATTGTGTAGTGGAAGCCACGCCAGCGAGTTTCTCTGACTTTTCATTTCTGAGCTGCTGCCCTTGAGCTGCTTGCTGTTTTGAGAGAGCTCCTTAATTTTCCAGGATGTTGTGTTTCCTATTCTAGCCAGCAGACAATCATTAGGAAAAGAGCACTTAGAGTCTCCCAAATTAGTTTCGATACTTATATACTCTGCAGAGTTCATGTGGAGCTTAACTCAACTTATATGGGTAAGGTGCCCTTTCAATTGTAAAACATCACACAATGAAAGATGGATATGATTTTGATTGCTGAGAGTATGTCATATGTCAGCAATTCTCATGTTACCCAAAGTAAATCAATAAGATAGTAACAATGATAGTTAGCTTGTTGAGTGCCAACAACGTAGACCGCAGTAGGCTAAGAATGTTACGTGGATTATTTTATAGACTTTGCAAGCAACCTCATGAAATTGGTAGCTTAAAAATCTCAATCTTACAGATGGGAGACAGCTCTGCACACGTAAGAAAGTTGGCGCTGTCATCTGGATATGAACCCTGGAGGTCTGACTCAGGATGCCATTGTAGGATCTGTCCACCTATTAGTTCTATGCCTTGTTTGTTAGGTGGTTTGTTTCACTATTGTGTTTGTTTATTAAGTCTGACATATGTTTATTAAAACAGAAACACAATTTTTGCAAATCAGATGTTCAGGACTGCATTTTCTAATGTGATATTTTAGATTTCTAGTTTTATTCGACGATGATTAGTTGTTCAGATAAATCCATATATATATACATTTGTTCTAAGCTCTGTAAATTTCTCTTCTATTCCTCTTATGAGTGGGCCTCCATGCCTATTTCATCTGAGGCGTAAGCAGATGGTCAGCAATAGTCACTAACAGCTCCTGACAGGCTGAGAGCTCTGAGACAGGTGATTGTCCTGGAGTGGAACATATATCTGAAACATATCACTCTGAACAAGAAAGAAATGTAGCAGTAGGCAGAAATCTAGATTCGATTAGTGTGGTGCTATCAACTCAGCTTTTGAACAGATTAAATGCAATTAATACTCTGTTCCCTGGACAACCATGGTCTTTGTATCAGAAGTCTGCTGGGATAGGATCCAGTGACTACTCTTTTATAGCAGTTTTGACAGATGATATTATATTTTATATGTAAATTTATACTTTTTGATATTTAATTATAATATGACAATTCCTTCATGTTTTAAACATTCATCCCATGGAGCCTGTTGAAAAATTACAAAATAATAAAGCATTCTAAAAAGTCTTTTTTTATAGACATGCTTTGACTCATTCAAACCTAAGCAGCTAAGATTTTTGGACCAATGTCTAGAGATAGTATGAGGGCCAATTATTGTATCCCCTACATCAGAAGCAGATGTTTTCTGGGCAAACTCATGAGAAGAGTACAGCTTCTGTTTTTTCTAGGCTTAAAATTCCTTGTAAATCCATTGTTAGCTACAAACCATCAGGGATATTTTTCTCTGAAGCTAAAAGTCCTGCCATTTCCTGCTCTAGTGAGGAAGCAAACTCATTGCCCCCACATATACAGTTTTTATAAAGAAGTGTATCTTAGGGTGCGCCTGGGTGGCGAGGTTGGTTAAGAGCCTGACTCTTGATTTCAATTCAGGTCTTTTGTTTTGTTTTGTTTTGTTTTGTTTTTTTGTTTTTAAAATTTATTTTTTATTGGTGTTCAATTTACTAACATACAGAATAACCCCCAGTGCCCGTCACCCATTCACTCCCACCCCCCGCCCTTGTCCCCTTCCACCACCCCTAGTTCGTTTCCCAGAGTTTGCAGTCTTCACGTTCTGTCTCCCTTTCTGATATTTCCCACACATTTCTTCTCCCTTTCCTTATATTCCCTTTCACTATCATTTATATTCCTCACATGAATGAGAACATATAATGTTTGTCCTTCACCGACTGACTTACTTCACTCAGCATAATACCCTCCAGTTCCATCCACGTTGAAGCAAATGGTGGGTATTTGTCATTTCTTTTTTTTTTTTTTTTTTTTTTTGTATTTGTCATTTCTAATAGCTGAGTAATATTTGATCTCAGGGTCATGAGATGGGGCCCCGTGTTGGGTTCTATGCTTAACATAGAGTTGGCTTGAGATTCTCTCCCTCTGCTCCTCCTCGACCTCTGCCTATGCATATGCTCTCGCTTTCTTCTCTCTTTTTCAAAGAAGTAAATAAATACAATCTTTCAAAAATAAAAAAAAAAAAAGTATAGCTCTAACAATTACTGACATTTCTAGATCAATAGTTGTTGCACAATCAAACAAGGTTACATAATCTTTTAAATCTCAGTCAAACAAAAAACAGTTTTTGGATGTCTCCTGGGTCAAGGATATCTTGGGAGAGTGTCCATGTACAAGTACATGTGGTGGAGGAGTGGCCGTTGTTGAAAGCGGCTGGCAGAGATGTTAACATATGGCTGTTGGGCAGGACCGTGAACCCCAGGCTCCAACCTCTAAAGCCTCTTCCACCAAAATTTCCAAGCCATCTCACAACCCCATTTGTAATGATATCTTGGTGTTTTAAAATGACATCAAACTAATTTTCTCCTCTTAGCAGGTCTTAGGTGTGAATTACATTTCATATCAATTTGCACTTTAGTCTTAAACCAGGAATTACTAGACATTTTTGAGAGAAAGTTCTTTACATTTATCAATGATTTTACCAACTTACCCATGTGACTGTGAGATGGTCAAGCCTGGTTCTGTCCCCACTGCTGAGCCATCAGAGGCCCTAGGCCCCTTTACCTCCACCAACCTGCCCCACATACAAGCAGAGGAAGCAGTACAGGTACTTGGAGGTTGGCTTCCTACAAGTAGGCTGGTGCTCCCTGAGATCCTATTAAACATCAGGCATGATGCTAGGAACACCCTAGATTAATTCCAGCAAGTTAGATACAATCTGCTATATTGTAAGAGGGATAAGACTGGGAGACACGACTTAACATCTAACACTCAATGCTTTATCTCTGAGTTGTTTAGATATTGTTAAAGGGGCTCCAGAACTCATGCTCCCCACCATCTGACCCTGCATTCCTGACCTCTGTCCTGGCTCATTTCCTGGGCCTGGTTCACCCCTCCCAGTCCTGGAGTGCCCGCTCACAGCCCCTACCCCAGCCTGCCCCTGCCTTGCTGGAATTTTTGGAATACTGTATCCAGCTTGCCATGTGAGGGCTAAGAGCACCTCGTTTGTGAAGAAATGGTATTCTGCTAAGAACTTGTGTGTGTGTGTGTGTGTGTGTGTGTGTGTGTGTGAGAGAGAGAGAGAGAGAGAGAGAGAGAGAGAAGAGAGTAAACACCACACAGGGACAGACTCTGCAGATAGGCTTTCCTGTGAACCTGGGAATGCCCTCAACTGCCCAAATACATACCGGGCTGGCTGCGCTTCCCATCCTATACCCACACTAAGTGGCACACATATATCCCCATCAGCCTTCTGCCCTGAATTTGGGGTGGCTGTCATGAGCCAGGCTGAGCCAGTATCGCTTCAGGGACTGGACAAGGCTGAGCCTGTAGGCAGAAGGTAAGTGCAGCTGATCAAGTGGGTGTCTGAGAGAGGCCGGTGTGGGGGAAGTGGTAGAGGGGGGTGTCAGCCTGATGCTTGGGTCCCTAAACAATCCCCCATCTGGTCCCCTACCAGTCTTCCTCTCTGCAACTGCTGCTCAGACATCAGTGTGACAAAATATCCAAGAGCTCATCATGTCTAATACTCCTCATTTTTTTGTTCCAATCATCAACAATGTTTATCACTGGATAGGTCTGGATCAAGTCAAAGTTTGAGAAGGATCTAGTCTAGTCTAGTTCCACACCCAGGCACCCAGGACCATCTCCAGATGTGACAGGCATTCTCCAGTCCCTAGTGCCAACAGATATTGTGATGATAATTCTAGAAACTATTGCTTGTGGAGTGTTCCTGTGAATGATCTCATCATAATGACGAAGGCCATGTGTAGGGAGGAATGTTAGACAATCAAATTCCTGACCCATCTGTGACCATGGGAGCTAACTGAGGTTTTCAGGTAGGGCCCTCAAGTTCAAAGAAAATCAGCCCTGTGGCTTTTGTTGGTTATTTGCATGACTTAAAGCTGAGCCAACCCACTGTGCTTGTGCTATTTCAAACAAGGTCTAAATACGCTTTTCAATGTAGGCTGCCAGCTTGCTGAGCGAGAGACCCTGTTAATTCCAGTTTGGGTCAATACCAGAAGAGCGATCATCATCCAAAAGCCAGAGGGAGCTTTTTAGCTCCTATAGAAGCAAGAAGAGTGTAGCGATGGAGAGGATGCTAAAGGATTGAGATACTAGGTCAGGATGGAGAGGATGCTAAAGGATTGAGATACTAGGTCAGGATTTCAGGAAGACAAAGATACTGATGGGCTAAAGGAGAATGAAGAAAAGAAAGACACAGAAAGATGAAAAACCCAATTTGCACAACCTTGGGAGCCATCTGACACTGGCGAAGTCACTATCTCTGTGGAGTTGTGCATCCTCCAGGATGAACACTGAATGTCAAGTGAAGTGCTCATGCTTTCACCTGTTTGTCTTCCTCTAATTCTCAAATTGATGCCTAACTGCCCTAAGTTCAGGAATCAGAAAATTATATTCTCTGCCAGAGGCTCAAAAATCTTTAGAACTTAACATATGCCATTGATGTATAATAGTGAATTTTATAACTAGTTTTTCGGAAAAGCAATCGTGCATGTCAGCCCAAAATGAAGAAAAATAAGTTGATTTCCTTAAACAGTAAATAAAAAACAGCACATCCACTGACATTCCTTTTTCTCTTTTTGCCACCTTATATACTGATAACATTGGCAAATTACTGATGGCCCAAAGTGAGGCAAACAGATTTTTAGCTCTGTTTTTGCAAAACCCGCTGTGGGTTTTAGGCACTATATGTTCAAACCCAGGGTCAGATTCCATAGGTTTATGATGCAACTCACCATAGTTTTGATTATATTCTCAAAGTGTTTCCCTGTGTATCCCAAGAAGAAACATTCAGAGTGGTGTGGGGAAATATAAGTTTAAATTAAATCCAATTGAATCATTTCACACGATTCTATTGCTCAAAGCTGGTGCATGATCCTATATAACAGAATTTGTTTAGCACATACTATGAGAAGTCATTGATCGCACAAGCCAGTTCTGCAAAAATAGGAAGACACTGGAGAGTGTCCATGGGCTCATCAGGAGAAGGTGGTGAGGAAGTCAACCACAAATAAAAGCACAGTGTGATTATGTACCACAGAAAGGCTTCAAATTCAGAGGAGAAAAGATCTTTGTGTCCCACTCATTTTTAAACATTGACTTCCAATTATCATCACTGTGGAACTAACGTTTATTGAGCATTTACCATGGACCAGGCTCTTCACTGAGTATTGTTCATTTGTAGTTTGCAGTTCATCACAATGCTATCCTCGTCTTACAGATGAGAACACTGAGGCCCAGACAGTTTTGTAAATGTTTGAAGCTGGCCAGTCTATCAGCTGGCCAATCCATGCCTCCCATCTGGCCTGCCCTCAGCAGCATCTATCTCCTTTTCCCACCCGTAACTCCTATAGAGGTGACTTTGTGACAAGTTGACTTGGGCAAGAAGCCCATGAGAAGTTACATATTCATCTTCTGACTTTCCTTATATATTTAAGTGATTATATTTTTTGGACAGTATTGAGTTGCTCCAAATAACTTACCCAAAGATATATTCCCTCTTGCTGATTTGCTATAGCGACTCCACCTTACACAGCTGGGTCAGTCCAGGGACTCTGGATGTCTAACAATCACATACATTTGGCTGTCTTTCTTTGCTGATTTTCTATTTTGTTTAATACAGAAGTTTGAGAATTGAGGCAATTTTGCTATTACAGTACAAACCAAATCAATGTTACTAAAATACGTAGAGAGATTGAATTTATTCAAATCTCTAGATAATTTAAATCTTATGAAAATATCTGGAAAACATAACTGTTATTAAAAATATTTGAATAGGGCAACCCCGGTGGCACAGAGGTTTGGCGCCGCCTGCAGCCTAGGGCGTGATCCTGGAGACCTAGGATCAAGTCCCACGTCGGGCTCTCTGCATGGAGCCTGCTTCTCCCTCTGCTTGTGTCTCTGCCTGTGTCTCTGCCTCTCTCTCTCTCTCTGTGTGTTTCTATGAATAAATAAATAAAAAATCTTAAAAAAATATCTGAATAATCAAGACAACATATTTCCATATGGGACTAAAATGTCTGTATTTTACTTTACTAATGGAATGTTATCCCTATACTGTTTTCTCTAACAGTCCAGAAGATTTAGGGTGCCTGAGTCAAAACCTCAGGTACTAGTCCCGGCTCTGGCCCTTACACACTAGGGTCACCACCCACACGTTGCTGATTCTGATGGAAGCACACGTGAGCTTACCTTGGGAATTGCTATGGAGGGCCCATAAGATAATGTAGAAGAAAGGGCTTATGGACTGCCAAGCACCCTTAAAATAAATATCAGTCCCCATCACCTACTTAACTGAGCAGTCACCTTTTATATGCTATTGCACTGTCCCCTCTTAAATCATGGACACTGGGTAATGCATTCACGATGGATGCTCTTGGCTCCACTCAGGTGTCTAATGAACCAGATACTTGTATTGCCAGCCCTTTTGTGCATGCTGCCTTCCGCATCTGGATTTCTGGTAATGTGCCAATCTTAATGAAGTTGTCTCATTGTTTTCTAAATACCTTTGGACACCTAAGGGCATAATGACTGAGCTAGGGTGTATGATAATAAATTGTGGCACAGGCTGGATGGGCTGAGTCTTGAGTGAAGTTTGACATGACCTGATGAGATTTCTTCACATACAATTTGCTCCTCTAAGAAAGGATGGAGCAATGGGGGACTGTAGGAATTTTGGCATTGACTCATAAGAATTCTAAGTCTTCGAGACAACATTAATTTGTATTGCATGACTCGCATTGAATAAGAACAAGTTTGTGTTCAAGAATCACGCATTCCCAGTTAATTAATTGCCCTTGTAAATGTTGGGGTGGATTATTGGTTAGTCACACACAGTTTTTGTTCCCAGAATGGAGGCAGGTGTGCCACTCTGGTTCACTGTATAATTTTTCATGCCTGAATTGTCCTGGGCACCTTCTGCTGTTTCGTACACCCTCTTCATTAAGCACTGTCTCAACACTTAACTGTCCAGGTATGTTATTATAAAGCAAGATTATCCACAAGTATTTCAAAACTGATTTAGGTAGTGTCTCTGCATTTCACAGCCTGGAAAGAACCTACTCCAATTCTCTTTGAGATACTGAGGAAGCCCCCTAAGGCTGGAGCTTGTGACAATTCATGAGATGGCCCTATATGAAGAAAGCAGAGAGCCCTGTGGACCAGAAGATAAAAGGTCAGGGTGATGCCTCTTATCTGCATACTATAAACCCAAATTTCTAAGAAGCAAAGTTCTAATTCTTGAGGAAAGTAATTTGCATGATATTTGTTGAATAATTAATATATGTGCAAATGGAAATCTTACCAAATGTTATTCAACTTCATGTCCGAAATGATTCAGAAATTTACCACAAAATTTTAGAATGCATTCAAAAATATCCTCCTATTGGGACACCTGGGTGGCTCAGTGGTTGAACATCTGCCTTTGGCTCAGGGTGTGATCCTGGGGTCCCAGGATCCAGTCCCACATCAGGCTTCCAGCATGAAGCCTGCTTCTCCCTATGCCTGTGTCTCTGCCTCTCTCATGAATAAATAAATAAAATAAATAAATAAAATCTTTGAAAATAAATTTCCTTCTATTTATCTTTAAAAATAATTGGTATATTGAAATTATTCAAAGGTATCTGATGCCTCTTCTAACAATAAAATAATTTATCTTCATGCCATTTTCAGAGCTGGTAATGTTTCTGCTTTACATACATCATTAAAAGCATTTTTTAAGATAAGATAAGCAACTGAAGCAAAAGGCAGAATTAAATATAGAATTTTTCAGGAGAAAAATATTAAAGGCTTGGATCATTTAATTTCTAACATATAGTCAGATATTCATTCCTACAGAAAGATATTTCTGGTACCAATAAGTCTGAACTACAGTTTGGGTACCTTCTGATGTTTCCAATTACTTGAAAGAAAAGGCATCTTCAAAATAATCTATTAAATGAAATTCAGCTTAATTTATTTTACCTAAAAAAAATGACTACCTAGCACATGGACCCTGTGAAATGATGGGAGAATGCTTAGCAGTGGCACTTTCTCCAGATCAGCACAATCCAGAGGAACTCTCAGTTCCAAATAGGCTAAGTGCTATGTCTTATTCAAAATATGGTTTTTAAAATGCATGTTGAAAGTATCTCACTGGTGCCCAAAACATCACTCAAAATATCAAGTGATCAAGTCTCACGCAATCCACATTAGTTTGTATTACTTTGTTATGGGAGAGAGCATGTGGCACTGCAAATCAGAGGGCAGACTGTTATGGGTTGAATTGTGTCCCCCAAAAAGCTGTGTAGAACTCCTAACCTCCAGTATCTGTGAAAATGACCTTATTCCAAAATAGTGTCTCTGCAGATATAATCAAGGTAAGATTAAGGCAGGTGCTCACCAAATATGGTGGGTATCCTTATAAGAATAGGTGAAGAGACAGACACACAGAGGGAAAGCCAGGTCATGGTAGAGGCAGAGACTGGATGGATAAAATTGCCAGTCAAGGAATGCCAGGGCTGAGGCCACCACCAGAGGTAAGGAAGAGGCAAACAAAAATCCTACCAAGGGTCTCAGAGTGACTAGCTCTGCTGACACTGGATTTTAAACTAGCCTCCAGAGTTGTGAGAGGACACATTTCCATTGCTTTAATCCACCCCATTTGTGGTAGTTTGTTATGGATAGTACAAATAGAGGTATCTGTACTAGGGAACTATTATAGATAGTGATTGATTGTTTTTAGATACAAAATATGGTGGCCATTTTGGAGTAAAAAACTGTAAAATTACAACAATAGCAACACAACTGTAAATTTACTTCACACTCTTTTTTTTTTTTTTTTTTACTTCACACTCTTCTATCTCAGAATTCTTAGTACTATAATCAATTTTTTAACATGTTGCTCTCTTTTTTGAAATTATTCACTATTTATCCATCTATAACCTTCAGATTAATTTTAAACTCCAAAGCCTCAAGGTTTCTGATTTGAAATGTTTACATTCACCATGTTACTCCTAAAAGGAGTCATCTGTCTCTATTCAGTATTTTATGTATTAAACACTCAAAATGTCCGGTTTACGGGATAGTTGTTCCTTCTGTAGATAATTTGCTAATGTGGATGACAATTTTCTCCCCAAACCAATTTAAAGACAACTGTGACATCACCATTACATGTTGTTATGAATTGAATCTGTCTCTCATAGGGATATATTGAAGTCGTGACTCCTAATACTCCAGAATGCAATCCTATTAGGAAATAAGATGTTTGCATATGTAATCAAGATAAAAGGAGATCATTTAGGTGGACCCTAATCCAATATGATTTGTATCCTTAGATAAAGAGAAGAGGACACTCACAGGAAGAGCACCATGTACAAAGGAGGCAGAGAGAGTATGGTGGTGTAGTTGTAGCCAAGGAATATCAAGGATTGCTGGCAACCAACAGAAGTGAAGAGAAAAGCAGAAAACAGATTTTCCCCTAAAACCTTCCAGAGGACATGGCTCTGCCAACACCTTGATTTCAGACTTCTGGCCTTTAGATCTGTGAGAAAATATATTTCTGTTAAGACACCCAATTTATGGCACTTTGAATGGCAGCCTTATAAAACTAATGCACATATAAAGTATAAGAAGTCTTTGAATGTAACTATTTTATGAGAAATATGAGAAGTAAATTATGAAAGTCCTTGACCTTTCTATTTCCAAAAGCATAATCTTAAACATTAATTTTCTAAGAGATCCAGAAAATGCCATTTTCAAGTGGTTAGTGCATAGAAAGTTAACAATAATCATTGACTTGTCTGTGCAGTGAAACTGTGAAGAGGATGGAAGTTTTGGAATTTTATGGGTCAC
The DNA here is from genome assembly GCF_053574225.1 of Canis aureus. Classification (NCBI taxonomy): domain Eukaryota; kingdom Metazoa; phylum Chordata; class Mammalia; order Carnivora; family Canidae; genus Canis; species Canis aureus. Next base: position 6,490,872 of record NC_135627.1, read on the forward strand.
AGATGAGAGGCAAGGTTATATCATTGGTCCTGTAGGCGCAGGCAATAAAGTAACCAAAATATTCCCTAGTTTTCTGCTCATTGTCTCAATAAGATACTTTGAACAATTCATTCAGATAAAACTATTATGAACATGGAAAGCAAAGTTACGTTTTCCAAAATACGTCAATATTACTCTTGAAGAAAAACATTAAATAACTTGTACCATTGGCCATGTTTCTGTACTGCTGAACTGATGGCTACAGTCCATGCCTCACCACTAGAGTAAACTCCCTCCTAGAGACCTCTATCCTGTGGCAGTGGCCAACATTTCCTTGACGTGTGTCCCTAGTCTCTAGAGTATGCCTTTTTGGCTCAAGGCACAGATTACTTGTAATTTGAATAGGCCATGTGAGGACACCTAAAGAATTCTGAATTTAGGATTTTTTTTTTTTTCCCCAAGCTACTAGAGTCTTCCCATTCATTAAAAAAAAAAAAAAAAAAAAGTGACTATACTTAGTGTTCCTTGAGGTTGTGAGTTAAATTAAGGAGAATGAATGGGACATTTTTGTTTTACCTCAAGTGCTCAGGACTGCCCTGGACATATGGTTGATAGGAGATCAGAGGTTGATGGAATGAACGTATCCACATAGATATCTACAGGTAGGTGAGAGGATGCTGACAGATTTTTTTTTTAAAGGATACTCTTTTTTCTTTCTTTTTTCTTTCATCTTTCTTTTCTTTTCTTTTCTTTCTTTTCCTTCCTTCTTTCCTTCCTTCCTTCCTTCCTTCCTTCCTTCCTTCCTTCCTTCCTTCCCAAATTCTTTGCTTTCTCTTTCAATCACCATGGGCACAGTATTTGCTGAACATTGGGGATTAGCATTATTGACTGAATTTTGGTCTACTGACTAAAAAAAAAAACTCAGTTAAGGGTACTTTCTCAATTCTGCATAGAAAATTTGATCATGTTTTGTATACTAAAAACTAGCAGAGACTTCTGTCAACAAACTTGGATGGACTTAGAAGCATTCCCAAATTTCTCATTCACAGGGATTACAGCAAAGTGAAAGCCTGTGCCTATTTTATAAAAAATCAGGAAGATGTTGGGCAATACAAAGCAATGATGATATTTTATTATTGTTTTCTCAGTAAAAATAGTTATTATTTTACTGTTAATTTGCTTTTGTTGTTTTTTTCCTACATGAAAGGCCATGCTGTTAAAAAAAATATGCAATGAGAATGACATTTAGTGCTCAGAGTATAGGCACAAATTGGCCATTATTTGTCAGAAGAAGCAGTAATTGGATCTATTCCTAGTCTTTCAAAAAGACTTTAGTATCTTGGTTTTGCTACATCAAGTGTAAGGAAATTACCTGAAGAAGTTCTTCTAACAAGAATAAAATAATGCATCTTTATAAATAGTTAAGAACACATATACTAAATCTTAAAATGTGTCAAAAGGAAGATACTCATTGAGGAATGAATAGTGCTTTTAATACAAAAGATTAAAGATGGGGATGAAAGAAAATTCTTTTCCTTTCTCTTTTAAATTTGTTTCTTTTTAAAGTGTATTAGCATTTTAGGTGTTCCGCACTCTCTCTCCTCTCTGTCTCTCTCTGCCTTTCTCTCTCTCTCTCTGATATTTTGTTTTCATTCTGTGACCCTTTTACACTATCAACATCTAAGTTGTATGTGCCAAAAACAAAACATCATAAAAAACTCCCCCCCAAATTTACATGACTTAAGCATAACCTTGGGGAGATCAGAGTGATTAAAAACTACTGGGTTTATGTGTACATTTATATCATACGTCAGCAGGTAAGTTCAGCCTGAGGACAAAGGGAAGCAAGAAGAAAAAAAAAAAAAAAGAAATAAAGGTGACCCAGAATCACTTGGAACAATTAACAAATCAGTGAATCAATAGGGTGTTTAGAAGTGAGATGAAAAGAGGCTTTACCTGTTTGGAACTTTGATTGGTGATGATTACGCATCAAGAGAAAAGAGATGGAGGAGCTGGCTCTGAGCTCAGTGCAAGAAAGTGCAGGGATGGACCAGTGAGATTAGCTTGGAGGAAGAGGTAATATAAGTTGTATGTCCAGACTTTCACGGCCCTACATTAGTGTGAAAATTAATGAACATGGGACAAACTATGCCCCAGAATATTAAGGTGAAAAAGGTCCAGAGAATACGAACTCAGCTGAGTGACTAACCCTAGGGAGGTCCTGTTCAAAGGGGTTCATTGTGGGTTTAAGTAACCCCACTGTCACTATGGGTAAGCTTGATACCAAGACTAGAGCAAAGGAGCCCTTCAAGGAAAGGGAGAAGGAGAAAAAAGGAAAGTCATCTTTATTCAGTGACTTCTGTGTAGGTGATGGACACGAGGCTAGGCACTCTAGGTTCATAAGTTACTCACCTTTCACAGCAAAGTCGATAGGTTTTCTTTGCAGGTGAAGATCCTGAGGTTCCACGAGGTTGAGGAATTTCCTCAATGTCATGCCACAGTCTGAGTGCACACAACTCTTGAGCCATTCTTTCTTCTGGACCATTCTTAACTTTCTTGTTTCACTTCCTCTCATGTGGCAGGTGACACATGACTCTCTGTGTTTGTGTGTGGCTGTCCCATAGGAGTCCCTGAAGTTACACTGAAATCCTACCTGGAACCCAACCTCTTTCACGTCTACTCAAGAAAGCATATATGAACTGATGTAGATAGTGTCATTTAAAAGTCGTAATCTTGATGTGTACTAACAAAAAATGCCAGCTACCATTTGTCAAGTTCTTCTTCTGGCCCAGATAGGTAACTGTCTTATAAGTATTCTCTCTTTAATCTTCACACCAGGCCAGTAAGGGAGCAAAACCAGCCTTAGAAGCTAAGAAGAAGCAAAAGTGAATTTTGAATACCTGTTTCTAATTCCAGAGTCCCACTCTTCTCTATTGCTCAACACTGCAGAATACATACATATGAATATATATGATATATATTGACATATAAATAATAGTGGCCAAGCACTTCATAGATGTGTTAAAAAATATTTGCTGTATACATGAAAAAATAAGTGAAAAAAAAAATCACACAAAATGCAAGCCACACTCAGCCTTTGGTGCTGTAACTGTTAATGTGAATAAAATATTTGCAAGAGTTCTGGTAACTAATGCCAATGCACATTCGTGTCCTGAAACTGGAGGTGAGACATTTTCCTTTGGTCGGTTTGCCTTCTTTCCAGGGTAAGTGCCTATAATTTGCTGGCAGAGAAGAAGGCTGGGGCCCGAGACAGCACTTGAGATGGTGTCACTGGGAATTACTGTCTTACCCACACAGGTTGTGTTTAAGAACTGGTGCACTGCTGGCTGTGCTTCAAAGTAATGGTACAAATGTAATGTGGTTCTTTGCTCTGAGAGAACTTATTTTCCAGGATGAGAGAGAAGGACAAATAAGCAAAAAAGTTTCTCCTTGGTTTTGTCAAGGATTCCTTCTATTTTTAATTTAATTTAAATTCAGTTTATTAATGTATTATTAGTTTTAAAAGAAGAGGTCAGTGATTTATCAGTTGCATAGAACACCCAGTGCTCATTACATCATGCACCCTCCTTAATGCCCATCACCCAGTTACCCCAGCCTCCCATCCCCCTCCCCTCCAACAGTCCTCAGTTTGTTCCTACTGTGTTCTGTCAAGGGTTCTTAACAGAGGGTCCAAGGCCACCTCAGAAGAGGAGGTGCAGTGACACAAAATAGCAATTAGAACAGTTTTCAAGGTGAAAACTTGACTTACAAAGAGGATGGCCAGGTTCAGTAAGTTAAAATTACAGGATGCCAACTAAAATTTGAATGTCACAAAAACAAAGAATATATAAGTATATCCCACACATTGCATGAGACATACTTACAAAATAATCCATCATTTATTTGAAACATAAATTTAACTGGCATCCCATGTTTGTATGTATCAACCCTACTTATGGGTAAAGTAGAAGCTAGTTAAATTGATACATAGGATTGATAACAATTTCCAAACCGAGAATCATACCCGTAGACTAACGAGCAGATAACAATTTCCATATCTAATTTATACTCTGAGGTCCTCACCTTTATTAATTTTTTAAAAATTACTGTGTGCACTATTATAACAAGTGTCTGGTACAAGTTTGTAGAAATATGGAGGAAAACCTGTATATTCTCAGTTGAGAACTAAGTCTTACTTAAGATATTGAAAATAATCCTAAAACTTTTCCTCAGAGGAAAGCAAAATATCTAATATTCTGAGATAGTCTTGTATAGCATCACTTGGATGAAGCATTGGGGAGAGTCACAACCCAATGAATTCCAAATCCTTCTCCAGCCCAGAGACAGGTACAGTGTTATGAAAAAGCGGTTCAAGGCACAATTTCTGACTCACCTTTGACAATGTTTCACAAATGCTTCTTCAAATAGACCTAGGTTCATAATTTTCTCTCTGAAGTTTTATATTGCCTCATGTTTCACTAAGCTTTCTTTTATAGATGGAATAATTAAGGAGTTAATAATGGTTAAGTGACTTGTCTGAGATCACAGCCTGAGTCACTGGCTGAGTGAAGAACAGAACTCATAGTTTTTGGTTTCCATTCCTGCCTGGCTCCTAGGGTCCTGCCATCTGGTTTCTCCCAGCTTCAAAATGCACACAACTGACAACTGAAGACACCAGCATCTCCCATGATTGAAGAGACACAGGAAGCCTGAACTTTGAATGCTGTATGGGAAATATAAATCAGCTATGAGTTTAAGCATCCTGCTGGACGGAAACATACCCAGGCAACCCCCTGGGGAACTCAGTTGCCCTGAAAAGACACAAATTCTTCTGTCCATGAGAGAGTACACCAATATCTATAGTCAAAATTAAAGAAAAATTAAGGAAAAAGGAACTGGCATTTCTGTAATACTCTACTTAAAGATAAATGTTTACTTGGAAAATTAACCTTTTTAGTATCCATTTGTCTATAAAGCCTACTTTAAAGAGAAACTGTAAGTTGGATGGGCTAATAGGAATGAACTTTAAAAGTAAACACATGTTTTTATGTGGTTTTCTGTCTCCTTGCTGGGTCAGTTCTTTCCCCCCAACCCCAGAGCTTGTGTGGGTCATACACATAATAATACTAAGTATGCACAAATCAGGATACCTCTCTCTTAAATATGTGTGCCCTCATTTTCTTCCCCAGGAAGTCAATTGCACCATACTGACAATAATTACGTTTAAATAATTTTAAAAGAACAATTTCTGGCATTTTGTTCTACACAGCTACCTCCGATGTATAATTTGTTCATCTTTTTTTCCCCCCTTCAGTAAAGAGGTTACCACTACCCTTAAATGTACTTGTTTCTTCACAGATTCCAGAGAGAATCCAGTCCAGGCCATGGGGATAGATCACCTATCTATTTTTCTCATCTCTGTGTGGGATCACTCACGTTAAGGGAACAAACCAGCCACTGTTTTAAGGGCCTCCCTCTGGCTTTGCCTACCAAGATCACACACAATAACTTTGTACCAATCAGTCTGTGGTGGGCTAGCCACGCAAAGAGACAGGCAGGTGCTAGTGTTAATTAAAAGAAGGAAAATAAAACAGTACAGTATGTTCCTTTCCAAATGTCAGATGGATTTTTCTCTGCATTTATTGGCTTTTCTAATACTCTATGAAAAAAAGACGTATAAAAGGTTTAACATTGAAAAAGAAAAAGAAAAAAGTCTAATGGTTACTGCCAAAATATGAGCTGATGCTCTCTGGAGAGGGCAGAAGCAAAGCCCACACAGATGAAAGCCTTCTGGGTCGAATTCTTCTCAAAGATCCCCATGACAGCAGGTACCAGAGACCTTGCCCACAGACATGACTTTAAATTTTCCATGCCAGCCAGATCCCCTTAATTCTCTTTCCCTTACTGGGAGCTCGTCAGGTTGAGACTCCAGCACAGTATAGACATGGTCTCCACAAAGAGGAGGGTTATGTTAGAAGCAAAACCGCCAGCCAAGGTGAAGTTGGCCATATCTGGAAATGGTAGCTTCTCTGCCCTTCAGGACAAGGGCAAGTAATATAGTAAAGGGAAAGGGGTCTTCTCTGTACTCCGTGTCCTCTATTCACAGTTAAATCAGTCTGGCTGGTCAGTCCTATAAAGGCAAGCCATCTGGGTCTTCAGGATCTTTTCTATGCCCTCTGGGGCTTGTATTTTATTGCTTTTCTTTAAGATCTCATAGGAAAGCAAGTGATGTAGGTACTTTAAGAAGCAGGTGGGGAAAGATGTGTGAAACTTCCACTTCATTTTTCCCAACTGAGGAGATTGGATTTATCCCCCAGGCATTGAGAGGATGGCTGCCATGTGGTCACTTCTGCTGAATGCCTCATTTGGGACATTCGAATGCCATGTTCTCTCTTGCTTCTCAGAACCTTATTGTTTCTACTTGGCACTTTTGACTCAGAGAATGCTGCAGAAGACTTTTTGATCTCTTAAAATGTACCCTTTTTTCCATGCACAGTTTTTTTTTTTTCCTGTCCCTTTATACTGTTTTTAACCACCATTCTATGAAGATATGGACAGTGCTTTGAGATAGAGACACACCTTGTTGGTGAACTTTTTTTTTTTTTTTTTTTTTTAGAAAAGAGAACATGCATGTGAGCTGAGTGTACCAGAGAGAGAGAATCTTAAGCAGATTCCATGCTGAGTGCAGAGCCCAACTTGGGACTCGATCTCACCACCCCGAGATCATGACCTGAGCTGAAATTACTTGACTGACTAAGCCACCCAGGCGACCCTTGTTGGTGAACATTTCTAATGGAACATTCCATTGTTGGTTCAAAGGAGCTGTGCCTGGAATTATGTACATATGTTATATGTATAATATAGGTTATATATAAATATATAAAATATATGAACACTTTTGCTGCATATGTAATATACATATACTCCTTTTCTCGATAAAACAAATATATACTTTTGCTAATTAATATGTTACATATAAAGTATACCAGAATGCATTTCTATATGATGAACAACCTTACTCTTTTTTCCAAACTCAATTTCAATTCATATATGGGTTAATTATAGAAAATATATTTTTCCATAATTAGATATTTCTACCTTTACCTTTATGTTCACACTAAGGTGAATTCGGGGAGGGGGGGGATATAAAGCACTTCCATAATGAAATCTCAGCATTGGTAGCTTCTTTAAGCTTTTTTAATTATAAAATTAATATACAAATTCTGGAAAAAATTACAATATGGAAAGGTATAAATGAGAAAATAAAAATGTTATTATCCTACTACCTAAGGGAAAATGTATGTACATACATGAATATGTATACACACACACACACACACACACATGCGCACACAGGGGCAAAGTCGAGGTCCTTGGCCAAACCTGGTGAGCAAGTACATTAAAACTGTTTGAATCCTCTATTTTATTTTTGGATACATCTACACTACATATCCTAGTGTGGCCCAGCATCCATGTTCTGGCTAACAAAATGAGAGTGGAAATAATACAAGCCACTCCCAGGACTGGCCCATGATCTTCTACTCTTTCTTCCCTCTGTTGCCAGCTGGGTATTGTCCGAGGGACTTAGGAAAGTCGCCAGTCGAAGACAGCAGAATTTCTATCAGAATGGGCCCCTAAACGATTGTATGAGGGAAAGCTTCCTAACAATGTGACTTTACACGTTAAGAAATAAGTTTTCTATTTTTGAGAGCCTGACAACATCGAGATTTTTTTTTAAATTATAGCAACCAATGTAACTTTAATATGTCATAATTAATAATTGTTAATTTCTCTCTGGCTTCTTTCACATAAAAATATCTCATGAATATTCTTCTATGTCACCATTTGTTAATTGCTGAAAGTACTCAGTGTTCACATAGTCTTAGATACATAAACTCCTGCTGCTGATCATTCGTATTGTCTCAGCCTTTCACTGTTGTACCTACTTGTCAAAATCTATTTGTACACATCACTGGTCATTTCTGTAGGAAACATTCTTAGGTTTGGAATTCTTGCACTCAAGGCTTAAAACTTTTTGTAGCTTTTCCCCTAGTAAGGGGAAAATACATAAAAGCTTATGTAGCTTATTTAGCTACAGAAAAGTTTTGCCTATTTCACTCCGATAAACTGTATTTGCTAATACTAATTGGCTTTTTTATTCCTATGGGGGTTCATCAGCTGAATTCCAAGGGTTGGAATCACTATCTGATTAATTCCTCATACAATTGGTAACATTTGAACAGTGTTACATAGAAAAGGGGACCTCACAGTCATTTATTGGCAGAATTTGTGGGAACTTAGAATGTAGTACCCCCCGGAAGAAAAATAGCAACTAAATAGCTTCAAATAGAAGTTGTTTGCTATGACTGGATTCAAAGTAGGTCCTTCTTCCCTTTCTTGTCCTGTTTCCATTATTGTCCTACTACCTCTCCTCCGCCAGGGAAGTGGTGATGAGACTTTCTTATGCTGGAAAGTACCTCATATTCTCCACCAAGTTCTAGTTATTTTAAGTTAACTTTTTTTTTTTTAACTAAGAAAAATGTTTATGTCCTACAGTTATCACGTCTTGTGTTAAGTATTAAAATTTGCTGAATAGCAATAAAATCCCTAAGTCACATGACCTGCCAGGTCACATGGTACATTTTGTGTCTTTCTGGGGCTTTCTTTCTGCTTTATCATAATAAAGAGGCTTGTATATTAGAATTTTGTGACTTCTAACTTTTGAACTGTGAGTATTAATGGAGAAAAAATATAAAGTTGTATTTTTTCTATTCAATGAACCAGATATCTTATTTTTGTTAGTGGGAAACAAAAATAAGAGAACATAATAATAGGGAAATACAATAATAAAACAAAAGAATAATAGGAAAATAATAAAGAATAAGAAGAAAATAAAATAATAGGTGCTCACTGAGATATATTTTTTTTTCCCTTTAAAAATGTGTTGCTTTCAGATTACATAACAATAAAGTCTGTAATGAAGTACTTTAGCTTCTACCAAATTAGGAAGAATTCCTAAAGAATCCATATATGTTCCTAAAGCACTTGGTATTCCTTTTGTTGAACTTTTAATACTAATACTTAGAAGCATGATGCTAAATGTTCTGTGTGTCATATTAATATTTAAATGAGTCAAGAGTTTCTGGTTTTTGTAAATGCCATCAAGTATCCTTTTATCTTGATGAAGTCTGCCCAATAATTCTCCGTATCTCCTTAAGAACCAATTCACATATTATGTTTTTGTTCAAAAAGCCTTTATACTGCAGTTAGGACTTTGGATCAATTTTGCCCAGAGCTATATGTCAAAGATCAACCCTTTTATTGGCCTGATGTGAATAAGGGTTATAATTATAATCTAATGTGATTGATTTATGTGAATGACTTTTTATAATTGATAATAGTCTTATTATCCCTTCGGATTTCATGTAACATTTTCAGTATAATTTTGAAATATAAGAGGAGTCTATTGGAAGATGTCAAATAAAATTATAATCTTTTCTCAAACACATCTATACCTATTGGGGTTCCGGAAAACAGTGAGTCTGTCCAGGACAGTGAATGATGCAAATGTTAAAATTAGAGCATTCACTCCACCAAAGTTGTAACAAAAATCACCCACTAAAGTCCAGTTTGGTTGCTTTCTCTGAAAGACTGGATCTATTTCAAGATGTGAAAACTAAAATACATTTAAAAAAACCTAAAAATGTTTACATTAAAGCAATCGTATTTCATTAACTTGCATTACATTAAAATGAAAATAACATGGAGTCAAGTTATAGAGAGTAAAAGAAAGAAATAATCAGAATAAAAAATTCTAGCTTTGTAAAGCTCTACAATTAATTTCAGTATTCTCACAGAGCTTCCTAGTAGCTGGAGGAAACAGAAAATCAGAGGTTTTATGGCTCCCCTCTTCTAATAAAAGGAAGTATATTAATTAGTCAGAAGAGGCAACTTTGTGTTTAATCTGAGTTTTCCTACATGTCTTTTATAAGGAATATTGAATGTCATAGTAAAGCTTGTCTTCAAAAGGAGTTTTACAAAAAAAAAAAAAAAAAAAAAAGCAGTGATGTTCCACCCATGCCTGTATGTTCTAGCCATGTTGTATAAAAGCTGCTAATGCACAGTGTTTTGCTTCATGAAGGCATGAAGGTGCTTTAACTGCCAAACTGGTGGCACCTGAAAGTGATTGGCATTCTTAAGCACCTGCAAAGCATAGCCTCTGTGTTGTAACCACCAAGGAGAACACAGTCTCTGAATGAGACACCTGCATTCAGCCCCAGCTCTGCTCCTCAGTAGCTGTGTGACCAAGAGCAGGGTACTAACTAGCATCTCTGTATGAAGAGTAATTTGCTTGGAGCGTGTCTCATGCATATTAAGTACATTAACTTTAGTTATTATTATATTTATATATTAGTAGTATTATCAATATGTCTTTCAAAAACAGAGATATTTTCTGTTGTCAAATGTATTCTAATAAAGAATAATCCATGACCAGGTAGACAGCGCTGTCTCTTGTTCCCTTCTCACAGTTGGCAATCATAATATCTTTTGAAGAATCATATTCTACTGCATCAAAGTCATTGTGAAAAATATTTTCAATAGGAGAGCAACATTTGTAATGCTTGTCACATCTTATTCCAGGAGAATGTAAGAAATAAATAAAAGGGAAAGAAGATGCATTTAAATACATAATGATGTACTTTTTAATGTGCAAAATAGCATATTCATGGTTGTAGGCAGTGTGAGGAATAAAGACCTTTTTATAGTATGGGTCATTGTGTCAAAAGCTTACAGGCCAAATGACAGCCATAATGAAGTCTGGCAACACAACACGTCACTTCTCTCACTCCTATTTGCCCAGAGGTGTCCACTGGGTTAGGCTCATCACTTGGATGGTGGAAATCCGATCCGTGCCCACATCACTAAAATTCATTTACGATCCATTTGTCCAAGACATACACAAGGATCTAAGCCAATATGTTTTACCCTTTGGACATTAGTTAACTCACATCTGAAGTAAAAACCTGCTCTCTGCTTCACAGGTGTGCTGTGTTGATCAAGTGAGACCTGCCCCAATGACTGCGGATTGACATCCATTATAGAAGAGGGTATAGTGGAAACCTCTCTGCTCACCCACTTTGAATGGTTATTAGCCAAGTGAGGTTATTCATCTAAACTCCCTTAGGATGAGCTTCATTCTCTTTGTGACATGATGTATTAGTATCCATCCCACAGAGTTATGCCGTTATATTCAATAGAGGCTGATTCTTTCAACACACATTTATCTAATGCCTATTGTGTGCCAGGTACTGATTTATATAATCAAATAATGATATATTAGAAATTGATCTTGAGGAAGACACTATCATCATCATCATCATTGCAACAGCTTATACTTTTTACCTACAATTATAATGTATGTAGTTCTGTTCTCACATGGATTAGCTAATTTTATCCTCCTACATTTCTACCCCAGTGCTAATAGAACCATTTTACAGATGGAGAACTCAAGGCCCAGAGAGCTTAAGTGACTTGCATATTTTCATGAAAAAAACAATTTGCCTTGATTATTATGAAGTATTGTTCTTATATCCACAGTGTACTCTAAAGATTTTGGGGTGGGAAGCACCTAGGGGCCAGTGAGTGTAGACAGGGATATTCAGCCCTAGGATGTGGACCCTACGTTTGTTTTATATAATTATGTGAACAGATGGGAAAGGCTAATGACTTTTCATCCCAGTTGCATTAAACAAGATTAAAGATGCTGACAAAGATTTAAGACCTGTGCTGAGGACTTTAGCTCTCATTACCCATATCCCAAGCCACTGTCTTTGTCTTGACATCATTCTTCTGGTCTGTTTTGTGGCTTGTGTGTACCTGTGAGTATGTATAGGTGTGTGCCCTGCTGTCTGGTTCTCCCAATGATGTCTCAGAACCCTGAGGCCAACTCCCCAAAAGTTTTGGTTTCCTCTTTATAGGACCTTAGAATTGACTGCAGCCATTGGGTCTGCAACCCACCCGTTTAGAGCCTGCTACTTAATTAACTGTTGATGGGCCATCTGCGCTGTTCAGAATTTCACATGGCATCTGCTGCGACTCACCTTGGAATCTTATATTTAGAAATATTTGTCTACTTATGAGCAAGGTTCTTGGGTAAACAGCAAGATCTGTGCATGAGCCATTCTAGAAATGTAGGGGAGAAAATAGCTGCATTTGATTAGTTTTAGTTTAGAATTGGGAAAGTTAAAAATGTATAGGTTGACATAACTTGGAATTCTTCTGTTTGTCATATAATCTTTCTACACAGATTCTGGAGCACAGCACTGAAGTCAGTTTCCTCACCTCACATTGCTTCTTCCTTGTTGCTTCAATGCTGTTCAACTTTAGTTCTGGCAATTGAATAAAATAAGATAGGCGGGCATGTTGCAAATATGCTAACTACATTTTCAATATTACCAAAAAGATATTTATGGAAAACATATTGTTTTGTATATATTTTTCATAAATTGTCTGAATGATGTATTCCATTTGCACACCAAGGGTTCTTAGAACATAAGTCATATCTCAAAACTGCCATTGCCTTTGCTGTGCAGAGGATATACATCATCATTTCCTTATGAATAAGTCTTCAGTCTGTAAATGCAGTGAGCTAGTAACTGAGAGTGAACTGTTTCAAACAGGCACACATATAACAAATTAAAAACAAATATGTGTGTTGTGTGCGGGCACACACACACACACACACAATGTGCTCTAGATTACTTTCAATCATACTGTGGGTCATGTCTGTTTGTATGAGTGGTTTTGAAACACTGTAAACAAGTAATAATATAAATCTTTATCTTTCCTTTGGAAAGGCTCTTGGATATACTACTATAGAAGCAATTTGTTTCTTGGTTTCTTAAAGCCAGCACATTTAGAAAATTCTTTCTAATAAAAATAGACCATGACATTTGTCTATTTTCTTTTTGGAGAAAGAAGATATAAACTCAATCTGTAAAATGTAAATAGCTCAATTTAGAATTACTCAAATATGTTTGAACAGCCCTTGAAAAAGAATTTTAAAGAGTTTAATAACACTAGAAATTGATCATAAAGATGGATATTAATATTCTATGTTCTATATTATTTTTGTCATGTTCGTCAAAAAAATTGACTTTTACCCTTTTTCTTACTTTCTCTAGTATCATGCTGTGTAACTTTGAAAACCATTGAGAAATAAGTACTGTTATTGTAACAATCCACGTGGTAAGAGACATGAATTTAGCCAACCATAAGGCATCATTCTCAACACACAAATGTCTGCTGAACAAAAGGTAAATGGGAAGAGGTACTACAGGACGACAGAGATGACAGTGATGGTGACAACAGGAATGAGATCAAATCAATGACAAAAAAGTAAGGTATCATCCTAAAAGAAATGTGGTGCTTAGAAAACTGTTATGTGACACTAAGGAAAACTAGTATCTAACAAGTTTGGTTGTTTAAAAGGCAAAAATAGTTTTGTTTTGTTTTGTTTTTTTCTGAGTCTATGTTAGCATACTTCAACTTTGACCTGACAGAGTTTCTAGGTTTTTAGAAGTACTTAGCCAATCAGCCACAATTTTGACATGTTATGACAAAAGCTTTTGGTCAGCATTATTAAAGGTCAAGGTGCTTCCCTTGCTGCTTTGGGGAGCTTTTGGGTTGAGTTAGACCCTCTCTGACCATAACAAACATGCATATACTCTAGTCCTTTTATTTACTATTGAAGTAGCTTTTCCAAACAAATTTTCTTCAATTTCCCCTAAACTTCCTCTAAACTTCTTATAACTTAAAAGCAGAGTTAAAAGTCATCTTGGAATTCTGAACTTTATGTTGCAGAGAAGTCTAGTTGTACTGTAATTTTTTAAAAGATATTATTTATTAATTCATGAGAGACACAGAGAGAGAGGGAGAGACACAGGAAGAGGGTTAGGGTTAAAGAAGCAGGCTCCATGAAGAGAGCTCAATGCAGGACCCGATCCTGGGACCCTGGGATCAGGCAGGCCCTGAGCCAAAGGCAGACACTCAAAGGCAGACGCTCAACCGCTGAGCCACCCAGACATCCCAAATGTACTGTAATTCTAAGGCGAAAATATACCTAAGCAACAATGCACCATCTTAGAGTCAACATGAGGGGATTTCTTTAAGGAGTCTTGCCAGAGGCTAGAATTGCTTAGTCTTTTTCTCTTACTACTTTTCAGAAAACAAATTTAAAATAATGAAAAAAAAAGGCTTAAACAGTACAAAGGCTTACTTTTCTAGGTTTTCTTCTTCCTTAATAGGCCATTCCTTTTTAAAAATTATTTTTGGTTTTTCATTTATTTGCATACATTGTTGGGGAAATAGGAATTGAAAGAACATTATCTACACTGGAAAAGAAAATTTAAGAGCTTAAATTATCTGGGTTGGGCTTTAAAGGGAGGGACACAGGTCAGTAAAATGATCAAGGACTTCTTCCCTTGCAGGGTCCATCAGACTTGGATTTGAATTATGGCTTCTCTGCTTATTAGCTGGATTCCCTGGAGTCATTGAATTAACTTGTGTTTGGTGAACCTTAAATGACAGTAAATATGGTCCCTTATCCAGCAGAGATATTAACCACATTCTTTGTTTTACTAGGTTTGGGCTTGTCTTTTTCTTTTAAAGAAAATTTTCATGTTTTGTTGTTGTTGTTGTTACTGTTGTTGTTGTTATTGTTTTATCATGAGACATTGAAGCGTCCAAACAATCAGTATCTGAGCAGTGAGGCAGATGCTTTCACCTTCACATTTTTTGGGTTACTGAGCAACTTGTCAGTAGATTAAAACAAAAACAAACAAAGACAACCTTTTGCATTACTTAAGTCTTTCCAAGGCAGACAGTGGAGAACACTTCAGTCAGATGCAAGCAATCCAGAATTCAAACATAACACAGAATAAGCTGGAGTAGCTGCGCACAGCACCCGCTCCCACTGCTACCCTGCTCCTTTGTGACTGGTATTCCGAGCACCTGGACATTTGCAAATAGTGTCAGGAAGAGGAGGATGAGGAAACAGCAAGAACACCAGCCTGGAAGGAAGTCAGCCAAAGAGGTGCAGGGCAAGCCTGAACATGCCACTGGTGCAAACCCATGCATCACTGATGTTATTTAGTGGGAACATCTGGTGGAAGCCCATGATGGGATCTTCATTGCCTTGAGCTAGCCCACAACTATGCCCGTGATACGCCTGTCTGGCTGGGCTAATGGTCCTGAACTATGGTGCTCTGCTGGATTTTCTGGAACAAAAGGCTAGGCAACTTCTCCACAATGGCAACTTTCCCCAGGAATTTCTGGGAATTACCATCCTCCCATGTAAGGCTGGACGCATCAATATAAAATGCATCTATTAGGTTCTGTCATTATGAAATAACTAGTAGCAATGCTGAATGAAGCTGGATCCAATCTGCTTCCAAATTGGCTTGTCTCCCATTCTGGATCACCACTGGCCCTCCCTAGAGACCCAGTATTGACCCCAGAGTTGGCTAAGGTCCCTTGCCCACCCTGGGATCCTTGGCGAGCAGGTGGCAGGATGTGAGGCCAGGGGGCTAGCTAACCTGTTGATAGAACTGTTGGAACTTGGGCAGGCTGGACTAGGCCACACAGGAAGGACCTAAAGATCCCCATCCAGGCAGTCTGGCACAGGGGAGAAAGGCTAGGACTCTGCACATTACCATGAGATAGGTGCCTGGCTGTCCCTCTTGTGCCCCATCCCATAGCCTGGGTTGTGCATGACTTTTGGGGGGTTGGGGCCCCCCAATGTACAGCAGAGGCTCCTGGTGGCCTAAGTACATTCCTACCACCCAACCCCACCCCCAATGCACTAGCCCCTACACTCACCCAAGGGCGGGCACAGATTTGGTATTTTTTTGTTATCTGCTATGCACTGCATAAAATGTTTAATGGACCTGGTGGTACAATATCATGACTTGAGATGACAAATAAATAAAAGGTGATTTTTTTTTTTTACCACAATGGGACTGTGGTTAAAAAAAAAAAAAAAAAAGTTATCAAAACAATGACCAGATTCAATTTAGTAACTTCTAGATGTACTGTCAAAGGAGAAAATTGGAAGACTTTAAGAAGCTAAGTTATCACTTGGCCCCAGGTTGACTCATGGAAGAAATGGCAAAGATGGAGAATTAATTTCTTAATGTTCTAGATAGGACTATAGCATATTGTGTCTATTTCCCTTTTGTAGAAAACAGTATCTGTGGTTAACTGTGAAGCTCTCCGTTTTAATGGAAAAAAAGTTCAAAATGCAGGTGAATGAACATGGTCAGAATCAACCTTTGGAAAAAAAAAAAAAAAGAATCCGACCTCTAGGGGAATGTCAGACTCAATTCCTAAGGAAGTACTTTAATGAGTAAAAAACTGCAAATGGCTAGTAATAGTAAGAAATGAAAACTAAAAACTAAAAACTAGGAATGGAGGGAAATCAAAAGCTTTTATATTTCTGTATGTTCTTCTTTTGGTGTCTTAACCTCTTGGCTCCTCCTTTTGTATTACATTGGTCTGCTCTTCTCTGGCTGGGAAGTCAGTATGTATCATGAACTAAAAGGATGAGGTCTCCTCTCCTTGAGAGTTGCAGCCTAATATTTTAGAAGGATGAATGAGTACCAAGGTAATAGGCAGAAAGATGGAGCTTTAGGGCTGAATATTCTTTTTGTACCTACTTTTTAGTTCACTGGGACCTGATATTTCAACATTATAGAAGTGCTTCTCCCAACGAGCTGGCCATATGTGAAATAGTGTGCTGGTGTCCTCAAAGCCAGGTGATGAACATACTACATTTTCCTGAAAGATTTGGAGGTGGGGAGAACCATTTATATCACAATGAATATGGACACATTATGACAGAATATTTGAAGCTCATATAAATTTTTAGGATTAAAAACAAGGCTTCAGGAGAATGTTATATGTTCCGTGTGATGACTGAGGGTGATAGGGGTGTTGTTGGGGAGGTTTTGGAGGGGAGATGATGAAGGAGATACTTGAAAGTCAATGTCCTGTAGTAACAAATGGTATGAATTTGTCTATAGTATACCCTTTAAACTATATCTATTGGAAACCAAGTCATTGTCATGGCCAAGACAGAAATATTCATCCTCATCACCATCATCATGACCAATGCTATATATGTAGTGACATTTTGTAAAATGTAAATCACAGAACAGATAGGTTTCCTTTTTTTTAAAGATTTATTTGAGAGAGAGAGAAAGTGTGTGTGTGTGTGTGTGTGTGTGCGCGCGCGCACAAGGCTAGGGGGAGGAGGGCACAGAGGGAGAGGGAGAGAGAAACTTAAGCAAACTCTGAGTGGAGCCCAACTTAGGGGCTCCATCTCCTGACCCTGAGATCACAACCTGAGCTGAAACCAAGAGTCAAATGCTAACTGACTCCACCACCTAGGCACCCCAATGTTTTTTTTTAATGGCTCACCTTTTGGTGTTCTTTTAAAGCATTCTAGATTGGTTGATTTATCTTTGTTAGAGTCCCTTTTAATTAAAAATTTCTTTTATAAGACCTGTGAAGGTGTTTACATAAGTATGTATGTTTGTATAATTAGAATTATTTTTTTCTTTTCTTTTTTTTTTAAATTTTTATTTATTTATGATAGTCACAGAGAGAGAGAGAGAGAGAGAGAGAGAGAGAGGCAGAGACTCAGGCAGAGGGAGAAGCAGGCTCCATGCACCGGGAGCCCGATGTGGGATTCGATCCCGGGTCTCCAGGATTGCGCCCTGGGCCAAAGGCAGGCGCCAAACCGCTGCGCCACCCAGGGATCCCTAGAATTATTTTTTTCTAAGAAAATTAGTTCTTTCCCTTAGTCATTCTCAGATTAAGCTATAGCACATGAATGGGCATCTAGGACTACTAAATAATGGAATTACAGTGCTGATAATCATTTACTGTCTGCATGTTAAATCCACGTTTGTTTGTTTTCATCTACTGATACTTCTCTGTGAAAATTTTTATGAAATTTGTGGAAATAGAAACTTGGGAGAACTTCCTTTGACAAACAGATGTCTGAATTGTGTTTCTCTACTCTTACAATGTTTATAATGCCTTAAATGTTTACACATGCATAAGGTACAGGAAATTCTCAAAATGGTAAGAATGTGTTTAGGCTGATCTAATTGGTTTATTGGCTTAGCTACAAGAGCTTTTGAAAAGCACATGTGGAACATCTTAAGGATTATTATTCTTTTTAAGTCTCAAGTAAAATGGAGGCAAGTGATGTGTTTGACGAGTATCTCTCTGAGCTAAACAAGCACCACTGTGTAAATGTTGTTGTCTTCTAAGAATATGGTGCATATGAAGGATTAACAACCATCTCTTATGACTAAGTATCTCCACATAGGCTCATCTCACCTCTTTTATCACATTAATTACTACCTAGTGACTCCGGAGTCTCCTGCTCTTCCACCTTCCCTGATCCATCAGACAAATCTTCTTTAAAATAAATACCGTTTGTATCATGTCATGCCTTAGTCCTTAGAAAATGCATGGGTCCCTGTTCCCTACAATTTCAAGACCAAACAACTCTGCCTATATTTTTCAATGTGTAAAGTGTTTGTTGTCTTTGTATATTTATTATTTACATTCCTATTGGTGGACCTATAGTTAAAGACACTCTTTATTTTCTTTTTACTTTCACTTAAAATTGTTATTAATGCACACAAAAATTACAGGCATGGGGTCTTCCCTAATAAATGTCAGGTCTGTGACTTTATATAGAATTTATATAGAATCATACAATTCAATCATAAATTTCTTATAACTGATAAACAGTCATGAGCTCAAAGAAAATGACTTCAACGTGATGGGTAAGACTGCTAATGAAAGCGTAAGGCTGAGCCCAATAAACTGCTAAAAGTGCTTACCTGGTAACAGGTGAGGCCGTTATCTTCCTATGTATTCACTATAATCATTTTATCGATTTATATGTAGAATGCCTTATTGGAAATGCTTGCTAAAATGTTTGACCTCTCAGAGGTTGTAGAATGCTTTTTAATTGTCAACATTTACAATGTTAATTAGAAAAGCATAAAATTAACATGCAAATGCTTTTTTCTTCCTAAAATATGAGTTATTATTATTTTTTAGTTTTTGAGGTTGATTTCCTGGTACTTATTATTGTTTTCTTATTCTTTATTCCAGTGAATATAAGAGATGGAATAAACATAAGGGAATTATGCAGATCAGTAAAAACATTAACTTAAATAAAATCATTTATTCCTTATATAGTAGTAGCTTTGCATGAATTTTATGTGCTAAATTCTTTAAAAAAAACCCAATATACTAAAATTTAGGAAATGTGAATTGGAGATGAGATTGTCATCATCATAATTTCTGCTCTTCAAGAAAACTGATATCGAAGTTGGAAAATAATTATATTTTGATACATTCAATGATCACAATCAGAATATATATATACACACTTATTTGGTCATTGCCACTGTGGGATGGGATATTTGTTCAGTAACTTTAAAAACACCTTAAATCTACTGGTGACTCAGTTAAGACATCTACAAATGCACATACTTAAATGGATATTCAGTATGTATCAGGCATTGCATTATTTAACAGATTTGAAAATTCAATGT
Source organism: Canis aureus (assembly GCF_053574225.1). Classification (NCBI taxonomy): domain Eukaryota; kingdom Metazoa; phylum Chordata; class Mammalia; order Carnivora; family Canidae; genus Canis; species Canis aureus. Next base: position 6,510,494 of record NC_135627.1, read on the forward strand.
TCACACTATACTCTGTAGGTGTTAACAGTTTAGTTGATATTTTTAGTTCAATTGGCCAGTGTGTATCCTCTTCATGGCTCTTCCATCGGATAATTTTCTTTTTCTAATTTAAACACAAGAACATTTTAGTTGTTTACCATTGGTAGAGTATACATATGGTTTTTCAAATATGCACACCAAAGAGTCCACAATGTGGTATGTTTTTGTCAATATTGGAAATGTGTATAGTCAGAGCAGAAAACAGAGCAAATAAAAGCAAAGGCACTCCCACTGTTATATAAATTTGATAAGAAAACAGGCTTTTCAATTTTGTTTATGTCTGGCAACTTTAAAAAGGTGCTGGAATATAGTAGGTGCTTAATAGATATCTGTTGAAGGAAAATAAAAGATATGACATATTCTGCTTTATGAAATTGTTGGGGTCTGACAGGTTGTTCTTAGTGCTGCCACCCGATGAAACTTTATCAAGGGACCCCATGGAACTTACCAAAACTTACCAAAATACAAATACCAAAACATCTGTTTCAGACCCCAGTGTTTCCATGTTGAACTTCAGCACCAATGCTTACACTAACTGCATGATGTTGGCAAGATACTTAAACTTCTAAAGCCCAAGGTGTCTCCTTTATAAAATCAGGATGATGCCCTTCATTTTAGGATATTGAATTAAATGAGTAACATTTATAAATTGCCTAGAATAGTCCTTGGGCTGAAATAGACACTCAATAAAATCTTGTTATCATTCCTTTAAACCTGGGAGCAACATGGGTACCACATTGTGCTCTCATACTTTGGTCTGTTACCCTTGCTTCTAGCTGGATATCTCTGAGCCAATTCTTCTCTGCTTAGATCTAGTCTACAGAGTGACTGCTCTGTAAAGTGGTCTAAAGACCTAGTGCTCTGTTCAAGTACTAGTAACAGTATTTTAATACTTGAAGGACAATTAGTTATTTTTAAAGAAAACTACTGAAGATTTAAAAGTCTTATTGCATTGGAACAAAGAGGTAATGATAAATTTTTAGATATAGTGTCAAGACAATGAGCAAGATCATTTTAATTTGGAGCATGACCTTCCAAATGACATAATACCAGTTGATGTAACTATACTTGTGCTCTATATGAACCTGTGATTGAAATAAATGTTCTCAAATAGTCTAGCATAAAAAGCCATTTTTTTTTTTTAATCACTGAAACCTTGACAGTAAACTTGAGACATGTAAATATCTGAATAGATAAGAAGATAGACTTATGGAGCAGCATTGGCAGGCTTCTCTGTCTTTGGAATTTGGAATTTGTCTTTGTCTTCTCCATACATTGTGGAGAAAGGGGAAGCAAGAAACAAGTGTATGACTATGGTACCTTCTTTGGAAAGTTCTAGTTATGGCTTTGAACATAGCTGGTAGACTATGTCTACTGGTTAAGAAAACCTGGTAATATCAGATCATGGCTTTCCACCGGATCCATCTCTTTCATTTAACACCAGATGCCCCGTGGTACAGGTCAAGGATTTCTAAGCAATGCTAGAATAGATATGTGAGAACACAGTTGCAAGAGATAAAAACTTGCCTTCAAAGATAACAATCACATCAGTTCAAAGGTTGTTCCCATGCAGAGAATTTGGGAATCTACATGTTGTAAATCTTAGCTAATGACTGACCATGAGTACATAAAAGATATTTTAATAATGATGAAATTAGGATAATAAGATCATCTATTTCACAGAATTACTCTAAGTATCAATTAAGCTAATTAAGTTAAATAACATAGACCACGGAGTCTCCATCCCAGTCTGTCTCAATCTTAAGAGCATTATATGACTCAGTTCCAAGTTCTACTATCTAAGAAAGGATTTATGTCTAGGATCTTAACTTGGGGAATGCAGTTAAAGGAGCCCTTTACTACATCCTGGCACCTCAGTGGATCTCCTATTCCTAGGAAAGACACAGGAAAGTTATGTTAGGAGTGTAAAAATTATCAACAGCTCCCCGAAATCACCCACTATCTGTTACCATTAAGCAATTTCATGTATATTCACTGCCCACATATTCTGAGATTCTTCAGAAGGTGCTGAGACATAAGGGTGAACCAAGAATGACACATACCATTTTTGGAAATAATCAGCTATAAAAGAAGCTGTTAAAAGAGCTATAAAAATACATAGAATGCTTTCTGAGAACACAGCAGAGAATACTAGCTTCTGCCCTGGAAAAGGGGTAAGATCAGGAGGTGCTTTTGCATTTCTAAAACAATCACTAAATGTTTCTACAAAGACTACGAAGTAGCAGTTTCAGGGGTTTGGTCCTTTGGAAAGGTTTGGGGAAGATACTATTGTAATACTGTAACATATGTCTGGGGAATATGGCAAAGGATAGAGCTGAAAAGATGGGCATAGTCTCAAGTTTGAGGGTCTTGTGTGCCAAACTAAGGAGTTAGCCTTATAGTATTCTAAACCACAAAGACCATTAAATAATTTGGAATAGAGGACGAATAGAATTAGATCTAGGATTTTGTCAAGAGCTCTCTCAATGATGTGAAAACAGCACATAGGTAGACAGGATGCGGGGCAGGGAAATAGTTGGAAGGTTGTTGCATCAATGTGGCCCAGAAGTGATGGGGTTTGAATCAAAGCAGTGTGAGTTAATATGGAAGAAGACTCCTGGGAATTACAGTCTCTTGGGTAGGAAACAATGTGTCCAGCTAAAAATCAGAGTTTCCTTAGGGAGGAAGAAGAGAAGTCCTAGTGGGGCGAGTAAGCCACATTTTCTGCCATTGTCAACAAGAACTAGTCAATTTCACCAGAAATAATTTTTCCGTCCACCCTTCCCATAGTCCAGGCCTCTCCTAAACTGATGGTCTGGCCCAACGTGACAACATTTACATTGGAGTGCTGCACGACGGTAATTCCAGTGTTTTTAAACTTGGGGTTTGAAAGTTTGTCTTGGCAGATTTCCCTCGGTTTGGGTTTGGTTTGTTTGGCTAGAAAATGGCATATTCAGACAGGCTTAAATCCCAACCGTAGCAAACACAATCTTAGGCTTTTCGGATTCTATAGTGCAACACACCAGTGATCCTAGGTAGACAGCTCTGGATTACACGTGGGACATGCTGGCAAGATGTGGGAGTTAGGTCATTAATATAGCATCGTTGACTGCCTGGCAGAGGGGTAGGAAGAAAATTGTGTCTGGTGTCGGAGACTCCGTGCAGGCCTGACTCTGCCACTTGCTTGTTTTTATCCCCTAGAGGAAAATACATCAAATATAAGTTTTTGGATAAACTGCAAAACAGCTCAATTTTAGACAAACTTCCTAAACAATCACCTATTTCTCTCTCATTTCAGTTTTGCTATATAGAAAATGTACACAGGCAAAGCACGCTTGCCTGCTTTGGATACAAAGCATTTTCTGCCTGTATCCTCCACTTATCTTCTTGAATAAAAGCCTTGTTGATAACTTAAAATATTTTCTGGGTATTTATATGTATATGGCATTACTGGCTTAAATGAAACGATTACTGGCATTTGATAATTTAATGAATCTTTGTTTTTCCTGGAACTGAGAACATTGATGTTGTAGGGGAAATGATTATAAATGTTTCATTAAAAGAAAATCCAGTAATCAAATACAATATAGAATGAAGAGAAGTGCGTATGGCTTAGTGTACTAGAGGTACAGAATGTCTTTCAGCAGAGAGCAATTTTTTATGAAAGAAATAACCAGCACTTGTCACCCTGACGACTCCTTGGTCCAAAGGCATCTAGGACTGATATATGGACTCTAACAGCCCAGCTACTCTTGTCTTTGGAGCTTGTAGAACTCTTCTAGAAGCTGTGAAGATCAGTCATCTCCTTTCACTGGGTTGTGAGGAGTAAATAAAACAATGTATATAAAAACACCTTGGAAGTGGGCAGCCTGGGTGGCTCAGCGGTTTAGTGCTGCCTTCAGCCCAGGATCAGATCCTGGGGACCCGGGATCGAGTCCCACGACGGGCTCCCTGCGTGGAGCCTGCTTCTCCCTCTGCCTGTGTCTCTGCCTCTCTCTCTCTCTGTCTGTCATGAATAAATAAATAAAAATCTTAAAAAAAAAAACAGACACACACACACACCTTGGATGCTCTAAGCAAAATACAAATGTTTATGATTATTCTTCTCATCCAAGGAGAGAGAGTTTCTATTAGTTGGAAGGGCTCTAAGAGACTTCAGGAGGCAGAAATGGTCAAACCCAGAGAATTTGGGGGTTTGACTCATAGATGATACAAATTGGTAACCTTGCTTCAATTGCCCAAGGAAAAGCATTTGTCTCACTAAGGGGACTGGGTAATGGTGCTATAAAACATGCTTGTGGACAGGTCTAGTGAGAAATATGAAAGTTGAAATGGACAAGGAATATCACCTATTGCAGCACAAGATACTTGCTTAAAAAATTGCACAGGGGATATTGATCTGGCCAAGAATGGCAAGAAAAAGACATGGGAGTTGCATATATGTGCATATATATAATATCTCTATGGTAAAGTAAAAAAGGAAAAAAAAAAAGATTAGCATTTAACATATAAAATAATCCTACAAATGTGATGTACCCACAGAGCAGTGTTTGTGTTAGAGTGATTTAATTATCCATTTAATGCTAGATGCTATAGTATTATTTGATAGGCGATCTAGCCTCCATACACAAAATGTAACTGTTACATCATTGTAATCAATCCTCTGAAATGATACTTATTTTTTCCCTGCAAGTTCTTTAGGTACTCAATAGGTACTTAAATATTAAATATTGCCTTTTCCACTAGCTGTAACAGACAGATTTTTAAGAAAAATATCCCAGGAAATATGCCAATTTCTTTTTTTTTTTTAATATGCCAATTTCTTAATAAACATTATATCTTTTTATTTCCCCAAAGGATCACTTAAAGTGAGTACTATTTCCACCCTCAATTTGCAGGGTCTACTGAGTCTCAGTCAGTGAAAGAAGCATCTTCAGGTCACACGGGCTGGATATGCAGAACCAGAAGTGACTTCAGTCTGCCTGACATCAAAACCCTGCGCTCAGGAAATTTACCATACTGATGCATTAGCATTATTTTTAAAGCTGTTATCAGCTCAAAGAGCAACTTCCACACTATCTGTGAACTTTTCTTTTCATTTTTAAAATTTCCAGCCCATAGTGGACTTGTATTTTTGTAAAATACAATATAATGTTGCAGCAAAGTCAAACTGCTATAAGAGTTTTGAAATGCTTCACTTTCTACCCTTAACTCATTATAATTCTATCATAAATTGTTCACAAACTAGTTCCAATCTCCTTCCAATAACATAGACTTAAATTCCAATTTGTGATTTCTTCGATCTCACTTTCTAGAAGTTGAAAGTATTGTTGAATTCAAGATGTAGGAGTTTCCTCCAGAAATGTGATTATTTTCATCTTTCATCATAAATGACATAAAATGTCTAATATAATTTGAGCGCACCAGGAAGTTTTATTATCATGCCCTCCCCCCAAAAAAGAGCCAAAGAAACCCTCTCTGTTTTATTAGATTTATAAATTGTGCATTTTAAAAGAGGATAGTTTATAAAATGTTTCCATTTTTGCTTAGATATGTTTTTCATCATGATCCAAAGTGTTATAGGCTAGTTTTAGGATTTATAGTATTATTAGCCATGAGAATAAGAGTCCAGTGACTTATGCTGCAGTTGGTATTTCTTTCTTGAGTGTTTGAATTCACTTTTCCTTCAGAGAACTTGACCAAAGTCTAACATTTGGTAAGATGCTCCTTCATATGGCGTGGACAAGCAAGAGGACTGAGCATCTTTTTAGACATACCTACTGATATTTCTAGCAAGTCTAAAGTGAAACAAGCCAGCACACACTCTCTGGGTTTCTATTTTGAGTTGGGTTAAGTATTGGCACATAGAAACGGTGCTGTTCCCTTTAACCAAATATACTGGCTGAGGGAGGGTTATCATTTATCTAACTGTATCAGAGATGGGCAATCTTCTATAACCACAGAGGACAGGAGGAACTCTAAGGAAGGAGTGCAGACTTCTAGGAGTAAAACTAAAGATCCCGGTGGGGCCTTGGCTGAATGGAGAGCACCTACCCCACGGGAAGGCATTCACATTCAATCTTGTAAAGCTCTGTATGAGGCAAACAAAACGTGTCTGGGCTGCATTTCTTTTTCCATCTTCTGGGTATATCAGAATGAATGTGTATATCAGGCGTGAATGTTTCAGAGCTTTAAATTACAATGGAATCTAATTCTAAACCATTCAGCTTCATCCAATATAAAAATGGTTTTAATGTTCTGATTTATAGGCTACTTTTATGGATTTCCCCCAACAAATAAAATTCTCCTAGTTTTGAGGATCACGTTGAGGAGAGGGGAGAAAATGTAAATGAGAAGCGGAATGTGAAAGTCGTGGCAGGGCCAGGCAGCTTCTGCTCTGCTGAGGCTGCACTGGTAGGTTTTGTGCGGGGGGAAAGAGGTCAGGTGGCTCAGCTGAGGACCCACAAGGTTCACAAGGGAGGCTGAAAACAAGTTGAAAAACTACTCTACTTCTGCTTAAGATTTAGTGAATTCTTAGTGTGTATCAGACACTGTGCTAGGCGCTTTGCATGGCATGTATCCGTGATTACTTTCAACAACTTTGTGAGCTGGTTCCTCTCAGTTTCTCACCAGGTGAGTTGTGTTTTCACTCGGGGTGTTTAAGCACATTTAGATTCTTTTGTACATTGATACCATATTTACATGCATAATTCATAACTTCTTAGAGCAAATATTGAGGGCGAGAGAGATTTTATGCATTTGGAGTATTCTTATTTACTTGGATAATGACTTATATTGTATTGATCCTCTGGTGGCACTGACATGCTTCAGGGCATGGGCTTGTCTCTGTTCTCTCTGAAACCCATGAGAATGGATGCTTTGTGAGGGTAGATGTTTTCCTGTCTAGTTCACTGATGTAGTTCTCATGAATAGAGCAGCATCCACCTCATCCTAGGATCTCGGTGAATATTTCCAAATAAGTAAGTGAGTATGTGAATTGCTCCCATTTTACAGGTGAGGATGGAAAGGGTTAGTAACTTGATGAGGATTATGTGACTCAGTCTGAATAAAAACTGTTGCTCTTAACAATTATGTTAACCTCCGTGCAATGAGGAACCATGAATCAGAATAATTACTTGTGTGACTCTGGACTCCGGTAGATGATACTGGCATCAGCCAGGAAAATGGGTGGCCATATGGGGTCTGGGGTGTGCTGGGCACTGAGCCCAGCACTGAGCAACTCTAATAAAAGATGTTTTGGGAGATTAGACAGACATCCTTCAGGACAAATTGACAGTGAGGGATAAGAGTCAGGAAGTTATAGATGACCTTAAAGTTTCTAGAATTGGAAACTGAATCTTCACAGGAGTGTCCAGGAATTTCTTCTTCATCCCTTACAGAAGACCAAAACTCTCATTGGCTGTATTACCCACTACAGTGGGCATGCCAGTAAAGGAAGAACAAAAGAACGGCATCTCCACCTGCCCAGCTGAATCAAGCCTGAGAACTGCAGGGCTTGTAGGACCTCAGTCCTCCTTATGTCCAGTTTGAGGAACTGGTGAGAAAAGAGGATACAGATGAAGAGTCCCTCTCTTAGGGTAGCTCAGAGTGGTGCCCCTAACTCACCTTCCCGGTCTAGCTCTGAGAGCCAATGCAGGTCTGCACCTCAGAGGAAGTTTATCCCAGTTGCCCATGTTCATCCCACCTCCAAGGGGCTGTCTGTGTGGTCATGGTGCTTTCCCTTCCAGTTGCTGCTGCTTTAAGGCATATCATCTTTCGGCTGGTCTGAGGTCTGAGTGCAGTGGTGTTTACAATTAATTGATCACAGCCAGTTACACATCTCTTTGTCCCTTCTCCACTCCCACTGCTTCACTTGACTAACCAAAATAAAAACAAAAACAAAACCCAAACCATATCATCTTTCACTTTTTAGCCGTTGCTTTAGTGTTACTCTTATAACACATATTAGATGTATGTTTTGATTTTTCCTAGGTCATAAGCAATTTTAAAAGACCATATTCTTTGTATCCTTATGTATATCTATGTTTTGGATCTCTTGGAATTTGTATTATAGACATTGTATTGGTACGTGCTCAAATAATGTTGACAGAATACAGCAGTAACAATTTCTTGATTGAATAAATCCCTCCCTTCATGTAAGTCAGTGGTGATAGATAGATAGATAGATGATAGATAGATAGATGATAGAAAAAGAGAGATGATTGATAGATAAAGGGAATAATAGGTGATAGATAGATGATAGATAGATAAAGAGATGACAGAGCTCTCTATCTTTATGACATAGTTGGATAGATAAATGAGATAGCCTAGCATGATCATTCCCAGTGAATACTTCCTATCTGGTGGACAATTACTTACTTTTGAGGAGGTAGCTTGTCTATTTTTAAGATGCTAGGATATTATTGCTGAAAAAAAGGTGACCTTATTCTTATTTCCCAAAGAAAAAATTGTTCTCCTAAATGTGTACAATTTATTTCCAGGGACTAGATTTACTCATCAGGAGTATGAGACATGCAGTAAACATCTTTTAGCTGATGTGGGACACTAGAAAAGATGGAGTTTTGTCTTTCTCAGTGCCTATTCTGAAAAGCACTTTAACCTATTTGAAATTCACTGGAGAATCTAATAAAAAATAATAAATATTTAGGAGTCAGATTAATGGTGTAACCGGGCTCTCACAGGACTCTAGGAAATCTTCCCTTCTGCCTCTAACACCTTTCTTATGCTGAAGGACTGATTTAATGTCACAGGATCAGAGCCCTATATTACGTTGAAATACAATACATTATGTACCTTAATGCCAGACGTAGCCTTTATCACAAAAGCCTTATGGAGATTGAATTGTAGAATTTATTTTAGAGATAATATAAGCTTGAGCATGATTGCTAAAAACATTATAATTCTAAGCTCAGTGATTCTTAATGCCAATTAATTATTTGAGGATTATTTATTAGGGCATTTCAAGTTCACAGAAAATTTTAAAAGCACAGGAAGTGTTTACCAAACTGTCATCTCAAAAGCAATAAAAGTGAAAGCAAAAGGAAATGCTCCAACCACCTTCATTAAGAAGTTTATTGAACTGCTCATTTCAACAGCAGGATATAAACAGAGAAAACAGCCCTTAGAAATAAATATTAAAAGCTCATCTCCATAGACCTATAGGAGGGAACAGAGAGCTAACAACCTTTGATATAGTTTGAGAGACTATTCCTCAGCTGGAAATGCACCAAAGAAAACCTTTCCAAGAAAGAATTTTTTTTTTGAGAAAGAAATGGAAATTTTCTAAAAGCCTATTAAAACACTCAGTGTGAAATAATAGAAAAAAATTAAAGGATGCATCATAAAATAATACAGACTACAAAATCAGCAGGTTATCACAGAAAAGGAAAAATACCATCTCAGTCATGTTAATAAAATGAGAAGTGATATTAAACACTATAAATAAGATTTCCTATAGTCTTTAAAGAGAAAATCTGTCAAAGGGAACCATTTTCTGAGGCCCATGTCAAATAACTCCTCTTTCGATGAAATGCTATCATCCTGCAGCCCAGTCTGGCTTGAGGTCTTAACATCTGGGAGTTGGGCCAGGGACAGGGTGGGAAGAGCAGGGTTTTGCAACTGAATGAAATCAGTTCAGCTCTTGGTCCTGTTTGGTGTTATACAGCCTTAGATGATTACTTTATCCCTGCGACCTTAGATTTGCTATCTATAAATTGTGTGATGCCCATTTGGGCAGGTGATGAGAGCATGGGCTTTATAAGCGGGCAGTTCTTTTTTTTTTTTTTTTAAAGATTTATTTATTTGGGCAGCCCCGGTGGCGCAGTGGTTTAGTGCCGCCTGCAGCTCGGGGTGTGATCCTGGAGACCCAGGATCGAGTCCCACTTCGGGCTCCCTGCATGGAGCCTGTTTCTCCCTCTGCCTGTGTCTCTGTCTCTCTCTCTATCGCTCATGAATAAAAAAAAAAAAGTTAAAAAAAATAAATATTTAATTAATTTATGATAGACAGAGAGAGAGAGAGAGAGACAGGAGGAGGGAGAAGCAGGCTCCATGCCCGGAGCCCAAGGTGGGACTCAATCCCGGGACTCCAGGATCGCCCCTGGGCCAAAGGCAGGTGCCAAACCGCTGAGCCACCCAGGGATCCCCCTAAGTGGGCAGTTCTAAGATGGAATCTGGCATCACAAACTATGGGCAAGCAAGTTACCCTCATCTGTCTCCTCATCTGTGAAGAGGATACTAATATACACCCCTAGTATTTGCCAGGATTTGCATGAGCTAACTGGAATATTTTAGTCTCACACCTGCTACATATAAGTTCTCAATAAATCAGGGCCAGCATGATGTTGGTCATATTGGCAGGAAAGATTAAGTGATACACTAATACAAAGCTCTTGGAGTCTTAGCAAGTTGTAGATAAACGGGAATTCTCTTTCTTTGTCCCATTATTTTTGACCTAGACATAAGGTCCTAAATGGCAAAGGCCAGCAGCTATTATTTGGCCTTTGGATATTTGGATAGTATCTGCTAAATTAATGACCACTTGAATAAACATACACAGTCCCTTACCGACTGTATAGTATCTCAGAGTATATGATCACTCTTGTGTGTCTTACCTCATTTGAAAAGCAGAGCAATCCCATGAGCGAAGTATCACTATTATATTTTCCCCATTTTTCAAATATGGATGGGATTCAAAAAAATTAACGGGTACGAACTGAGTGACACAGCTGGTTAGTGGGTCCAGTGTTGCTGTCACTTAATTCCGTGTACTTTCTGTGATCACACACAGGGTTCGGGGAAATTCTAGAATTTTTTACAGAGAAGTTGTTGCTCACACATAAGAAACAGACTTATAGGAACACACCAACCTCTCCCCAAAAGGTCGTTTTGGGAAATATACAGCATTGACTGCTCTGGAGCCCCTAGAGCTTCACAGGCCATGGTCAGCTTCCTAGGAACATCTCCAAAATGCAGACAAAATCTAGTGTGATTCCACTCACTTTGTGCAAAACTGGAGAGCACAAAGCACGAGGCACCTGGATGTTCTTTTCATCAATTTTGAGCCCACATTTCACACCTGCTATCTCAAGTCAAACAAATGTTATGGGGCAAAAAAGGGAAAAAAGAATGGAAAGAGGATGTGAATCAGAAATGCTTCTATTTACTGAAATTGAATAAAAAAAGGGCAGACAAGGATGTCCTCGCTCCTCCTTCCCTGTCTCTCCTCTTCTTATTAGCCTTGTTCTTTTCATGTTAAGTCAGTTTGCGGAATTCCTGTCTCCTGACTCCCCACTTCCCTTCCTGTCTTAAGCCCTGAGGATTAATGTTACTGGCGATCAGATTTGGGCAACCAAGGACCGCAGGTGGCTTTTGCTTGTAAACAGAAAGCTAAGGTGATTTTATTGTTTATATGGAACTCATTGAGCAGATCAGTGGATGGATTAACTAGAAACTCTTCTTCCTGGGAAAGGTCAGACTTGTGCAAATAGGGAGGGCTCCTTGCAAGCTTGCTCTCACTGTCTGGAAAACCCCGCACCTGCCCGCCCTTACATCTCCTGGGATACAGGTCATCACCCCTATTTTATTAAAGGTAATTAATAATTATGTTATGGTGACTGCCTCTCTGATATTCTTAAAATGGAAACACCCAAGGGGAGGAACACCAGGGCAAAAAGATCTGGGATTTAGAGAATATGTGAGAAAATCTTTAAATTAATTTCGAATGAGGCAATTATTACCCTAAATAAATGGTATGGTCTTGAGTACAGGGAATTTTTTTTTTTTTTTTCAGTTTGCTTGAGGTCCATTCTTTGACTAGGTAGTACAATTACCCTGCAAGTGAGATGACAAGCGTCTGATGACGGAAACAGGAAAATTGAGAACACCTTTCCAGGCTTAAGCCAGAATATAGCTGCCTTTCTAGGGGCAGGTAGCATGATGAGAAGAAGAGAAGAAGGTGCACTTGACCAAGACTCAGGTTTAGGTCAAATGGGCTTTCTTTTGATCAGCTCTGTGGCTTTTTTTGCTTCTTGTGAAGGTTGTGGTGTTTGCAGCAACACACACACCATAGTTCACAGTGAGTGTTTAGTAGAGAAGCCCTGCTTTTACTCTGGGCACACCGCTTGGGTTAGTCATGCTTCATAAGAGCATCATTATGCTGAACTGCAAAAGGGTATGCGTCCAGACCATTCATTTCATCGGATTTGCCATTTCCAGATGGTGTGGCTGTGCAATCAGCAAGAGACATGCTCCAAATTCATCAGTCTTGGCATACGAGTGGTGAACTGAGCTCAATGGAACTCGAGGAACTCACTCCTAGGGCTCAGTCTCGCCACTATCCTATAGGAAGGACCTTCTCCACCTGGCCAGTGTAGACAGTCAGAGGTGCCTTAGGAATTAATCATTTGCCTGTGAACCGTGATCCAGTGAACTGGCTAATTGCTGAGCATGATCCTGAGATGGCACGCGGCTAATGACAGTTATGGCTAATGACAGCCCAAGATATCCCGAAACGGCCCTGTTAGAAATGCAAATTGCAAAGAGCTGAGCGCTAGCAAGCACTGAGAGCTCAATGAATGGTGCGATGATGATAGAATCGAGCATATTTTCATGCCACTACATCAATTAGGAAGAAAAATTAAAATGTGCTTATAAAGGAACAAATGCTACTAGGAGAGCTTTCCACTCTCAGCCACAACCCTGCACCCTGGTGGAAGGGACATTCTGCAGAGATTACGCTCAGGGCTACCCCAGACTGGCAGGCCTGAGGATGGCAGGACACACTGAGATCAAAGCACATGCGGTCATGAAATAAGGAGGCCCTTTATGAGTGTCTGCCTTCCTGGGGCTGGGAGTATAAACAACAATCGCCGCCTGCACAAAAGCACTACTATCCACCGGGACTCTGCAGGCCCCGAGTAAGAGAGTCCTCTGGAATCAAAACTTCTCAAGGGTATTGGATCAAAAAGCCATCACTGAAGTCTCTTCTCACTTGTCTTTCTGTCCTAACAGGCTCCTCTGAAGAGGAAACTATGAATTCCGTGTGCAAAGAGCCGTCTGGATGAGTGCAGAAGAAACCCAAAACCTGACGATTGGTGGTAATTTATCTGAAAACCTTTGTGCGGACTCTCCCGTGTCCTGCCCCTCTTTCTCCCTCCTTGAATCCTACATTTGGAAGGAATTTGTTTTGTTTGGACGAAGGTAATTCCAACATTCCTGCCTGGGGAGAGGGCAGGGCCTGATTTTGTGTCTCTGAGTTCTTAGGGTACCCACTAACTTTTGAGTGTGGAGGGTCGTATCCCCCTCAGATACCTGGCCTTTCCTCTAGACCTCACTGTGTTCTGCTTACCAGCTCCAGTATCTCTAGCCTAGACCTTCACTGCTGCTAAATAGCTACATTTTTTTCGATCTGTGGATCCATCTTGAATCCTCTGATTTTTCTGGAAAAACATTTTGAGTCTTCTCATCTCTGCAACTCTGCTTCTCAAATTTTAACATACACTTAAAAAATACTAATTCTTTAAATGTATGATTTTAGCAGTGGGGTTCAATGAGTCAGTAGGTGGCCCCAGAACCTGCATTTTTATAAACATCTCAAGTGATGGTAATACAGGCTGTCTGCACACCACACGAAGAAATAAAACTATCCTGTAATGTTTGCCAGCGCTTGCTTCTCTAGCTTCACATTCTTGCCTCTCTGAGCTGACAATATCTGATTTTTCCCAGCCTTGTGTGGTCTTCAAGAATCTGTGCTCTCAATTATCTGCTTTCTGCTAGGCTGATCTGACTCAGCTGTACTTTTTGGTTCTGGTTACACCTGGCAAACGAAGCTGATATTCCAGAATAAAGTTTTGTGTTTTCTTTACTGTCAGAGATAAGAAGAGAACTGGAAAAAATGGAAGGTAACCAGGTTTTTGTGATGTTTTTTTCTTCCTGTCTTCCATCCTCATTCATAGAAACAATAGTACCTGAAAATATCTACCCAAATGCATGTAAGTAGTTCAGGAGGAGAAGAGACATCCAGAGAACACAGGTGAGCTGGGGAGGGCAGAGCTGAGGGACAAAATTATAATACATATTTGGTAGTAGTGGATGGAGGAAATTGCCCTGAATTGATTCCTTCAGAAATTCACAAATAGGTCAGTGAGCTAGATTTGACCTTTCCCCTCCTGTAGCCAGCCTTAATCGACTTTTTCTCACTCTTTCCTTCCATGGGCGGTCATCAAAGAGAAGACTGTTCATTTTGTGGAGTTCTTTTACTTTCCTTCTCTCCTCTTGCCTGCATGAGGAAGCACCTCCCATGTCCAACTCCTGGGATGGGAAGGCAGGCAGCCCCTCCCAAAAACACCAGGATTCTGTTAAGGGTCTTAATGTCTGTGCTTTTCCAAAGATGGGGACTGTTTAAATATTAACTAATGTTCATTTGATATATATCACAAATCTTTATACCTTTTATTGATTGTGAAGACTAATAAATAATTGTGGGTAATAATTATATCACGGAAATTGTCATACACTTTTTAGGAACTTAAATAATGTTCTCAATCATTGAATAATGTTTAATTCATGTAAGATAAATTTGCCACGCTGATTTTACATGCATTATCTATCTCACCAATACTAATTGGGATGAAGACATTTAGGCTGCAAACCCTTGTTGAGAAATCTCTTTGCTCAAGCTTCTGTAGCTCCAGAATTCTTCCTTCTGGCTTCACATTGCCTTCTGGGCATGAAGTCTAATGTTGTATGAGATTACAAGGCATTATTCTTCATCTATGTTTTTACCCTTGCTATCCACCAAATTAAGTCAATTCTTTGATACTCCTAAGTCTTTGTCTAACTACCAACTAACTGCTGGTGAAGGAAGAGCATGAGAATTCTGAATGCTCCGTGCTTTCCAAACTGTAATAGGTACTGTGTGGTATTCCTTAGGTCTGTTTTGATTTTCACAGAGAGCTCCTAAGGACCAAGAATACTTAAAACCAAAATAGTTGTCTCTCAGACTGTGAGATTTCATAAATTATGAATAGCCAGGGCAGTGGTAAATATCAAATTATACCTTACATCCATGTCACCTGCTTGTGTGCAAAGTTCCATGTACAACATTAGCCTACATGCAAATTGGGCTAATATCAGGCTTCACTTAAGTAATTGTACTCATGTCAATTAAATATGCACTACAACTAGGATGCCTAGGTGGCTATCTGTTAAATGTCAAGATCTTGATTTCTGCTAAGGTCATGATCTCAGGGTTGTGAGATCAAGCCCCCTTCAGGGCTCCATGCTGAATGCAAGTCAGCCTGAGATTCTCTCTCTCCCTTTCCCTTTGACCTGCACCCCACCCCCCCAGCTTGTGCATGCATCCTCTCTCTAAAAAAATATACACTAGGAGTAGTTTTTGGCTCAAACACTAGCTCTACTTTTCTTTCAGATATTAAAAAAAATACCTTTTCTGTTTCTTTTTAAAATATCACTGTCGTCAATAGGAAAGGTCTAGGATGATTGGCATGGTCATAGATTAGAGTGGAAGACATTAATATGAACTCATGTTTAGCTTGATGTAGATCACTTGGCCACATATAGAAATATTTGTAGATGTGTATACATGCACTGACGAGTATATGGGCACTTCCTTCCTTGCTCTGTGGGTTGACAGGGGCTAGAAGCCCTGGTGCCAGCATAGTGAATATGCAGCACCCAGTAGGCATCTCTAATTCCATTCTCTAAGGAAAGGAACCAGGGATTCTGGGAGCAATGGCTGATTTCAGTTAAGACTTAAGAAGGACAATGCAAGATGATCTTGGAGCATCTTGAAGTGTCAGGATGTATGGAAGTACTCAAGAGAAAAAAACCAAGCCCACATTAATGGAGTATGTCAAGGGAATATAAAAGCAAACTGGAAGAGCCAAATGGCCAAACTGGAATAATTTGAGCAGCAAAGTAACTACAAGAATATTAATTATAGCCCAAAGAATAAAATAAATATGCATGAGCCCACACTGCTATAAATAAATGGTTGACTAAATTAATAAGTAGGGAAGAAGAGACAAATCGCCATGCAGAAAAAATTCTAAATAATTTGTGTAGATACCCATACCACCCCCTCCAACTTCAAGGAGGTGGAGCATAACTCCCCACAGCAGTGGCTGTTCATAGTACTTCCTTCTGAAGAGCACATTGTAGAAAGAGGTTTTAACAAAGAATAATTTTAGGGCTGCCTCAGTGGCTCAGTTGGTTAAGCATCTGACTCTTGATTTTGGCTCTGGTCATGATCTCAGGGTCCTGAGATGGAACTCTGTGCTAGCGTGGGGTCTGCCCTAGATTCTTTCTTCCTCTCCCTCTCCCTTGGCCCCTCCCCCATCAAATAAATAAATAAGTAAAAATCTTAAAAACTATACATCAAAAAAGAATGATTTTTACAGCTGAAAAACCTGATAAACACTATCTCAGCCAAGTGATTAAGGCCAATACCAAGTATTCTTAATATGATGTGATAAAAATCACAAACTACCTCTCTCTTTTTTCTCCTCAAAACACATAACCCCAGTCTAATTATGGGAGAAAAAAAAATGAGACAAATCCTAATTGAAGGACAAACTACAAAATATCCAACCAGTGCTCTTCAAAAACAGTTTAATGTCATTTAAAAATAAGGTAAGTCTGAGAAACTGTTACAGTCAAGAGGCATCTAAGGAGATGGGGTGACTAATTGTAATGAAGTAGCCTGGATGGGATTCCAGAACAGAAGAAAGGGCATTAGGTAAAAACTAAGGCAATCAGAACAAAATATGGGCTTAAGGGATCCCTGGGTGGCGCAGCGGTTTGGCGCCTGCCTTTGGCCCAGGGCGTGATCCTGGAGATCCGGGATCAAATCCCACGTCAGGCTCCCGGTGCATGGAGCCTGCTTCTCCTTCTGCCTGTGTCTCTGCCTCTCTCTCTCTCACTGTGTCCCTATCATGAATAAATAAAAATTAAAAAAAAAAAAATATGGGCTTAAGTAAAAGTAATGTAGCAAGATTTATTTATGATTGTAATAAATGTATCATACTAATATAACATGTTAATAATAGAGAAACTGAGCATGGAGTATATGGGAGCTCTGTTCTAGGCTCTCGATTTCTCTGTAAATGTAAAACTATTCTAAAAGAATAAAGTTTATTTAAAAATGAGGGGGACCTGGGTGGTTCAATTGGTGAAGCACCTGCCTTTGGCTCAGGTCATGATCCCAGGCTCCTGGTATCAAGCCCTGTATCAGGCTCCCTGCTTAGCGAGGAGTCTGCTTCTCCCTCTCCCTCTCCTGCTCCTCTGCCCGTGTTCTCTAAAAATAATAAAATAATAAAATAAAAACGGGAAAATATTCTTAAAATTTTCAAAATCGAAAAAAAGAATAGCACTTTAGTCCATTCTGTCTCAACCATTATTAGAAAATGTGAATCATTCAGTTGTAATTTTAACTCTTAAAACTTTCTAGAGAATGCTTTAAATGTGGTGTATTTTATATCCCTCTCTTTGATGTAATTCTAGCATTCCTGGAGGGAGAGATTGGACCAACACAATATTATTACTTCTACAGACTCTTTCCTCCAAATATATTTTCAATATATTTTTATTTGACACTTCCCTTTATTTTTGCTTTCTTAATTCTTTCGTTATGAACTTTGGAATCTCTCCGCAGTCTACTTAGCAATTTAAGCTTTGCCAATTAGATGTGGATTGAAATTTTATCTCCTAGTTTCACAGTGATAATTTAAGTGACACAAATTACATTAGCTCATTTAGGAGGCAAGGCATGATCATCTCCATAAACCAGAAGGTTTGAGATATATCCAAGCAAAGTAAAAGTTTCATCTTGTTATATTAGACTAGTTTACTAAAACTCACTTTGCGTAGGCAGTTGAGACATTGCTTTTAAGAGAGACCAATAAAAATGCTTTTAATAAACTAAACTTATTACATATATAGTTAATGATTCTACCCTCCAGCGTACATTTTTATTATAAATGTTTTTCTATTAAAAAAGTACAAAACAAGATCGCATTGTTTTTAATGTAGGATTAAGAAAACTGTAGGAATCTATTTTTAGAAAATATGCTTTATTTTGCTATAATGTGTTCATGTTACCCATACAAAATTAAAGTGTTTGGTTTCTTCTTCCTCTTCTTCTTCCTCTCTTCCTTCTCCACCTCCTCTTCCTCCTCTTCCTTCTTCTAATGTGCTAACAGAAGATTATAAGTATTTGCTGATTACTCCCAGATTCCAATATCTGGTCTTAAATTCTGATGCAATGGTCCAAAGGCATTTCTATTTAGATATCTCATTATCACTTTTAACATTTCTAGTGTTTTTTAGAAAGATTTGCACTCAATCTGGCTTGCCTTCTCATTTCTGTTAGGAGTACCATTTTTTTTTTCATCTTCTTATTCATGGTTTCTCCCATTTTGAAAGCCATTCATTCATCACAGATGCAATGGCATCTGATTTTGTGTTGTGTGTTTTTGAGATCCCCCCTCTATCCTTCCTGAATTATTTCACTCTTTACAACTTTAGACCACAGTATGTATCCTGGAATTCTAAGTAATTTTGTTGGGGAGAGGGGCTTTTTCAAAATGTTTTGGATCTAAATAACTATGTACCAAACCCTAGATCCCTAAATCTTCTTGTGTTAATTTCTGTAATGTGTCCACCTGGTCTTCTGGCCACAGCTTCCTCTGATAGATACTAAGGGTCATTCCTTCCATTTCTTCTCTGCCCTCCATCTGTCACCTCTGTTCAATGTCTTTGCTCTTTTAATTACCCCCCTTATCTTAAGAATCATCCAGTTATCCCTTTATGTTAGGTGTTTTTTAGCATAATAAATTTCTCCAGCATCTCTTATTTTACAAAATTGTGCTCCTACACTATATTCTCCTTATACGACTGTCCTGTACCTCTATTCACCATTCACCATGTGATTTCTCAAGGAGTTTATTAAGCCTCACTGTTTCTATTCCTCCCTTCTCATTTCCATTCACAATTAAATTCATTTCAATTGGATTTCCTTCATCTCTGCTTTAGTGAAACTGATCTTGCTAAAGTCATTGGTGACTTCCATGTTGCTAAGTTCAAGTGAATACTTCATATCCAATGTTTAAATTACTTAAGCCACATTTAACCAGTTGACCAGTTCTCTCTTGTATTTTTGCTTGACCTGCATTTATTCCCCATTATTTAATCAGTATTCCCTAATTTTACTTTAGGGGATCACTGAACCAGGACAACTCTGAGATACAGGCATGAATTTTACTACTCTGGGTTCTGTTGTTTAAAGAATACATAGACATGTCCATCACTCAGGATCCGGTGCTCAGCAATGATCCAGGGTGAGCTATTTCCCCAACATCCACTCTAATGCCTAATACAATTCTAGCTTCAAGCAAAATCTTTCCCTATCTCTTGCCCAGCATCCTTAAAAGATGACTGTACCTAGGTGGCATGAAGGTTTGTGGTTATAACCACTGCTGGTGTAGAAATGGACAAAGCTTTGGGCTGGATGATGAGCTATCATTTCCCAGTGGAGCTGGATGCTTATTTTCTTGCTTCATTTTGTGTCCCTATACATGGTTGCAGAAGCACACTGTAATATTATGGCACAATTTATGTGTGAGTGTGTTTTTGCATGAGGTAGTTTAGAAACGTTTGTGATTTTTAACAATCCCTATTAATTCAAATTTTGATGCACATACATCTATATTTACCAAATGTGAGGCATGATAGTTAATTCTAATTTTGGCAAATAGACTTTAAATTCTAGAATTTTAAGTACTCTTATTTTTTCAACATTACTGAAGATTTAATTATTTTTTAGATTTAATTATTTTTAATGTAGATAGTTTAGTTTATATAAATGACTGAATATATTTTGAGATTAATTAAAACTTACATTTTACCTTTTATATTTTGAAGATAATTTTGAGTACCTTTGAAGAAAGATGATATTTAAAAATATGAAAAATTGTCTTGGGCAGCCTGAGTGGCTCAGCGGTTTAAGCTGAGTGATTATATGTGAGTAATTATATAATAATTTATAAATTGTGTGTCTTAATGTCATTATTCATCTAAACATGCTTAATAATATGGTCTAGTCATCATCCATGTCTTACCAAATTTCAGCTAAGTTATATTTTTACACATATTTCTCCACATGAAGATATATTTGCCAAGCCAGGAGCAAGTAATATATGTCAATTCATAATTTACTACCTGGATTTATAATTTTTAAGCACTAAATCATATAGTTTGTTTGTAGATCTTCATTTCCACTCTTCCCCTGGAATAACAAATTCTTGGATATGTAACTTTTAGGCAGAACAACACAAAACCCAACAATATTTAGACTTTAGCAGACACACAGATAAGATCATGAAAAAGTTCTAATTACCCTAAACCAACTATGGTTTCAAAGTTTTCTCCAGTTTTTGTTCAATTCTGTGTCCCTCAAAACATTTTTTCCATCAATTTGTTTCCCTGAGGTTAGCCTAATCTGTTTTCTGTTGTTTGAAATCAAAGAACCATTTCTGCCTTCAGGATTACTAAATGCTCCTGGATTTTCTTTTAACTCACTGGACTCTCTTCCTCATTCTTTTTTGCTAGCCCTTATTCAAGAGTTATTTTAGACTTGATTCTGTGTCTTTCTCTAGTTACAGTCTCATACTTATGAGACTTTTTCTAGTCCTATGACCTTACATGCCATCTAGTGCACATTTATAACTACATTCTAGACCTCTCTTCTGATCTCCAGACTCACAGGTGCTCAACCACTATGCACTAAATAAACATGGCGGTATTGGTAGATACCAAAGGGAATGAGGAAATTTTTAGTAGGAAATAATAGCTTACGTGATTGGCTGTACGATCTAGATACTGGATACTAATATTCAAATACTACACACTAGACATTGGATGATCACATATCAAGCAAATCTTATGGGCAGAGGGATAAGCAGAGGCCATTGAAATGGTGATATGGACAGGGGACCTGGGTGGCTCAGTGGTTAAGCATCTGCCTTCTGCTAGGGTTGTGATCCCAGAATCCTGGGATCAAGTCCCACATCAGACTCTCTGCAGGAAACCTCCTTCTCCTTCTGCCTATGTCTCTGCCTCTTCTCTCTCTCTCTCTCTCTCTCTCTCTGCCTCATGAATAAATAAATCTAAAAAAAAAAAAAGAAATGATGATATGGTGAAAGAAGATAGCATACGTGTACAGAGTGAATAAGGTAGTGAAATGGGAAGCTGTGACCCAAAAGAGAATGTCATACTTTAAAGTATTCAAAACACATTTAGGTAAAGACAAAGAATTAAGTGTGTATATGACACTTGGTCACATAAATGAAGTGTGTATAAATGAAATAGTAGTAAGAGATGACAAGGATTTTTGAAGCTAGATATGTTAGAAGACATCTTCCCAAACTAGACACTTAGGTTGATTATGTGTTTTGTGTCAACCCCTTGATGCATGTAGGGCCATGGCATGGAAGTTGGAAGATGACAAGAACCCATTACAGGAATGACCGTGTCTGACAATAAGGAATAAGAACCATAACCAGTAGCCCCACCTATTGATCTCAGCACAAGGACTGTAGGAGTGGGAAGGAGCATAATAGTTAAATAAAGGAAGGGAAGGAAAGAGGCAGTAAGAGAGACAGAGAAGGAAGGGACAAAGGATGGTAGCTCCCCAGTGATGCTGAAATAGGGGGTTTCCGAATTAGAAATAACACAAGCTGCTAAAAAATAAACTTCAAAACGCATCATAACTCAAACACAATGGGAACTCAGTTTTCTCTATAATCCAGCCTGAACAGCAGCTGCAGATACATGACAGGGGCTTGGTTCCACATGATTCTCTGAGGAAACAGACTGATAGGGGATCTTCCACGCTTAACTTCTAAGATGCCAATGGTTATTCCATCCAAATGGACAATGAGAAAAAAAAAAGAGTGATCATGATCAGAATGTATTTACAGTTGAGGGAGTCAGGCTTGCAGATGTCACACATCATTTCTGCTGACATTCCATTGGCTACAACTTAGTCTCCTGGCCTCAACTAACTGCAAGGGACCCTGAACCAGACAGCTTCATTGTGTGTCCAGTAGCAGAAGGATGCCTGGATCTGGATGAGCAAACAGCAGTCTCTATCAATGTCTTTGCCCTCTGAAAACTTGAATAACATATAGGTTATTTCTTCTCTTATTCTCTCAACTGTTTAAAATATTCAGATGTTTAGTGGTTGCTACTCAGATGAATCAAAATTTTCTTTCTTCACTAACAGGAGGGTGCTGTACAACTATATTCTGAATTTGCATGTCTCTTCATTCTCTCCAACTGGAAATCTGATTCCCAACTCCATTTGACTAAAATAGCTTCCTATAAAAAGATCTAGGAATTCCCACAAGTACAGCTCAGTCAGAACCTTTATTTAGTCTCTTTAAAATGGAAAACCATTTGGAAAATAAAAACTTCAGGATGAAACACTATGCATAGACATTGTAGTTAAAACAAACATGGAAAAACAACAACAAAAGCATTAGTCTTAGAAAATCCAGGAGAAGAAACATGCATAATTCAATGTCATCGTCATTATTGCTAATTGCTTTCAAGACACCTGCCAGCTTCTACATTATCTGTATAAGTCTGAGAACCAACAGGATCCTAGTGAGTCACATTGACTATTCAACTGACTTCTCAACAATCATGAGAGATGATTTACTGGGATTTCTTGGCATCTTGGCATTCTGCCAATTTCCCACCTTTCTGCTTTACCATCTCTGCTCTTTCTTCTCTCTCTTCTTGTTCTCTACACATAGGCCAGTTGCTTTTCCTAAACTCTCGCCCTCAACAGTCTCCCTCCTATCTTCAACAATTATCTCTATTAAATGTTTCTTCTACTGATTTATTTCTTACGTGCCATCTTAGATGTCCTTCCACCACCTAAAACTAAAAATGTTCGAGACCATGCTATTAACCACCAGCCAGCACCTCTCCTTCATTAATCTTACTCATGTCTCCTTAGTTTTGAAATCTGAGTTGTTTTTTGACAACTTGCTTTCTCCATAGTTAATCATCAGTCAAATCTAATGTTGCTAATTCCATCTTTGTGATATCCACCTCTCATATTTTACTCTTATTGCCTTATTATGCCCTACAAGGACAAGTGCAATAGCCTCTCAATTAACATTCTAATCTCTAAGTCTCACATTCATAGTGCACATTTTTTACAAAATTAACCTAAATCATCGATATGATTATGTCATCCTCATATTCAACAACCTACAATAGCTTCTCATAATTCTAATGGCATAAAAGTCTAATAATTTTAATATACCATGCAAACTCCATTGAATTTTTGCCCAGAGTTTATCTCTTAAGGTAATCCTTCACTTTTACCTAATACTTTTTCTTCTGCTTTATCCTTGAGCTACTATGTAACTTTGATTTGTATCCTTAAGGAACTATATTGCTCTCTATCATAGTACTGTTTAGATTTTATATATGTAGAATACACAACATTTTCACAGCAAAAACTTGCATATGAAAGTTTTCACAAGCTCAACTTTTCAAACGCATCTTTATTTTGAGCTTATTCCCCTCAATGGAAGACATTTTATGGAATTAATTAGGATTTGGCTCAATCTGATCCCCTTTCCTCTCTAGGAATGAGTGATCTACAATTCTGGAGTTGTTTTTGTTTGTTTGTTTGTTTGTTTTGTTTTATAATAACAGCAGAAGGGGTTGAAAATCTAATCTTGGATTTTGTGGACCATACTGGCATCTCCATAACAGCCATTGTCCTGACTGGCCCTTGTGAGCACCCACTCAGTGCACTTTGATTTCACAAGCAATCTGACCTAAGGCCCACACTGTTATTTGCAAGCATGGGCTCTCATCCCAACCCTGAGTCCTCCACAAATGTGCTGTCCCAGTCTCTGCTAGCATGCATGATGACATTTCTGGGGATGTGGGAAGCATTGGCTGTTTTCCAGGAGCACTCTGGGATTCTAGTGAATTTTGTGGCCTTGACACCACATGTAGCACCCTTGACGTCCATGGTACAGTTTTTCAGAGAGCTCTGCAAGGCTGTTGTTTCTCTTCTTCCATCTCTGAGTAGGAAGTAGAAGAGTGTATTTTCTGCTTTCACATTCTAAAACTTATCTAGATTCTGGTATCTCTCCCTTGATAAAATTCCTGTTGATGGAGCAGGTGATGGGGAGTAGGAGTCTCCCAGCCCAGAGGATGAAACTAACTCCTATCTATGGTACACGCACATACATTACGCTGGGAGTCCTTTCACACCAACAGGTCATGCTTTTGCAACCTTTCTTTTGAATGATGCTTGAAATCAACTCTTTTTGTCGCTGTGTCATTCCTCCTCTGAGCTTGTCCTCCTATAAGGCCTAAAGTGTCAACTAAAATGGGTTGGAGCAGTGGAGGAGAGACAAAAGAGGTATTATAGATGAAAAATACCCAGGTTAACATTTCCAAACAATCTTCTTGAAGGGAAGGATGTAATAGATATAGAGCCGGATATGGAGATATAAACATATAGCCTCAGTGATCCTCTGAGACTCTAGCATAAGACCTCAGAGATTTGAGAAATAGATTGAATTAATGAAAAATACAAAATAGATCTTCCTACATATAATGTGATTTTTAGCCAAGTTGCTTCAAAGAATCCTAAAACTAAGTTAATTGAGTAGTTGCTCAATGTTCTATTTTTATTTGATAAATAAAGCAGCCACTAAAATATTATGTTTCAAACCCTAGTAGGAGTTTGCCATTTAATTTGTTTCATTCACTTGTAAATGTTCACAACCTATCAGTAGGTGCTGAAATTTCTATAGCCTAGGTATAAAATGAAAGCTTTCAAAGTACTATTTTTCTCAGTGCCAGATATTAAAATCTTAAATGGCCAATTCTAAAGATACTCGAACAGTGCTTACCATTTTACAAATACTTTATATAACATGTAAAAAAATGACATTTATTAGCTCCCTGGTTATTTTCTTTTATGATTGTTAACAATGTAGCCCAGGAAAGTAAGAAAGGGATTTCATTTGAAATCTAAAGGTTACAAATAATTAACTGGGAAAAAGCCACCAACAGGAAGGTGAATGGGAGAAACAAAAGAATGAAATTAAACCCTGATAGAGAGAGAGGTTTAAAGTGCATTCAGAAAATCAAAGACTCTCTTTTCATCTTTATTGGTCATTTTATCTTGGAGGCCTAAAAATTCCATTTTAAAATTAAATAAGAAAAAATCCAAACATTGGTGACTGTCATCTTAGAGGAAATTGGAGTGATAGGGTATTTAACTTCACAGTAGTCAGCATTAAAAATAACTTAAAATTTAAAAAAAAAAAATAAATAACTTAAAATTTTTGTGGCGTGATAACATGCCACTTTTTTTTTTTTTTTTTTTTTTTTTTTAATGCTATTGTATCCATTCACCGGGTAAGTATTTGCGGAACATCTAGTATGATCCCGACTCAGTGGTAAGTGCTGACACAATCTTAAAATTACATCGTGGAAACAGCTTAGCACAAGGGTCAGATTATGAAATCCTTGGAATCTCCTGTTTTATCATTTGTAAAATGTAATGATGAAGAGGATGATAAAACATGTCTCATTCATAAGCCTGATGAATAAAACACCAAGGTGATGCATACAGAAGTGCTTTGAAAACTGCTCATCAAAATACAATGTAATGTATTTCACATTTCAGGCTCAGATTTTTTCTCTTTCCATTCGAATTTTGCCAATTTTGAAAACACAGAGAGTAAGAGGGAAATTTGTCGTCTGAGTTAATGGGGATTATTATTTGACTCAGATTTTACTATTTCCACCCACTGAGTTCACTGAAGTCATTTTCATTTTCTTGACTTCTGAAGTCTCTGAGGCCATGTGATATCTATCTCTGCAGAGCTGAATTGCACTTAGAAAATTATTTCTCTGTGCCACTCCAAGAGAGCTGGGTATCACGTGAGGCAGGTATTACTGTAAGGCATTGTGACTCAAAAGGGAAGGCTGCTCATTATGTCAATTACATTTATGGGAAGCAGGGAAACCCTGTTTCCCATCCCTCCTGTGAATTCTTTCAGCAAATTAAATTATGGACACACAGACTTGTTTAATTAATGGAGTGCATTGCAACTTGGAATTGTATTGTCTGTGCACAGAGAAAGCACCGTCTCACCCTCTCGGGGATGTTTTTGGCTTGGCCTTGCATCACGGATGGCTATTCACAGCACTCCAATTTTGAGAGAAGAGAATCTCACGATTGTCACATTTATACAAAACAGCAATAACCTCTGATTCCAGCTTTGGGCACCGTGCTTAGACATTCGAGAAATGATCCATCAGAAAGAAGTAGGCTGTAAAAGATTATGGAGCATGTTCCTGGTACAAACTATTCTCTCATTTTTACCAACGAATAACTGCAATGCTTTTATATATGTCAGTGATCCTGGAGGAGCTCAAAGATTCTTTTCACATGGTTATGTTGTATGGTTGAAGCTGATTCAATTAACAAAAATAATATGAACAACTCTGAGATATTTCTGTTGCTAAGTGTACAAAAATTGAATTTAGTAAATGTTTATTGAGTTTATGTTTTAGTCAAAGCACTTTCTTAGGCATTCTGGTCTATTAAGCTAAGACTTAACCTTGGCAATTCACAGTTAACTGAGAGAGACTGAAATGTAAACATAAATTCCTGCAAGTCTACGTGATCAGTACCTTAACAGAGCTTTCTGCAATGTGCCATGGAAATACGGATTCAAAAGCAATTATATCTATTTGAGGCAGCGATGAGCTAGTGGAGATAAGGGCCAGGAAAACCTGTAGAGTATAAATAATATTTCACTAAAACAACGACTGAAGTTAAGCCTTAGAAGTATAATTTAAAAAAATGAATCTCGTTTTTGAGAACACCGAGCAATCCAGTTTGAGCTGAGATTAGAAATGGAGCTGCAGGGGCCTCTGGGTGGCTCAGTCCATTAAGCGTCTCTGACTCTTGATTTCAGCTCAGGTCATGATCACAGGGCTGTGAGATGGAGCATGTCAGGCTCCGAGCTGGGTGAGTAGCGGCTTAAGATTCTCTCTCTCTTTCTCCCTCTGCAATCCCCTCTAAAAAATGGAAGCTGCAGAGGAGCACCGGGATAGTCTGAAGGCTACACTCAAGAATTTAAATATTTCTGAGTGCCCCAAGCATCCATTTTCTGTCTCCCAACTTCCTCCTCATGGTCAATTGTGTGGTTTGGGGACAATGACTGTTTCCTCTTCAACTGGGAGAACAAGTGATCAAGATAAGCCATTTGCACATTTTCTTTATCAAGTCACTATCAAGGGATCAGGAGTAGATATGCACAGCCAAAATGAATCTCAGGACACACCAGGGACTGAGACAAGGATGTTTGCATGGGGATGAAGGCAGGACTGGAAAAGGCTGGCTGACATCTCATCAAGGCAGAGATGCTGAACAAAATCATCCTTCGGGCAAAGGAATACAATAGGCACTTGAAAGTAAGTGCCCTGAAATCAAGAAAGAAGTTTGAATCATTTGCAAATGACTAGTTGACTCTCTGGGTTATAAACGTGGACTGGAAAAAACTCATCTATAGTGAGAGAGGACAGGAGTCCCCAGGAAACACTCCTGGAGAACAGCGGCATCTAGGACACCGATTCTGTGTGAGGAATGGATTAGAGAGCATGCTCATCTTCTAATCTATACTTTTCTGTAATTAGAGATTCTAAAATTTTAGCACACGTTGTATTTGCAATGAAAATCAATCTTTTTTTCTAGGTCTGTTAAGAAAGAATAGTAGGTTTAAAAAAAAATGGTGTCTTGGTTGTGGAATCCAAGGAGGACGAGGGTATAGAGAACATAGTGTAAAGTGACTACACTTACTGAGCAAAATCTGCTGGCCAGGGAATGGGGGGAAGTGGCAGGAAAAACATGAAAGAAGTGAAAACCAGGGAGGGATCACTCCCAGAAAAAGAAGCTTTTGTGAATGGCTGTACTTAAGTTGTCATTTGAAGGATGCGTAAGAAGGATTTGGAAATTATTACACGGGGGTAGAGAAAGGTGAAGAGAATTTTTCAGTCCTCAATTTGTTCCCTAATGACCAGACTCCACTCTGACAATCTGATCGGCCATCAGGGGTTCCCTCTCTTGCTGAGCCTTATCTTTATCAAACAGTGCAGAGAGGGGAAAACATTTAGACTTTTGGTCTTGTAAACATGTTTATCGTTTATAAAAATGTTCCTTGGATGGATCCAATTATAAGTCAGCAGCTGTTAACTACAGGATGCTAGCTCTGTCAGAGTTAGATAATCTGAAGCTTTTGCTTTCATAGAAAAGGCAATTAGACATCCCACTTTGATCCTGTGAGACACCAAGTCTAAAAATTTATCTTGAGAATGTAATTACATATTTTCTCTAAAGATGTTCATTTCAGGTTAGTTTATCACAGGAAAGACACGTGAGGAGAAATTCCCGAATGGCAACGATAGTGGATGCATTAAATGAATTATGATATAGTAATTTAATGGAATTTATGAAGTAAATTGAAATAACGTAGAAAAACGGAAAGGTGAAACATGTTTGAGGCATGTTGTTTTGTATTCTCAAGTTATCCAACTATGTTTCTGTGTGGTATGTGTGTACATTTGCATATATATTTAGACACACACACACAACTACATTTTATTTATTTATTTATTTATTTATTTATTTATTTGAAAGTTTTTATTTATTTAGTTGAGAAAGAGAGAGAGATCACAGAGGCAGAGGGAGAAGCAAACTCCCCCCAGAGCAGGGAGTCCAACGTGGGGCTCCATCCCAGGACCCTGAAATCATGACCAGAGCCAAAGGCAAATGCTTAAGCAACTGACCCACCCAGGTGCCCCTACATTTTTGTTTTCAAACTTTTTTCAAGTCTCCAGATACACAACAAAATGCCTCTACTTTGTTATTTTTGGCTGGATGACTTAGGATTCTTTCACTTTGCTTATCTGTTTTCCAATTATTTTATAATGAACACATGAAACCTTGACAATAATGATATAAATTATGTTTCATAAGTCTCTGTTAAACAAAAACAATACAAGTTTAGTCAATAGTGCTCTCTTTCCTGAGGGAAAAGTGGCCACAATTGGGAGCTTGCCTCTCTACACCATTGGATGGCTCCGGGAGAGAAATGATATTACATGTTCGTGAGCACTTTTCATTCCTCTGGATGCCAGGTGTCTCAGCTTTCTGAATCTACTTTACAGCAAAAAGAGGAAAGAAAATGAAAGGAAGAAAGGAAGAAAGAAGGAAGGAAGGAAAGGGAGCATATACTTATTCCCTGAGACATTTCTAGCTCCAGTAAGGCAAGGGGACCTAATTGCATCCATGTGAATGTCCTCACCTGGTCGTTGAATATGTATGGCAACCAGGGCTTAGAATTTATTCCACTGGAATTGGCAGTATCCATGGTCTAGAGATAGCCCTCATGGTGGTCTAGAGCTTACCATGAGTGCACCTTCTCTCAATTGTCCCTGTACATGACCTGAATTTTTGTTATAACTAAACACCTTTCTAGTCTTGAGTCCTCAAATCTGATTTTCCTGGCTTCCTATTGATTCTCTGATTTATCTGTACCCCTATGATCAACTTTTTTTTTCTGATTCTATTAACTGAATTCATTTCTTTTGTTCTAAATAGTGGTCCTGATTGACAAAGGGTTGGCCCTATGTGACAGGAATGTCAGGCTTGTATATTTAGATTTTTGGGGAATGACTAGACTTGATTTTAGAAACTTGATAGAACAAGAAACTGCATAGGAATTTTTGTGACACATTTCATAGACTAGAAATGAATGATAGATTTCTGAAAGATTGGAGCTACAGAATAACATATTTATTGTCATTTTGGATCTGACTGTGCCCAGGAAACCAGCAGCTCTAAAGAAATAGTGTTATGCTCTTAGATCATAAAGTATCTTATAAACAAAGTACAGTTGCAACATTAGTGTTAAACCCCTGCCATCTGAAATTAGTGAATGCACATTTTTAGTTTTTTTTTTTTTTTTTTTAATTTTTATTTATTTATGACAGTCACACACAGAGAGAGAGAGAGAGAGAGAGAGAGGCAGAGACACAGGCAGAGGGAAAAGCAGGCTCCATGCACCGGGAGCCTGACGTGGGATTCGATCCCGGGTCTCCAGGATCGCGCCCTGGGCCAAAGGCAGGCGCCAAACCGCTGCGCCACCCAGGGATCCCACATTTTTAGTTTTTAAAGCACCATTCCTTGCTTGAATTTGTTTCCCATGACTTAAAAAAAAAATCTGTTTTTGATTTAGTATCCCTTTCATATTTCTTCAGAAATTTTACTATTTCTGAATCTCAATTACTTCACATGGACATCTGGATCAAGCCAATTACTGCATCTTTCTCATTCAGCACATAAGCAAGCGTCCATAAAGAATGGCATCTGCTGTTTGGTTAATTGCGCTAATATCTGGGAGAATATGAAATAATTTTGCATTTTGGAACTAGTATAACTCAAATAGAAATCTGGAATCATCTTTCCCATAATTCTCTTCTGATTGCCTATTTATAGTCCAAAGTAATTGAAGAACAAACTTTGGTATATTGTTACTGATAGTACTTTTCATAAAAATAATTATCTCACTTTTCCACTTTCTGTTTACTTTTTCTTCAAATGCCAACCATCACCATTTGGCAGACAGAATATTCTCACTCTGAAGATGGATCTTCTCCAAGTTCAACAGATTTTTCTGAGAAGAAAAGAATGATGAGTTGGAATTTATGATATAAATTGTAAGAAATCATAAATATAATGAAACGATTATCTGATGAACATAATTAAACTAGTTTCTCTCAATTGGTTAGTTTCAGTCTCAGATGTGTGGTCTTCAAATAAATAGTCAAAAAATTAAAATTAAAATTATTTTTTGGTGAAAGGCTATTTCTTGCCCGTAGGAAGGTAAGGAGGAAAGTTCTGAGTAGAACTTAGCCTTCACTCTCTAACTGGGACTTCTACTGGAGACAAGGTCAGTGCTAATTTCAGACCCACTAGATACTCTTATCTGAAAGTGATGACAGCACAACTGCATCACTCTGACATCATATGGTTCTACAAAGGTGCTTAGTGCCACAGAAGTGAGTAAAGTAGAGGTAGAAGGGAAAGATTCATCTTTAAAGCAGCATGTATATTGTAGTTTTAGAAAAGGTTTCATTTGTTTTCTCTGTCTCAGATACAATTTGAATGTTAGTATCTTAAAAGTTGATATAGGTGCCTTCAGGTGTCTCAGTAGGTTAAGTGTCCAACTCTCGGTTTCAGCTCAGGTCATGATTTCAGGGTGGTAGGATCACACCCTGCATGGGGCCCCACACTCAGCAAGGAGTCTGCTTGAGATTTTCTCTCTCTCTCTCCCTCTGTCCCCAACTCTCTCTCTAAAATAAGTAAATAATTTTTTTAAAAAGCTGGTATAAAATTCTTTTTTTTTTTAAGATTTTATTTATTTATTCATGAGAGACAGAGAGAGAGAGAGAGAGAGAGAGAGTGAGGCAGAGACACAGGCAGAGGGAGAAGCAGGCTCCATGCAGGGAGCCCAATGTGGGACTCAATCCCGGGTCTCCAGGATCAGGCCCTGGGCTAAAGGCAGCGCTAAATTGCTGAGCCACCCGGGCTGCCCTGGTATAAAATTCTTAAAAAAGAAAATAAAAAAGTGAAAACTAAATATAATGAAATTTAATTTTAGAGAAGGGAACTATTTGCTGTTATATTTAGGGAACACAGTAGCTTAGAATCAACTTACAGGGTGACAGGATCTTAGGGCAATAAAGTTGAACCACAAAACCAGGTTTCTGAAGGATAGCATTTCAGGCAAATACAGCATTTTGCCTGTTCAATTCACTCTAAATTAGAGCTCATTACTCTTCATGATACATTTGATTGCTCTCAAATTCTCAGTAAATGTACCATGAGAGGAGCAGAGCTATTACTTTTGATCAGCAACCAAAGCTTCCTTGGGAGCAACTCTGAAATGTCACTCATCTGTGGGGGCTAAGGAAGTCAGGAGAGTAGGGCTTTTAGATGGGCTTTTTTTCTGACCTTGAAAGAGTTCAGAAAGAAGACAGGAGAAGCAAATCATCAGAAGCAAACAAACAACAGAACAACAGACAAACACAATCTAATACTTGGAGGGCTCACTCTGAAAGTTCAGTACTTTAGCTAATAGGATACAGTCCTTCTTCTGTGGTCACTAAAACAGAGCACAGATCCCCTCCATCCCAGCAATATGAACAATCAACTGCAAAGACATTTAATTACTTTCCAAACTGTAGGCTGCCCCACGAGATAGCTCTGTTGCCACAATCCAACAGAAATGGGGAAAAAATACCGAAAGCAATGTTATGTAGAAGCCATAGGCAGATGGCTGCTGATATTAATCTATTTCTAATATACAGATATACAAAATATCTAGATCCAGTATGGATCTATGGATTTTCTATATCTAGAGATACAGATAACTGAAAATCCTTGGATCTTCCTTTAGCTTTTCCTTTTTAACGGCGGTATCCTGCAGACCCTCAGGCTGCCTATGCTGAATTTAGCACGGAAGATATTCAAAGGCATAACTAATTTTTGCTCCTGTGAGAAAGTTTAGTGGAAAATTATATTCTCTTGCAAATGTAATTACTGTGTGCCTACTATGGCCATGGGACAGGCTCCTATCCTTATGAAATTACAGACCTGTTGAATGTATATTTGGTGATACACTGTTTTAAGACTTAACAAGATTCTGTTTTTAACTCCCCCCCTTCACTTATTAATCAAAGTTACCTTCAAACCCAGGAAAACTTTTCTGAGGACCACAGAAGTTCTTGCAGAAGTGGGCAGGCATTTCCCTGAGCACCAGCCCACCAAGATTGGCTGCAGGTAATCCCCCTCCTCACTTCCACACCAACTGATGTCCTCAGTGGTGGCCCCACATCTTCTATAGAGAAGCCCTGGGCTGTTTTATTGGACTATTTGAATGTGGACCCCCTCTTGTTCCTTTGCCTGAAAAACTAATGCCTAGATGGTACATTCTGGGTTTCCTTTTAATCTTGCTCTTGAATTCTCTGATCTTCTGTTGATGGTTTCCCCAGCACCCCTGAATTGGGCCTTCAAGTTTTTATGATATTCTGTTTTCTTTCTGAATCTGCACATTCAGTCAATTCTTTGTGCAGACCTGCAGCACAGCTATTTGAACCCCACCTCCTCATCACTGATCATACACATCTTTCCCACCGGACATGTGTGGATTGTATTAGCACCTTAAGAGAATTCTTTTCAACACGACTTCTCCTAATTAAGGCTCCTGATGCCTAGTTGCTTCTATGACCTTTGGGATACACGATTCTTACCATGTTTTCCACTCAGGAAAACATTCCTTCTGTGCACAACGGTTCTGTTGTTGTTCCTCAAGCTATTAACTTGTACCTCAGGACTGCAGGGAAATTCCTGCCTGGGCCTATTTGATTAGTGAAACAAGCCGACTCTAAACTCTGTTTTCTAAGTTTCATAGTTTAGCCACTACTTCCCAATGTTATATGACATTGGAAACTGCTCTTCCCCCTGAATATCACCCATAACGTTGTTGAGACCAGTGTTTATAATCAAGAGGGAGGAGGGGAAATAGTTCAGACATGGTAAGAGTCTTTTTACAGCTGTCAGTTTCACAAAGCTGACAATGAACAAGGCTACTGACAAGGTTGATGCATATGTTACTATCTGCTTGACATTACCAGTAAATCGAACATGCCACCTCTATTTATTAAAACAGATTCAATTCTCCCCACTGCATCCCACAATGTACAAACATGTTTTTAAGTATATGCAATGGGAAGATAAGATTCATCAAATATAAAAAAATAGAACAGTATGATATTTATTTATTTTTTTTTTAATTTTTTTAAAAAATTTTTATTTATTTATGATAGTCAGAGAGAGAGAGAGAGAGAGAGAGAGAGAGGCAGAGACACAGGCAGAGGGAGAAGCAGACTCCATGCACCGGGAGCCCGATGTGGGATTCGATCCCGGGTCTCCAGGATCGTGCCCTGGGCCAAAGGCAGGCGCCAAACCGCTGCGCCACCCAGGGATCCCCCAGTATGATATTTAATACAATATAAATATTTATGAAATAATGGGAAAGAAGCTAAACTACAACCAAGTTCAAGGACAAGGACATCTTGGAGGACAGGAGGATCCAAGAAAAGCTTAATGGAAACATGAAAGATGAAGCTCAGGCTTCTTTGCAAATGTTCTTGATTTCTTGTAATTTGGTAGAGAGGTTGCTATAATGGGTACAAATCTTAGTTTTGTGGTTTTCCCAGAGTTACATTGATTTGCTTCACTGGTGTTATCCAAAGGCAGTAGGGCTTCATGTTTGGATGATATACAGTTTTACCAAAGTTCTGGGAAAAGTAGGAATATCATGGACAAAGGGCCCTGGGATTCTTCCCCAGAGATCTCAGTTGATCTTCTGGAGGCCTTGGTTCTTTAATAATACGCCATATGAAAATTACCTGGGGACTTGTTAAAACCAAGATCCACGTCACCACCACAGATATTCTGATTTACTGGGTCTTGGGTGGGGTCGTGAAGTTCACACTTTTCAGAAGTATCCCAGGTAATTCTGATGCTGAAGGTCCGTGGGCTGCTTGGAAAAACATCATCCTACTATAGACAAAGTTCTAATCGTTAAGTTTATTTATCACTTGTCATGCACTTTATTAGGATCCTTGACATTCATGTTTGGCACATATAATTCTTGTCATCATGATCATCTTTTACCATCATGTCCACAGTACTTAAAACACTTCCACCAGTTCCTTTCTCTAAAGGGAGCAATGTTCTCTAAGGAAAGTCCCGTATGTGCTGGCACTAGTGAGTTTAAAGAGTGCTCTCGAACAGGAATTCCTTCCTCAAATATGATTGACAAATAATGAGTTAAACAAATGAACCCTGGCTCCTTGCCTGTAGATCACCTCAGAATAAGAATAAGAAGAAGGTGCTTATAGACTATTAAGAATCTTCAGTAAGAGATTATTGTATAGTCTTTTCTAAATGTGGGTGGTCACAGAAATACATATTTTTTGAAAATCCTCCTATATAGAAAAACAAGAAAATAAGCTCAGGAGATGCTCCAACAAGAATGAAGAAGCTTAGACATGGAAGGCATCGATGTCTCTCCTTTTCCCTGGGTCAAGCTGCACCCCTTTATTTTACAAAGTCATCAGCATTATCATAACAAGGTTGCCTTGGGCCCCCCTGGAACCCTGCGGCGGTAGGGAATAGCTGTAAAAAGATAGTAAATCATTTAGGCTTTAAAGGAAGCTCTAGTAAAGGTAAATAAGTGAGTGTGACTGTGTTCTAATAAAACCTTATTTACAAAACCAGACCACAGGTTGCGAAATCTTCTTTCTTTTTAGTTCTTCTTCATGTTTTTTATTTCCAACCTAGGAAAATGAAAATAAGGAACAACCTGGCTTTATTCCTCAGGTATTTATTGCAAGCATGTTTGAAGACAGTTCATTTATTGATTCATTTCCCAGCAATTTGTTGAGCATCTCCTGTGTGCTGGGCACACAGAGGTTTCCTCCTCACTTGATTCTGGGCAGTATTTCTCAGTCATTGTAAGAATTCTGTTGCACTTTTACATCTTGAGTCTCAGCTTGGGATGGTGATATATTCTTTAAAGGGAGGCTTGTGTTTGGGATTTTAGCAGCTGCTACAGTTTGTAGCCAGTTCTCAGTTCTTTCTAAATGTGAGCATGTGAAACAGATTATTTTTAAACTAAGTGGAGAGCTTTACACTTGTCAATCATCCTTTTCTTTTGTTCAGTTTCGGTCAATAATTTGGGGCTTTCCACATAGTTACCTGTGTGTACTTTCTCACTCAGATTTTAAGAAGAAACTATCTGATACTTCCTAATATCCTTTGCAATACCTTATTTGAAGCTTGACCCATAGTAAGCCTTGAACAAGTTTTTGTTCAATGAATTAATGTTCTATTGCTTCAATCTATGGGGAGAACTTTAAATTTAGTATCTCTTAAGCAAAATGTGATCTATAGCCCACTTGGATAAGTATATTGCTTGTTCTCATTTGTAAAGTGGTGTATTTATTCCCATATTTCTTTTGATCTGGCTCATTTTGCAAAGGATATGGGGGCAAGGGAAGGCAAAATGTTCTCTTGGCAGATCAAGGATAGGCATAAGTAATATATTGATTTTTTTCATTGAATCTCTACCAAAGCATATAAAAGTCACTTTACTATCATTAACAACTCAGAGAAAAACAAGAACTGAAAAACTAAAAATGGGGCATATAAAGGTAAGAAAACTAATGATTCGAAAGATATGGAAAATTTGATTCTACTTCAGGGTAGAGAATTTCTACACTTCTACCTTAAAATCCTTGTCATAGAGGTGTTCTTATATGATAAAGATTGAATTTTGTTTTCTGTAGAGTTGATCATTTGGATAAAGAACTTATTTTCTGAAAATAAAGAGTGAAATCTACTTAAACCCTAATGAAGGTAAGGGTCAATCTCTATATTCTGTGTGAGGAAAATTTGTGTGTATATGTATATATATGTATATATATACATATAGTTTATAGTTTATGTATATGTGTGTGTACATATACATAGTGTAAAATGACTTGTTAAGAAGGAAATGTATAAAAGAACAGACATGATCTTTGTTGTCATAGAAGAAGACTTAGATCGATAGTCACATTCTAGAAAGAGCAAAGTCATAAATACTTCTGTGCTCAGGCTCTCTCATTATTCTTGTCTTAGGAGATGGATGTCAAGTCAGTCTTTCACAAATCTCATTTCAGGTTGGTGAACATTTCTGCTGGGTTTTAAAAAGCCTTAATTTCCTTTTTAGATTTCCACCAGTAATTTGGCAGAAATAGCACATTCTCCTCATAATTATATTTATATCTCTGTGTTTCCTAAGTGGTATTTATTGTATTTCCTTCTCAGGAGGGAATTTATTTTTTCCTTAAAATTATTCAAACAATAGGTCAAAGCTAGGAACAATTAAAAAGCCACGCTTGGTATAATTTCCTACAGCAATGCACACTTCTCTTGAGTTCTTTATTGCATTTACCAAAGAGGATCTGAACAGAGCCCAGCAGTTTCCTGTGGCTTCTCCATTACTACCTCGCTTTACAATTAGGAGTGATTGCACCTTGAATAAAGTTCACTGTGGACACAAATGTTTTAAAAGCAATTTTAATATAAAGCTTATAATACTTTTTTTCTTTCATTGTTCTAAAATGCACACTTTCCCCCAAATAGTTCCAAGTTTGAGTGTCTACTCATGTGTGGCTTAACCCATTTGAGGGCACTAGGGAATAGGTGTTTTTACATATATTCATGTAAATTTTTGGCATATATTCAATGCAAGCTTTAGATGACAGTTTGGCCAATTCATCAAAGGACAAAACCTGTATACCTTTGTACCCTGCAATTTCCACCTCTAGGACTAGATCTTATTGCAACATAAACACAAGTGGCAAAATATATGTATAAAGATGGTCATTAAAGCATTTCAAGAGCAAAAATCAGAAACAGGGTAACTCTTCATCAGTAGTAAGAAGGTTTAATAAAGTATATTGTATCTGAATAATGGACTAGTGGACAGGTATTTAAGAAAAGAGGGTAAGCTACAGAAGGGTAATCTCAATGAAATAGTAAATGGAAAAAGATGTTTAATGAATAAATATCTGGGTTGCAAACTCAAAGTGCTCCCAGAAGCCAACCAGGTAACATCAGGCCAGGTGTGACTTAGGGCAGATGACTATGAGCAGGGGAGAGGGGAGAGGGCTGTGGGGATTGAGGCATAGCATCCCTAGTGCCTGCCAACTGGAACCCTGCAGGAACCAGTGCCCCACTTAGATACTTAGGTTTCTCAGGATAAGGTAGACTAGATTCAGGTGCTCTTCTGTGTGTGTGTTTAATGTTTTCATTTCATTTAAATGCTTTAAAAATACAGTGTTAGCCAAACAAAACACATGTGCAGGCAAACCTTGGCCCAGCCATGGTGTAACTCATGTTGTCTAGACATTGAAAAATCTATAAAATTGTACATTAAATCATGACAATGGTAAATTTTGCAAAGTAGATTTGGAAATGATGGGTTGGCCTTGTACTTTATATATTTTTGTACTTTTCTAACTTGTTTCATTGTGTATACACTATGTAGTTTCATTGATCATGCTGGGGAGGGAAGGGGAAGAAAGCCATCCTTTAAAGTCCCATGGTTTAAGGGGGAAAGATCAGCTTTGAGTATATGCAACATCCCTATCTCTGTGACTTAGGCAATTTACTTAGAACTCAATTTCTTCATCAGTAAAAGAGGTATAAAATGGCTTGCTTTCCATGTTGGTGATATTTATGTAAGATGATATTTACAAATACCCCACATGTGGCGCTTGCTTTGTCAATGTTTATTTCTTCCCTATGTCTTTGGTAGACCAAAACCGAAATGTCCTATGTCAAGGACAAGGTGGAGATAGCCAATACAGATGATTAAAGAAACCTAACCCAACCTCAAATGAAGTTACAACTCTCCTCAGAAATTAGCAGAGGACATCAGCCAATCCCCAAATGTCAATTCTGCTCAGGCCTTCACTGGACTTCCTTCTTCATCTGACAGCTAATCTGAGTGAAATAAGTCAATCGGAGAAGGACAAACATTATATGGTCTCATTCATTTGGGGAATATAAAAAATAGTGAAAGAGAATAAAGGGGAAAGGAGAAAAAATGAGTGGGAAATATCAGAAAGGGAGACAGAACATGAGAGACTCCTAACTCTGGGAAACGAACAAGTGGTGGTAGAAAGGGAGGTAGGCGGGGCGGGGGGGGGTGGTGACTGGGTGAAGGGCACTGAGGGGGGCACTTGATGGGATGAGCACTGGGTGTTATTCTATATGTTGGCAAATTGAACACCAATAAAAAATAAATAAATAAAAATTAAATGATTTGATAACTGGCTTTGTAGTATAACTAGGGATTTTATGAGGAGGGTATCACTAACTTTTTATTTGTTCTTTCAGTAACTCATTTTGGTGTCATTTGTACCTTTAATGAGTCTTCAGACTAAAAGATCACCTCTAATTTTTAATGTGAGTAAAAAGCAATGAAGAGTCTATCACTTTAAATGCTTAAAACATCAGTCATGACTATTTTTTCTTGCCTTCTTTGTTAAAGAATCTGGTTTCCTTAAACATGCCAATATTTAAAGTAGCTACCAAAATTAAAGAAAAAAAAAAAAGAATGGAATTCTCATAGTACAAGAAAGCTGACTTTGAATACAGACAAATTAAGGACTGCATAGAATTCATTTTATAAGCAAAAATAAGTGAATTCCTTACCACCACCTTCCTAATACTGCTTTAATCGAGAAAAGTCTCCCTGTGAATGTTACTTCCTAAAATATCACCAATATAATATAATATACACTTCAAGGGGAAAACTCAAAATGAATATTGATCTTTGCAAAAACCCAGCATAAAGTCAGAGAGGAAGAACCAACCACATACACAATGTTAAGAACAATAAGCAAAAAAGCTGAGTGCAATTAATCAATCAGGTATTTTAAAAAGTCAGTGAGATTCTAACGATGACAGGTGAAATTATTGTATATATTATATTACAGGATGTATCAGTTTACCTGAGTAGATGGTCTATACTTTTTCATACACAAAATACCAGCTGCTCATTCACCCTTACCATGGTTTTGTGAAAGTTGTG
The DNA here is from genome assembly GCF_053574225.1 of Canis aureus. NCBI lineage: Eukaryota > Metazoa > Chordata > Mammalia > Carnivora > Canidae > Canis > Canis aureus. The sequence goes on from NC_135627.1 coordinate 6,550,405, forward strand.
AAATAGTAAATTTTTTTTGAAGTCTCTTTAAGAAGTAACTCAGCCTTTCAGGTTAGCTTCCTGCAAGACACTGCAGCGTGACCTGTTCAAGGCCTTCTGGGTTCCCTGCTCATGGTGGGACCTGCCCTGTGTAGCAAGTACCAGCATCTCTGAACCTCACATCCATGGCTATTATAGAAATTAACTTATGCTGAGTTATATTTCTTCAAAGCCTCATCAGCTGTGGTCAAGTTTCATGTCATAGTGAGAAGAGCAAGGCTTAAAAAGCAGAGCATCCTGATCCTAGATTCCAAGCTTACCTCTTCCTGGGTTTGTGGTCTAGAGGCAATGTGGTCTGACTGCTCTGACATCCAGTGTCTTGATCTGAAAACTTGGTGAAATAATCCCAGCCTCACAAGATTATTTCAAGTGTTAGAAAAAACACATTAAAAAGGTTCTGGCACATAGTAGTTTCTCAATATAAAGTGAATATTATGAGTTTTTGTTGCTATATTATTATAAGACTATTTTAAACCACATTCAATTTCCGTATTGGAAGAATTTTGTCATTTAAAACACTATATTAATGTATTTTAAAATGCCAGCTGCTAAGTATTTAGGGCCTATAGAGCTATTAATATACCTGGAAGGTTCATAAGGTCCAGACACTAGTTTGAAAGAGTCCAGAAAAACTGTAGTTTAAAAGGAGGAAAAAGAGCCAGAGGAAAGGACCATAAGCTCTTTACATCATCTTCAAAATTATAAAAATAAGAACAACTAACATGTAATAGGCATAATGCACCAGGCATAACTTTATCTTCTTTGTGACATTTATTCATCATTGTAGAAATCCTATATTGTGGTGTCTATTACCATATCCACTTTGCAGATGGAAAAATTGAGGCCCAGAGAATACAGTTTATTCAGTGTGATGGTGAACAAAAAGAGTGAAGTCCTTAATCTCATGACTTACATTATGTTGGAATAAAGACAACAAACACATAGACAAAAATGTATACAATATTAGGAGGGGATTAAGTGCAAGAAAGAAGAAAGTACAATAAGGGCTAGGAGAGTGAAAAGGGTTTTAGCAGAGTTGGGTTGGCTGCGATGACTGCCCTTCTGCCAAGGTGGTGCTGAGTGAAAGCAAGGGGTTATGCGAAGGACAAACTGAGCTGATGCCTAGAGGAAGACCAGTGTTGCCAAGGGAAAGGCAAATGGGAATATCTGGGAGCATCTGGAGAGAGCAAGCAAGAGCTGTAACAAAGATAGAGGAGATAAAAAAGGAGACGAGGAGCCCCATCACAGAGAGAGCCATCAGTTCATGAAATAATTGGAATTCCATTTTGAGGGAGATGGCAAGCCATTGAAGAGTCTTGAACAGAATGAAGAACCAATCCCACTTTGAAAAGATCACTTAATCTGTATAGTATGACAGTAGCAGATGCATGTCATTATACATTTGTTGAAGGCCATAGCAGGTACAACACCAAGAGAGAGCCCAAATATTAACTATGGACTTTGGGTGATCATAATGGATCAATGTAGGTTCATCAATGATCACAAACAGACCACTCTGGTAGGACATGTTGACAGTGGGGGCTGTCTTGTATTGGGGTGGGGGGGTTAGGGGTTATGTGGTAATCTCTGTATTTCCCACTTGATTTTGTTGTGAAGCTAAAACTGCTCTCAAAAATAAAGTCTATTCTTAAAAAAAAAAAAAAGATAAATGGCAGCTCTGTGGACATTAAACTATAGGGGAAGAAGGTAGAAACAGAAAGGTTAAACTGGGAAATTATAGTAGTTGTAGAGTTGTAGAGGTGAGAAAGAATGTTGCCTTTTGTCACATAGAAGGTGTGGTGATTTTTTTTTTTTTAAGATTTTATTTATTTATTCATGAGAGACAGAGAGAGAGGGAGAGAGGCAGAGACACAGGCAGAGGGAGAAGCGGGCTCCATGCAGGGAGCCTGACGTGGGACTCGATCCTGGGTCTCCAGGATCAGGCCCTGGGCTGAAAGGTGGCGCTAAACTGCTGAGCCACCCGGGCTTCCCAGGTGTGGCGATTTTTATAACTGTTAGATTCTGGACCTATCCTGAAGACAAAGGTGATGGTATATCTTTTTAATAGATTGAGGGAGTTGTGTAAGAGGAAGCCAGGTGTCAAGAACGACTTCAGGGTTTTTGGCCTGAGCATCTGGAAGAATTGAGATCCTGCTTACCCAAAAGGGAAACTTTGAGGCAGGATCAGTATGGGAAGGCAGGAGGAGACTTTAATTTTGAACATAAGTTTGAGACATGGCACATGTAAGAAGTTAAGGAAATTTCCCAAGGCCACACAGGTGAGCAAGTAACAGAGCACAGATTAAGACCTGATCCCAAGAAGACAGAGTCTGAGTCTTCCTGCAGGGTCTATGTCTCAGAGCCCCTTTTGGCTGTGCCTGGCCCACATTTTCATATGTAATATGCATGAAAAATAAATATGCAGTGGCAGGAAGGAAAAGACTCATGGGCCAGCTACCGTTCAGTCTCACTTACTGCTCTGTCCTCAGCATCTAACATGATGTCTGGTATGCAGTCACAGAAATAAAAAGATATTTAACAGTTCATAGTTTTTTTTTAAACCCAGAAATGGGTTATGGAATGGTAAATGGAAATCCCTTAGATATAAAATAAAGTTGAGCAAATGTTAAAGACAAATATATTCGTTTTCCATTGATATTGGGGAATCTAGATAGCTAACACATGCCTTTTTAAACAATATTTTATTTATTTATTCATGAGAGACACACAGAAAGAGGCGGAGACATAGGCAGAGGAAGAAGCAGGCTCCCTGCGGGGAGCCCAATGCAAGACTGATCCCAGGACCCCAGGATCACAACCTGAGCCAAAGGCAGATGCTCAATCACTGAGCCACCTAGGGACCCCTAATGCATGCCTTTAAAAAACAATTATTACTATTAACTCAAAATTCTGAGAATGCACTTTTTACTTGAGAGTATTAAAAATTTAGTCCAGGACAAACTGTGAATAAAAAAGTGTGCATATTTTGACAAGAAGTTAAAATTAGGAATGAGCTGTAAAGATTTAAGAATTCACTAGAGAAAAGTCAGAGTTTATAAGAAAAAGAGTTGTAAAAAATAAATCCATGATGCAAGTTATATGATAAATGCTAGAACTGAAAGAAATGTTTTCAACAAAGGTAATGAAAAATTACTTTTTATTATAGATAGCAAATGCAAGTAAGTAAACAAAAAAATATTGGTTAAAACATAAAATGCCAATTGAGAGGCTCAAAAAAAAAAATAATAGGGTAATGCCCTGATCTTCTTGGGCCTGTGCAGTCTGGCCCCACCCGCAGTGGCTTCACAGGTAAACTCCACCTGTCTTGAGTATGAGGAGATCCCAAGTGAGCCCCATACCAACTTTCCACAGACCAGAAAGTGGTTCCAAATCCCTCTGCACAGTCAGAATCCCCAAAACTCAACAATTGCAACAGGAACCAGAGGATTCAATTCACTGTTCAGAGGAGAAATAGGCCTAACTCAAAAGAAAAAAAGTAGTTGATAGATCATTATTTTAAAAGTTTAATAGCAAAAAAATAAATAAATAAATAAATAAAAATAAAAGTTTGATAGCACCGTTAATCAAACAAAAACGAAGTAGAACATTACTTCATTTCTTAAACACATGTGTTTGGAATGTCCTCATCTATGGGCAGACACTGGGAGTGTAGCAGGAAACAAAATTAAAAAAAAAATGTGAATAAATCTCTGCCTTCACAAAGCCCCTCTTCTTGTAGAGGATGGTGGAAATTATACAAAACAAATACATATCATCCTTTGTTGGATATTATGGAGCAGAGAAGAGAGAAGGGAAGCAGGGAGGTGCACAAGGCAGGACTTAGTGAGGGGCAGTGGTAGTGATTCTAAGTCAGACACAAGAAGATCGTTCCTTCAGGAGGAGACCCATGAGCAAAGACCTGAAATCCTGTTCTACTGCATAACATTGGTCGAAAATGCAAAAAAAAAATGCTGGCCTTTGGGTCTGATTGTGTTGGAGTTCATACCATACCAGGTACTGTGCTCTATTTCTCTCATTTGCAAATTATAGCTTGGGAATGCCAACTCTGGATTGCTGTGAGGACGGAGATAGTAAGGGAAAGTTATCTATGGTATCATCCCACATGCCGCAAACACACAATTTAAGTTTTTCTTTATTTTCGTTAGTCAACTATCACAGATTTTTTTTTTTTGAATGATAACATTTAGTGCTGATAAGGAGAGCACCATATATCTTGATAAAGGTAGGGCACAGCTGATAGAATTAAGGGGAAATGTGTGCTATTAAGGATGCTTTCAGGTTCATGCAACTGAAATCCTGATGTAAATAATACAGAACTTTATTCATCCGTTCATTCATTCATTTATGTATTTAATTAATTTTTCGTTTAATAACACAGAACTTTATAAATACCTGACAGGGAATCTGGAGTTAGGGTAGCCATTGGGACTGGTTTATTAAGAGCTTCGATGAAATATCGAAGACATGGGTTTTCTCCACTGCTCCTTTTGAGCCCCGTCTTCTGCAGGCTTGTGGTATGACCTCGTATCCAAGCATGACACTATCCAGAATGATGCTCTTCAGTATGGTAGCCATAAATTAATCAAATATATTTCAAAGTTCAATCCGTTTATTGTCAATAAGATAACAGAATTACAATTATTTTTTAAAAAGTCTTTTCTGTTTTTCTCTTATTTTTCCTTTTTTCCTGATTTATGTTATTTTCCCAGAGAAATAACCATTAAAATAGATACACCCACACACATATGTATGTATGTAAATGTACATCTTAGATCTTGCTAGTAGCTATAGATATAATTGAACTATGTCTTCTTAATATATGCAGAAAAACTTTTTACTTATATGTGGAGAAAGAATATTGCATATTTACTGTGAGTACAACTACAAAAATATAGCTATAAAATAAAATTAGAAAAAATAGAAATTTTAACTGTATTATGCTTGTTAGCAATAAAGTTATAGGTGAAAAATTGCCATATTTTATCAGATATACATTATTTTTATCCTGGCACTTTTAAAAAGTATTTGAAAGGGGACAAGTAAAGACAAAACAAATCTGTGTTTTAGGAATACTGGGTTTTGTAGTTTTAATTCATAGGCAACATTTTCAGTTGCCTTGTGTCAGTTTTTCTAGCATGAAAAGCAAAGCAAGGAAGGGAGTTACTCTTTTAAAGGTTAAAAATACATTGTTAATTCTGGTTTGTTTCCTTACATACTTTAAAAACATATCTAGATCACTTCATAACTAAAGATTTACTGTCTTACAGAACTTAATTACCCTTATTTACAGTTTTGCATTTTAGCAAGGTAGAAATTTACACACAGATTTGAGTTTTTCACACTGAGTTCCATGCATAGAAGGCTCTCTAGGCAGTGGTTCCAGGTCTGCAGAAAGGGGTCAGTCACGCCAGACAAAGGGAGGGCTTGGAGCCTCTGACCACCGCCTTTACCCAGAGCAGCTGTACGTCCATCTGCTGTCTTTTGCAGTGAATTTCTATTTAGGAGAAAAGCATGTCAAAATAATGCAAGAAATCACTACTTTAAATGGTGGAAAGAGTGTCCAATGATGATCATATTTATGCATTATGGGAGAACAGAAATATTGGGGAGAATTCTGTATTTCCCTCTGATTAATGGACATACTATCTACTTTCAGAAGGCGATTTGCCTCTTAGAGATCTTGCTGAAAACGCCAGAAAAGGGACTAAACCTGCTCTGGGTGCTTTTCAATGAATGCATGCAGTACAGAACTCTGTATGTAAATGTATATCTTAGATCAGGCATTGTGGAATTTACAAAGGAAGAATAAGGCATGACTCCTGCAATTTTGGTGAAATTGCTTACACTGTAATCTCAGTAAGGATGGAGAAGATAAGGTAGTATAAACTTAAGGGCTAATTTGTGTTAGTCAGGATATTTTAAATTATGCGGTAGGAATTCAAGCCTAAGTAACAAAGAACTCTATAAATAACTAACAAAGAATCAGAATTAAGGTAGTCATTGAGGCTCATTCATTGAGAGGTTCACTGATGCACCAAAGATGTGGATTTTTCTCTATTGCTCCTTTGTACCATTTGTATTGTCTTATTTCGCAGGTTTGTGGTATGACAGCAGCCTTATTTCCAGCCATGACACTATCTCAAACTGTGCTCTTTAATGTGGTAACCGCTAGACATATGTGGCTATTTACATTTAATGAATATCAAATAAAATCCAAGGTCCAATTCTTCAGTGGCACTAGCCACATTTCAAGGCTCACAAGCCACATATTAGCCATCATATTGAACAGCACAGATATAGAAAATCTGCATCTTTCTAGGGAGCCTATTGGATGGCACTGAATTTAGCAAAAACAAAGAAGATAAAAGAAAGAAGGAAATAATTGGGAAAAAGAAAGAATAGGAAGAAGTAAATAATAGAAGTAAATAAGAAATCTGTCTATTATCTATCTATCTATCTATCTATCTATCTATCATCATCATCTATAGATGTCTTCCTGTGGTTCTTAAGAGCCAGGACATCTTCCTAGAAGCATACAAATAATCTTACCTATATAGTTCTTTGACCAGAATCGATTCCCATGCTCATTTGAGGTAACACACTGACAAGGTAGTGGGATTACTGATGGACCCGCCATCCCACCACAGATGTAGCACAGAGCCAGCATGCCCCCATTCCTGAGGCTGGGGAAAAAGCCTAGAGGAACAGGCAGCGATGATTTCCTGGGGTGAATTCTCGACAGCTCCAAGCTGACAGAGCAACAACGGGTCCCAAGGCTGTGCAATGGGAGGTGCATTCTCCTTGCTGGCCTTGGACCCTGGCGCCCTGGGGTGTGCACCAGGCTGTCCCTGGGCCTTTGCCCTCCTGGAAGGCAGCAGATGCACAGGTCACTGCCCCGACTGGCCTGGGAGGTCCCGCCCTTGCTCAGCCTTTGCGACAGCGCCCTTTGTCCCTCACCCGGCTGGGCCCTGCACCGTAACTCTGCGGTGAGGGTGAGGCGTCCACAAGGACTGGGGTTTGCATGACATGGGCTATGGGCCAGAATCCTTACAGATAATAAGCCTGGGGGGAGGGGCTGCGGCACCAGGGCGGCAGGTGTCTGACCTCTTGGGACTCCCTGGCAGCCCGGTACCTCCCGTGGTCTGGCGAGATTGGGCTCATCCGGGACCGGTGTGCGGGCTGCAGATCCCCCCCGCCCCCCTCTTCTGGTCTTCTGCCGCCACAGGGCAGCGCATCCGAGCCGGTCCTCACTGTGCACCTCCGTCGGACCTGCACGTACCGGCCCCACTCACCGGTAGCCACCTGGCAGCACCTGAGGGTTCAGGTGTGCCCTGCTGGCCTTCTCGGAAACTCGGCACCACCTGCCCCGGGCCCCAGCCTCTGGCCCGCGGGCCTCCCTATAGGGGGGCCCTATACACAGGGCTGCAGGGGCACAGCTAGGAGCCTGACCCAGAGGGGCAGTCAAGAGGATGAGGCACTGGCGCCACGCAGAAGCAGAGCCACACCATTTAATCTCCGAGACACTGAGTCCGGGAAGACCCACAGGTCCACAATAGATACGATTTTATCAAAAAAGCCTGATTTGAGCTGAGTTTCAGGGAAAGAAAGAAAGAAGCAAACAAAAAACCCCAAACCCAGGACTTGGATCACTTGTGAATGAATGGAAGGGTATTTTAAGCATACTTTCTACTTTTTAAGATCTTTCATATGTTCACTTATTTATTTTACATCTGCTCTAGTTTCTTATTAGAAATAAAAACTAAGACTGACTTTGAAGAATTCAAACAAATGAATTTGTAACTCAGGAGACGTGAATAAATTCGTAGCTGAGGAGAGTGGTCTCTTCAAATGAAAGTTCTGTTGAAGAGTAACAGGACTAAACAATGGAGTGTCTAGAAGGTAGGTCATAGATTTGTCTTACAACTGAGTATGTTTGAAAACACTGAGGATCTCACTAAATGTTGGACTCAGCCTTTCCAGTAATCATTTTGCATCTAGGGCTCCTATTGAAATCTCAGGGTAGAGCTTTTTAAAAATAAACATTGCGGGGATCCCTGGGGGGCGCAGCGGTTTGGCGCCTGCCTTTGGCCCAGGGTGCGATCCTGGAGACCCGGGATCGAATCCCACATCGGGCTCCCGGTGCATGGAGCCTGCTTCTCCCTCTGCCTGTGTCTCTGCTTCTCTCTCTCTCTCTCTGTGACTATCATAAATAAATAAAAATTAAAAAAAAATTAAAAATAAACATTCCCAGAAGGGTACAAACCAAGTCATGAATATTTTTTTATAAAATTTTACAAGGAGTTCCATTTCTATTCACTATCTCCAAATAGGCCTCTTGAATAAAAGAAAGAAAAAATTGTCTTTGTTTCCCATGGCTTTCCAAGTCAAGGTAAAGGTCCTTGGAGTTGTCTCCCGGGGTCCACTCTGCCTACCATCCAGTCTTTTCTCTTGCTACTCCTCCTCCTCCTCTCTCCAGTCAGACTGTGACACATGCAGCTTCTGGAATAGAAGTGCCCCCATCCCTTTTTGCCTAACTGGTTACTGTGTCATTTTAAGGCTCAACACAGACATAATATCCTCCGGGAAGTTGTGGTTGTTGACAGGGCTGTGATTCAATATCCACTTCTCCTCCCTGCAGAACCTCCCTTTGTTTTGTTGTTGAATTCAGGTGCCCTCAGACTTTGATCAAGAGTGTGTGAGTGAGGCATGTCATTTTTCATCACAGGCTTAAAGGACGAGAGTGTGTTTTTGAGGCACTATTTCCTCTACCACAGCTACTGGAAGCGCTCCAGATAGCTGTTCCATCCACAACTGCTACCTGAGCCTTCCAGTGAGATAGATGACCTCACAAATCAGAGCCCAGATTCCAGTGATGGCCATTAGTATGAACAACAAACGAGCTATTTTAACCACTGTCATTTGGGGTTCTTTGTCACTTCAGTATAACCTAGTCCATCCTGACTGATACAAAAGTATTCCAAGACTTTCCTAAACAGGGCTTGATTTCAGAGTATCAAATGTTATCCTTTGGGGCACCTGCGTGGCTCAGTGCTTGAGCAGCTGCCATCAGTTCAGGTCGTGATCTCTGGGGTCCTGGGATCAAGTCCCACATCAGGGTCCCCACGTGGAGCCTGCTTCTCCCTCTACCTGTGTTTCTGCCTCATTTTCTCTGCGTCTCTCATGGATAAATAATTAAAATCTTAAAAAATATATATATATGTATGTTACCCTTCTGTTAAACCAGGGGTCAGCAACCATTTTCTGAAAAGGACCAGAAAGTAAGAATTTTAGGCTTTGAGGGCTAGAGTCACTGTTGGGACTGTTCAGCTCTGTGTAGCACAAAAGTAGCCATAGACACAATGTAAAGAAAGTGTGGCTAAGTTCCAATAAAATTTTATTGTATAAATAGGCACTAGTCTGAATTTCGTCATTAGGCTAGAATTTGTGACTGCTGTTTTAATTCATGAGTTGGAAATCAATACCAAAAGTCCTTTGGTTTGTATTTTAATAATAACAATTTTCTTCTCCTGTCTCTAACTTGTACGTATTCAAGATGAATTTTGGGCTATGATTTTCAGTAGGAATATCAGAGTAGATTTGAACCCAAGAGTATAAACATTTATTAAATCATGCATAGAGTTTCAAGAGAATATTCTAAAAATTAATGCCTAATGAGTAATAAAGGAAACAGCATATATAAGCACAAATTGAAAAAAGATGAACACAGCATAGTTTACCTAACTTGGCTTTAAATAACTAATATTAAGAGGAGCTATATGGAACTACTGTTCTGTAAAGAAATATTGGCAATATCCTATGGCACAACATGTTACTAATTATGATTCACTAATTTTTTTTAAGATTTTATTTCTTTATTCATGAGAGACACACAGAGAGAGAGAGGCAGAGGGAGAAGCAGGCTCCATGCAGGGAGCCTGATATGGGACTCGATCCCGGGACTCCAGGGTCACACCCTGGGTCGAAGGCAGATGTTCAACCGCTGAGCCACCCAGGCGTCCCCACTATTTTTTTTTTTTTTTTTTTAATAGTTTCTATATACAGGAGTCTAGAGCAACACCAAGTTCCGGGGTAATAGGTAACCTGGTTCACAACCAGCCACAGTCATGCATAGATGTGTACATGATTTTACTGCATTTGTGGACTTTAGTGCCAGCCAGTATCCCCAGATTTCCAAGAATCAAGCCAGTTTTTCTTTTTGCAAAACAAGCACACTGCATGTACTCAGCTTTTCCAGCTTCTTCTTCTTCTTCTTCTTTTTTTTTTTTTTTTGGTTTGTTTTCATAGGAATGTGTATTTGTAGAAGAACTTCGTAGGATTGGGCAGGCAAAACCTCTCCTCTTCAAGTGAGAACAGTGAAAGAACCTTCTGGAGAGGTTGCCAGTGCAAAGGCAGGAGGGGCGGGTGGGGGAGGGGCAGCATTCTTATGTTCTCCATAGACCTTTCAGCCAAAGGAACTATTTCGTTTTTAGTGATTTCTAAAAATAAAGGTTAAAAAAAAAAAAGAAAGAAAGAAATGGCAAAGCATGTCTACATCACACAAAATTGCAAATCATGAGATGATATAATATGGCTCATCTTTTCTGTGGGGCAGAATGTCTATACCATATTGCTTTGCCATGGTATTTATAGATTTCCTGAGAGTGACTAATTGTTCTCCAGAAATATATTTTTAGTTGTCTTCTCTGTATCCACAGTTCTAGGAAATGTTAGACTCAAAAATTTGAGACCTGTTGGTGGACTTCCATCTGTTGCCAGTGGTTTCATTACAAAAATGTGTATATCTCTAGAAGAAATTTTGTAGAAAGAAGTTATTTCAGCTCCATGTCAATCGATAGCTTTACAACTTATCCGCCATAGTTTATTTTATATGGGATATACCCTTTCAGAAAAAAAAAAAAATCCCTTGAAGCAATCTTACAAAAATTGTGCTAGGATATTATATGTATGAGAAGACTCTAAGAAAACAAAACTATGGACTGAAGCTAATGAATTATCTATGGGTCCAAGTTCAGATTTCCTAGGTTTACTTAAGAAGATGAATATATTCAGAAATAAATGGCATTACTATTTCTTTGTCTGTTAATAAATGGCATTACCAATAGATTTTCTTTTATAAAATATACATGTTGCTTTATCTAGAGTAGCCCAGAAAATATTAAGTCAGAAATGATGTAAATTCCAGTAATATATTTATGAAATATATTGATGTTGTCAGTCTTTGTTTATTCTACTGTGCCATGAAGTCTAGACAGAAATAATAGTATGTTCTTTGTAGAAGCCTGTATTTCAAAAATCATTGAATTTGCTGTAATGCCAATCCTCTGGTCTCATTCATGAACTTTTTACACTTGGTTTTACATTCCATCTAGAGAGAAAAACAATTAGCAACTCCTTCGCTCTTTCCAGTTCAACTAGAATTTTGCCTTCACTATTAATAAGTAGTCTTTAATTTTGCCATTGTGTTATGCCTTAATTTTTCTCCCATGCCTATTCCACACATTCCAATTTATCATGCAAATGTCAACAATTTCAAATATTTTGCATCAAAGAATATGTCATATTGATACTGCTTGTGTCATTATAAGAACATCCATTTTTAAAACTTAAATTCACCGCATATTGTCACCTAAGCTGCTGAATAAAACAGTATCTTTAATCCTAAACTTTCATTGTCCATAAGCTTAAATTCGACCTGATTTTTTTTTAACCTAAAGCCCTAGCTAAAAAATACCTAAGTGTAAGGAAAAACAGAGCTTGCTCTTGACAAATCTGAAAGGCCCAACTGACAGAGAATGAGGAATCTATTAAATCTTCAAAGATCTCGTTTATGCAGCCCCCCCTCTTTTGCTCTAGGCAACCCCAAATATTCAGCATCAATCATGCATTCGTTCCTCTTAGCCCTGCTTCCTCTCTCGTGCCTCCTGAAATGCAGCGTGACGTTCGTTATCGCCACCGTGGAACCGATTCAATACACACTACCACTCAACAGAAGAGTCTGTATTTAAATTATGGACTCTCCAATAGTTTAAACATGTTTATTTTCCTCTTGCTTGCTCTTGGTCTTGTCCACGGGAAATTGATTTTTAACTGACAGCCATCCATTTATAAAAAGGTGCTTTGTACAAACTTTTTTATCTTCTTTGCTGATGGTCTCATTTCCTTTGTGCTCCATTTGTTTGCCCTGATATTTTTCTGCATGATAAGAAGGTTATCTGCTAAATGGCAGTAGGCTTCTTTCCAGTCATGGCAGCTACTCTATTTCAGATGATCTTCTTTATCATGCTAACTTTCCCAGAGAAAAGACACTGTATGTGTGCAAAATGGGATTATTTGAAGGTGTGCTTATTCAGATATACATCTGGAACTTTAGTTTTCTGTGTCTGGGCAGAGGAATGCCGCTGTGGAGAAGCTCTGTGTTGTTTTTTTTTTTATTATTTTATTTTATTTTTTTTTGGTAATGTGTGCCATCAACGCAGGCTGGCTGCTTTGAATTCTATCTCCCATAGCTTCCTCGCTTTTGACTTAAGGCAGGATGATTGATTTCTATATCTTTACTTCTTTTCTACAAAATAGAGATATAAATATTACCATCTACATTTTGGGAAGGATTAAATGAGCTAATTCTGTGTAATTCTTAGTTTGGTGCCTGGCATTTAGAAGGCATTCCACTTAGGTTGGCCATTCTTACCTTTGCATCGCTAGCTTGGTCTCACTGCACTGAAAGTATCACTTAACTATTTTTTCAGTCTTGAATGGTTTGTCTGTATGACTGTTGGACTGGCATTTTCATTTTATTAACCACTGTTTGGGATAGAACTAACTCCTTTGTTTAGTAGGTTATTATAGAAGTTGAGTGATAACCAAGAAAGGTCTGACAACATTATTCAATAATATTGAGGAACCATATCATCTTTTACAGTTAATTTAAACAACCAGTAAACTAAGCAATCATGCCCTTTCCAGGACAATTTTCCTGGCAAGTATGGTTATACAGTGCAATTGGTGCAACCATGTAAGGGGCTCTGACTCATCCCTATAAAGTTAAATATAAATGTAAATATAGGAATATAAAAAGATGTAAAGCTATTTTAATTTTGTGTGTATTTTCTGATGGTATTCTGACAAGAATTAAAAGTATAATTTTATTCTGTTAGGACTCTACTTACAGAAATGGGAAAATAAGGGCACCTGGGTGGCTCAGTCAGTTAAGTGTCTGCCTTCAGCTCAGGCCTGATCTCAGGGTCCTGAGATCGAGCCCTGCTTTGGGCCCCCTGCTTAGCGAGGAACCACTTTCTCCCTCTCCCCCCTGCTCATGCTCTCTCTCACTAGCTCTGTCTCTCTCAAATAAATAAACAAAATCTTTGAAAAAATTAAAAAAAAAATGGAAAAATAAACATAGATCCCATTGAATATTATAATATATTTAATATTAGAAATATTTTCAGGGATGTCTGGGTGGCTCAGTGGTTGAGCTTTTGCCTTTGGCCCAAGGCATAATCCTGGGTCTGGGGATCAAGTCCCCCCATCAGGCTTCCTGCATGGGGCCTGTTTCTCCCTGTGCCTATGTCTCTGCCTCTCTCTCTGTGTCTCTCATGAATAAGTAAATAAAATCTTTAAAAAAAAAAAAAAGAAATATTTGCAGAAGTCAAAAAAGTAGTTTTATAAGTATATGGGCTATGTCAGTCACCTTTTGAGACTTAATCTAGAAGGGAATAGGGTAATACATAAATGCTATTAACTGTCAGTGGCTTCTCTCTTCCCCTTCACCACCTCATTCTACTGCTTTTCCACCTGCTAGTCACTTAGCTGTTCACTCTACACACTGAGCATCTCTATTCTTTCTCCCTTAAGGATGAGCCACCACTACCTTGAACTTGATCAATCATTGTAGTCTCCCTGCAGGTGTACACATTTGCTCTTCTCATCTACAACTGGAGCCAGAGACATCTTCTGAAACCTATAATTAGTGCACGACCTTCCCTAGGTCTTAAGCCTTGAATGGCTCCCCATTGACCACCTGATGAAGTCCCTGATCCTCAGTTCAGCTGCAGGGCCCTGCATAACCCAACCCTGCCTTCTTGCCAGCCTCATTTTGAGTCCCTTCTTCTTATCCTGTTCATGCAGTCAGGTCTTTAAGTCCTAGGATAGAGCCACTCTCCACAACATTGACTAGTTAACTTCTTCCTGCCTTCAAATCTCAGCATGATCCCTATTCGCTGCTGCTGGCCTTTCCACTGTTCCTCAGCCCTTGGCCCCTCCTCTCCACATGCTTCCTGGCATCACACCAATCTGTGCTTCCCCTTTTGCTATGTTCATCCCATATATGACAGCTGGTTCTCATTCTCCCCTTAGAATGTGAGTGCAGAGTTCAGAGCAGGAACCATACTTGTCTTGTTGCAGAAAATAGCCCCAGATTCAGCAGAGGATCTGACACATCATTTTTAATGCTTGTTGAATGAGTAAAAAAATAAATAAATTGAGAGAAAGCCAATGTAATTTCTTAATATCCAATTACTATATTATAAAATGGGTTGTGGAACTAATTTGGAGTTAAACCTTCAATTAAATAAAATCATAAGAAATATTCAGTTAGTTTATTTGACCATTGAAGTAAAGTGTAATAGATTTGTAGAAAAGTTGTTCCCAGAGCTTGGAATGCTGGGTTTCAATGCTGTGCTATTTAGATGTCTTTTTGGACTAACTATTGACCCTTCTCTCTTGTCTTCATTACTTGATCTATCAGATAGTTGCAGGGATAAATTAGTAAAAAAATATGTAAGCTACTATAACAGTGCTACTAATATTCAGACACAGGCACCTTAAAAAAAAAAACAACAACAAAAACAACAACAACAAAAAAACCCAAACTCTCTCCTTTTGTCCTCCCTTTATTTGGATGCTTCTCTCTTTTGCAAGCTAAATTATTAAGTAATATAGAATTTTAAAATTGTGCAAAGTGGAAAATCTGAAAACAAAAAACAACCCTGTGAGCTTTCCTCTGAGGAAGTCGCCAGATTGGTCACATTTTAAGTGTCTGTGATCCTGTAGCTCCAATACCCTCCAGCCAAATCAGCTGGACAGGAAGAATTTATATTGGTTTCATCAGCCACAATGTCTGCGTCAAGGATTATTTCTTGCTTTCCCTCTTTTACTCACTGAGCTGAGTAGAGACAGGATCTCAGGCCACTTCCAGATTGTACATGGCAGGAGATTTTCCACCAGGATAGCAGTGGGTCTACTAGTGGAAGAGAGAAACCAAAACTTTTATTAGGATGCTTCATAAGCTGTCAATATGTGAATAGAAGTTTTTCCTTTTGTCTTAATAAAAATGTCTATGTACACCTATTTTCATAAATTTTGGTGATAAATTTCTATTCTACCACAGTAAGAGCTCAAAATAAGCTTTCTTGGGAAGTTGACAGGAGCTTAAGAAAAATCACAGTGAGTTATGGTTTCTGGGTTTTCTAGAGAACATGTCTTCAACCAGTCCTTAAATATGATTCAAAATCAATCAAATGGAATTATTTTCCTTTCACCCACCACAGACTGTTTTGGAGAGGATTTAACCCACTGTGAGCCAACAAAGGGAAGATATGTTTTCCAAGGTAAATTTACTTTTGAGAAGTAGGTTGCTTTGGATGAATTTTGAAGTCTGTATATTTCAAAAAACAGCATTTAAAGTACAAAATTATAATTGGCTATTTATGTCAAACTAAAAAAAAGACGTTGCCCCATCAATAATTAATTTTAGATGTATAGTGCTTAAAACATTTTTCATCTTTCTTTTAAATTAACTGCATATTAACACATTTTGGTCAATGAGATTATTTTCTTTTTATTCTGAAAGATGCATTAAGCATGAGAGAAAAGCCTTTAAACGACTTAATTAACAATCAGAAATGATGTGATTTATTTTTTCTGAATTGTACATATGGCTCTGGTTCTTCTTGTGCCATATTTTGAATACATTAATTTTTTTTAATATTATTATGTTCTATAAAATTATTCCCCACAGCTCTGGGGAATATAGCTATTATATCTTTAGTAAGATAAAATGATCCTCATTCCTCTGGGAGTTGAACATAGTTAAAGAGGTTTATAAGCTGTTGAAGATGGGGTTAAAACCATTTTCTTTCTTTTTTGTGTTTCTAATTAGGCATCTTAAAAATGCAGAGAAAAGCAGACATGGGAAGTAATAAAAGTAAAAATGTTGTATATTGTCACTGTATTTCAAGTGTATAGTGACCCATTTTGTCTTCAGAGTAAATGAGCTTGGGAAAATCATTAGTATATATATTGTATAATATATATACATATATTTTATATATTTTATTTAGTTCCTGTCAACTTTCCAAGTAAAATCATTTTGAGCTCTTAATGTAGTAGAATAGAAATTTATCACAAAAATTTATGAAAATTGTTTGTTACAGACTTTTTTTGGGATGAAATGTATAAACATTGTATATTTATTTTATATATGTACTTTCAGGATTATTATCCTGGAGGCTAATAAAAGGCTTACTACTTCCCTAGATTACTGCTACACACATTTTAAAACCAAACAAAGTAGATCTATTAGTGATGACATTTTAAAACAGGAACATTTGGATGGTTTGGAAAAGTGAACTGATTCTGAGCCTCAGCTTAATATTTCCATGGTAACGCCAAGGTTCAGAAGTCTTCCCTTAGAGGTAATCATTGGGTGCTCTGAAGAAAAGCATACACGATTTAGTACTATTTTTCTCAGGGATGTTAAGTAGAATCTATTAATAAACTGAGAAATGGGAAGACTTAGATTTACTGTCCTGGTAAAGTTCAATATCCATGAAAGCAGATACCTTTAATGGTTTATCCTGCCTATGTTTCCCCACCTGTGGGTCTTGTTGCTTCAAGAATGTAGGGGCTAGTCTCCCAACTCTAGTTTCTGGGATGGTATATTGTTAATCTCCCCAAAATGAAAGAGGCTAATTACCCAATTTTACAAATCACTCCTTAGTTGTAGCTGTTACTAATAAAGGGAAATATATTCCCCTACCCAACCACCCAAAGTACGCCTGTGTCAAAAGGGGCAAGGGATAAGCGTATGTCTTCCTTGGATGAGGGTGGAGAGAGAAAACACAATACAACAAAGCAAAACTAGGATGTGCTGACAAGACTTCCAGGATATTTTAGTGAGCAGGAACCATAACAACAAATGCTGTCCTTACTTACGAATTTGGACATTTTTCTTAAGCAGAATAAAATAAACTCTTAATCTCTCCCCCTGATTTCTAGAATTATATTTAGACTTCCTGTAACATAAAAATAAGTATAACCCACACACATCAAAGATAATATCTGTCGTGTTGGTAGAAGGCAACAGTGACTAAAAAAAAAATCTATGTATAGATTGCTCTTATTATATAGTTTCCAGCAGCCCTTATCAAACAAGAGGTTCTGAATAAGTCTGAAGCTTTTTGTCTAAAGCTTTCTGAGAAATAACTAGTGCTGGAGTGGCTCTGGGACATGAGCACAACCACAGCTTTTAGTTCTCTTTTGTATATTATCTGCAGGATCATCTTTACTTCTAAGTGAATCGCTGCCATCCTGCACACCAACAAATCTGCTGAGCACACTTTCATGGACCAGAAATAGAGATGATGCCTTGCAAAACTTCTCCATAGGATCTATGGAGAATTGAGCAGAGGGTTGGAAATGGGGTTATTGAATTACCCTGTGAGCATTTGAGAGAGTTCAACTTGTCTTTCTCAGCAACATGGACATTTATTGAGAAATCACTAAGTTTAAGCAGTTACAAAAAAAAAAAAAAAAGAAAGAAAGAAAAAACAAAAGCAGATGTTTCTGCCCCTATCTCAAAGGAAATTGGTCATTCTGTATGTAAATATGCAAATAATTTATTATGATTGTGAGAAGTGCTTAAATGCTGCAGTGGAAATATTATTCCAAAAATAGTATTCAAAAATACTATTTTGGGAATCAGGGAAGGCAAAAAAAAATTTTTCCTGATATTTTAACCTGGTAGAGCATAGTCACTTAAATGTTAACTAGAAATAAAACAGAGGCTTCTTATTTCCTTCCATATTATTACACTGGTGATGGAAGTAATGAAGTTTAGTTTCTACCCTGGGGCCTCTCAGCCATTTCTACCTTTTAGCCCCAGTGAGTGGAAAAGGAGCTCTTTCTCCCCTGAACTTTCTAGAACACGATGGGTGTCTTAGTGGTGGCCTAAGTTATTCTTCATTCCTGTATCTTATCCATTATTAATCATTCTAAGTATGGTGGCCTCTACTTACATGCATTGGCTTACTAAATGGTGTATTAATTTTCTATTTTTGCACAAAAAGGTACAATTTAGTGGCTTAAAACATGTACATTAATTATCTCATAGTTTCTGTAAATCGGAAGTGCAGATGGAATTTAGCTGGTTTCTCTGTATAATCAAGGTGCAGCTGGGCTGTGTTCTCATCTGGAGGCTTGATTAGAAAATAATTTGCCTCCACTCTGATTAGGGTTATTGGCAGAACAAGTTTTGCTTGGAACTGTATGACCAAGAGCCTAGACTTTTGCTACTTGTTGGTTGGAGGCTGCCCTCAGGTTCTAGAGGCAGCCCACAGTTTCTTGAAGATAGTAGAAAAAGTAGGAAAGAGACACATGAGTGTTTCCAATTTGGCTGCAGGTTTCATCAAGCCAGCCAGATTAACCTTCCTTCAGTCTACTAAAATGGAAGTCTTATGTAATGTAGTATGAAACCAAATCACAGGAGTGACATCTCATGATTTTTGCCATATTCCACTGGTCAGAAGCAAGTCAGAGGTCCCAGTTGCACTCAAGGGGAAGGAATGAGACAGATCGTAAACATGAAGGCCACCCTGCAGTCTGTGTACTCTGATGAGGCCTACTATTCCATTTTCCAGAAGTTTCTGAAATAGTCTTACCCAAAAATCACATGCCAGAAGAGAACCCTGAATTTGAATACTGGTCCAGGACACTCTCCAGGAGACTTCACCTGCAATGTAGGACATAGAAAATGACTTTGGATAACGACTCACTGAAAATAGTTAATGACTTGAACATTGAACAGCTCTTCATTCTTTAAAATTCTTCCAAGTATAAATTAGTGAGCCTACAGTATCAATATGCTAGGGATACTCAGCTTTTTAATTTTTTTAAATTTTTAATTTATATTTTTATTTTATTTTATTTATATTTTTATTTATATTTTTATTTACATTTTTATAAATAATTGAACAGCTCTTCATTCTTTAAAATTCTTCCAAGTATAAATTAGTGAGCCTACAGTATCAATATGCTAGGCATACTCAGCTTTTTTTTTTAAACATTCTTTGTAATGTAATGAATTTGATTATTCCTCTGATAGAATTATAGCCCAAAACCTGGAATTCAGTGTAGACAAGACCAAAATATACTAATAGAAAAAGAGGAGAAAGGGGAGTTTATCTTCTGGTACAGAAGTTTTCAAACTTTTGGGCTGTCAACACTCTGTTACAAATGAAATTGTTGGTAGAATCCAATACAAAACATAACTAAATATAAGGATTTTCATTCATTCACTTGCCAAATATATTGTGGGCTGAATTGACAGGAGCTCTTCTGAGAAACTATTCCCAAACATCTTAATTCAAGTCACTGGCCTGTAGGATGTTTATATTCTGCTGGAGAAATTGAAGAAATAACATACCAGGTGTGTGTGTGTGTGTGTGTGTGTGTGTGTGTGTGTGTATGAGAGGGAGATAAAAGAGGGATGAGATTGATTGATTGATTGATGATTTATTGATTTTAGGAGGTGGTAAGTAATAAGAAGAAAAATTTAACAAGATTAATGGAGAGTGCCTTGGGAAATGGGGATAACTATTAAAAAGATGATCAAAGTGCTTCTCTAAAGAAAGAGCATTCGATCAGAGAACTGGACAAAGTAATGATGGGATGAGCTGTATTTATTCTAAGGGCAATGTGTTCCGAGTGGAGGCATTGGCAGGTGTTACCAGCCTGGTGTATGAATAACAGAAAGAAGTAGAACAACAGATATAGACAACTCTTGGAAAGTGGTGGTAAATTGTGCAATGGGAGATGGTTTGTGTCTGGGGAAGTTTTGTTTGTTATTGTTTTTATGATGAAAGATTTAATACTATAAAATATGAGTATATAAAATATCAAATAAAAAGAATACTTGTTTAGATAGTAGAATAAATGCAAACCTCAAATGCAGAGGTTTTGATTAGGCACAAGGGTTTGTGATTTGCCTCTCCAGGGGTATTGAATACATGCAGTTCACCTGCTATTTTAGGAGCAAAGGTAGAATGTGGATATATGGTTCAGACACAAGTGGGTTGGTGAGTTTGGTAAAGGGGTAAGAACCCGAGTCTATTCTGAATGCCAATACTTCCTCAATGAAATAAGAGGTTAAGTAATCAGTTGAATGTAAAAATGAAGAAAAGCTGTTGGGGATGGGAGAACAGTGCTGCCTTTCCCTTGCAATCTCCAGTTCAAAGTCCTGAAAGACAAAATGCAAAAAAACATTCTGCAATTCTTTAGGATAACACATATCATATCACAATTCTGTTATACTACTCAATTAGTATTTGACTGACATGAAATTACCTGGCTCAAAAATAATTCTGTGTTGGGATACTTGTGTGACACAGTCAGTTAGACAACTGACTCTTGGTTTTGGCTTAGGTCATGATATCAGGGTCATGAGATCTAGCCCCACATCAAGCTCCATGCTTAGGGCAGTCTACTTGGGATTCTCACTAGTAGCTAGGCCTTGGCAAGGCTGTGACTTGTGTTTTTTTCTAAAATGTTAGAATTGTTATTAACCATAAAGAAATCACATTTAATTTTATTTCTTTTTTGAATAGTGAACCATACTTAGCCAGAACTCAAATAACCATTTAATTGGAACTGTTTTTATATTGTGCTATCTTAGCCAAAAAAGAATTGCTACTTCACCCAACACATACATGCACACACCCATGTGTACGTATCATACCACACATATACACAAACTCATAAAATATTTAACAAAACAAAACAGAGCAAAACAGGCCATTTAATTATATTGCTTTGAGTCAACTATACAGTACAGTGAATCTTGAAATCCAGAATAGATTCAGAAACTCAATCTTCAAAGAAAAATTAAAGAATAATCACTACATTTTAGTTTTTCAAACAGGAAATGAACAGAGTAAAACAAGGATGGAGCCAAAAAGTTGAATTTTATTAGGCTGTAGTCTCTGGAACATTCTGTTTGTCTAGTGTTATTGTATTCTGATGCAGGATGTTGCATACAAAATAAACATGTGACAAGTTTTAATGAAGAATATTGCATAGAATGCTCTCTCTTTTTCTCCTCATATATCTGAAATTTTTCAGTTGGAGAGTATCAAGACTTTTTCTCCTTTATAGCAGACAGACAGAAATTGGATCTTAGTTTTCTTCTTTAAACTTCATTATCTCTCTCGTAAAATTGGTGATATAAACACCTTGGAACACATGATACCACTCATTTACATTCTTTGTAATGGCTCTAACCTCATGGAATCTCACTAATACTTTCATACATTTGTCAGTACCCAAGTCTTCAGCTAATATTCAATAATAGTCATTTCAGTGTATGTGATTTGTGAACATGTATTTATGCTGTTGACTTCTAAGTTAGACAATAACAATAGTAACTAGGGTTGTTCCTTTTCAGTTAGCTCTTATAATCATCCATTGGAATTACAGTAACAGTTATATCTAATAAATTAAGACCATTTCCTGGTGTAAAACAGTAAGGTCACTCCACTATTTCAGCATAGATGTGAAACTTTTCAGCCCACTCAGTTTCATTGAAATGTTAATAATGGCCTTTTCTCACAATAGCTTCTCTTACATCATTTCTTTTGTCTTTCATCCAAATAAACCAAGATCCAGACATCATGGTATTTTCAGACAACACTGAAAAAGTTTCCCAGCAAAGTTGCATGCAGTAAAATTCTTGCAGGAGAAAGTATTTAAGGTCTCAGAAAAATCTGACAGTGCTCAATTCTAATACAAGCATAGAAAAAAAAAATCCTGATATTTTATTATCAGTTAAAACAACTTATATCAACAGAAAAGAATCTCATTTCCCACCTTTGTCTCCTAATTCATCATAAGAGACCAAAAAAGAAGTCAAAATACCAAAGCTAATCCTTGTCAGGAAGAGATTGTTTTATTGGGTGATTTTCCAAAGAATCTTTGAAAATATGTGATCCCAAAATCTATGACCTAAGTCTTTTAATCAAAATGGGCATTCCTGAAGTTAATTCCAAATTTGCTAATAAGTAGATGCATATTTGTCAACAATTACAAATTCCTAGACCATTGAATGTATTTAATATCTTTAAAAGAGAAAAAAAGTAAACCATATTTTTTCATCAGATGCTTACATGTTTTGCTAATGTGAGTATTTTAGGGAACAAAAGAAAGATTGTACACAAGTAGCTTTTTCGTGAAATTTTTTTCTCACCAGTAATAATAGCCAATGGTTTCTTATTTATGTTTATTTATTTAGCAAAAGATGTCTACTTAATTGTCACTAATTCTTTGCCTTAAAGAGCTAGAAGATAAGGCTCTTCTTTAGTTTTCTGATATGCTAATGGCATCCCACGGACCCTTAGCAAGTAATGAAATCAAATTCAAAGATCCCTGCCATTATTCTTTTGGTGTTGTCTTTTTTGTTTGTTTTTTTGTTTTGTTTTGGTGTTGTCTTTAAAATGAAATCCTCAAAGTCACAAATATGTGTTTATCCAAATGGGATGCAGTTTCATTATCTAATCAAGAAGTAGTGAAACATTTAACTACAAAGAAAATATGGTTGCACATGGTGCCATCTAGAGTAGACTATTTAATCAGGACTGAAAAAAAATACCACTTGTATAAAAAGATTTTTAAAAGTTGGATTAACGGGGAGTAATTTTATACTCTCTATAAATATCTAAGGAAGTAATAAACAAAATATATGAAACAATGCTTTGTGATATACTTTACATCAGAGTACAAAGGACAGTGGTCCCTGAGAGATTAAATATAAACAATGTGAGTTCTACAGTTTCCCCAGATTAAAACCTTAAAAGAGTTTCCAGATAGTGGCACATGAAAAAGGAACCCAGCCAGAATCCAGTGTCATCCTTGAGGTGAGGAGGAGACCAAGGCAGCGAGATTTCTCAGGAAACTATTCCAGAGACATGAGAAATTGAGAAAAGAAGTGTGAGGGAGGGAAAGAGAGAGAGGAGGGGAAGAGGGAGAGGACTCTTGATATTTCCTTAGAGTCCTCTTTGGTACTTAACTGAATATTGATCAGCATTTTATGTGAGAAAACTACTAAAGCAGGAGAAAGAATCATCTGAAAAGACTAGAGATAAATTGATGCTCACACAGAGAAAGGAATAGCACTTATGGCCATGGGTTAGACTGGACAACCTCATAATTTACTATGTGTTGGATAGAGTACTTAGAAAGGTCTTGCCTCAATAGTCATAAATAATTTATCCTGGATTGAGTACTTCTTCAAATTCCCTGACAAATTCTAAAGGCAAGACTAAAATATTTTAAAAATGTCTCCAAGTAATTTAATTTGAAAGCCAAGATCAAGAATACTTACAAGAATACAAGATATTTAATATCTGCTCTAGAAAAAATTCACAATGTCTGGCATCTAATACAAAATTACTGTGCATGCAGAAAAGCAGGTAAAATGACCCATAATAAAATCTATCAGTTGAAGCTAAACCGCAAATGACAGATATTAGAACTGGTAGTCAAGGACCTTAAAACAATTATAATAACTGTATTCCATGTGTTAAAGTAGATATGAATACGGAAGATGTGAAAAAGACCAAATTTAAACTCCTGGAGGAGAAAACTACAATGATTGATTTGAAAAATTAACTGATAGGGTTAACATTAGATTAGTCATTGCAAAAAAGAAAAGTGAACTTGAAGACATAGCAATAGTAGCCGCCCGAAATGAAACAATGACATAAAAGTTAATTTTATAAAGGTAAAAGAATATCAGTGAACTATGGAACTCCAGGTGGCCTGCTATGTGCACAACTGGAGTTTGTGAAGATGATAAAATGGAAGTGAGGAAGGTAAAATGGGAGGAAAAAATGTTGGTGAAGTAATGGTCAGAATTTTGCAGAATTTAATGAAAACTATGAAGCTATAGATCCAAGAAGTTTTTCAAGCAAAAGAAAATAGCAAAACACATCATAATCAAATTGCTAAAAATAGTGAAATGGGAAAAATCTTAAATTGAGCCAGGGAGAGAAAGAAACTGACATAAACATAGCAGCAGATTTATCAATGGGATCAATGCAAGTTAGAAAAGAATGGAGCAACTTCTTTAATGGATTGACAAAAACACACCTACTCCACTAGAATACTATATTTAGCAAAATTTATCTTGAAAAAATTATAGTGAAATAAAGACTTATTTAGAAATATAAAACCTGAGGGAGGAGCAAGATGGCGGAAGAGTAGGGTCCCCAAATCACCTGTCTCCACCAAACTACCTAGAAAACCTTCAAATTATCCTGAAAATCTATGAATTCGGCCTGAGATTTAAAGAGAGACCAGCTGGAATGCTACAGTGAGAAGAGTTCGCGCATCTATCAAGGTAGGAAGACGGGGAAAAAGGAATAAAGGAACAAAGGCCTCCAAGGGGGAGGGGCCCGCGAGGAGCCGGGCTGAGGCCGGGGCGAGTGTCCCCAGGACAGGAGAGCCCCGTCCCGGAGACGCAGGAGCTGCACCGACCTTCCCGGCGGAAAGGGGCTCGCGGGGAGTTAGAGCAGGACCAGGAGGGCGAGGAGGCCCTCGGGCTCCCGGGGACAGTAACAGAGCAACTGCGCGCCCAGGAGAGTGCGCCGAGCTCCCTAAGGGCTGCAGCGCGCACGGCGGGACCCGGCGGGACCCGGAGCAGCTGAAGGGGCTCGGGCGGCGGCTCCGCGGAGGGGGCTGCGCGGCCCCGGGAGCAGCTCGGAGGGGCTCGGGCAGAGGAAGAGGCTCCATGCGGAGGGGCCTGCGCGGTTCCAGGAGCAGCTCGGAGGGGCTCGGGCGGCGGCTCCGCGGAGGGGGCTGCGCGGCCCGGGAGCGCGAATCCACCAGCGCAGGCTCCGGAGCACAGGGCGCCGGGACACAGCCCAGGATCCGGCCTCCCCCGGGACAGGCAGAGGCCGGGAGGGCCCAGGACAGCAAGGACGCTCCTGCCCCGAGCTGAGCAGATCAGCGGCCCCGCCCCGGAGCCTCCAGGCTCTGCAGACGGAGTTCCTGCCGGAGCTGACTCCAGGTTTCCAGAGCTGCCCCGCCACTGGGGCTGTTCCTCCTGCGGCCTCACGGGGTAAACAACCCCCACCGAGCCCTGCACCAGGCAGGGGCACAGCAGCTCCCCCAACTGCTAACACCTGGAAATCAGCACAACAGGCCCCTCCCCCAGAACACCAGCTAGACTGACAACTTCCAGGAGAAGCCAAGGGACTTAAAGTACACAGAATCAGAAGATACTCCCCTGTGGTTCTTTTTTTGTTTGTTTGTTTTTGTTTTTGTTTTGTTTTGCTTTTTGATTTGTTTCCTTCCCCCACCCCCTTTTTTTCTCCTTTCTTTTTCTTTCTCTTTTTCTTTTTTTTTTTCGTTTTTTTTTCTTTTTCTTCCCTTTTTTTTTCTCTTTCTCTTTTCTTTCCTTCTTTCTCTCCTCTCTTTTTCTCTTTTTCCCAATACAACTTGCTTTTGGCCACTCTGCACTGAGCAAAATGACTAGAAGGAAAACCTCACCTCAAAAGAAAGAATCAGAAACAGTCCTCTCTCCCACAGAGTTACAAAATCTGGATTACAATTCAATGTCAGAAAGCCAATTCAGAAGCACTATTATACAGCTACTGGTGGCTCTAGAAAAAAGTATAAAGGACTCAAGAGACTTCATGACTGCAGAATTTAGAGCTAATCAGGCAGAAATTAAAAACCAATTGAATGAGATGCAATCCAAACTAGAAGTCCTAACGACGAGGGTTAACGAGGTGGAAGAACGAGTGAGTGACCTAGAAGACAAGTTGACAGCAAAGAGGGAAACTGAGGAAAAAAGAGACAAACAATTAAAAGACCATGAAGATAGATTAAGGGAAATAAACGACAGCCTGAGGAAGAAAAACCTACGTTTAATTGGGGTTCCCGAGGGCGCCGAAAGGGACAGAGGGCCAGAATATGTATTTGAACAAATTCTAGCTGAAAACTTTCCTAATCTGGGAAGGGAAACAGGCATTCAGATCCAGGAAATAGAGAGATCCCCCCCTAAAATCAATAAAAACCGTTCAACACCTCGACATTTAATTGTGAAGCTTGCAAATTCCAAAGATAAGGAGAAGATCCTTAAAGCAGCAAGAGACAAGAAATCCCTGACTTTTATGGGGAGGAGTATTAGGGTAACAGCAGACCTCTCCACAGAGACCTGGCAGGCCAGAAAGGGCTGGCAGGATATATTCAGGGTCCTAAATGAAAAGAACATGCAACCAAGAATACTTTATCCAGCAAGGCTCTCATTCAAAATGGAAGGAGAGATAAAGAGCTTCCAAGACAGGCAGCAACTAAAAGAATATGTGACCTCCAAACCAGCTCTGCAAGAAATTTTAAGGGGGCCTCTTAAAATTCCCCTTTAAGAAGAAGTTCAGTGGAACAGTCCACAAAAACAAAGACTGAATAGATATCATGATGACACTAAACTCATATCTCTCAATAGTAACTCTGAATGTGAACGGGCTTAATGACCCCATCAAAAGGCGCAGGGTTTCAGACTGGATAAAAAAGCAGGACCCATCTATTTGCTGTCTACAAGAGACTCATTTTAGACAGAAGGACACCTACAGCCTGAAAATAAAAGGTTGGAGAACCATTTACCATTCGAATGGTCCTCAAAAGAAAGCAGGGGTAGCCATCCTTATATCAGATAAACTAAAATTTACCCCAAAGACTGTAGTGAGAGATGAAGAGGGACACTATATCATACTTAAAGGATCTATTCAACAAGAGGACTTAACAATCCTCAATATATATGCTCCAAATGTGGGAGCTGCCAAATATATAAATCAATTATTAACCAAAGTGAAGAAATACTTAGATAATAATACACTTATACTTGGTGACTTCAATCTAGCTCTTTCTATACTCGATAGGTCTTCTAAGCAAAACATCTCCAAAGAAACGAGAGCTTTAAATGATACACTGGACCAGATGGATTTCACAGATATCTACAGAACTTTACATCCAAACTCAACTGAATACACATTCTTCTCAAGCGCACATGGAACTTTCTCCAGAATAGACCACATATTGGGTCACAAATCGGGTCTGAACCGATACCAAAAGATTGGGATTGTCCCCTGCATATTCTCGGACCATAATGCCTTGAAATTAGAACTAAATCACAACAAGAAGTTTGGAAGGACCTCAAACACATGGAGGTTAAGGACCATCCTGCTAAAAGATAAAAGGGTCAACCAGGAAATTAAGGAAGAATTAAAAAGATTCATGGAAACTAATGAGAATGAAGATACAACCGTTCAAAATCTTTGGGATGCAGCAAAAGCAGTCCTAAGGGGGAAATACATCGCAATACAAGCATCCATTCAAAAACTGGAAAGAACTCAAATACAAAAGCTAACCTTACACATAAAGGAGCTAGAGAAAAAACAGCAAATAGATCCTACACCCAAGAGAAGAAGGGAGCTAATAAAGATTCGAGCAGAACTCAACGAAATCGAGACCAGAAGAACTGTGGAACAGATCAACAGAACCAGGAGTTGGTTCTTTGAAAGAATTAATAAGATAGATAAACCATTAGCCAGCCTTATTAAAAAGAAGAGAGAGAAGACTCAAATTAATAAAATCATGAATGAGAAAGGAGAGATCACTACCAACACCAAGGAAATACAAACGATTTTAAAAACCTATTATGAACAGCTATACGCCAATAAATTAGGCAATCTAGAAGAAATGGACGCATTCCTGGAAAGCCACAAACTACCAAAACTGGAACAGGAAGAAATAGAAAACCTGAACAGGCCAATAACCAGGGAGGAAATTGAAGCAGTCATCAAAAACCTCCCAAGACACAAGAGTCCAGGGCCAGATGGCTTCCCAGGAGAATTTTATCAAACGTTTAAAGAAGAAATCATACCTATTCTCCTAAAGCTGTTTGGAAAGATAGAAAGAGATGGAGTACTTCCAAATTCGTTCTATGAAGCCAGCATCACCTTAATTCCAAAGCCAGACAAAGACCCCGCCAAAAAGGAGAATTACAGACCAATATCCCTGATGAACATGGATGCAAAAATTCTCAACAAGATACTGGCCAATAGGATCCAACAGTACATTAAGAAAATTATTCACCATGACCAAGTCGGATTTATCCCTGGGACACAAGGCTGGTTCAACACCCGTAAAACAATCAATGTGATTCATCATATCAGCAAGAGAAAAACCAAGAACCATATGATCCTCTCATTGGATGCAGAGAAAGCATTTGACAAAATACAGCATCCATTCCTGATCAAAACTCTTCAGAGTGTAGGGATAGAGGGAACATTCCTTGACATCTTAAAAGCCATCTATGAAAAGCCCACAGCAAATATCATTCTCAATGGGGAAGCACTGGGAGCCTTTCCCCTAAGATCAGGAACAAGACAGGGATGTCCACTCTCGCCACTGCTATTCAACATAGTACTGGAAGTCCTAGCCTCAGCAATCAGACAACAAAAAGACATTAAAGGCATTCAAATTGGCAAAGAAGAAGTCAAACTCTCCCTCTTCGCCGATGACATGATACTCTACATAGAAAACCCAAAAGTCTCCACCCCAAGATTGCTAGAACTCATACAGCAATTCGGTAGCGTGGCAGGATACAAAATCAATGCCCAGAAGTCAGTGGCATTTCTATACACTAACAATGAGACTGAAGAAAGAGAAATTAAGGAGTCAATCCCATTTACAATTGCACCCAAAAGCATAAGATACCTAGGAATAAACCTCACCAAAGATGTAAAGGATCTATACCCTCAAAACTATAGAACACTTCTGAAAGAAATTGAGGAAGACACAAAGAGATGGAAAAATATTCCATGCTCATGGATTGGCAGAATTAATATTGTGAAAATGTCAATGTTACCCAGGGCAATATACACGTTTAATGCAATCCCTATCAAAATACCATGGACTTTCTTCAGAGAGTTAGAACAAATTATTTTAAGATTTGTGTGGAATCAGAAAAGACCCCGAATAGCCAGGGGAATTTTAAAAAAGAAAACCATATCTGGGGGCATCACAATGCCAGATTTCAGGTTGTACTACAAAGCTGTGGTCATCAAGACAGTGTGGTACTGGCACAAAAACAGACACATAGATCAGTGGAACAGAATAGAGAATCCAGAAGTGGACCATGAACTTTATGGGCAGCTAATATTCGATAAAGGAGGAAAGACTATCCATTGGAAGAAAGACAGTCTCTTCAATAAATGGTGCTGGGAAAATTGGACATCCACATGCAGAAGAATGAAACTAGACCACTCTCTTTCACCATACACAAAGATAAACTCAAAATGGATGAAAGATCTAAATGTGAGACAAGATTCCATCAAAATCCTAGAGAAGAACACAGGCAACACCCTTTTTGAACTCGGCCATAGTAACTTCTTGCAAGATACATCCACGAAGGCAAAAGAAACAAAAGCAAAAATGAACTATTGGGACTTCATCAAGATAAGAAGCTTTTGCACAGCAAAGGATACAGTCAACAAAACTCAAAGACAACCTACAGAATGGGAGAAGATATTTGCAAATGACATATCAGATAAAGGGCTAGTTTCCAAGATCTATAAAGAACTTATTAAACTCAACACCAAAGAAACAAACAATCCAATCATGAAATGGGCAAAAGACATGAACAGAAATCTCACAGAGGAAGACATAGACATGGCCAACATGCACATGAGAAAATGCTCTGCATCACTTGCCATCAGGGAAATACAAATCAAAACCACAATGAGATACCACCTCACACCAGTGAGAATGGGAAAAATTAACAAGGCAGGAAACAACAAATGTTGGAGAGGATGTGGAGAAAAGGGAACCCTCTTACACTGTTGGTGGGAATGTGAACTGGTGCAGCCACTGTGGAAAACTGTGTGGAGGTTCCTCAAACAGTTAAAAATATACCTGCCCTACGACCCAGCAATTGCACTGTTGGGGATTTACCCCAAAGATACAAATGCAATGAAACGCTGGGACACCTGCACCCCGATGTTTCTAGCAGCAATGGCCACGATAGCCAAACTGTGGAAGGAGCCTCGGTGTCCAACGAAAGATGAATGGATAAAGAAGATGTGGTTTATGTATACAATGGAATATTACTCAGCTATTAGAAATGACAAATACCCACCATTTGCTTCAACGTGGATGGAACTGGAGGGTATTATGCTGAATGAAGTAAGTCAGTCGGAGAAGGACAAACATTATATGTTCTCATTCATTTGGGGAATATAAATAATAGTGAAAGGGAAAATAAGGGAAGGGAGAAGAAATGTGTGGGAAATATCAGAAAGGGAGACAGAACATAAAGACTGCTAACTCTGGGAAACGAACTAGGGGTGGTAGAAGGGGAGGAGGGCGGGGGGTGGGAGTGAATGGGTGACGGGCACTGGGTGTTATTCTGTATGTTAGTAAATTGAACACCAATAAAAAAAAAAAAAAGAAAAAAAAAAAAAAAAAAAAAAAAAAAAAGAAATATAAAACCTGAAAGAATTCATCACCACCATGCCCACACTACAAGAAATCTAAAAAGAAGTATAGGTAAAAGAAAAATAAAATCAGATGAAACTCTGAATCTCCATGAAAGTACTAAAAACAATGGGAATGCCTGGGTACCAATAGGAATGCCTGGGTGGCTCAGTGGTTGAGGATCTGCCTTTGGCTCAGGTCATGATCCCTGGTCCTGGGATCTAGTCCCACAGCAGGCTCCCTGCGAGGAGCCTACTTCTCCCTCTGCCTATGTCTCTGCCTCTCTCTCTGTGTCTCTCATGAATAAATAAATAAAATCTTAAAATAAAACACAAAACACTAGAAATGATAAACACATGGCAGCATTAGCACAAAGTTTTGGGGAGGAGAAAAGGAAGTATACTACTCTAAGCTCATATACTGTAGAGAAAGTCATATAATATCACCTGAAATTAGGCTGTGATAAATTAACATTATGTATTATAAATCCTCAGATAATCACCTGAAATCATATAACAATATATTTTATGTATTAAACCACCAAATTATATAACATGTAATCATAAAAAATTGCTTACAATTAATCTAAAGGAAGGGAAAAAAGAAGTAAAAATTAACAAAAATACATGAGATGTAAAACAAAAGAATTAAAAGCATGTGAATGATACCTTAAATGTGCATGGTCAAAATATTCTGATTAAGGTAAATAAGAGCCAACTACATCCTGCCAATAAAAAAAATATATATTTGAAGACAAAAAAGATTAATAATAAAAGAATTAAAAATAAATCACACTACTATTAATCAAAATAAATCTGGAGCAGCATGTTAATATCAAAAGTAGATTTCAGAGGAAAGAATATAGTCAGGGATAAAGGAATTTATTTCATTATAATAAAGGGACTGAATTCATCAGAAAGATATATTTCATATGCTCATACACCTAATAACAGAGTTTAAAAATTCACTAAGTATGAAGTGATATCAGCATGATGGTGACTGAGAAGCTACAGGCCCTCCTTCCCCCAGTGTAACACTGAGTTAACAATGGTATATGAATCAGAATACCTCTGTGAGAACTCTAGAAGCTAGCTAAAAACTATAGACAACAAAAGCAAAAATAGACAAATTACATTAAAAACCTTTGTCTATCCAAGAGTAAAATCAACAGAACAAATGGCAGCCTACAGAGTGGGAAAAGATATTTGCAAATCATATATCTAATAAGGAGATAATCCAGAATATATATTCAAAATATACAAACAACTCCTACCACTCAACAATAAAAATAGAAATAACCTGATTTTAAAAAATGAGCAGAGGTCTTAAAGAGACATTTCCTCAAAGAAAATATACAAATGACAAACAATCCTATGAAAAGATGCTCAACATCATTTGAAAAATGCCAGTCAAATCCACAATGTGATGTCACCTCATATCCATTAGGATGTCACAATAGCAACAGGGACAACAAG
The DNA here is from genome assembly GCF_053574225.1 of Canis aureus. Classification (NCBI taxonomy): domain Eukaryota; kingdom Metazoa; phylum Chordata; class Mammalia; order Carnivora; family Canidae; genus Canis; species Canis aureus. The sequence goes on from NC_135627.1 coordinate 6,582,765, forward strand.
AACAAAAAATTAAAATAACAAGTTTTGATGAGGATAGGGAGAAACTAGAACCATTCTGCACTTTCGATGGAATTATAAAATGATGCAACTGCTATAGAAAAACAGTATGGAAGTTTCTCAAAAACTTAAAAATAGGACTATGATATGACTGAATAAAAATCATTTCTGGACATAGATCCAAAATCATTGTAAGCAAGATCTTGAAGAGATACATGCACACCCAGAGGAGCCCTTTCACAATAGACAGAAGTTTATAACCACCCAAATGCCTGTTGGCAGATGAATGGATGAACAGAAATGTGATGGATGTATACAATGGAGTATTATTCTATCTAAAAAAGGAAGAAACCCTGTCACATGTTACAACATGGATGGATCTTAAGAACATTCTGCTATTTGATATAAGCCAGTCACATTAAGAAAGATGCTGTATGATTCCATTTGTATGAGGCACACAGAATAGTCAAATTGTAGAAAAGAAGAGTGGAAAGGTTGTTACCAGGGGCTGGGGAAGAGGGGATAAGGAATTCTTAGTGGGTGTAGAGTTTCAGGTTTGCAAGATGGAAAAGTGCTAGAGATCTGATTTCCAAGAATATGAAAGTGCTTAACATTACTGAAGTGTATGTACACTTAAAAAAAGGGCTAAGACGGTAATTTTATGTGTTTTTTTTACAATAAAAAAGATACATTAGATTAAAACTCATGAAACTGAAAAGAGAATTAGACAATTTCTTATTATGTTTTAATATTTTAAACAATACAACACCCCTCTCAACACCTGCAGAATTCACATTATTTTCAATTTCACATGTAACACCTACCAAGGTAGATCATATTCTGGACAGTAAATAAGTCATACATTTAATATAATTCATATACAACATATGTTTTCTGATGGATACAAAATTAAGTGAGGAATAAAGAACAGAAACATTTCTGGAAATTAATTATTTGGAAAGTAAATAACATATTTCTAAAGAACTTGTGTGTCAAATAAGAAACCAAAATGGAAATTAGAAAATAATTTGAACTGAATATAAATGCAACATACCTGAGTAAGTGGGATGCTACTAAAGCAGTAGTCTAGGTGGAATGTGTGGTACTTAACCCCGGTGTTAGAAAAAAGGAAAGGTCTCAAATTAGTTATTCCACTTTCCAACTTAAGAAACTAGAAAAATATATTCAAATTAACCACAAAGTAAATAGAAGGAATAATGAAAATCAAAATAGTAATAAAATACAAAGCAAAAAACTAATAGAAAAAACTACAAGCTAAAGCTGGCTGAAGATCAGTTAAGATGACAAATATCTAGTAGAATGATCTGGAAAAAAATAGGACCAAAAACCAAACAAAAAAGGAGAAGTGGCATCACTATAGATACCATAGATACCAAGCGATAAACAAGAACAAAAACAAGAAAGAAATGTCATGGACAACTGAATGCCAAGGAATTTGACACCTTTGGAAAGAAATTGACTAATTACTTGAAAAACATCAATTGTTAATATCCACTCACGAAAAGTAAGGTACAGTATAGTTAAAAATCTTCCCACAAAGACAAATTCCAGCTCAGATAGCTTCAGTATGTATCTACATCACATATTTAAAGAATTAGTCTGTCTAATCTTTTCCAGAATCTTTAAAAGAAACATTTCCAAACATGTTTCTATGAGACTAGCTTAATATGATACCATAACCAAGGATACTGTCAGAAAAGAAAATAAGAATAATATTCTTTAAAAGCAAAGAGGCAAAATTCTAAACAAAATTTTAGCAAATCAAACCCAATAACGTAAAACATACTACAAAATGAACAAGAAGCATTTATCTTCGGGATTAAAGTTCAGTTTAATATTTGAAAATTAACCAGTATAATTTTTCATATTAGTAAGCTAATATACTTCTGATAAATGCTCTTAGCAAAGTTCGAAGAGAAATGACTTAATATAATAAATGTCATCAAAAACAAAAGCAGCCCAGTTAATATACTCAGTGCTGAAAGTTTGAATCTTGTTTTACTCAGATAAGGAACAAAATAAGGATCTGCTCTAACTATTTCTACTCAACATTTTTACTGGAGTTCCTAGTTTACAAAATCAAGAAAGAAAAAGGAAAACAACAACAAGGTTTGGAAAGAAGCCTATTTATTCATCAGAATTTCAGGCTTTTTCTTTTTCTTTTTTCTTTTTTTTTGTAGAAATTGATAAACATTCTAAAATATGGAAATGCAAAGGATCTAAAATAGTCAAAATAACTTGGACAAAGAAGAACAAAGTTGAAGAACTAACAGTATCTGATTCTAAGACTTGCTCTAAAGCTAAAGTAATGACAATGGTGATGTCCTGGCATAAAGACAAAAATTGACCAAGAGACTAGAACAGATGTTCTAGAAATAGAGCCATACACTTATGGACAACTGATTTTTTACAAAGTTTCACAGACTTTTAAGTGTAGAAAGGATAGTCTTTTAAGCAAATAATCTTAAATTAATCGGAAATCAGCACCTAAAAAAATGATCTCCTATCTGTACCTTACTGGTACAGATATTAATCAGGAATTTATATGTAAAACTAAAAATCATAAAACTTCTAAGAGAAGAATGCTTTGTGATTTTGATAGTGAGTTAGATACAGATGCCTTCCTACACCAAAAGCATGTTCAAAAAAAGTAATTAGGAATTCATCAGAATTAAAACTTCTCTTTAAAAATACGCAGTGAAAGAAAAGCCACAGACTGGGAAAAATCATTGCCAATTTATGTATCTAATAAAGAGTTTGTATCTTTCTGCATTACCACAACTTAAGGTTTACCAATAGAATATTTGGTTTAAGAATAAACACCAAATACTCTTTTAAAGACTTATTCGTTTATTCACCTAGGCACACATCAAATATTTAATTATGTGTTTGGTATCAGAAAGGATGCATATGAAGACATTATTAAGTTTGGAAAAGAAGAATCAGATGTAAATTCTGTCTTCATGCCCTCATACAGAGATAGGGCCACAAGATAAGGACGATTAACTAAATCATTTCAAATAATTAAGTTGAATGATGTTTTGTAAAGTACATGATACAGAACGTGATACAGAGCACATACTCAATAATCATAGCACATCATTAATAAGCGAGAGTGGTAAGTCATATGAAAAGGATAAATAAAATATGGGAATTTAAACACATAAGAGTGTGTGTGTGTGTGTGTGTGTGTGTGTAGAGGATTATTTTGGGGGAAAAGTGAGTGTTCAGAATTCTCCACAAATTGGAGAGCTTGAGAGCTGATTGAAAACTGCTCCGAAGCATAAGGTTATAAGTCATACAAAAATAAAGCCAGGTAAAAGATGGGAAGAAGAGGAAAAACTTTTAGGTATGAATTCCATATTAGCCGTTAAATGCCATTGATTTTTCTTTTGTCTTCAATGTAATTTTTCTTACTAAAGACAGAACCAGTTAGCAATAAATAATTAAATTACAACCTTTAGAGTACATGCACCAAAGAAATGGAGATTTGGAAGTTAATTACATATGAGGAATAGCCTTTAAAAACAAGGAAAACCACCCTGGATAGCAAAAAACAAAACAAAACAAAACAAAACAAAACAAAACAAAAAAAAACACACACACACACAAAAATAACAACCCTAAACAAAACAAAACAAAAACAAAAACAAAAAAACAGAGACATTATATACAAAGTTCTCCACACTGGGTTTTCTCCAGGCCTCCACGCCTTCCTCCTTTCCTCAATGTACTCCTTTCTTCTCCCACCTTGTTAACCACAAACCATCATGAGGTCAATTCAGCAGTTTCTAGTTATAAACTAGAAATTACAGGTAAAAATGTGCATTAATGTCGGAGTCTGGCTCAAGAATTTGGATTAGGTGTCAGGCTCTATTTTTTGCTAGTCAATTTTCATGGACCTGCTACCGTGTGCAGAACATTCTTCTAGGCACTGGATGAGAAATGCCGAAATCCTCTGGAATATCCTTCGTCAGTGGAGACCACAATACACAAATGTGGATGATGGAAAGAGCAGACCTGCATATTCAAAGGAGTAAAAATACAGAAGAAGGATGAAGTGTTGAGTACAGCAGAGGCTTATATCAAGGTTCTGCAGCTTGTGGCACCATAATTCATTTTGCATCTCCCTAGATGCACCTTCTAGATTATATACACATGTATGTCATGTGAGGTATTGGAGAGATTTAGTTTCATGCTTATTTTTTAGAACCCCTTTTTAAAAAGGTCGGTGTTTAAAAATGTTAGCGAAGCTTAAACATTGACTGCATATGTTAAAAGAATCTTCTCTGAATTGTTCAATGATGGGGATGGGCACTGTGAAAGCCGTTGGGTGGTCCAGTTGATAGCAGCTCCCTTCCGCTTCATGAGGTGTGGATATAGGTCTTGAGAGATGGCCTAATTGAAGAGCCATCTGAACACCCTCTCCCTTATTCATTCTGAGGTGAACACAAGATGTCCAAGCTACATTCCCTCTCCCATTGGCTAATTCCATTATTTCTTTTAAGTTGAATTTCCCTGTGTTGGAGTCGTTTCATAGGTCTTTAATTTTATAAGGCTCTCTTTAGCCAAATACACAGCCGAAGTGTACTAAGGAATAATGTGAAGGAGAGCTGTATTAACGTATTTTTTTCAGATTCATCCACAAATTCACCAGGGTGATATTTTGTAGATTTTAATATTATCATGGCACTTCCTCATTTCAAAGTACCCCGTCTCTCTCTATCACAAAGCCTAACTTCTTAGCATAGTTCCTCAGATCTTTACCTTCCTACCTTTTTAGCCTTTCCATAGCCTTCATTGTAGCCTTCCTTGCTGCCATACTACATTCCTGACACTTCCAGAAATGTATGAGTCTGGACTATGGCTTTGCTCGTGCATATGCTTCATGCTGGCATGTTTTTAGCTTCCTTGTCTATCTGACTCACCCCTACTCGTCCTTTAAGGACATGTCCTTCAAGACATGTCCTTCTGGTGTCAGCAGATCTGGAACAGTCCCCTCTCCCTCCAGGGTGAGTTGAATGTCCTTTTGAGTTCCTTTGTATCATGGTCTATATTACCTCATTAGACCATAAGCATTAGTTGTATCTTATATTGGCATTTATGCCTGGTACACAGTTGGTACTCTATCGTATTTATTGGATTGAGGTAAAATAGTGTTTTAGATAATCAAGTATAAAGCATAGTTTTAAAAACCTAGATAATTCAGTGTGATCTTCTGTATCATAGTTTGTAGTAAAAATTCACTGATTAAACAGGCAACCTTTGGTATGCAAAATAGGCATGACAAAATAAAACGGCAAAACTCAAAGTATTTAAAAAAAATTCTTCTGGCTTACTAGGTGCCAAGTTTTCTTTCAAAGACTCCAAAGGAAAAGATTTACTTGCAGATGCTCGGAGAATACCGTCTCAAGCCCAGGGTGATGCATTATCTATAGAAGAGCAGCATAAAGCCATGATGTTGAGGTGGGTATGAGTTTTAGACTGCCTGAGTGCTGATCATGTATGTCTTATCTAGCCGTTTTTTCCCTCAATTTTGATAAAATACATGTAACATGAAAGATATTTTATTAGTCATTTTTAATGGTATTCAGTATGCTTATATTGTGGTACAACCACCACCTCCATTCATCTTCAGAACTCTTCATGTTGCAAAAATGACACTCTGTGTATCCATCTTAAACAACAACTCCATGGCCCCTGGAAACCAACATTCTATTCTGTCTTTATGATTTTGATGACTCTAAGTACCTTGCCTAACTAGAATCATACGGTATTTATCCTTTTGTGACTGGTTTATTTCACTTAGCAGAGTGTCTTCAAAGTTCATCCACCATGTAGTGTGTATCAGAATTTTCTTCCTTTTTAAGGCTGAATAATATTCCCTTGTATGCATGTATCATATTTTGCTTACTCATTCATCCATCAGTGGACACATGAGTGGCTTCTACATTTTAGCTGATATGAATGCTGTTATGAATGAACATGGGTATGCAAATAACCTAGCCTTTTTAAACCTTAGATTCCATATGTAAAGTGAGGGGGATAATAATACATAAAACATTAAGTTATTGAATGGATTGAGTTAAATGATCTATGTAGAGCAATTAGCACAGCTGGCACACACATAATTTTAAAATAAAATGTTAACTCTTATTTTTATGGAAGTGTTAGCTCCACACAACTTAGCAATGTACCTTTCCCAGCCCTTCAGGAGCTGAATATTAAATGTCACATAGACAAATCCAGCATCAGTAGTGTGTAGTGAGAGCCAGCTGTGAGACCATAGCTATGTGTTCACTTAACTGAAATATGTGTTTTTTTTACTTTAATTCTTAGAGTTGTGTCTTCACATTCTATTCTGTGGAGTGTTAATAGGCCACATGTTGGAGAGGTCTGGAAAATTATGACTTCCCATATCTAGCCTTTTATAGGTCTGATCATTTGAGTCTTGACATCATTTATCTTTCCATTTATCTATCCCTATAATAATAAAATATGGGATTAAAGTGTCTCTTATCTGTAGTGGGGGAGTGGATGTATTTTATATGTCAGTTCTTTAAAAAGGGAAACTCTTTTAGAGCTTCAGAAAATATCACTGAGGAGTTACAGGAGTATTTAGCAAGAACATTTCTGAGTATTACTTGTTAAGATTACAATTTTTACTGCTTTAAAGTAATTATAATTTTCATTGCAGCATCTATTAAAAAGGCTTTTACCTGACAGTAATTTTTCTGGTAGTTACAGGTCATTGTTAGAATGAAGGGAAGAAAGGAAGACGTGAAAGGGAAATGGGAGTGTTTACCTAGTATATCATCACAGACAAAGGGAGACAAGCAGGGCTGAGAACCTTAATGCCTACAGAGTATATATTATTTACCAGGCATAAGAATTCTGCCCTAGCTTCTCAGAAGCTCTTTCAAAGTCTGAATACTTAACACAATTTCACTTCACACTCATATTTCTTTATTAGATAATTTTATTTCAAATCTAATTTTAGAATTTATTAATATTCTGGGAGATACATATATGTTTTTATATTATTTATTTTATCAAGAATGGAGAGACTTTTTTTATTCTTATATTATGATTAAAAAACAATAGTTATAATTCTTGAGCACTTCTAAATGCCAGATAGCACAAGAGACTTAATTTTATATAGCAATAATAAACATTCTTATCAAACATTTGAATACATACAAATAATCCCATTTATACATGGGAAGAGAGATTTGAAATTATGCAATTTTCCATAGTTCTTCTAATATCTATAAAAGAGCTAAGGCTAATTGCAGATCTGACTTACTTCAAAACCTATATTTTTCCCTACTGGATAGCACTGCACATTCATGGACGTAGAAATCCCCCACATTCTTAAATAAGTAAAACATCTAAACTTTACTTCTGAAGAATTTACATTTTAGATTCACCATAGACCAAATAAACAAACTTGTCAAGTGTTTACATGTTTATTTTGGTCTCAAAAGAATTTAAACTTTCCTAGGGCCTTAGGTATCCAGTGAGTAGAGTTGACAGTCTGGAGGCTGCATAAATATTGATCTAAGTCAATCAGCTAGAGAATAAGGAATAGGGACAAGTTTGAGAGTAAATAACCATGTTTGGCTTCTGAGGTATGAAACAGGAGGAAGCCTTCCTTGAGACATTCAGGTGCCTGCTCTTTCATATCCAGTGATGAGTTTTTGATCTTTATGTCATGGGTAAGTTACACTTTGATATAAATGCCATATTGGCTGCAAGCGTTTGGAGATTGGGAGATTGCCATAGTTTCTGAAAGTTTGTGGAATACGATTTTAACTAACAAAATAATCTTCTTTCCATGTATTTACTCAAATTTTTTGCACAAAATAAATATAGCAAGCTTCATTTGTAGTCATTAATATTTGATAGGCAGTTACTGTAATCCATGAATAATCTAAAATACCATTTTAGCCATTTGTTTGAACTTTCTCATTTATTAATTTTTTTAAACAGTGCTTCTAGAAGGAGGAAAATTAATACCTTTCCCCCATTATTATGGAAATGCTAATACTGATAAAGCTAAAACTAGATGGCAGTTTGAGAGACAAAGGGACTGAGTAGGTACATTGTGTAACCTGGGTAAACAGCTCTCAGTTATCTCTAATTAGCTGCAAAAATCTGCTTTTGGCTCTAGTTATGAGAACTAAGATTTATATTAGCCCCCAAATCCTTAATTTGCTTAGCAAGTTGTATGTATTTGATGGACTGATTTTTGAAAGGAACTCTAGAATTTCAGTTAAAAATGTTTTCTGAAGTAACTCAATATGGACTAGGGAAGCCAGAGTAAACCACAACATGAAAATCTGGAAGACAGTTTCCAATTTACATTTTCTGCATATGACCTATTTTAATGAGGAAATGAGAATCATAAAATTAGCTTTTATCTAATGGTCTAAAACTAAGTTGTGAAAAGTGTTGTTGATCACAAAGGAAACATTACCTCATTCCGGTGGCGGGAAACCTTACGGGAACACAAATGTCCCAGCTGAGCAGCTGGCAACTGAAACTCATCTTGTCAATGTCAACTGTAGTCCATCTTCCCATTCGCCAGAGAAAACACAGCCACACTTTGCTTACAGTGTCTGGTGTCAGAAAGACCACACTCTTGGCTCTCTCCTTTTAGGACTGTGAAGAGAAAGCCAAGGCATACATACAGTATGCCCACCCTGTCAGCTGTGGTACAGAAGGAGATGAAGAATGCTGAAAATTATGAATCATTACTTTCAAGTATTCAGAGGCCAAAATAGGACAAAGAATTTTTAAAATATAATTATATAAAGAAGAAAAAGAAGCCAAAATTATGCCTCTCTGTATTTCAGTTTTGAATGTGTGCAGATCAGAAAGAAAAAAAATCTGTTTGTTTCACTTCTTAAAGTTAGGGTAAAGACCTATAAGAGATGATTCTGGTTAGTGAGTTATCCTCAAGATGAATTTACTCAAAGAGGAAAGCAACTCAAGATACAGTATAAGCAAACAACTAATAAATGTTCCTATAAATAAGATTAAGTAAGGAAGAAGATAAAGGAGGAAATATCAAAGAAGAAATAACAGAATTTCCAAAGCTTAAAAATACAAACAGGCACATCAAAGAGAATTCACTGAGGACCTGGCACAATAAATATAAAGATTCTTACATGGAAACATCACTTGAAATCACAGAAAATACCCACAAAGGAAAATCTGGTTGTCTACAAGAGGTAAGAATCAGACTTCCTTCAACATTCTTTCTGGAGGAAATGGGCATTTCACCTCTATGGCATTCTCAAAAACCTATAACCCAAGTCTAATCATGAGAAAACACCAGCCAAGACAACATTGAAGTGTGTTTTACCAAATACCTTACCAGTACTCTTCAAAAACTGTCCAGGCTACGAAAAACAAGGAAAGACTGGAGATCTGTCTCTAGTTGGAAAAGACTAAGAAGATGTGAGAACTAAATGCAATGTAGTATCCTGGTTGGGATCCTAGAGCAGAAAAAAGGACATTAGTAGAACAGTGATCAAAATCTGAGTAAAGCCTGCGTTTTACTTAACAGTCTCATACCTATGTTGATTTTTTAAAAATATTTTATTCATTTTGTTTGAAAGAGAGAGAGAGAAAAAGAGAGAGAGAGAGCAATGAGGGAGGGGCAGAGGGAGAGGGAGACAGAGAGTCTTAAGCAGGCTCCATACCCAGCATGGAGCTGGAAGCAGAGCTCAATCTCATGATCCTAAGATCATGAACTGAGCCAAAATCAGGAGTTGGACACTTAACCAACTGAGCCACCCAAGTGCCCCCCAGTGTTGATTTTTTTAGTTGTGATAAATGCAATACTGTTAGGTAAGATGATAACATGAGGAAAAATTGGGGTAAAGGGTATATAGGAATTCTTTGTACTATCTTTGAAATTATTTTTTAAACCTAACATTTTTTCCATATAAAATTTAAAAGTTCTTACCAGAAACACTGGATGCTCAAAGATAATAGAAGAATGTTTTCAAAAATTTGGAGAGAAATTTATTTTCATTCTACAGTCACATTATCAATCCTGTGTGAGGACCAAATTGTGTATCTTCATAATATGGAATAATTTTAGAAATTTACTTACTATTAAAATTTTTTTTAGATAATGAGTTTAGAATGGTATAGCAAAACAGAAACACAAACTAAGAAAAAAGTATGATATGGGATTATAGAAAAAAGTGGAACCCAATTAGGAAAATGCATAAAGGTAAATCCTATGATAATTGCAGAATAAGAATCAGTCTAGTTTGAAGAAGATAAAGGCCCTCAGGAGTGAGGCCTCTAAAATATTAAAGAACAATATTCTTATTTTTAAAATATTTATTTATTTATTTATTTATTTATTTATTTATTTATTTATTCACAAGAGACACACAGAAAGAGAGGCAGAGACAAAGGCAGAGGGAGAAGCAGGCTCTTTGCAGGAGCCTGAGGTGGAACTCGATCCCAGATTCTGGGATCACGACCTGAGCCGAAGGCAGCCACCCAACTGCTGAGCCACCCAGGCATCCCAGAACAATATTCTTATAAGATAGTTGACTGTGTAATGATGTTGAACAAATACTTGATATGATAAAAGGCAATAATGTAAAAAGAGAAATTGAAAGAGGAAGGAAGGTAGGAAGAAAGGAAAAAATGATAGGCAATTGGAAATTCTAAGAAAACCAAAAGGTTGTATAAAAATGAAAATACACATTTATTTTTCACTTGGCTCTTTAAAGAGAATTTTATGTAACCATGACACTGTAATCACTGTTTATTGATTTCAAACAATCTGGCATTAAAACATCAGTATTCTGATGAGGAAAACACCAGCTCAAGGAGTACACATAGGAAAGGTACTGAATCTAGACTTCAGGAATCAAGAAAAGCTTTCTGTAGGAAGTCATGTCTCAGCCAAAGCCTGAAGACTGATTAGTCTGAAAGAAGGATGTGGTAGTGGAGAAGATTTCTATCAGAAAAAAACAACATTTAAGAAGTCCCAGAAGTCAAAGAAAACATGCTATGTCCAAGGTACTATAAGACGTTGAGATTCACATGGAAGTAGAAATCTAGGTGTGAGGAGGTATTGGGTAAGAGTCAGAAATACAGTGTGAGAGGTAAGGGCTAGCTCCTGGAAGAACATGTACGGTTCTAAGATGAATAATGACAGTTGTGTTATCATTTTTAGAAAGTGTGGAGAATGGTTGGAAATGAGAATGAAGGCAGAGAGTAGTGGGAAATAGTTTGGCCTAGACTAGAATAGGGCTAGTAAGAAAGTGAAGATGTGAATGGATATAGAGTGCCCTTAGGATACATTTTAGTGATTATGCGAACTTGGGGAACAAGGAGGAGGGAGAAGTAAGGAAGTATATCATTCATGACCTAAGTCACTTTGTAGATCAGCCTTCTCAGATAGCACAGACTGGAGGTGGTGTTGGAAAACCTAATGTCTCCAATTGTCAGTATCAGTGATGTCCAAGAGGAGATTAGGTTAAGCAGTTGAATATGTGATTTTAAGCTTGAATTACAGATATAAACTGGAGATATTTTAGGAAAGCATCTGATAAAGACTAGTGATTGAAGTCATGGCAATGAATCTTATGTCAGTGTTCTTTGGAGTGGATATCCTTGTACAGCTATCTGATATCTTTTTATTTTTATTTTTTTAGTTTTTTAAAAGATTTGATTTATTTATTCATGAGAGACACACAAAGAGAGAGGCAGAGACACAGGCAGAGGAAGAAGCAGGCTCCATGCAGGGAGCCCAATGTGGGACTTGATCTCAGAACTCTGGATCACGCCCTGAGCCAAAGGCAGACGCTCAACCACTGAGCTACCCAGGCATCCCTGATATCTTTTTTAAATGGGATAAAATGAATAGTAATTCAGAGGTTTCCATAGAGAAAAGTCAGTTACAAGTATTTTTCCTTTTTCTTTCATTTACAAAGCATGCATTGAATACCTAATGGGTTTGGAAAAGTTTAGGTGAATAATTCAAGGAACCACATATAAAAACTGGTAGAGAAGGGGCACCTGGGTGGCTCAGTTAGTTAAGCATCAGAATCTTGATTTTGGCTCAGGTCATGATCTCTGGTCCTGAGATTGAGTCCCACATCAGGCTCCATGCTCTGAATGGAGTCTGCTTGTCCCTATCCCCCCCCCACTCCACCCCCCCGCTCTTCTTTCTCTCTTTCTCTCTAAAAATGAACCAATATAATCTCTATAAAAAAACAAAACAAAACACCAAACTGGTGGGGAAGACCTATATACACTAATCTCATTATAATAGAAGGAGTTAAATCCCCCAGTAAAAAAATACAGTGTGGTTTATGGGATCACAGATAAGTCACATTGAGGCAGAAGTAGTCAAATTGTTTGTCATTTCATAGTAAGCCAGATTTTCCAAGTAGAAACTATATGCTATTACAAATTTAGATGTTTTTGTAGTGAGTTTTTTTACAAAAGTAGCCACACTTATACTGAAGTTGTATTTAACCTACCATCTAGAGCATTTGGTTTGCAAAAATGTTTAGACTGCCAACCGAAAATGCCATGGGCCTTAGGACAATCTGTTTCATTAGCCATATGTTGCCTGAAACACGCTGGGTTGAGGGCCATGGTATGGAGATCTGGATAGGAGAGCCTGAGGTGGAAGCTGGGGAGAAGCAATCTTCTGTGAAGCATATTTATTTGCTTATCCGTCCTTGGATGATATAAGCTTTGGGCAGTGTTCCTTAAATTTGAATATCTTATCTTTCTTGACTTAAGGATATACTTATTTGACTACATCATATCTCTGATCTTTTAGAATACCATTAACCTGAGGTTATTTCCAGTATCATATGGTATTTATTGAGTATGCTCTGATAATATGCTCTGATATTATATACTAAATGAAATAAACTAATGAACCTCCTTTAAGTTACTACAAATTAATTACAAGAGAAACTTTATTGAAGGGGTTTTAGATATGGAAGGGGCCTATAAAGGAATGAGCAGGATGAAAATGTAAGAGCATGTAAGTAAGTCCATGTAGATTTGAGTTAGGTAGTACCACTCATTGGCATAATGAGAGCAGGATGAAATCAGCTCAGGAGACAATGTGTTAAGAGAGCCTGACAGGAGAGAAGGGAGCTGCTTGAGTGGGCAGGTTGAGGATTTAGAGGAAGGTGTATGGGGAAAGTGGGGGAAATGAAGGGCTGGCTCAGTAGCCCTGTTAACGAGACCAGGAAAATGAAGCACAGACTGATTGGTAGATGGAGTGAATTTCAAATCAGACTGGGGTAAGAGAAAAAAGTTAAAAGCGTTAAAATATATTGGCTCCTGAATTACATTTCTGCCTAGTGACTGAATGTAAGAAATAATGAGAGATGCTCTAAGTTTCATGTCTGGTTTAGGAAAAGGGTTATGAAGATAATGAAATAAAAACGATGAACAGATATAGATGAAGAGGCTGGTTTCCTTCTTCAGAGGAAGCAACTGTGAAACTGCTCAAAGATAGAAGGATTGAGTCATTAAAACACAAATTAAATTTATGGTGATAAATCTTTCTTATACAGAAGCATATGAAATTATCACTTAAAAAAGTTTCTAAAATATAGCATGTGTAAAGACATAAAATAAAGACTTTATTGTGTTTATTTCCAATGTGACAATTTTTAACCACACAGAAATCAGAACAACATTAGCTGGGAGTATGCTTGATTCATGCAAGAGAGGATTTAGAGTTGAAGCTGTAGGGTCTAGGTGGTGCTGCCAGGCTATTGAGGGAAGACTGGTAGGTTTTTTGTTTTGTTTTGTTTTGTTTTTTATTTTTTTTAAGACTGGTAGGTTTTGGAAGGCAAAGTGGTTTTGGCAGGAGAATCGTGCAATATTGTAAACGTGGAATTATAGAACTATGGTAATTAGTTATGAAGGTGTAGCCATAGGAATACAGAGAAATGGTGCAACACATTTTTTTTTTTTTTTTTAGAGAGGGAGAGAAAGAGCATGAGAGAGTGTAGTGGCGGTGGAGCAGAGGGAGAGAGAGAGAGTTTCAAGTAGGCTCCAATGTGAGGCTCGATCTCAGAACCCAGAGATCATGACCTGCCCCCAAATCAAGAGTTGGACACCTAATCGACTGTGCCACCAAGATGCCCCAATACAAATCATTTTTTAAGGACGAAAAGAAAAACATAAACAGGTTGCGATGAGATTATTGCAGGGGAAAATGGATAAAGAATGAAGATTCCAAAATGAACTTAAAAGAGCAATGACTCCGAAGGCAGAAATAGGTCGTTAATTTTAAAGATAAGCCAGTTTTTGGAGAAAGAGGATGAGTTCACACTGGAACACATTGGGTTTGGGGTGACAATCAGTTAGTTGTCTAACTGAGCAGTTAGACAGATGGAACAGGAATACCAGACACATAAATGTAAAGTCATAGGTATACTCACTGAGTGAATTAGCATATAGAAAGTAAAATGTGGGGCCTCCCATATTTGGGGGATAGAAAGGCTAATAAAATCTGTAACAGGATGTTAAAAAGAGTGAGACAAGATAAACTGGGAAATTTAAGATCCATGGAGGCCAAAAGAGATGAGATTTGTAGGAAGGAGACCTCATTGAGCTGTGGGAGTTGCCGCAAGGCCCCAGGGTGATGATGGCCTAGAGGAGGCCCTTGGCTTGGTGCTTAAGTGGTCATTAGTCACCTACGAGCAATCAATCCAAAGAGAGAATGAATTAGAGCCACAGAAACCAAGGCAGCCTGGGGTGAAAAGGGAAGCAGCAGGTAAGACTTGTACTTCTGAGAAAGAATTCTTGGAAGAGATTTCTGTACATTTCTATTTTAGGCCAGAAGTCTTTGAGGACATGCTAGAAAGAAAGATGGGTTTTTAAAAAGATGCTTAAATGAGGTAGTTGACATTTTTGGCAAAGAAAGGTTTAGCTTTAGAAGACCAAAAATGTTCAATAGCATTATTTAGCCCCAAACTAGTGTGGCATGAAATGTTTGTCAAATTCCTGCTGAATTTGAAGAGATGCTCCAAATTACAACTTTTGTTTCCTTCAATAGCTCATGTTTATAATTTTCTTAGAGTGGAAAAGTCTGTCACTGGACTGATATTGATTATTTTATTATTGAATATTTAACAGTGAATTGATGATATCATCACTGGTGGCACCATTAGAAAATGTGGTATATTTTCAACTTAAACTCACTGTTTTTAACATAAGATTCAGTGAGTCCATCCTGTGAGCTAAGTGTAGAGGTATTAATAAATAAAAATAAAGTGAGGGAAAAATGGGTTTTTCAGTTCATTACTGATATTTCTTATGTGCATTCAAGGAGGGATAGAGAATTGTATTCCCCACCACATATGAAAGTGATTGATTTCCATTCAAACCTCATTTAAGGGCAAAGCTCCTCAAAAATCACTGTGGGAATGGGAGCCTATACTTCCTGTGTGCCTTTGTACTCTGTCCTCCTTTCTCTCCCCCTCTCCTGCCCTTCCCCTCTGTACCACTCTCTCTGGTCTTGTCTTTCCCAGTTCTGGGGACTCCGTTCCCCTGAGGTTGCTTCAGAAACTATCCATAGGTAATACACTGTTTCTCAGAAGTCCAGAGGGAAGGCATTTGGAGAAAAGATCATAATCCTGAGCTCTTTCCCTTGCTTATTCATGGCTTCAGCTTGCCGGCCCCAGTGAAATGGGGATGCTTGGGGATTCCTTCAGAAAACTGGAGCTTAGGTATGCTCCAGGCCAGAGAGAAAAGTGTGAGCCATTCAGTGCTCCTTTTCCTACCAGCATGAATGGCTATATAGGAGGCTATATAAGAGAGGACAGGGAAGGCCTTACTCAAAAAATGTGCAAAGGACTCAGGGGGATTCCATTGTATTTTAATTCTTTCTTTGAGAAAAAAAACAAAACAAAACAAAGGAATTACAATGTTTTGCTCTGGCTCTCGGGAAGTCACTATTCATCCATATCCATCCTCGTGATAAGTCATTGCATTTATCACCAATGTACACAGTGTTTATCATGCTTTTACTCAAGCACTGTGGTTTCATTATTTTTCACTGGAGTGGCTTTTAAACCCTGCAGCATGCCATCATTTTGTATTTTTAAGGAAACTCCCTGTGATTTGAAGGGCCACCACAGACCCACTGGGAGACAGAGTGACAGTATAATTCCAACATGTGGATATATTCCAAAACAACATTTCTTTCATGGAATTAAATGGTTCTCTGATGTCTTAGAAAGGTGATTTCTCTTCAAATGGGTGAATATATATATAAATGATTTTATTTATTTATTCATGAGAGACAGAGAGAGAGATAAAGACATAGGCAGGGGGAGAAGCAGGCTCCCTGAGGGGAGCCTGATGCGGGCTCGATCCTAGGACCCTGGGATCACGCCTTGAGCCAAAGGCAGACACTCAACCTCTGAGCCACCCAGGCATCTCCATTATATATATATATATATATATATATATATATATATATATATACACACACACATATACATACATATATATATATATTATATACAAAATAAGTACAACAAAATAGGCATAAGAAACCTAATAACTTACAACATTCCCTCTTTATTCCATACGCTTCCAGAGAGAATGATCCTAGGATTTTGTGATAATAAAAAAACACTTAATCATCCTCTACATACCAGGCATTTTGTAGAACCCTGTGATGGTGTCCAGATTTTATAACACACAACTTCTTTCCTATTCTTTGCTAAATCCTGAGGGTTTTTTTTTTTTTTCAAGTCACTCTATTACTCTGAGAGGTCTGATGCCCACCAGTGTGTCATATATGCATATGTTATAGAAGCATGTGTGCAGACATACACAGACTCCCATCTTTTGCATTTGTAATTTATTTTTAACCAGTCGCCTCATAAAAGATTAAAATGGAAGATTAGACTCCATTCAGAATGACACAATGCCTCAGTAATAAATCAGTTCTCATCATTTGAAGAACGGTATTTCACAACTATGAGGTGGGACAGAAGCTGATTTGAGATTCATACCGTTGTATACCTACTCCTAAAAAAAAAAAAATAACAAAACAAAACAGAAGCAATCTACACATCTGCAAATCTTAGGAAGTGGCAGAGCGAATTTGCATGATTTGGGCACATGAAGCCCTTTTAGCACACACATTTCTTCCTTTCATCTCTAAAGGGTGTCGAAGGATACAAACATGTTTTTTGCAGATGATGTGAAATACTGGCTGGCATAAAGAGCAACTCACACTAATGCCTCAGAAATGTGTTTTTTATTGAATGAAGATGGCATCCGGAAAAAAACTATGTAGGAGAAATCATCTTTATGAGAGCTGAAGATACGGAAATGGGTATACTATTTTTATGTGTGTGCTGTGACTGACATTCAGATTTTAGGTTGTTCTATGTTGTCTGCTTAATGTGTATAGCCTTGGCTCAGACATTTAATCTCAATGATAATAAAATAATTAAATAATGAGTAAAAAGCTGTGTATTAGTTGCTCACTTGACCTTCATTATCTATATTAAGTAAGACGAACGAATGGGTACAGACGGATTTTTACCCACTAAGGGAGAGTATTTGAAGTTCTTTTTTTCATTTTTAAAGTATTATGTAGTAGATTCTAAAATGAACCCAATTAGATTTTCTGTTAAAGGACTATGTTAGTTGAGGGTATTGTAAATAGTTTCTTGAAGAGTGGAATTTTTGCCCCATAATTCAAAAATTCAAACCATCCAAGAACTATAAGCTATAAACTGAAGTGTGAAGTGCATGAGCTAGAAATAACTCTTGTGTTTGATCTTTTACACGTGGAACGGAGCCCCCCCAAATTCCAATGGGTAATGAGATGTTTGTGACAGAGTCATGACCAAATCAAGTGGTTGTAATTCTTTTGACCCAGAATCTACTAGTTCTTCTACTGCTATGTTGCACTATCTCTTTAAGAAGATTAAAAACTTTGAATCATTGGCAATCTATAATACCCAAGTTCTTGGTGTTGAGGGGGACTTAGCCCAGGAAGCACCTCAGAAATAAAGATTGTCTTGGGTGTGATAATAGGAGTGCAAGTGAAATACATAGTTCACCTTACATAAAAGTAAGAAAGTCTGATGTAATCAAAAAAAATTTTTTGTCATCTCAATTTGTTTAAGTTAGTACAATTGGCTGTGAATGACAGGAAATTTAGAAATGCTAAATCTGTTTTCTTTCTTTCTTTCTTTCTTTCTTTCTTTCTTTCTTTCTTTCCTTTCTTTCTTCTTTCCTTCTTTCTTTCTTTCTTTTCTTTCTTTCTTTCTTTCTTTCTTTCTTTCTTTCTTTCTTTCTTTCTTTCCTTTCTTTTTCTTCCTTTCTCTTCCTTCCTTCCTTCCTTCCTTCCTTCCTTCCTTCCTTCCTTCCTTCCTTCCTTCCTTTCTTCTTCTTCTTCTTCTTCTTCTTCTTCTTCTTCTTCTTCTTCTTCTTTTCTTTCTTTCTTTCTTTCTTTCTTTCTTTCTTTCTTTCTTTCTCTCTTTCTTTCTTCCTTTTTTTTTGCCTCTTTGTTAACCATGGTAAATCAAACTATTAGATTGTGAAACTTCATGAAGGTAGGGAACAGGCTCAGATTTCTGTATTACTCTATCCCAGGACTTTCATGTGCTTCATACATAATGAACCATATTGCTTCTCTGTCTTTCCCTCTGTCTCTCTGTCTCTCTCTCTCTCTCTCACACACACACACACACATGCATGTACTGAATAGTTAAATGAATTTGTAAATGACCAAATGGATAAAGTATTTAGTTATTCCTGAGGGCTATAATAAAACCTAAAGATATGCACAGACTTGTCAAAAAGCACAGATTTGAGTAGAAATATTTGATGTAAAATTCAAGATGTCCTACAACCCAGTACTTTTACTCCAAGGTATTATACAGCTTAAATGTTTATATCTGCGCTACCCAACATGTGCAAAATGACTAAGGCAGCATTATTTGGTATAGCCCCAAATGGGAAAGAGTCCAGATATTCATCAACAATAGAATGGATGAATTATGGTAGATCGATAGGATGGAATTCTATAAGGCAATAAAAATGAAGGAACTCTTGCTACACAACTAACAACATGATGAAACTCAAACCTTCTTGAGGGGATGAAGCCATAAACAAAAGACTACATTCTATACTAGGGCATTTATTTAAAATTCAACCACAAGCATAAGTATAATGTGATGATAGAACTGAGAAGTTGTTTACCTTTAGAGGTCAGTGTAATGGTGTGAGGGTCTGAGGAAACTTCTAGGATGACAGTATGACTTTATTTTTTTCATTTGGTTCTAGCTACACTGAATTTACATTGAAAAAATCATCACACTGATTTATACTTTCTGTATATTTATATAAAAAATTGAAGGTTGTCCACTTTATGGTTCTGTAACCTTGGACAAACTACTTTCTCTATTCCTCAATTCCCTGATTGGGAAAAGAATGCTTACCTCTTAGGGTTAACATGAAGGTTAGATTAGTAAGTAGACTAAAAAAAAAAAAAAAAAAAAAAAAAAAAAGGATTAGTAAGTAGACTATGTGTAAAATCACCTGGAATGATGTCTGGAGCATGTATTCCATATGTTTGGAGAAACAGGTGCTTTTACAATAAACAAACAAACATGACATTGCAGGGAGATCCACAATCACCTGACATCCTTCAGGCCCACCTGGGTTTGTGGAGAGTGATTATCCACGTCACCTCTGTGGACTGAAACACCTATGAAAAGTGTCAAATGAACAAACATTGTTCATTGTTACAAACAGTGTTTGTAAGTTTCTGAGGAATATGGATTGATGCTTTAAATCTGATTCATTCACCTATTCAATCTAGGCATCTATGAGGATCTGTTGTACAGTACGTAGTACACAAAGTGTTGGGATTACCAAGATCAAGAATTAGTTCCTGCCACTGAAAAATGTGTGAAGTCCTATAAGAGGGAACAGGGAGATTAAAAAATGTACTCTTGCAAAATCTGTAAAAGAGCAACTAAGATAACCTCAGAAATGTTTGACCACTAAATATTCTTAATTGGTTTGGGGTTACTTAGGAAAAAGTCCATGTGCTGTGACGTCTTCTTGTTCAAGATTGTTTGACTGATTATTGTGGGTATAAAAACACATAATACAAAATTTACTATCTTAATCATTTGTAAGTGTCCAGTTTAGTAGTATTATGTTCACATTGTGCAACAGATAGGCAGAAATTTTCATCTTGCAAAACTGAAACTCTACACCCATTGTAACAACTTCCCATGCCTCCTCTCCTCAGATCCTGGCAGCTACGATTCTGCTTTCTTTTTCTATGAATTTGGTTACTTAAGATGCCTCATACAAATGGATTAATATTTTTTAAATTAAGAGTAATGCCAGAATTTTCTACTTCCCATCAATTGATGTTCTTAATTACTCTATTATTTATAGTTTTAAAAAAGATTTTATTTATTTATTTATTCATTAATTAATTAATTCGTTCGTTCATTCATGAGAGAGAGAGGCTGAGACATAGGCATAGGTTCGTTCATTCTCACAGAGAGAGGCTGAGACATAGGCAGAGGGAGAAGCAGGATCCATGCAGGAAGCCTGATATGGGACTTGATCCCAGGACCCCAGGATCATGCCCTGAGCCAAAGGCAGATGCTCAACCACTAAGCCATCCCGGTGCCCCTATTATTTATGGTTTTGAAGTGTTGGTTTACAAAATAGATAAATCTAAAGGTTCTTGTGCTGTGCTAGATTTGAGGCTTGGGGAATTGGATGATCTGCTAACATTTCAGTATGAGTCAAGGGAGATTGCCATGTTCTCCCCAACCTGCCGTGTTGTCATTTTCAGAATCCCATTGCTGGGTAAATGCACCAAAGGCTTGACTTACTTTTGATGTGACAAGGATTAAACCAGAAGAGTCCAATGGATCACTCTCCAGCTCTCTTCCTGCTTTTTCTTAATCTCAGAATTGAGAAAAATTGTGCTTCAACAGTTTTAGCAGCACAATTTTTTTTAACCTGAAGCAGAAATAAGACACATAAGTACATTATCACATAATTTAAAACCTGTGAAAACAGTATCTTCTTTGTATTTTATAACTTCAAATTTATAAAATTAATTTCACAATCAATATAAATTGAAATTAATGTCAGTGATTTTTAATTTGCTATAATTTGGTTTATAACTCATTTGGGGAACACATGATATACTTTCTTATGCTTTTAGGAACATCATTTGTAGAGAAAAATGTTGAATAAAAATTTGAAAGCACCTTAAGTGTTGCAGTGGAAGAGCAGTTGTGACCATTTAGAAGTGAGAGTCACATTTTAAGGGCAGAGGAGGAGTTTGTTTATTCAAGGAAATGGAAGTGCAGATAAAGAAGTAAGGAAGACCATTCTTGGTGCAGAGAACTGTGAACAACTTTTACGTTGTTTGTAAATCTAGGTTTCTGTTTTGAGAATCTGGCTGAACAGTAGTGTACCAACTAAGAAAAAAATTAACAGTGGAAATCTATTTGAGGGAAAATAAAATGTTTAGGGGATAATTTTTGTAGGCAGTTGCATAAGTGAGCTTGAAACGTGTTGCAGATACTAGGCCAAAAACTGGTTCTCAAAAGTAATTGCACATTAGGGAACTTTTAAAAATTATAAAAACCCAAGCCAAATTTCCTGTCAATTTAAGAATTGTTGTGGATATGATGTGTGTGGCATTATTTTTATTTTTAATAATAATAAAAAAAAGAACTCCCAAGTGATCATAAGATGCAGTCAGCTTTGGGAACCACTGATGTGCAGTTAATGGAGTAGGGTCATCTGCATATCGGTTGTAGTCCAAATTACAAGAATGGATGAAATCACACCAGGAGTGTGTTTTGCAGTTTCATGTCTTCTGTTTGGTCTTCAGATCAGCTTTTGTCACTATTCTGGCCCCAAGAACACTGCCAGAGTGGATTGCATCAGTGGGCTTTCCTGCCCTCTGGGTTTTACAAAGTCTGTCAATTGGAGACATTGAGAAAAATCAGGAGATAGAAGGTGAAAACATATTGATTTCTTGAGCTTCCCCCCTATTGTGTCAATGATCATTTAAGATTGACTCTGATTCTCTATCAAAGACCACAGTTCCCTCTGGGAGTCCCCATAATCTCTATTTTCCAGACTCCTTCAGACCTAAGGGTAATGAGGTCTCCCACTGTGGCTGTGAGCCTCAAAGTTCTCAACTACCCTCTGTGGATTCCCCTAACCCCTGCCTACCCCTTTGAGATAGTATCTTATAAATGCTTCCCAATTATTTATAGCTGTGGGAGTTTGCCACCTGTTTCATGCTAAGCCCTTGGCTGACCAGATAGTATAAGACAAGTGTGGGCTGAAGATGGAATCTAAGGGAATGATGGAATCTCTTCACAGGATGGGTAAAGGAGGGAGAAGGGGAGCCAAGTGTAATGAGGAGGATTGAGGAAGGTGTTGGAGATAGGATCAGAAGGACCAAAGAGTTTAAGTATACAGAAAGGAAAATGTCCATTACCTTGGTCATGGGAGGCTGCTTCCTGATGAGTTTTGTGGTGCATGGACAGCAAAAACCAGATGACAGGAGACCAGGGAATGAATGCAAGTGGAGAAATGAAGACAGTTATTTGGCAAATTTGATGACAGGAGGAAGAAAAAGTTTGGAATTTATTAAAGAGAAGACTTGTTTATTGATATTGCCAAACACTTATAATGAAAACTATGTTCCCTCTCCAGGGGTTGAGACAGGATATTAATAATATCAAGAGACCCTATGGGGTATGTGCGGTGTACACAATTGTACTCTTAAGTGTTAGACTTTGTCGACCACTTAAGAAAAAACACCAAAGAGTTAAGTTTGGGTTGAAAAACTGAACAAAGACAAAGACAAAATACAGAAGAGGTATGAATAAAACCCAGGCTATCTGAGCTAGCCAAAATGATTCCTGGATTAAGTCAGCAGACATGAATATCTGGACATCACTCATTACCCTCTCTCCCCTTTTCCCTGAAGACAGTTTGCTAAGTTAGGCCTTGTGGTGATATTGCTTTATTTGGAAGGGTATTTTAAGAAACCACCCTAGAAACTTGTTTTTAAAAATGATAGTAATTAGGTCGCATACAGTGTCTACCTTAGGAGAGTAACTCTGGAAATTATTTTCTTTAGTAGTTAGAACAGTTCTCTTTCTTTTCACATCAGCTGCCTTGCTTTTCACACAAGGACTTTGCTTTTGAAAACTACCAGTATTTTCCACTTTCCTTCCACTGCTGAGAGAGTTGAGCTTGAAACTCCCTCTTCAGAAGGACAATGACTTGACAGGCAAATTTTGTGGATTAACTTTGTTTCTGGCTTTTTATTAAAAAAAAAAATCATTTCTTACCTCGTTTTCCTGGTTTAAAAATAAAACTTATTTTGCTTCTGGTACATAAGCAAATTATTTTTTCTCTATTTTTAGGAAAAGACTAATTTTAAAGCTTTAAATAAATAAACCTAACAACATAAAAGGGCATGAACATTGTAAGGTACTAAACGCTATGCTTGGTTTGTGTTTGGAATTGTGTGCTGTTTCTCCCCTATCCGTTTGTCCTATGATTACGTTCTAATTGGTCACAACATAGTTACACCTAAGGCTGCACTCGAGTGCTGTCACCAAGTGGAGAAATGGCCGTTTCCTTGATTTAATCTCATCAGTCAAAACAGGGAATCTTGACAATTCAGCCTGCTGATTTGTTTACATTTATGAAATTAACTGACCTAGTGCCAAATCCCTCCCCTCTTCTTCATTTGCTTTAGAGGATTTCAAAAGAAAGAAAAAGTAAATGAATGAAAGAAAGAGAGAGGAAAAATTAGCTTTTCATTCAGCTTAAGGATAGCATTTAAGATCCTGGCAAGGGATCCCTGGGTGGTGCAGCGGTTTGGCGCCTGCCTTTGGCCCAGGGCGCGATCCTGGAGACCCGGGATCAAATCCCACATCAGGCTCCCGGTGCATGGAGCCTGCTTCTCCCTCTGCCTGTGTCTCTGCCTTTCTCTCTCTCTCTCTCTCTCTCTCTCTCTCTGTGACTATCATAAATAAATAATTAAAAAAAAAAAAAGATCCTGGCAAAAAGGAAATGTAGATTTTTTTTCCTGTGGACAATGTACAGATGCTACATAACTGAACTGTCACCATGATATGGTTCAGTGCAGAAGAGTGTAGGCTCTGGGAATAGAACTCCAGAGCCTTTGTGTGTGTGTGTGTGTGTGTGTGTGTGTGTGTGTTCCATTGACTTTTAACAATAATTTGGTCTTAACAAAGAACATATATAAAGTCATATAACGTGGATATCATTAATCTAGTTTGAGGAGAGATAATACTAACCTTAAAGTTGGCATGAGGGTTTGTCCGAGATGGACAGGGACCCAGGAGACTGGCAAGTCATGGCCTGTGGTCATCTGCTGCAGGCACATAGAGATTCTTCATTGTCAGGAAAGGCACTGCCAGTGAAAGATTTTGAAATGGAGGGGAAAAAAGAAAGAAAAAGAAAAACAGCTTCCCATGTATTACACAATAATCTTCCAGGTTATCTGCTGTAGGCATTTTGTGAATGAGGTAGAACTACTTAAGCCGTAGATAATTGACAGTAATTAAAGTGACCTCTGTCCATAGAAATGTAATTGAATTTCTGTCTCCAGAAGGGACAGCTGATTCCTGAACACCCCCCACCTCCATGAAAAAAGCCAGTTTTACATCCGTTTGTAAATTCATTTGAGTGTTTCTGATTTACGTATGTGGTAGTGGAAAAATATTTTTCCCTCTATCCTTCGGTGTTTTAGGCTAGGACCTCCAGTAATGGAAGATTCACAGGAGAAAAACACATTGGTTTCATGTGTATACCTCTTTGTATGCATGAGAGTAACTCCCTGATGGCCCTTAAATACTATCTGTGGTTTAAGACAAAGGAAGATCTAGGCAGGGGGTCAGGTGGGAGGTTGGGTGTTAATGGGAGGTCACCTGGAGAATCACAGGAAATAGAGTTAAGGTTGTATGCAGATCTAAGTCAATGACTTCTCCATTGTTAAGAGTTTCTAGAGATTGAGTCTTGCCCCTCTTCCTAATATGGAGAGGCAGACATCCTTATAAATTGAGATTTCCCTTATAATGTTTTGTAAATATTCCTTACAAAAATATTCTTTCTGCTGTTTTCTGAGATTTTTCTGTGTCTACAGTCTCAAAAATAATCAGCCTAAAAAAAATCAGTATGCCCAAGAGGTATGTTTTGGGGTGACATATTGTGCTCCCTTTCACTTAAGATGTGCCTTCTTCATATTTTGAATTCCATTTCCAACCAATTGTAGCATCTTCTTGGTTTCTTCACTAGTTGCAGAGTTAAATAACGTATTTGATGTGTTCTTTTTTTTTTTTTTTGATGTGTTCTTTTGATATATGTATGTATCTCACGATACTGCCCTTAAAAAATAAGTTATTGTTCAACACTAACATAGTTTCTTTTAAGTAATGCTCTTCTGTGTACTTCTTAAATATCATGTTTTCAGGGAACCAATTACAGCGGAGATTTATTTTAGCCATCATTTTATATGTATCTATGTATCTATGCTCTTTAGAGAAGAGTAATTCATCGTGAAGAATAAATGGACCCAATTTTACAGATATATATATATATATATATATATATATATATATATATATGTTATAAAATGATGCCTTAAAAATATAGCATTCAGTGACTCAGTAGATGGTCTTTCCATCATTTGTATTTTATAAACTAGTGGCATTAAGGAAACTAAAACCTGAAGGCAAGACGATTAGTGGCTCCTAGCCCTGAAGAAAGTAGCATAAGAGACCTCTGGGTAGGGCAATGTGGCTAGATGAAAGCAGAGCTTCTGTGAAACAACTAATTTTTACTTTACAATGTCAGCATGCTAAGAGAAGGCTTTCCTGGGTAATTGCTGGAAATTTCCTTGAGGAATGGCTGTCTTATTTTAATCAAATGATATGCAGTGCATTTGAAACTGAGATCTATTTATGCCTGAGATTAGAGGAACATAATGGTATAAGAATTCATGTAATGCCATCCTCAGCATCCATATTCAACCAAACTAAAATGGATACAGAAACATGCATTATTTATTCCGTTGTAAGTGCCTGATTAAGGAATTCCGCAGACCCATCAACAAGTCAGACAAGGGTTTAACAACAATCCTATTGTTAGTGTCTCTGGCTTTTATTTGTTCTTATCATATAAACAGGCAATTTCTATATTGTTGGTCCAACCAGATTCAAGGTCTCAGTGAACAAGGCTTTGATGTTTGACAGCACCGTGTGGTCCACATAGTATGCTTATTGATTTAATTGAATTAGTTGTTTCCAGTTAAAAGAAAGGAAAAAAGAAAAGAAAGAAAAGAAAAGAAGAAAAGAAAAGAAAAGAAAAGAAAAGAAAAGAAAAGAAAAGAAAAGAATAGAATAGAAAAAAGCAGGTGATTTTACATACAAATTAGATTTCCAGCCTCTAAAGAACAATTGTGAAATTTCCCAGTTCTGGTCCCCGGGCTCCCATGGTGATGCCATGTGCAGAGGCAGCCTTTCTGAGACTGGGCATGTTCTCTCCACTGCTCTGCCTCCTGGACTGACATTGACCATATGACATATCCAATTACTGACTTGTGCTATTGTTTTTCTTATAGTTAGGAGAAAAGTGAAGTATTTCTCGTAGACATGTCTCTGTCCAAAAGGAAAATATGAAAAATAGACCAAGACAACTGTACAGAAAGGATGCATGATGCAGTTTTATGAATGAGAAAAGAAATCCCAATAGAATTGTTTTTGAATCTAATAGAATGAATGATGCTACAGTGAGATGTTCAAAACACGTTGACAGTGATGAGTCTGTCACTCTCTCCTTTTGTTGATATGGACCCTGCCTGGCTCCTGGGGAGACTTGAATTTGCAGTTCCCAGAGGAGGGTGACACTCTGTGCTTGAGACTTTGTCTAGTACTTTACATCCATTTGCATTTTTAAAAAAACTGTTATTTACTAGAGGGAGTGAGCACTTGGGCACTGGGGGTGGCAGAGAAAGAATCTCAAGCAGAGCATGGAGCCGAAGTCAGGGCTCCATGTCACAATCCTGAGGTCACAACTTGAGCTAAAATCAAGGGTCAGGGTCTGAGGCTCAACTGACTAAGCTACCCAGGTTCCCCAAGTTCATTTGCATTTTTAATGGATCAGCAGTTCATCTTTAACAGCTTCAAGTTTGACTTAAAATTAAAAAATAGTTCAGTTTTCTTGGACTGCCAAAACAGAATTTCACAGACTAGGTGGCTTAAATGTCAGAAATTTTACTGTTCTGGATGCTGCAACTGCCACATCAGGGTGCTTCAGCTTTGGTTCCTGGTGTGGCGTCTGTGTGCACACAGGACCTCTGCTTACTGTGTGCTCAGGGGGACAGAGAGTGAGCTCTCAGTGTCTCTTCTTCTGAGAACCCTAATCCCGTCCTAAGGGCCCCACCCTCATGATCCATGTCACCCTAATCACAAAGGTTCCATCTCCAGATACTGTCACATTGAGCTATTATGTGGGGGTGAGAGCTTCAGCTTGTGAGTTTGAGGGGGACTCAAACATTCTGTAACATGCGTTAAAATTTACCTCATTCTGAGTGTTTGAATAAAGGCTTACTTTGTCGTTATCCCAAAATGATGACTAAATCCTTATATTTTATTGTGTTTACTTAAGTTAAAGAAGCTTGGACTGTTTCTTTCTTTCCTGCCTTCCCCACAGATTTCAGCTTATATACACAAATAATGCAGAATATATAAATACTAAACCACTTACCAAAATAAATGGTTGTCAGAAAATATTATACTTCTTTTAAATAAAATTCATTAAAGTCATTTCAGTAAATATTCTTGTCATTCCTCCTCACCACCCTCCCAGTGGAAAGTTTAAACTATGCTGTACCTGTAAAAGATATTTTAAAATTTGATTTATTGCATTCAAACTTGAACGACTAACCAAACCTATCTCTTAATGCCTAAAGTCCCAATGACTTTTTATTGGATCAGAATACAAATATAGAATGATTGTAGTATAAGCTTCCAAGAAATATGTAAGTAGCCACTATGATTATCTCTTGCCCTTTATCAGCTGGAGTCAACTTGAATATCTCCCAGGAAAGAGATCTCAGTAAGTCTTAAACACATTTTCATTTCACAAATTTGCATTTGTGGTTGTTAGAAAATCATTTTTACATTCATTTGAATCAATGGATCCATGTTCTGTCCACTAGAACAACACAAACAATATATTCTATTCCTATATAATAGCCCTTTACTTTTTTTTTTTTTTTTTTTTTTTGAGAGAGAGAGAGAGTGAGAGTGGGGGCAGAGGCCAAGGGGGAGAGAGAGGGAAATCTGAAGCAGGTTCTGTACCCAGCCTGATGCCCAAGGGGCTCCATCTCACAACTCTGAGCTCGTGACCTGAGCCAAAATCAAGAGTCAGACACTTAACTTACTAAGCCACCCACGTGCCCCAGCCCTTTACATTTTTAAAAGCAATTACTATGGCTCCTTGATTTTTCTTTGTCTTCCTGTTCTTCCCCATGTGACAGAGTGTCTGGGCAGCATGCTTTTCCAGATTCTCTTCTCTGCTTCCTATGACCTTTGTCCACATCTTTCTGAAAGCCTTGAGCATTGTTGTGTGGATCTTCCCATTAGGGTCAGTTCAGCCTGGCCCACATAGGAGCTACTGCTTCTTCTGATAGAAACTTTGGGATTGTTTTAGTGTCATAAAAAAAGATTTCAAGTTATATTCCTAGGCGCTGAGCTAGATCTCTCTGATTCTATACTTGAAATCGGCTTTCAAAGTTAAATTAAGAATTTTGAAATCTTATACTTTTTAGAGCCAAAGGGAACATTGCAATCATCTGTAGATTAGGATTGATATTCCAGTTTCACTGTCTAATAATTATGTGGCTTTGAAGAAGTTAACTTCCTGGGACCTCTCTTTTCTATTTTGTAATCTGAGAATGGTAATGTCATCTCTCCCTACCTTACAGGACTTTAGTGGGGATCAAGTAAAAAATACCTATGAAAGTCCTTTGAAAAGAATATACAACACAGGGTGTCACTGGCTTAGACATGTATCCCTTGATCCTATATTTGCATTCCATTACTTTAGTATCCTTGCCCTTCATGAAAACCAGACTTCTCAAATAAGGGATTATGTGGGTTTCCTCCAAGTTCAACCATTTCTCTGACACCAACTGAGAGTTCAATGATTAAAATCAATTCTGACACTAACAATCTAGAGTTAGAAAAGACACTTCTCTCCCCTGCAGAATAAAGGCTTAGTTGTACAAGACTGTCCCCACTATAGACACCACATGCCAAAGGGAAGTCCTGTCTACCCACACTTCTCAGCAAATGTAAATTTGAGGTTTCCATGATCCATCTTCAAGTTTGATGATTTGCTAGAATGACTCCTAGCACTCAGAAAGATGCTATACTTAACAGTTTATTGTGAAGGATTGAAGCAGAAGAGACAAACTGGCCATTCCACCTTCCCCACATCTGTGTGTTTGCCAACCCAGAAGTTCTCTGAATATTTTTTTAATAGAATTTTTATAAGTCAATGTTAAGTGTCCCTTCCCTCCCTGAGGTTAAAGGCGGGGCTGCAAGTTCCTACCCTCTAATCATATATTTGGTCTTTCTGGTCACCAGCCTCCATCCTAAAGCTGTCCAGTCACCATAAACTAAACTGTGATGGAAGAAAGCTGGCTTATTATGAATAACAAAGACATTCAGGAAATTCCTAGGGTTTCAGGAGTTCTGTGTTAGGACCTGGAGACCAATCCCAAATGTATACGCTACAGGTATCAATACTCATGTCTACTATTTTCTTTTACCTATTCCTCAACTGACAATTTTCCTCTGCCCCTTCACTCTACTGAGATAATTTTCTGCTTTTGACTCTCTTATTTTTACTTAAGGCTCTCAGGAGCACCCAGAGCAGTTAACCTTTTATCTTTCTTGAAATCACTACCTCTCTTTGGAGACTGGAATACTGGAACTTCCTTCTTTTCCTTCTCTAGTTCTGACTATTCCTGTTTTGTTTCCTTGGAGACATGTTAATGAGGGAGTAAGTAAGATGTTATAACTAGCTCCAAGAGAATTTGACACACAGAGATACCAATTCTCCAGGGGACACAATGTGCTTATAGTGTCATGAACAGTAATTATTTGCATGCCTATGGAAGGAAATATTTGCATTATTACCAATTTGTTACAACTTCAGTTCTATCTCTGCAGAACTGTAAAACAACCAAAGATGCACATTCCTATAGAATCCGATAATCACCCAGAGGTTCTGCTAGACTAACTCTCAGCATTTTACTGAAAGGACACTCAGTAATTTCTGGAGCCCATTTCCTGAACTTCCCTACTCTGATGAATTAATCTCTAAAGGATTCTAGATCACAGCAAGACAAGTCTCACCAGATTTGACCTAATGATTTACCTAGCAGCAGCTGAATTTAAATTAAGCATATGAGCATCCTTAACTTTGGTTCGTAGATCAAAATCAATCAATTATTAAGGTACTACTAAGACCAGGAAGTAACGTTGTATCTGGGAGTTTCATGAGGAATCCTGGATTAGGATTTTAAAAGCCTCTGTGATGTGCTATTCCAAAACCAGAAAACCAAACCTATGAAAGCCTCTTCACCAGACTTAGCCTGCATTTCTGGTATTCAGATGGATTCCTCAAATTAGTTAAGGTTTGTGATGTGCCAGGAATTGACCTTTGTTACCACCTGAGGCCAAAGTTACCTGAAAATTTTTCCAGGAAAGGCTCCACATGTAAAGTCAACCATGTTACTTAGCAGTGGGCTTGTCAGGCCTGATTAAGTACTCCAAGTAAGGTCTTCCTGGCACAATTAAACTGTCAATTATATCCTAGTAAAGTGGAAGATAGATTCTTAGAGAACTCATGGAAATATCTACACATTTCTGTAAAACATTAGGGGATTTAGTGAGGTTTCTGACTTGTGAGGAGTAAGAATCAGACACCTTTAAAAATGGTTTCTTTCATCTTCAAAAGCAGTTTACAAAATTGAAGATTAGATCTGCTTCAAAGAAAGAGAAAGGGCTCTGTTACATATGTTTTAGAACATTAAAATAACATTTGCAATATGCCCCCAAATTTTCATTTCCCTTATCAGTGCACACTTATGTGATTAATTCTTTCTCTGCAGTTTCCTGCTTTCATAAGGAAGTCTGCTTTTGGATCATCAAGTATACTGAAAAATCTGACTCTGTTTACTGCTACTGACTGAGAATGGTGAAGCATTATTATAACCAAACTAAGATGATTTTGGGTAGTCATGGGGAGTGACTTCCAAAGCCATGACTCCCCAAGCAAAGGTGAATGTTTTTGTTTTTGTTTTTTTGTTTTTTAATTTAGGGTTTTAAGTTAGATAGAGCAGACTTGTCATATATAGAGGTGGGTATGCCCCTTAAGGAAACATTCCCACACACACATTGTATGTTATGTAAATGAGGCTTGTGCTCCTTCTTGGGCAGAGACTTTCGTATTATAATGAGGTAAAGGTAACTGTCGGTCACTTCATAGGCCACTCCATAGTCCATCTATATAGAAGCTTGTTGGAGGTCAAGTTCAAACTAGTCTGGTGGTCTGGGCAATTGTTACTGCTTGAGGACTAGTTTTGGTTTCCATCATGGGATGTTACTCCTGTCAGGTTTTTTGCCTGAATTAAGAGAGAAGCTGGAAAGAAGAGATTAAGGAAACATGTGGAATAGAGTTCGGTGAGTACAAGCAGGTGGGCAGTAAAGGTCAGGTCTTGGGGTTCAGCTGGTGACACTGTCATCTCAGAAGCCTATACATGAGAGGTCATTCTGGAAATATCAATAACTAAAAGTTTCTGGATACAGATTTTTCCATGAGACTCTGAAACTGTCCTTCTGTCTCTAAGACATGAACTGTGGTGTGAGGCTTGCATCAGAGTGTTCAGATGAGCAGTGATGTAAAAAGAAGCTAACTATGGATTGCAAAAACTGAACATCTGTAGGTAATTTATTATAATAGCTAACAGTATCAGAACAGAGGAAAGAGGGATTTTTCATTAGGGTACACTACACAATTATTTTGTATGGGTTTGGTAATGTTTCCTTAAAGGTAAGAATATATCATGGATAGCCAGAGAATTGGCAAATCTCTAGGGTCTTCCCATAAATTGTATACTTTCTGAAATATTTATATATATATATATTTTGAAATATTTATATTAATAACTGTTATGGACTGAGTTGTGTCCCCGCCAAAGTTCATATGTTTGAGATTTAACCTCCAAAGTGATGGTATTTGGAGATTGGATCTTTAAGGATATTATTAAGGGTAAGTGATATCAGAAGGATGGGGTCCCAATGCAGTATGATTGGTGTCCTGACAAGAAGTGAGAGAGACACCAGGGATGCACATGCACATACAAACAGGCCAGAGGAAAGAGATGGCCATCTGAAAGCTAAGGAGATAGAAATCACCAGAAACCAGCCCTGCCAACACCTTGATCTTGGAATTCTGGTCTCCAGATCTCAAGAAAATGTTGTTCTCCTTTAAGCCATCCAGCCTGTGGCATTTTGTTATGGACACCTGAGCAGACTGATACCATAACAGTTTCCCGTTTAAACATTATCTGGTAATTCTGTAGCATTTCCTTTGATTTAACAACTCTCCCTACAGTGCTGCGGGGAGTTTGGTAATATGGCATATATCAAACCTAATTATTTCTACTATCTTTCTTTTTATGAGGTAAAGAACAAATCTTGTGATTACCCAGGGACTTTTAAGTATAGTTTTAAGTGTAAAAGATAAACAAAATTTTATTTTTCCATTATTTAATATACAGTCTTAGACAAAATCTAAAGAATTTGTAGCAGAGTCTGTTTGCCCAAAGCGCAGCAAAGCTCATCATTGAGACGTTGAGTATGCAACAAGGAAAGGGTATATTCATGAGGCAGCTGAACAAGTGTTTTATAATCATAGGGGTGGGGATTACATACATATTGGTGAAAGGGCAGGAGAATTTAGGACTGTTTATGAGGAGGAAAGAGGGAACGTGTGCATTGAGCAAACAGAGCTATAGCACATATTCCGTGTTCACATGGGGGGAGACTTCACATTAAAATGAGACACAATTCAGCCCCTGATACCAGGATAAGAGCTCTAGATTTAAATATATATATTACTTTAATTTGTCAGAGATGTCTTCAGTTATATGAATCTGGAATCTTAAAATGTTTGTTAGGTATGTGATAATTTTTTTTTAATCTAGTCTGTTTAATTTATTAGAAGTTATTTTTTCTAATTTTCCTTGAAGTTTGACAATAGTGGATATATTGAGTGCTTATTTATCTTTATGAACTAATTTAAATAGTTTCTTTTTAATTTAAGGAAAACATTTCATGTTGACAAGAGGAAGTCAAGTCCTTTCTTAATCACAGACACAACATCAGAGAGCTCGTAACTTCATTCAGACACTTCAGCCACACACCAAAGATACAAACATATCAAAAAGCTTTTGTATTATTTCCCAACACATAGGAAATCCTCAGTTGATCTGAGCTCACAAACAGAAAAATAGGTGGCCTCATAAATGAGATGGTCTCCCATCCTTCAGTTAATAAGGAGTAGATCTACAGAGATACTTGAGTTGCCAGGTTATAAGACCAAATTCCTGTTTCCTCCAGTAGGGAGTACATTACCCGGCATGTGATAGTCGGGGATAAAATAAAACACAAAGTCAGTAGGAAGAGAACGGTACAGAAACAGAGTTAACAGGGTTAAAGTTTTACTGCCACTTGTGATTCTCTCCAGGAGGCAGGAGACCTAGTGCAAGGCCTAAGTGAACCATCAGGTGCACTCCTCTAGCAGCTACACTTGACAGGCATTGATAAGTTACAAGCTGAGCATTTGCACAGATGACCTGTCTACCTCTAAATGTGCTAATACATAATTTCCAAAAGGATAAAGTCTCACGCAAATTGAAAATAAACACATCACAACTGTATTCAACATATCAATGAGCGAACCGGTAAGATGTTGAAATCAGTTCTCACAAATTTATATTTTCAAAACCCCTGGTTCCACTGACCCAGACCCTTTCAACGATCGCTTATTGGACATTCCATCTGGAGACCTTAAATGCCTCTCATATGTTACCTTGACCAAAAGGGAATTCATGATTTTGCCTTCTTAAACCTCTTCCATTCCTTTTCTAGTATTTTCTGCTTCTGGCAGCAGTTCCATTTTATGTCAAATTAATTATGTCAGAAATCTAAAGCTAATACTTGAATCCTTCTTCCTATACTTCTATGTGTTATAATATTCAGTCTATTACTGAGTTTTGTGGATTTTACTTCCTAAATATCCCTCTCGTTTGTCTCCTTCTATCGTCCGCCGATCCTGCTGCATCATCATCTGTGGTTCACCAATACCTTGCACGCAGACTGAAGCATTAGCCCCATTTCTGCCCATTCCACCACTACCTTGGGCAGCCTCTTATCCATCCAAATAATTTCTCATGTATCAGCCAGAATAATACTTGTCAAATGCAGATCTGATGATTTATTCTACTACTAAAAGCCTTTTATGATTTCCCATTGTTATTAGGTAAGACCTCAGCCCTGTGCCTGGCCTGCTTAGTCTCTGCTACTGTTCAGCCTTCTGTCCTTCTCTCTAGTGCATCGTGAACCAGGCTCCCTTTCTTTCTGGTTCAAGCTTCACTAATTTCTTTACATGTATTTCAGGGTCTTCCCACCACAAGATATTGGAGGTGCTGTTTTCTTTTCTTGGAATGTTTTCTCTAACTCTTCCACTCTTGGTTCATGCCTATCAATCACTCAAGTTCATGTCATATCTAATGTTGTCACGGCTCTCTTCCTTGAGTGCTAAGAGAAGACCAGATGCCCACTTTTCTCCCATGGCACTTAAAAGGGATTGTAATTTTACACTGAGTTTTGTGATTATTTGAGGGTTTTCTTTTACATTGCACTGTGTCAGGAAAGCAGGGCTGTGTTCATTTCTACATTCCCTTCTTTTACTAGAACATAGGATGTAGTTTACCAGCAATGTGAGCATCATTCGGTTACAGATTACTGAAATCTTCAAAAAATTTTATTTATTTATTTATTTATTTATTTAGACACAGCATGAGCAGGTGAGGGAGGGGCAGAGGGAGAAGGAGAGAGGGAATGTCAAGCAGACTCCATGCTGAGCACAGAATGGGGGCTCAATCTCACAACCCTGAGATCATGACCTGAGCAGAAACTCAGAGCGGACACTCAACTGACTGTGCCACCCAGATACCCCTGAAATGTGTTTTGAACTCAGTCTTCTCAGTAAGATCATGGGAATGATAATACTACCATTCATATAAATGTTTTTGAGAATTAAAGAATACATTCAAATAATTCTTGATACTCTTTAAGCATTCCAGTATCAACTGTCATTCAGATTTCCTTCAGTATATCAGGGAACCCTAGAGAGGGTTCACTACTTAAAAAATATCACTGACCTTACTGTTAGATCAGTTAGGACTAGATTCACTCCCTGGTAACAGGAAATTGGTGTGGTGGATTAAAAACAGAGTATTTATCTTGTGCAACAGGGAATGCACAGATAGGTAGGCAAGGTCTTGACAGCAAGAAGCAAACTCCTGGTAACCCCTCACAGGGAGGACATGGGATAGCACCTCTGGGCAGAAAAACAAGACAGAAAGGAAGTCATCTCAGCAGGCTTTGATTTTCCTGGGGAGGAGGGAAAATCAAATTTTTATCCCCCACACTCTCTGCAATGGATATAGACAAGGCAGTAGGGAAGGAAAGAGGAGATGGGTCCATTAACTGCAAGTGCCTGCAC
This sequence comes from Canis aureus, assembly GCF_053574225.1. NCBI lineage: Eukaryota > Metazoa > Chordata > Mammalia > Carnivora > Canidae > Canis > Canis aureus. Next base: position 6,618,738 of record NC_135627.1, read on the forward strand.
ACATATCCTGAGTTTACCCCAGAGCGAGATGGCCACGCCAGGCATTCATTAGGGTATACCATCAGTTCCTCATCTCTGTGATTCTGTGATGTGTGAGAAGTTAGTTTTGCCTGAATTGTTATAAATATAGCATTGCAAATCACCATCTTGAAAAGTTCTGTGAAATGAACGTGGTGGTTCTCTTTTGGGACAGAGTCAGACCATTAGAAAGATTGTCCCTTAAGGAGAAATACCAATTCAGAGCTGGTGTGAAGTAAGCATTTTCAGTAACAAAAGAAATGCTTCTCATTTTTGAACTGCACAGGCAACTCTTATTTTTTTGAATTCCAAAACTGCAACTTGACAAGAGAGAGAAAAATATTTTCTTTTCTGAAGGCTGCCAAGAATAAAGGCTATTCTCATTTGTTAAAATAAGAGGAGGTAATAAGTTAAAATAAGCATACTCTGACCTTATTTTCGAGCCCAACACTCTAGAAAAGCACTCCTTTTAAAGTGAAAGGAAGTTCAATTATTTTTGCAGTCATTGCTTTTTTATAGGCCCTTGTTATCTTTCAGTTTGATTTCTAATAGAGTTTAATAGCTGCAAAGATAATTTTTGAAACCTATTGCTGGATACTTAAGCATCCCTTGTGTCTTTCGGCATTCTTGCAAGAGAATGACTTTTTGGGTTTAAACCATTCTTGGGTGCAGATCTTTCCATTCTAGTAGTTGGACACATGCTTATATAAAGATCACCATATGCTATTCTCACAGAGAAATGTGAGCCATAATGATTTAATAATGATGAAAAAGAGACAACGGGCCCAAATGAAGCCACATGCACTAAGCTCCATGGCACCCAGTGGAGGCTTAGTATCTAACTTAATTACAGTCCGGCCTCCCTCCAGTCAGACTGGAGCTACCTGATTAGCATAGCAGGTGATTTGCATGGTAGACTCCTGCCATCTCCTAAAGAAAGGTGACCTTGCCACATACAATCAGCTCTTTGCTAGAATAACCTCCTTGTCCCATGCCTTCCACCTGTGGAAATCCTTCGTTCTATAAAGCTCTTCAGTGCTCCTTTCAATTTGCTGGATAGGATGCTACTGATTCATGAGTCATGGAATAAAGATCCAGCGAGATCCTTAACATTTACCTTAAATCTTGAAAATTACTTTAAAATTTACTCAGTTGAATGTTTTTTTAACAGATCCTGCACTACTAAATGGGCTAGAAGCTTCTACTACCCTGACTTTTCCTACGTATTATCTGAAGCTATGACACTGCATTCAAAAGCCACTATATTCTGTTCTTTTTTTGTGATAACACATTATAAAGGGCAGACTCTCTAAAGCTTAGAATAACTGAGAAAACAAAATACAAAATATTTATTATGAAGCTGAATTGTCACTTTTTACTCAATATGCTGCTGCAAATAAACCAGAGTCATTTGGTCAATGTAGATAATTTGTTATGCCTCGATGATTCTTATAAATCCTGACTGAATGTCTATGACTGTTTCCCTAAGAGTAGAATAATGAGAGAAGATGACTAAAAACCACTTTCTTCTGTTCCTTTTCTTTATAATTTTCCTCTTTCATAGACTAATTTGACTTTTTATTTTTTATTTTTTGTAAGAATAACCATTTAAGTTTTGAGTAGTTATGAAGTTACAGAAAAATCACAAGAGTACAGAAAGCTCTCACACCCCAACCTGGCTTCTGGTATTAACATCTTACATTAGTATGGTACACTTATTCTAATTAATGTACCCATATTGATACATGATTTTTAACTGAAGTTCATATTTTACTCAGATTTCTTTACACTTTTACCTAATATTTTATGTTTCTAATGTTGTTCCAGGTTTCCATTCAGGATACCACAGGACTTATAATTGTCTTGTGTCATTAGGCTCCTCTTGGCCATGACAGCTCCTAAATTTTTTCTTGGGTTTTTTTTTTTTTTTTTTGTAGAATGTCCCTTTCTGGATTTTTTTAAAAGATTATTTATTATATATTTATTCATGAGAGACACAGAGAGAGAAAGAGAGGCAGAGACACAGGCAGAGGGAGAAGCAGGCTCCAAGCAGGGAGCCTGACGTGGGACTCAATCCTGGGACTCAAGGACCACACCCTGGGCTGAAGATGGGGCTAAACCGATGAACCACCTGGGCTGCCCTGGATTTTTTTTTTTTTTTTTTTTTTTTGCATACTTTTGTCACTATGAGATTAGGCTTAGAGATTCTGGAGAGGAAAATCAATGAGGCGGAGTACCATTTTCATCAGATCATATCACAGATGCACATTATCAACATGGCTCACAGCTACTGATGTTAACGTTAATCTCCTGGTTGAGGTGGTGTTTCTCATGTGTTTCTACTATTATTAGTTCTCATTTCCGTTCTGTAGTTTTTTGGAAGAAGTCACTATGAGCACCCATACTTAAGGAGTAGAAAATTATGCTCCATATTCTTGAGAACAAAGTATCAATATAAATTATTTGGAATTCATCTTAATGAGAGATTTATCCTTTCTCCCCAATTTATTTACTTACTGAATCATTTGCTTATATTAATCTGGATTCATGGATATGTATTTTAACTTTGTGATATAATGCAATCCTACCTACCTTATTTCCCTTTGCTCAAATGGTTCCAGTTTTGGCCATTTGACACTTTCATTCAGGTGCTCTGTCCTTTTGACATTATTGTGGATTATTGGGATGCACTTCCTTACTTTCTGGCACTTCAGTATGCTGCAGGCTAATTTTATATATCACTAATCCCAGCCATTTCTCCAAGTTTGTGGCAAGTGCATTGCATCATAAATCTGCCATTGTAGCATCATACAAAGTAGTTTCACTCCTGCCATCCCAAATCCTGTGTGCTGTCCCCTCTGCATGGAACTCTTTGCAACCACTAATCTGTTACTGCCTCTATACTTTTTTTCCATCCAGAATGTCATAAAAATTGGATCAGACACTATGTAGGCTTTTCAAACTGCTTTTTATTTTTTAAATTTTTTTTTATAGATTGTATTTATTTATGAAAGAAACAGAGAAAGACAGAGAGGCAGAGACACAGACGAGGGAGAAGCAGACTCCAGGCAGAGATCCTGATGTGGGACTCGGTCCTGGGACTGTGGGATCATGCCCTGAGGCAAAGGCAGACGCTTAACCACTGAACCACCCAGGCATCCCTCAAACTGGCTTTTTAAATTTGTTAATATCAACTTAATATTCACCTGTATCTGTGCATGTTCTGATAGCTCTTTTTTATCACTGAATAATATTCCATTGCATGGATGTACCACTGTTTATTCATTTACCTTCTGAAGGGCATCTTTGTTGCTTCCACTTTTGAGCAATTATGAATAAAGCTGCTATATGTACTCGTTTACTGAGTTTTGTGTGAACATAAGTTTTCAGATAAGTGGGTTAAATACCTAGTAATATGGTTGCTGGATTATATGGTAAGGTTATGTTTTGCTTTGTAAGAAACTGTCAAACTGTCTTCCAAAGCAGGTGGATCTTCTTGAACTCTTTTCAGCAGTGAACAAGTTTCCATTATTCCACATCCTTGCCAGCAATTAATATGCTCAGGTTTTTTTGTTTTTCTATTTTAGACATTTAATTGTAGTTATTATTTCATTGTCTTAATTCTCATTTTCTCATGACAACACTAGATTTTTTGTATGCTTATTTACAATTTGTATATCTATTTTGGTGGAGTGTCTATTCAGTAATTATGCCCATTTTTAAAAAATTGTTGTTTTGCTTAATAAGTTTTAAAAGTTCTTTGTATATTTTATATATCTTTTTTTTTTTCCTGCAGTGGAGCTCACTGCAGAACTTGAACTCATGACCCTTAGATCGAGACCTGGGCTGAGATCAAGGGTTGGATGCTCAACCGACTGAGCCACCCAGGTGCCCCTATACAAATTATTTATTAGATATTTGTTTTGCATATATTTTTTCCCAGTCTGTGGCTTGTCTTTATTTTCCTAACAGTGTCTTTCTCAGAATGCAAGCTTTTCATTTTAAGAAGGTCCAAGATATTTTTGTTGTCGATTGTGCTAGTGGTGTTATATTTAACCCTTATCACCAAATCCAAGGTTATGCTGATTGTCTTCTATCTTTCTTCTAGAGGTTTTATAGCTCACTCTTTTACATATGTTTTTATCCACTTTGAGTTCATTTTTGTGTAAGGTCTAAGTTTTTTTTTTTTTTTTTGTTTATTTGCTTTGTTTTGGCATATAGATGTCCAATTAATCTCTTATCATTTGTTGAAAACTCTATCCTTTTTCACTTAGTCATCTTTACCCCTTTGTCAAAGACTAGTTGACTGCATTAGAATGTGTGGCTAAATGGGTTCTTTCTGTTTTGTTCTACTGATCTAGGTCTTTGTTTCTAGTACCATGCTGTCTTGATACCATTCTGTCTTGATTATGGTAGCTTCCTACTAAAGCTTGAGATTGGAGAGTCTGAGCCCTTTAACCATTTTCTTCTTCCTCCTCCTCCTTTTCCTCCTTCTCATTTTCCTCTTGTTCTTGTATACTGTAATATTTAATCTGGATCTTTTGCCATTAATATAAACTTTAGTATTGATTTGTCAATATCAAAAGATAGCTTACCAGGATTTTTATTGGTATCACAATGAATGTATGGATCAAACTGAAAAGAACTGACATCTTAACAATGTGGATCCTTCTAATCTATGGACATGGAATATTTCTTCATTTGCTTGGATCTTCTTTGATTTTTTTCATCAATGTTTTATGCACCTACAAATTATTCCATGTACAAATTGTGTGTATACTTTGTTAGTTATGTCTAAATATTTCATTTATTCCATGCTATTATAAATGGGGATATAAGGTTTAAAAGGTTTATTTAATAAATAGGTTTATTTAATTTCAAGTTTCAGTATTCACCTCTCATCAATAGGAAGGCAATGGGCTTTTTAAAATATTGACCCTGAATCCTACAGGCTTGCTGTGCTCACTTATTAATCCAAGGAGGCAGATTTTGGCCGTGTCTTTGTGGATGAGGTGGCATTTTATCCTGTAACCTTGGTTCTTTGATGCATCCAGTAAAATTCACTGATTTTTCTTGTTAGGACAGGAGTAAGGAAGCCCTAGGTTTCACATGTTAGAGCACAAATGGGAAATTCTCAAATCTCACTTCCTAAAATTTCTTGTTTTCCTACTCTTATATGTTTTGTTAATGTTTGTCCTTGAGGTTTTATTTCTATGTAATAGAAAATTGACATAGGCAGATAATAAGCAAATATACATGATAAATCTTAAGTTTTAAAGATGATAATTGTGAATCTGTCCAGCAATACAAAAAATGGATGTCAGTAGTTTGAAGACAGCTCTTAATTTAAATAATTATGGGTATTCCTTTTCCTTTTTTTTTTGCATGAAGCCCAGTATGATGTTCTTTGAACACCAGGGAGAAATTTCCTGTCAACTTCTGAGCTATTCCTGCTTTTAGAGTAGAAGCACAGCAGGAGACCAGTGGAATATATATTTGAAAAAAAAAAAAAAAGAAAAAGAAAATTTGTTGGCCACATTTAACTGAGGACACTCAGGCACGCACATATGCATACTAAAGTGATTAGTGCCTTAGTTGAGCTCACATAAGGGGGGCAAAGTGCAGCTCTGAGAGAGTGGCACAGTGGCAGGCTGCTGTTCATCTTGCCATTGATATTTTTCTTCCAAGTGGCCTGAAACATCAAGTTCTGTTGAAAAGAAAGGCCCATTTGCATGTAAGCCACATGACTAGAACACATGTATTTCCACACAGAATCTGTCCTAAGTCACACATGCACTGGGGCAGTAAGAATGACTGACTTTGAGTTGGGACCACATGGGGCAGATCTTTAAAACCTGTAAGTCGGGCACCTGGGTTGCTCAGTGGTTGAGCATCTGCCTTTGGCTCAGGTCATGATCCTGGGGTCTTGGGATCGACTCCCACATCAGGCTCTTTGAAGAGAGCTCTGCCTATGTCTCTGCCTCTCTCTCTGCCTCTCATGAATAAATAAATAAAATCTTAAAAATAAAATAAAACCTGTAAGCTATGCACCATTGTCCCCGTGAAGTGTCCTTAAGTCCACTCTGGGCACTTGGCAGCCTTTGCATCCATTGTAGCCCTTGAAAGAGAAGGAGCATCGAAAACGTGCATGTGAAGTGAGAATGTGTACGTGTGTGTGGTGGGGGGAAGTTATGTTAAAATAAAGAGGTATAATTTAGTGATTCAGTAACTATAATGAAATTTGCTATACCCCTCATAATTTTCATGTGTGCATAACCTACCCCACTGTATTCATTGTTACTCTATTCAATCCTAATTACTTGGTTTTCAGACCTACAAAGAAATCGTATAGACAAACACAACTATTGTAAGATCCAGAAATTCTATGCCAATAGAATAGCTAACTGGAGCTACTCTGATTTAGTTACCTATTCTAAAGTGATCAAAATTGTTGTAGTTATAAATCTTATGAGGGACAAAGTGTTCTTTTTTATGCGTTATATAAATAAAGTATATCCTAATATATTGTCATGATTTATTCCATGAATATTTCATGGATTCAACAGCATAAGAGAATTTCTTTACCCCTTCTCCTTATTAACCATGAAATGTTATGTCATGCTGGGGGCCTGAGCTCTGAGGCAGTGATAGAGAACATCTGTACAATGGCAGATTCCTCCTCTCACTGAGAGCAATGATTATAGAGTGACTTTTATATCTGAGTTATTCATGATCACAGCAAAATAATGGACTGGCTTATAGTTTGTCAGAAGGAAGGCAATGGCAATATAGTAAAAAGGACACTGGATCTGGGATCAGAGGAGCTGGATTAAGTTTAAATCTAGCCCTTATTGTTAGTAGTTATATTAATACCTATTGCTGTATAACAAATGATCCCCAAACTTAGTGTCTTAAAAGAACACATGCATGTTATCTCTTACAGACTCTATGGGTCTGGAATTTAGGAATGGCTTAGTTGAATGGTCTTGTTTTGGAAGCTCTCATGAGGTGGCAGTTGAGCTGGCAGCTGGGGCTGTCATCATATGAAGGTTTGACTGGGTTAGAACACTGGTTTCCCAAATATCTCATTTGCAGGTTGTTGGTAGGAGAAATCTGTTCCTCGCTGTCAGCTTGACTGCCTGCACACCTGGCAGCTGGCTTCCCTTCCAAATAAGAGACAGCAAGAGAGAAACCACAATGTCTTTTAGGACTGAGTCTTAGAAGTCACAAATGATCGATCATTTCTACATGTTCCATTAATTGGAGGCAAGTCACTGAGGTCAGCTACCCTCCAGGGCAGGAGAATTAGGTCTCATCATTGGATGTGAGGAAAAGTATATGGGTATATTTTAATCCACCACAGGAGCTACATGATCTTCAGTAATATAGCCTCTCTGAACTTCAGTTTTCTTCACAAATGAAAAGAAGAATATCTAACTAGGAGAATCATCGAGGCTATTAAATAACAGGATGCATGTAGCACATTTGTAAAATGTTACTTGTTTTATGTATGTAAGGTGAAAGCAGATCATAGGATCAGTACACTGTTAATGTTGTTTTATCGTGGACTTGATCTATGTTGAAGACGTCCAGCTTAATGTCCTCCATGTTGCGCAGATAGCAGTGCTGTGCAAAAACTCTTTTGGAGAAGGAAGCATGCCAATCCAGAGTGCCATAGTATACAATACTCATGGACTGCTGTGACCATGGAGAACAGTCACTTTATAATGAAAACTTAATTTGCAGAGAATGATGGGGCAGTTAAACAATCGGAATAATTTATCTTATTTTTTCAGTGGCTTGTTTTCTCCACATGATACGAGGTTGGCAACAGAGGCAGCTGTGAGCCTGTGTCCCATGCAAATGCAAGAGGGACAAGAGACAAAAAAGGTATGCTTAAGCTGCCCTGGTTTGGGGTTTGTAAAATTTTATTTCTAATAAATTTAGACTTATGGAAAAATTCTGGAAGTAGACATTTCCCAAATATTCTTTTCCTAGCTTCACTTGGTGTTGCCACCATCCATACTAATAGTGTATTTAGTGAAATCTGGAAATTGGCATTTACCATGAACTAATTAACTCATTGCTATTAGTAACAATATAACTACCGTAACTAATAACTATGCTGTTAATCCGTAGCACCATTACTTGTTAATGTGGTGGCATTAATAATATAAAATAATATACAGTATACAAGGTAAAATATAGTGATACAGGATATTAATGGCAATCTTATTATAATTTTTAGTTAATAATACTACTGACTAATTTACAGATCTTATTATGGTTTTCCTATCTTGGCCAGTAATGTTTTACCAGCTCCAGGCTCCGCGAGGCCATTAGTCACTGTGTCCCTCTGTCTTTTCCCATCACACCTGTCCTTCTCTTGTCTTTTGTCACCTGGAAACTTTAGAAGATTCCTGGTCTGTTCTTTTTATAGAATGCCCCTCACCATGTGTTTTTCTGATGTTTTCGCATGATTAGACTGAGGTTATGCATTTTTGGCAAAAATCCTGCCAAGGTGACATTGTGCTTTTGTCCTCATGGTCTCAGGGGATCCATGAGATGTAAGCCTGCATTCCTTGGTTTTGATGGTGTCTGCTGTGTTTGCATTTCGGTGCCCTGAGACCATGTTATGACAAAAATGCAGCTACTTTTAACTTTGTAATTGGTAAGTAAGTGTCTTCTGGAGAAGTATTTTGAGTCTACAGAAATTTCCTGTGTTCCATCATACATTCACCCACTAATTTTAGCATAGGTGGCTTTTGCCTATAACAGTTCATGAGTTTTTGTTTCTACATTGTTGATTTAATTTCCTCTTTCTTTTTAAAGAGTGATTTGATGACCTCTATAGATACATATAAATGAATCAATGAGAAACCCCAGAAATCCAATCCATAGCTTAATAGGAAAATGTGAATTTCTGGCAAAATGAAAAAAAAAAAAAGGGGTGGGGGGAGGGGGTTGGGGCAATATGGTTTCCTAAAGGGAACCAAAAAGCTTATTTTGAATTTCTGATCATATGGACAATATCCCTGAGTCCTAAGAATATGAAAACAACCAAATCTGTTTACAACAGGAAGAACTACTACCTATGCTTACAAAATCCAAAGAAGATACCAAAAGAATGTACCTAAATTCTCTTCCTTAGTCTGGTAAATCTTCAGAGAAATGATGGAATTGCTACAGACACTTCTTTACCTGGAAGAAATGGCAGGAGGAGTGGGGGGCATTTATCATGCTGTGAGGGATCGGTTTTGCTTCTTGTTTTCACTAGGGTAGGAGAAGGCTTTGATTCTTTATTCAGTCTATGTCACCATCACATTTTTTAAAAAGTCAGAGGATTAGGGCTTTCATTACTAATTGGCAGATGACTTTAATTAGACAAAAGGACTATGCAAATGAAGAGTGTGCCGGCTGTCAAACAAAGTCAGTAACCTGCTCTGGGACCCCAAGGTAGAGTCCGTCGGTTACCTGTCTGTGCAGGGTGTGTCAGCATTTGAGAAACGACCAAGAGCATCCACAGAGAGTGTTTAAACACACCAGCCTGGAAGCCAAAATGTTGTGCATTGCAGAAGGCTGGTGGCATCAATTCTACATGGTTTAACACCACAGCTGTTAACTAAAATCGAGAAGATAGGACACACCAGTGTGAGCCCAGAGAGTTTTCCTGTATCAGTTATAAATCAGATGGCTCTGTGGTGAAGGACATTCTCGTCAGCGAGACAGGTGAGGCTGAGCAAAAGGCTTTCTGGATCAAACATGGGATCCAGTTCTGCTCTGAGAGCTCACAAGAGAGGTTCATATGCTGGATTCCGTATCAAAGGGGGCCCCGCTCTGGCACATCTGTGCACAGTCACCCCTCCCTCTACCATGGAGCAAGGACTCAGAATGTCCTGTGGGCCAAGGGAACATGCCCACAATCAGCCTGTGCTGGCTTCTGTATGATGCTCTTGGAATGTCCTGCTCGCTGATTTGCAGGAGCAAGCAGGCCTGTTGTGTGGATTGCTCTTCTTGAGCTCAGACCACAGCATCACCAGGATGTGCCTCCAAGGGGATAAGGATGCTCCCTGATTATGGAGCCAAGTTGCCAGGAGGCTGTACTTACCACACCACAATATTCCAGATGGGAGACAGAGCAATCCACCAAGCCTGAATTGAAATTATACTGAGAGGTCTATTTATCAAGATAAGAGAATAGGGTATAACTTACTTATTTAACAGACTGTTTCTTTGTTTTCTTAATAGTGTATTTTTTTATGTGGTAACATACTCCTAAGTGTATACCAAAGATACCTAAAATTGCCACTTTAATTATTATGTTTATCACTCAGTGGCATTAAGTACTTTCACAGTGCTGTGCAACCATCACCAATGTATTTTTCCAAGACTTTTTCATCATCCCAAATAAAAATTTTTATACTCATGAAACACTAGCTTCCTATCTTCCCCTACTCTAGTCCCGGCTAACTTCTCTATTCTTTATGTCCTTATGGATTTTCCTATTCTAGGTACCTCTCGTATAAGTGGAATTATACTACATTTTTCATTTTGTATCTGGCTACTTTCAGCTAGCTCGGTGCTTTCAAGGCTCATCCCTGATGTAGTCTCAGAACTTCCTTTCTTATTTGACCGAGTAATGTCCCATTGTCTGTGGATACTACATTGTTTTGATCCAATCAACCATCAGTGGACGCTTGGGCTTTTTCCATTTTTTGCCTGTTATGAACAATGTTGGTGTGAACATTGGCCTACAGTTATCTGTTTGAGTCCCTGTTTCTCATTCTCTTTCCATTCCTAAGTATATACTTATGAGTAGAATTGCTGGACCATGTGGTAATTGCATGTTGAACATTTTAAGGAACTCCCAAATTGTTTCCTCAGTTTTAACTTACACTGTTTGTACATATGGTACATGGGCCTCCATTGTATCCCTGGGGCCTGCAGATATGAGGGTTAGGGCCTGGCAGCAACTCAGGAGTCTGTAGATAGAGACCATCCATTCTTATAAATGTTGTTCACTTTTTCTTCTTTGCTTCCTACATTGTATACATAAGAAATCTGAATTTCCATCCGTGTTCAAACTTGGAAACTTCTGTGTCATCAAAAAAAAAAAAAAAAATCCAAGTCATGCTGTTTTGTGCTATTTCAGATCTGGCTGAAATGAGGAAGTAATAGGAATATGAAAAGAAAACTTGATCTTCTGAGGTTTTCTGTGCTAAAGTAGCTTGGATAAAAATTAAGCCTTTAAATTTTTTTGAGCTTCCTCTATCAATGCTACTGATTTATAAAAAATATTGTATTGCTCGCATCTTTAGAAAGTAAAGAACTCAGCTCTCCTGCAAGGCTTTGTAGAAATTCTTTGTCTTAAATAATATAGCTTAAAAAAATGAGTCTTTAAAAAAAAACTGTGAAGGATTTCAGAAAGAAATGTGAAGAAGGGAGAAAAGCAGAAATTAAAAGAAAGAATGAGCACCACACTCACAGGGGGACCCTATCCAAACTGTGTGGGTCCGTTCAAATCTTTTGAAGTTCATACAGTATTCTGATCCCTAAGCAACCCATGTTCTTGAAAAATTAACCAGGAAACTAGCGTGGCCTAAATGCCTTTATGTTTGAATTAGAAGACAGAGAGAGGACCCTCTGCCTTCAGGGAAGGTTTTTAATCAGAATGTCTCTTCATCCTGGCTTCTGACCTTTCCTAACATTGGATTGTTTTTTCACACTGGTTTTGAAAAAGCCTGTGGCTCTCAGCAAAGAAGGGATGAGTATTGCCATCTTGCTTAGCATGGTTTATGTCAAGATTTAGCCCCTGGGAAAGCACTGTGTGTGCTAGTGACAGGGAGCAAAGATGATTCGCAAGTGGTTTCTGCTTTTGTTAAACTTTCATTTCAAAACAACTGGAGAGCACATCCCATCACTGCTGTGAAAAATTCTGCCTTTAATTTATGAGGAATTCTTTGAACTTAAATTTTCTGATAAAAATATATTTCTCCAAGTAGTTTCCTGCCTAGTTTTTAGGAAAGACACCATGCATTTTGCATCCCCAAGTAACTTCTCTGCCTCATTATATGTCTGGGAAGATCAAGTGGTATTTCCCAAAGACTATGCCAGTGTAGCAGGAAAGTAGTCTGAATTTTGCATGGTGAGAACCTGACATGCCTGAAGGAATTCTGTATAACATCCTCAGATAAGCATTCGCAACCTGGAGGCCTCCCCACCTGCCTTATTCTTAAAATCCCTATCTTGCTCTTTTCCTGAGATTGTACAACAACATTGAGATGTGTAGGATTAATCCATCGGTAAATCTTTTATTATCACTTGACTTTAAGGATCTTGAGGGTTAGGACAATTGTCAATTTAAACATTTTAAGCTGTTTTATTTCTGATACATTCTATCCCTTGGCATTCAACATGTTGATGTTGGTGACTCCAGAAAAGAGAGTGTGGGCAGTAGCAAGAAGGGGGATTTTGGAGAAAGGGACACAGATATTCAGTTGTTAGCCACTTGTTAACCATGAGAACTAGGGCTGTTGGACTGATTACTCACTTTTCCAATAGATTTATTTAAAAAAATAATCACTGGAAAAAAATCAAAATTGTTCCAAGAGCCTGATTGTAGCTTTCATTTAATGTGTAATGCCTAAGAGTAAGAAATTAGGACATTTCAGGTATCTCCATGTCTGGGAGCAGAAATTATATATTAGATGTCAGGTGCACATGGACATCAATTAGTCTGAAAATTTCTGCAAACAAAGGGCATGTTTATTGTTTTTCTAATATAGCGCACATTTAGGAAATTGCTCTGTTCTCAAATTCAAACTATTTTCAATTCAGTGACAATTGGCTAAGCATTGTTGATATTTTACAGAAACACATGCATATGCATACACACACACACATAGATCTTTTCTTACTCATCATAAGGGACTAAATGGAATTTTGCAGTCTGCTATGGCTAACAATTCTACTGAATTTCTGACAAAAAATACCTTTAAGTGAAAGTACCATTGAGAATTAGAATAATTTAAAGATCATCTGAGGGCATCTTGAAAATTGTGACTCCATGCAGATGGAAAAAGCCATTGGCCTTGGATAATTTGCAAGCAGTTGTCTTCTTTTCCCCATTCCCAGCTCCCATGTTTTATGCAACTAATACATTATGAATTACAGCCCTGTTCCTTACAGAAATGTGAATGTATAAAAAGCATACATTTTACATCATATTCACCTTTCTCACCTCGGTCTTAACTACTGCTACTTTCACTCACCTTCTGAAGCCACACTAGCCTGGTCTTCCACAAGATTTTTCCACCTCACCAAAGCTTTCTAACTTGTAACCTGCCACTGAAGTTTATAGTTTGGTTTTTCATCCAATGACCTTTTTTTTTTTCTTCTTTTGAACACATTACTGGACAAATTTTAAAAGTCAGCTCTCTCTGCTGTAGAGTCCACCTTTTTTTTTCCTACAATCTTTTTTTCTTTCCCCTATTAAACTTTATTAAAAATAGCTGCATTTACTATTGCAAGCATTCACTATACTGGTATTTTTCTTATAAAGTCCTCTTGAACTAATTCATGGGTGGTTAACTTAAAAAATAAAAAAAGCATAACATGATATTTTCAATACTATCCCTGGCACTATGCCTAGTATTACCTATAATGCATGAGCAGAATGCAAGTTCAAGATCATGCAATGCCATAAACTTCAATGTTGTCACAGTGTTTATGCTTAATAAATGATTTTTTTGACACCTTTTTTTTTTTCAAATACACACATTCTATACTTGGTAGCATAGGCTAAAGGAAGTACAGAAGTTTCAGGTACTGTTAATGATTAAATACGCAAAATACATTTTTGACCTAGTTTGTTAATCAGACTATGGTTAATAAGAGGGTTGAAAAGACCAATTATGCGGGCCACAGTCAATTCAGCTGAAGCGTGTTGTCATGGTCAGAGACTCAACAGGGGACAAGCTATAGCTAAGAACTGCAGGTGTGCTAAGACACAAGCTTGTTCATCATTTAAATCACTGAGGCAAAGTAGACTTGGAGTTTGAGATGTTTGCTGGAAGTCTCACAGGTCTTTCCCTTGGACAGATTGACCTGGTTCATAGTGGTGGGAATCATGTAGGTTTTCTGTAATTTACTTTTGAACAAAATGGAGTTTTCTAGGAAAATGTTAATCAATCCTTAGTATTTGAGCTAAATACATCTAAAAATGCTTGTATACTGTTATTTTAACACCATGCCATTGTATGGTGCTTGCCATGAGGTTTTTGAATACTAAAAGTTGTGTCGTTTTTTTTTTTTTTTAAGACTTTATTTATTTATTCACAAGAGACACAGAGAGAAAGAAGTGGAGACATAGGTAGAGGGAGGAAAAGCAGGCTTCGTGCAGAGAGCCCAATGCAGGACTTGATCCTGGGATTCCGGTATCATGCCCTGAGCCATAGGCAGACACTCAACCACTCAGCCACCCAGGCGTCCCTAAAAGTTGTGTCTTGTTGGAAAATGTCTAAACCAGATCCTGTGCACATTGATTCAAGCTTACATGATAGCTTTTCTGCGTGCATATGCCCAGGGAGGGATGGAGGGAAGGGGAGGGACCCGGGGTGGGAAAAGTCTATCAAATAAGCAGTATTTCCTATTGTCTGGGGTGGGGCACAGTGCACGGAGAGGGGGACGTGGAGGACAGCCCCGAGGTCCTTCTCCTGCGCCTTCAAGAAGAGAAGATTCTGAGCGAAGCAGCGTGCGACCCAGGTGTGTGTGAATTGAATGGAGATGTTTCTTTTCTCTCTTTTTAAATTTTTGTTTTGTTTTGTTTTTCCTTTAAGAAAAAGTTTTATTTTGTTGTCTCTTTTCCTGTTTTTGGTAACAAAAACTAAAATAAGGAATAGAAAAGCTGTTTTTCAGGCTGACAGTCAATTAAGGGTAGTCGAGGCCGTGCATGGTGGACTAGGAATCAGGGAGGTCCAGTGAGTCTGTGTGAGTCCTTGTCTCATCATTCAGGGCACTGCTTTTTTATGCAAGGGCAAAAATCTTTGTATCTGGGGAAAACAACAACAACAACTTTTTTTTTTTTTAATTAAAAAGGAAAATAAAAGATATTGAGGTCTTCCGAGTGTTACTTAAATTAAGATCAAGGTAAGAAACATTGTAAAAAAAAATTGCAAAAGTGCTATTTGTTTCCTTAAAACAGTGATTTCTATTAAAAAGGTGTCAGAACTGGGGGGAAAAAAAAAGGAGACGTTGGCAAGTCTGCGTTCTGAGAAGCCAACAGCAGTATTTGGTGGCTGATCTGTTCGATCAGCTGCAGCTGGTGGATCTGCAGAGAGGCCTCTGCAGAAGTGTGTGTGTACACACGTCTACGATGTGCGTGCAGCACGTGTTCACTCCCCACCTAAGACAGGAAGGACCCCTTAGTGAAACCGCTGACTTGCTGACTTGCCATGTTTTTGCCAAAACCAAGATTGCAAAGGACACCTCCACCTCCAGCTGGGGCGAGGGGCGGCCTCCCCGGCGGGGTGGACTCGCTTTCCTTCTCTGTAGCCAGACCTTGAAAAAATTGTGACTTTCACTGGGATCTGTTCCTCAGGGGCCTTTAGCTATGTGCCTCCTGAGAAATTCGTCTTTTTTGTATAAATAACAAAGTTGAAAATGTATTTCCTGAAATAAATGTCCGAAAGCAAAAAAAATATATATATATATATCATATATATATAATATATAAATATCTAAATCCATGTTTATATCCATAGCTGAAAGATCCACACATTGATACAGATATATAAAAACAATTACTAAAGCTCAACAGTTTCTATTATGGTACTATGAGTTAAACAAAATATATGCACAATACAAAATTTTTTTGTTAAGATATTAAGTATACACAAGGAGAACATTCTGGTGTTTAGAAGGATCTCTGGGAATAGAAATAATATTTTTTTTTTTTTTTTTTTTGGTCAGGGATCATGTATTTAGGCACAGATCATTAACAATGCTTTGTTCCATGTTTATTCAGTGAATGGTACATGCTATGTTGGAAATTAAAATTTTTAATTAGAATGTGAGATGCTCTTGCTTTCTTAAAATTTTATTATAAATTTGGCTACTATTGGATATATTTCATTTAATTTGGAGGTTCAGGGAACATCTGTTATAAAAAGTTTTCTCTATAGAGGGCATTTATCAGCGTCCTATCTTATCTCAGTTTTTCTTTGGTTATTAAGTGCTGTGATAATTATAGAATTTAAACCTGAAATAATTTGTATCTTTACTATTCTAAGTTTGGGAATATTACTTTAAAAAAATTTTTTTTTTAAGTAGGCTTCATGCCCAGCATGTAGCCCAATGTGGGACTTGAGCTCATGACCCTGAGATCAAGATTTGAGTTGAGATCAAGAATCAGACACTGAACCAACTGAGCCACCCAGGCACCCCAGGGATATTACATTTTTAAATGTTTATAATTAAATTATCATAAAGCCTACAGAAATAATAAATAGCAGAATGCATAATTTCAGAAGGAGATACTACAATTTTTTTAATAACTAGAAGATGGGGCACCTGGGTGGCTTAGTCCATTAAGCATCTGCATCTGGCTCAGCTCATGATCCCAGGTTCCCACATTGGGCTCCCTGCTCTGTGGGGAGCCTGCTTCTTCCTCTTCCTTTGCCTGCCACTTGCCCTGCTTGTGTGCTTTCTCTCTCTCACTCTCTCTCTTTTTGTCAAATAAATACATAAAATCTCAAAAAAAAAATAACTAGAAGGTAATGGTGTCTGCTTCTTTGGGCATATTATTTCAGATGTGGATTAACGAACAAGTAGCATTAATGTGCTTGTCATATGATCATCTGGTTATCAGCATGCCCTGTGCCTCATTGGTGTTGTCATCTTCATGAATCGGGATTTACTAAATTATACTGTGGTAACAAATGACTTCAAATCTTAACAATTTATGATAAAGGTTATTTCTGGGCAGCCCTGGTGGCTTAGTGGTTTGGTGCTGCCTTCGGCCCTGGGCGTGATTCTGGAGACCCAGGATTGAGTCCCACTTCGGGCTCCCTGCATGGAGCCTGCTTCTCCCTCTGCCTGTGTCTCTGCCTCTCTCTCTCTCTCTCTCTCTCTGTGCCTCTCATAAATAAATAAACTATTTTTAAAAAAATAAAGGTTATTTCTTACTAACATTATCTGTTCATTGCCAGTTGTCTTTACCTTTGCACCCACAACACCTTTACTCTGGGACTTATGCATTTTCTCTTTAGAAGGCTGCTGCTAATCAGGGAGAAACAGCATGATGAAAACATTGGTGCTGCCTCTCAAAAGTTTTTCTTGGAAGCGACACATTACTTCTGCCCACATTTCCTTGGCCTGAACAAGTGACATGCTAACCCTGATGTTAATGGTATCAGAGCAGAGAGGAACAGTAAATATTTGTGAATCATACCACAATCTACCAACATAGCATCAAATGACATTAGAGTCAGGTATATTTCAATTAATGATTCTCAGTGTTTCTTATACTTGTTTTGTTTACATATCCTTCTAGAAGCTAGCATCAATTAATAAAAACAAAGTGAAACAAACAAAATGAAAAACTCGAAAAGCAAAAATAAAAACAAAGCATTCCAGTTTGTATTCTTGCCTCTAAAATCAACGTCCTAAATTCCACTTTAATCAGAGTGTAGCAACATCAGATAGCTCAGGTTTTAATGGACTAGTACTTTTTGGCTAATTATTTGATATAATTGTTTATATTGATCACGTTATCTAGAAGTAAAATGTCTCCTCAGACCTTCCAGCACACACCCCCACACCCCCAGAAGAATTAGAGAAGTTCTGAGACTGAAAGGTTTTTCTTAGCAGGTGTATGTCAGATGGGCAAGGGCTGCCACAGGTGTGCTGCTGGTGGCCTCTTTGACAATTTCTAATTATGTTATGCCATAGCTTTTTCAGAGCAATTAGCTCATCAAACATCTTGGTGGTAGTGCCTCTCCTGAGAGAGGAAAATAAAAGTCTATCCTACTGATTACAGTTCCCTAAAATGCCCTTTTTGACTTTATGGGTGAAAGATTTTTGTGGGTCGCCATTGGCCTCCCTCACACTCTTTAATTAAGATGTCAGAAAATAGTTTTTGTTAAGCAATGTATCAGAATTTAGCTGAGAATCATCCTATTATTGAAGGTGCAAAGTATTTTGCACTATCGTTAGGAGTACAGGAGTTATCATTGCTATAATTATTATTTCGGCAGTGCTAGTTCACATAGTTTTTCCTTTATCAGTCTCAACAGGTGAAATATTTCTTCCCAATTTTTTTTAATGGAATCCTATTTAAAACTATGGCTGTAAATAAAAGGTTATTCAATTTTAAGCATATTTAATGGGTCTAGTTTTACAACAATAACATAACATAAATGATTCCGTAATTTCCAGAATTGATTCCTTTGTCCAGAGATGAGGATTATATTTTCCATTTTTAGACCTTCTACAATGTCTGCTAACCCACACAGAAAGGGTTATCCTTACGTGGTGATGCAGTTTCAACTATGTAGTGTGTCACATGCCGTATCTTATTTCCAGCTGAATGTAATTATTTTTTAAACCAACTGTGGAACAAAAAATAGGGATGCATCGACACAAATAGACAGTGGTGAATTCAGAATGCAGAGTAGAGTGTTCAAATTAAAGCAAATGTTTCCATGCCCAATTACCTAATTTGTAATTGCAACTATTCATTGCACTTGATTCTTCTCTTCAACTTCCTCCATTCCCCTCCCCCTGCTCCTCCCTCCAGTTGCTGGATGGGAACTTAGTGATAAACCCAGAATGCTTCGTTACTTCCTCTCCAGTTCGCCCCACCTTCCATGGCCCAGGTTTGAGATCACTTGCTATAAAGACACTTTCAGTATGAAATGAGAATCCTTGTAACCCCATATGTCTCCGTGAAGGTTTTAGATGGAACAACTGTGTCAGCCCTAAGCAGAAGAGTAGTCGCTGTGCTCAGAGACAGGTAAAAGGTAATGTGTGAGGGGGATACAGCGGCAGAGACAGAGAGACGGAGAGACAGAGGCATCTCTAGAGACAGATGCAGAGTATGTCGGTGCTAATGTTTATAAGATGTAGAGAGAAGGGATGAGGAATACAAACTCAATTCTGGCACCACAGTAGCACAGAAATCATAAATCCTTGCTCAGAAATTGTCATTTATTTACTGAACCCTGGTAGTACCTCAGATCTGAATGATCACATCAAAGATATATTCCAACACTTCGTATTACCTGGAGGGGACTCTTCTGGAATGGGGCAGTGATTACTTTCAGCTTCCAGTGTATGCTGGTCTGCTCTGTTGTGTCCCACAGGGCCCTCGGGCTCTGTTCATTCTTGTTTAATATTTTAATTTCTGTTCCTCAGACTCAGTGATCCCCACTGTTTTGTGCTCAAGTTGGTGGGGTCTCCTGCTTGCACACATCTGCCTTTGACTCCCCCTGGAGAGTGTTTTATTTTGGTCCTTGCTCCCCCTCAGCTCCAGAGTTTCCATCTGATGTCTCTTTAGGTTTTGTCTTTATTGATATTTTCCATTTTGTTCCTACATCAATGTCTTGACTTTTGCCTTATTTTCTCTTACCTTGTAAAACATCTTTAAGACAGTATTTCTGTTGTTAATGTTTGTCTAGAAGATGCACCATCAGATCTTTTGGGGGGACAGTTTCTGCTGGCTTATTTTTTCCCTTGGATGGGCCATAATTTTCTGTTTCTTTGCATGACTTGTGATTTTTTTGTTGTTGTTGAATGCAAGATATTTGAATCTAATAATATGGTAACTCTAGAAATCATATCCTGTCTCTTCTCCAGGGTTTGTTATTTTTGTTTTGTTTTTATTTTTTGGTCCGCTGTCCATTGTCTCTCTGCTAAGTATCAGCCTAAGTGTCAATCTAAAGATAAAGATAAGAATGAAGGGAGGAATTAAAGATACTGCCCCTTAAATCCCCTGGAAGTGACCCTAACCAGAGGGGAGGACCTTGCCGCCCTGGAGGGAAGTACAACAGCATGGCTGCTGCCCCTGCAGTTCACTTCTATGATCAGAAGCAGCAATCAGTGATCAGACCACAGGCCTCCACTGTTCAGCACACCAAGTCCTTTTCTGCCCACCCTAGCTTTGTAAGCTCATGCAGGTTGCTCTAGGAGGAATATGTGCACAGCTGCCTGCCACAGAGCTGAGGGGTGGTGGGTGGGTGGCTGCCACGGTGCTAAGAGCTCATAGTGACCAAGATTAACCACAATTTATTGTTTCAGGCTCCCTCCGGATGCAGCAAGCCTTCAGCTGACTCCAGAGTTCCAAAATAATTGTATCAGATTCAGCCAGGGTAATTTTTTTGTCTCTGGGCAAACCGATTTCCAGTACTTCCTACACCCTTATCTTCCCAAATCCTCTCTCCTCAAACTTTTTATAACATAATACCTGGGGTTGTAGCCCAATAATCTACATTGAAACAACTTCTCTAGGTGACTTTTTGCCTGCTTTAAGCTTGCAAGCCAGAGATAGGTGTTAAAAAACTCGATCTTCCGTGTAAAATGAAGGTGCTGTGAATGTACTCGCCACATAGTTTATTTTAGAAACCAGGACAAAATCGAGAGCAAAAGGAGTTGTTATGAATAGTTTTTCTAGTATAATAGTTGTGTAGTGGGACTGTCCAAGGCAGTCATATGAGGGACACTTAGATCAAAAAGTGCACTCTGGGAACTCTCTTTTAAGGGATGTTGCTAATATGCTTTGTCCCATTTTTGCATCAAAACTTGACTTTCATAATGAAGGAGCATCCACAAAATCCAAGTATTCATATGTAATAACCCAAAGGCATTTCTTTGCTGTGAATTTTATATAGATCACAAAAGAATACCTTTAGATGTATTGATCCACGTAGTATCATATGAGTTACAAAGAGTTTTCTAGTTTGTTTTTGTATATTCAATGTATTTAATGTCTAGTAGGTTTTTGGTACTAACTTCCAATTCCTTTTCCCTAGCAGGCTGGGGAAACTTCTCATCCAGGGCATCATGTCTTATACCATCTGAATTCTATCAGGTGTTTTCCATGGGTCACTTATTGTTTGTTCCATTGCACATGGGCCTGATCTCTTACTTGTGATAGAATCAATACCCTTATTTTCAGAATGTCTTCATTTTTACAATGGCACATGCTCAAATAAAATTTTAAAACCAAGTCTTTATAATTCTGTTGCCAACTTTGCTTCTTCTAATAATGTGTAGTTACTACATGGCAGTTGGTCAGTGGGATATGTGTCTGTGTGTGTGTCTGTGTGTGTGTGTGTGTGTGTGAGAAAATGGTGTTTTAAATACTTTTTGCAGAAGAGTAACCAGTCTGGATTGAATTGAAAAAGTAGCTCTCCATTTGGAAAAACATTAGATGTTATAGAGATTCTTATATAAGAGCATTAAACAGCTCATTCTAAATGAAGCACCTCCAGGAATGGCATGATACTATAAAGTTTATGGAGGAAACATTTGCTCTTGGAAATCTTGGGAACTGCAGGAACTTGGAAAGGAATGACAACAAATATCCAACTAGGCCTCAGCAGGGAAAGTACAGTTATGTTCCTGGGTCGCTGGACTCTTGTTATGGATTACATTATCCAAACAACATAATCAGTCATAGATAAGCATCATCAGAGCTCTGTGAAATGTGAGCGCTCCATTGGGGTTCAGCTTGTAAACAATACACCTCAAATAGATTTGATATCAAATAAAAGTTGTGGCTCCTAGCCTTGAATTAACATAAATTCTAATATGTTATTTTTCCCCCCTCAGATAGTAGGAACTAGCCATCAGTGCATTCTTGCCTAAAATTTGTTTTTGCATGCAGCGTCTATGGTAGCCTTTTAAATTTTGCTTAAAATTAAATTATGTGTCTGCTTTCCTTTCTCTATTTCCCTTTATTCGGTGTGCTGATAACTCCCTTGCAGTCCTACAAGCTGCATCAGACTGTTGACTGTCCGATGTCTCACACAGGTGCCCAGCATCATGGTGATGCTTTTCGCTGTGGCAAAAGTGAGTATTTCCTCCATAAACTTTATAGCTATCATACCATCTCCTGAAGTGCTTTATATTGGTAAGCTGTTTCATGCTCTTCTACAAGAGGTGCTATAATGTCCATTATTTTTTTTCTCTGAATGGAGAGACACTTTACCTTTCAATTCAGTTCAGACTGGTTACTCGTCTGCAGAAAGCATGGTATCAAGTAAGTGTTCTAGGTCTCTTCCACTGAAAATTGGTGGGCCCTGGTCTTCTGTGAAAGAGGAAGTGAGTTCACTGTCTTTCTTCACTGTCATATGCTGGGACATGAGTTCTTCATTGTTGTGCACTGTGACATTTTTAAATCGCTTTTCTTGATTTATTAAAATTTATCAATAGATATAAAGCCATATATTTTGGTATATTGAATACGAACACTTTATTTGCTCACCCCTGCTGCTTATGTTATATTTGACAGATAGAAGAGAGATTGCATTAGACAAATATAAAAAGACATACTTGCACTAACATGAAAGGAAAAAAAATATGTATCTGACAACAGACAGCACGTGCATGAACATTACAAAATACTGGCTGCCATCCAGAACATTTGCTTTATCAATATGATGTCAATGATGTAGATGTTTTCCTTATTCTCCATTTGGTTATGTTTGTTTTGTTTAAGTGTAGCTTTTTGGCCACTTCTGCATAATTTTAACAAAAAACAGAATTAACTGCAAAGAAAAATCCTAAAACTAATCTTCTAAGACGCATCTTAAAGCTCACATTGTTCCTGATGATAGTATATTTTTGTAGTTATACTTTGAGCATGGCAAGAAGGAGACACTGGATCTCCTGCAAGGTACTGGTTACTACTTGTGAGCTCTTGGACTGGTCATCTAATCTCTGATTTCTAGTGCTCTTGGTAGCTCTAGCACCTGCTGTTTCCCAAAGCTATATCAAGCAGAAAGTGGAGCATGGCATTTTCAGTGCTGATAAAAGATATTATTTCCATGTAGACATGACTGTGAAATGAATGAGCACAGATTCAAACATTTCTTTTGTAGAAACTTAGCCTTTTGCTTTAGGGCTATGTATAATGAAACGGAATTTGGATAATGAAGTGAACTCAAACTAACAAAAAAAATATCCTCAAGTAATTCAAAGGTATCAAAGGTCCAAGTATATAACATATGTCTTTAATCTTTATGCTGGGAAGAGCAAAAAGTCTCTGTTAAATGGCCGAGTGGTGACACCAAGTGTAGGGCTTGCTGTCTATGAAGCTAAACATTGTGATGTACACTCTGAAAAGTACTCAGGCTTATTTCTTGATCTCATTCTCCTGCATTCTCTACCTAATTACGTGGTTTTTTTTTTATGATTTTATTTGAGACAGCATGCATACTCATGAGTGGGGGGAGGGGCAGAGGGAGAAACAGACTCTGCTGAGCATGGAGTCCCACGCAGGGCTCCATCCCAGGACCCCCAAGATCATGACCTGAACTAAAGACAGACGGTTAACTGACTGAGCCTCCCAGGTGCGCCTGAATGGTTTTTTTCTGTTTTCTTCCAGTGATTGTCCATGTACAATCATATCTTTATAAAGACTGACTCTTGTTTTTTGCTTTTTCTCAATTGAATCACCTTTCCTTGGTGGAAATAGAGTTTTAAAATATAACTGAAGCAAGTGGTATTAATTTAGAGGATTAGTAAAACTGAAAATTAAGGAAATGTAGATAATACAAATGAATGATATCAAGGTAGTTCTTTTCTGTATTAGTATTAGACCTTTTAGGTCTGAATGAGGCTGAGAATTCATTAGTATAAAAGACTTAAGGAAATAAGCAAAGACACTAAGATAGGACATATAATACGCCAGTTTGATTTCTTAATAATAGAACCAGGTGCTACTATACAGGGTTGCATTTCTTTTTCTTTTGATATGCATACAAACTGATCACAAGTAGAAAGAAAAAAAAAGCAGAAGAATTTTTTCATCAAAAAGAGACTGTTTGATGATTCAGTATCATGAAGAAGTTATTATTGTATTGATCTTGACCTTGGTCTGTAGCTCTTGACACTTAGCTCTTGCAATGTCTATTTTCTTGGCTGCTATTCTCCAGAGTAGAAACCCAACTTCTATTGTAAGGACATGCAGGTATGTAGGTGAACATATATGTTTATTTCCATAAAGTCAGTAGGTGACAAGGCTCTTTTCATCTTTTCAGCCTGGAAGTTGCTTTGATGTTTTGTTTTAAATTACGTTTATATTCACATGTGTGCATTAAAGTAGCTTGAACGAATTCCACGTTCAAAGAATTTCATGGTAACTCTTTTCCTCCCAAGGTGCATGATTCTGGAGAAAAGGAAAGTTAGCAGTATGACAGTCAAGGAAAGTCTTTGTCAGAACCAGATAACTTTTTTTTTTTAAATCCACCTCCCCTTTCACTTTCTGAGCTTCAGCAATCTTTGAAAAGAACAGAGTCAAGCCTTGTATTTTATTTTATTTTATTTTATTTTATTTTATTTTATTTTATTTTATTTTATTTTATTTTATTTTATTTTATTTTTTTTTTAAGCCTTGTATTTTAATTAGAATTTTTTGGCACTCATGGTGTTTAAGGAGCAAAAGTGAAAAAGAAATTGTGTGGGTATGTGTGGAAGAACAGAGGGCCAAGGTTACTTTCTTTGTGAATAGAATTTATATTGTCCAAGAGTCGATGATAAACTTGAGATTATATTTGTAATATGGAACAAAATGAACTGAAAGGGAAGTACAGTATTTCAAGGTGGAGATATTAAATCAATGGCTCATGTAAAAGAGAATATGTAAGAGGGACAATATATCATCAGAAATGCTATTTCTAACTAATTGAAACATCTGCAGTCAGGCTTGTCATGTGCCACCACTTAAATATTAGTCAAATCTAGGGTATAAGCAAGTTTTTTTTTTTTTTTTTTAATTTTTAAGGGTCTTGGCAAAGCAGGAGAGCTTGGCAATGAATGAATTGAATGTCCCTCTCAAAATCTTTATTTATAACTAAAATTTTAAATTTCCCATCACCATGCTGTGAAATATTAAAAGTATATTGGCATTTTGCTATTTATCTTAGTTATCTTTAAAATATTTCTCATAGTGGGAATGATATACTAATTAAACTTTTGTTAAGTAAATTTTCAACCTAGGCTGAGTTTTTAAATCAATGCTCATTTCAGTTAGAGGATAACTTTATTTTTCCTTTACTTCTTTGAGATCAATGTCCACATGATTTTTTATAGATTAAGTGTTCTATTCCCAAAATAACAATGAACAGTCTATAATTTTAATATCACCAAAGTTATTTTAATGTCTTTATAGATATGAATTCAAACTTGAACAACATATGTAGATATAGATATATCCACATATAGACACATGCATATTGAAAAAAATAAATCCATCCCCAAAGACCTGTAGAAATATATATCCCATATGTGTAAAGCACATTAAAACTGCCAGACCACAAAAGATATCCTATATTTACAGATCTACTTAGGTTTCTGGGTCTGCCAAATTTCCACATCTTGTTGCTGCTATTTGTTTAACAAGACTAAAAGGAAATTTAAAGTATTTAGAGCATCCTCTTTAGGATCCATTTGGAACATTGTAAAGAGTGTGAAAATATTGATCTTGGACCTCTACATAGGCTTGAGAAAACTTAAGCTTGTAATGGTGTATTCTCTGTTGACTCTAGGACTATCCTTGAAGTTTGCTGCCCTGTAGGAAACAATACAATTAACTCTTATACCAACACATTTTCTGTAAGGTTTTGCTGACAGGCTGACAGTGTGATTCTTCTCTGAAATGCTGAGGGGTGCTGGGAGGTGATATACCCTGACTCATCCAAGGAATGTTTCCTCAGCCCCTATTAGACCTATGAGTTCCTAGAATCTTTATAAAAAATCTCCTTCTAAAAATGAATTAATTCAGGCTTGATTATGTCATTTGAAGCTAAGTAACTGTAACCATAACTTCTGCAATAGGATACCGCCTGCATCACGACACATGTATTGTGTGAGTGAGGGGCATATACCACTTCAGGACTCATGGCAGCAATCATGAACCAAAGATGACACACTTTCCCAGGGAGAACAGATGCAGCCTAGGGATCATTCCCAGAACAGAGCTCCAGGAAGCATTACACATTAATTTGCATTGGCATGAGAGGAGAAAACTGTTTTGCCATATAGTACATATTTTCTTTTGTCTCTTACCAGAGGTTCTTTTTAAAATCAAACTATCCTCAGCCAATGAGTAAAGGTGCTTTTTTGTGGTGACATTTTTTTAAACTTTTTGTTTTGAGACATCCCCTCCTCCCCCAAGGCCCAGCTACATAAAAAAACCAACAACAATAAGATAAGGAATATAAAGAGAAAATTTAAATAATCAAAAGCAAAATAAGCACATCGATGAGTCAGAAATAAGGAAGAAAGTGCACTGATTAAAATAGAGCTAAAGCCACACGCTTGCCAGGCTTGTATAAGTAGTGGCGTGCTTGTCTCCTATGGGGCCCTGGGAGCCATACCACATTCAAGATGAGTAACCTAAAACAGTTACACTGCTGAAAGTAATACACTGGGTTTGGGTTATCCAACTTGAGACATGATGCTAGAAAAAAATGTAGTGCCGACCATCACTGGGGACCATGGCTTAGGTAGTGAGGTTTATATAGGAAAGAGGAGGAAGCTGACAGCCATAGCCAGGATGGGGCCAAGTTGTCTGTTGGATGTGCTACAGGACTGAATATCACAGTGGAAAGGTTGGCAGTATTCTAATACATAGTTCTGGAGTAGGGACCTCAGAACAGGCAGGATGGAGGTAAAAGCAAAACTGTAAGATCCATATCCCTGAGGAGAAAGGGCAAGATCAGGAAAAGGAGAAAGAGAGATTAATATACTTCAGTAAAATAATATAATAAAATAAACACAAATGATTCTAGTATGAAAATATATTAATATCTTTTAAAAAAGACATAGCATCAGTGTTAGTTTTGTGTTGCAGTTGTAGTAAATCATCACAAACTTAGTGGCTTAAAACAACACGTTTGTTTTCTTACAATTGGTTAGAAGTCCAAATATGGGTCTCTCTGGGCTAAATTAAAGGTGTCAGTGGGTCTGTTTCCTTCTGGAACATCTAGGGAAGAATTTGTTTCCTTTCCTTCTCCAACTTCTGGAGGCATCTGCATTCCTTGGCTCAGAGCCCCTCTCCCTGTCTTCAAAGTGCTTTGCTCTGACCCTTGCTCCCATCACCTCCTCTAAACTTCTCTCACACTCCCACCTCCCTATTGTAGGGATTCTTGGACTCACTGAGATAATCTTGGGTAATCTTCCCATTTCAAGATTCTTAATCACATCCAGGATGTCCCTTTTGCTGTAAAATGTAATATATTTACAGGTTATGAGACTAAGGCATGGACAAGGTTGGAAAGTGGGGGATAGGGGGGATATTGATTTGCTTACCACAGCATCCATATAAAGAACAAAAAAGGTTAGAAAATAACTAAGAAAGACAAACATGATATGATTTCATTCATGTGTGGAATCTAAAAAAACAAAACAAATGAATAAACAAACAGAAAACAGACTGAGACTTCCAAATACAGAGAACAACCTGATGGTTTCCAGAGGAGAGGGTTTGGAGAGGGGGTGGGAAAAATGAGAGAAGGGGAAGAAGAGATCCAGGCTTCCAGTTATGAAATGAATAAGTCATAGGGATAAAAGGTACAGCACAGGGAATATAGTCAATGATATCATAATAGTGCTGTATGGTGACAGATGGTAGCAACACTTGCGATGAGCAGAGCATAAGAAGTTGAATTACTATATTGTCCTGAAACTGTGTGTCAACTATATTCAAAAGTTGAATGTAACATTGTGTGCCAACTATATTCAAAAAATAAAATAAAAAATAAAGGTCATGAAATAAACATATACAGAACCAAATTTGTGGCTACAGGAAAAAATAAAGTAGACATTAGAAATGAAAGATATTGTCAGGAAAATATTTGATAGTTTCTAAACTGGACATAGGAAAGAGTTCACCCAGAATGTCGTGTAGATAATATGCTGAAGCTTACACTATGGAATTACATGCACATGTGTGCATACACAATTATTGTGCATAGAAGAGCAGTTCAGAGATAGAATATAGTGGAGAGACTCAACATATCCCTAAAATAAGAGGAGAAAGACAATAAAAGGGAAGCACCCTTTGAAAAAAAAGTGGAAATGTTTCCACATTTGATGGAAAAACATGAGACTTCAGGTCAAATGTGTGGGACCAATACTGAGAAAAATAAATAAATCCACACAAAGGCACAGAGTAATAAGTTGCACATCAAAATATATATTCAGTAAAGCTACAAGAGAGAAAAAGCCTTGCCCACAAAGAAATTACAATTAGACTTCTCTTCTGCAATTGAAGTAGAAAAAAATAAGACAATGGAGAAATAATTTCAAAATGCTTTGGCCAATAAACAAAAAAAAAAAAAAAAGAAGAAGAAAAATTAAAAAAAAAGAAGTGAAAAACATCTGTGAGGGGCCCTTAGGTGGCTCAGTCACACAGTTTTTGGCTGAGATCATGATCTCAGGGACCTAAGATCAAGCCCTGTGTTGGACTCTGTGCTGGGGTTGGATCCTGCTTCGGGTTCTCTCTCTCCTTCTCTTGACCCTTCCCCAATAATCCTCTCTCTGTCTCTCAAAAACAAAACAAAATAAAACCCACATGTGATCCTAGAATTCTATACTCTGACAAAATGTTGGTGAAAGTGCAGGATAAAATCAAGTATAATATGTCTTGCAGTCTAATTTTCCCATCTGGGTTCACTTTTCTTTTACAAAAGCATATTGTATAGTATTTCTTTCAGTAACATTCTGGGTTTTTGTACATCTGAATCTGCATATTTCTCTGGTAACTTATCTGAGGTACAGAAGGAATGAAAACATTAATGATAGAAGTCTGGCCATGAGAAGAGACGAGCCACCACTCTTTCCTGTGTCATGGAGGTCTTGAGTTGACTAGAGCCTATGAGATAGATCCTAAAAGATCTCTTGACCCATGAGACTGAATTTACATGAATCAAAGGAGGTGTGTAGCATTAAAGAACCAAGGTCATGGCCCCAAGAATTTCCATCTTATTAGAATGTGTTTATGAGATAGTTATTTTTAGAGGAGAGTTGTCAGATAAGGAAAAAAACAAAACAAAACAAAACAAAAAACAAACCTAAACCTTATAAACAGCTTGATTTCTTTAACTTGAAAGTGCTGTTGAAGACTGTGTTTCTTCGTTGAAAGAAAACATGTTGGATGTTATTATGGAGATAACAATAGAAAAGTTTCCTTTGGATCAAGATCAGGGCACTTTGTATGTTCTCCTGATGATCTAAATGTTCATTATTTATCCAAGTTAGTGTCTCTTATAAATATTGTAGAGACGTTAAACTATCAAGTGAGTCTTCACTTAGGAACCAACTCTAATCACCTATGAGTGGCAAATTGGAGCCCTGGTTTTGGAGAGATTTTTATGTGTCATCACAAGGCAAAGTCCCGTGGAATTTAGAATCAATGATAGATACGTGTGACCAACTCACTAGAATGGAAGGAATGACCAGGGGCTTCCTGCATTTGTGGCCTCTGCCATAGTTGGCTGTTGAACATTTAACAGTGGTCTCTCATGGTTGGTTGGGAAGGCCTGATTTATAGCCTTTGCCAATTTCCTTGGTATAAATATTCTGACTGTGGCTGATTTAAAGTTATGCATAACTAATGACATTATTAAATTCTGAGCACAACTGGTTGTCACTAGCTGATATGAACTGGTTCTAGCACATTACTGGGCTGGCAACTTAAATCTAAAACTCCATATCCAAAATATTATCTGTTAGTCACCCACAGGTTCTTCTAGGTGAGCAAAATATGGAGATGAGAAGAGTCTGAATTGTGGTAAAATTTTATAATTGCTTATTTGTTTATTTTAAAGATTTCATTTATTTATTCATGCGAGACACACACACACACACACACACACACACACACACACACACACAGAGGCAGAGACATAGGCAGAGGGAAAAGCAGGCTTCTGGTAGGGAGCCCGATGTGGGACTCCATCCCAGATCCTGGGATGACACCCTGAACCGAAGGCAGACCCTCAACAGCTGAGCCACCCAGGCATCCAGTCCCGCGCTTTATAATAGTTTAAAAGAAAACAGGGAAAATGGTTAATGTCTTGCATGAAGAGTGGTTGAAGAAATCCATGTGCTTTTTCCAGGAGAAGTGGCAGCTGAATGTTGATTTAATGATCTTTGTGTTTATGGAGATTTTTTTGTTGGTGTTGGTGGTGGTTTTTTGTTTCTTTTTGTTTTTATTTATTTATTCATTTTTTAAAGATTTTATTTATTTTTTCATGAGAGACATAGAGAGAGAGAGAGAGAGAGAGAGAGAGAGAGAGGCAGAGACACAGGCAGAGGGAGAAGCAGGCTCCATACAGGGAGCCCGACGTGGGACTGGATCCTGTGTCTCTGGAATCCGGCCCTGGGCTGAAGGCAGCACTAAACCGCTGAGCCACCGGGACTACCCTGTTTTTTTTTTTTTTTTTTTTTTTTAAGATTTTATTTATTTATTCATGACAGAGAGAGAGAGAGAGAGGCAGAGGGAGAGGGAGAGAAGCAGGCTCCATGCAGGGAGCCTGACGTGGGACTTGATTCTGTGTCTCCAGGATCACGCCCTGGGCTGAAGGTGGTGCCAAACCGCTGGGCCACCAGGGCTGCCCCCTGTTTTGTTTTTAATAGAGAATTGTTTCCAGTTTTTTTTTCCATTGCTCAGGTTCAAATTCAGATAAACATCATCTGAAACCTTCCCATTTCCTACTCAGTTATTATGCATTGCTTTAAAAAAGATTTCAGAAAAAGTATTTTTCTCAAAGATAAACATTTTTAATTGGTTGTTGGTTGATCATGTCTTTGCACTTTAAATCCTTCTAGCCCTTTACAGTATATGGAGAATTATGCAGTCAAGAGACAGAGGTCCAAGGAGGTCCAGTTACTTTGAGGTCAAATAATTCAGCAGCGTTTGAAATATGGGAAGGTGGGAGTTATTTTACCCAGTCACCTGAGCTAGGAATTCCTTTCTTAATTGTCCCTTCCTGCTCCCTGGTATGAAATCCAGCATACTGCTGTTTGAATTCTAGCTCCAGAAGTTCTCTATAATTTTCCTTAGCACTTCTCATATCACTAGCCCACTTTAACC
This sequence comes from Canis aureus, assembly GCF_053574225.1. Classification (NCBI taxonomy): domain Eukaryota; kingdom Metazoa; phylum Chordata; class Mammalia; order Carnivora; family Canidae; genus Canis; species Canis aureus. The sequence continues at coordinate 6,650,074 of NC_135627.1, forward strand.
TATTCTCTGTAAGAGTGTGTTGTGGTCTTGTTTCAGTTGAAATAAGCAAGTAGAGAATTGTTGGCCAGATGTATAAAAATTTAGTACCAGCCTGACCATTTTCCCTCAACTAACATTCTGTCTTAAACTGTGCTTCTTGGAAGGGGAGGTGGGGTGATTGTACGTCAGTCTGTGATGTTATAAATGTAAGATTGAATATCTTCTGCACAAGTTTCTATTGCTCCAGTCTAAAATATTACACCATTTTAAAGACGTTACCAGCTATGACCAGTATTAAAATTCTGGTGTTTCAATATTCTTAGGTTTATCTTTAAAAAAATATTTTATTTACTTATTTGAGAGAGAGAAAGAACAGAAATAGTGGAAAGACACAGAGGGAGAAGCAGACTCCCCGCTGAACAGGGAGCCCTATGTGGGGCTCCATCCCAGGACCCCGGGATCATGACCTTAGCAGAAGACAGACCCTTAACTGCCTGAACCACCTAGGTGGCCCCTGATGTTCTCAGGTTTAATTAACTTGAGTCTCTTTCTTAAAATGGAGATATAATTTTTGTGAAAAAAGACACTCAAGCTTATATGACACTTCTCAATTATTTTATTTCTTTTTCTCTAAGTTTTAGAAATAGCTTATACTTGTTAAGTGTGTAGTAAAATCCCTAGCGAGAAAAATAAAATTTACAGTTCACACACGAGGTTGAATAGGCAAACATCTGTCAACTTAAAACATTATGTCTCAAATAATAAGTTCACAAATGATGATGAATTGATTGTACTAATTACTTATTAATTAATCTATATCCAACTCTTTTTAAAAGAACTACTTTGAATAAATCATATGTGTGAGGGATATGCTGCGGAAAAGCCCTAACAGTTGATGGTCTCCTAATATATGCTAAGTGCTTTGAATTGTTATATTTAAACACAAGTATAGGACAGATAACACCGGTCTTTTTGAAATGAGGAAATTGAGGCTTAAATAATTTATTTACAGGATTTCAGTGTGCCACAGAATTCAAGTGTGTAGTAACAATCTGAATCCAACTCTTACTGCCTTCAAAATCTTTCTCTGATTCCATGTAGCCTCCTGCAGAGAAGTATAACACAAAAATATAGTGGATAGCTCTTGTTTTCAAAAATTTTAGTCTAGATGAAGAAAAAAGACACATTTGATTACCAGTATTACTTAGAAACAATGTATTTGATTTAAAGTATGATTAAAAATGAGTAAGTGATAATGAAAATAATGTTTTTTTAGAGTTCAAAGGATAGAGAGATATTCTTTTCATGCTAAGGAGTTTCAAGGATTTAATTGTATTTGCTGCCAGTACTGCATCCATCCATCTATCCATTCATCCATCCATCCATTCATGTATCTATCTGTTGATTCATCCATCCTATTGCCTTTCATGTATCCTCCCATCCATCCTTTCATCCAGTGGTCATGTATCACTATTTTTTAGGAAGAAGATGAATTTATTCAGAATTTATACAGATAGAAGTATTCTCATATTAAAATATGGATATTTATAATTTTATGATTTCTGCTTCTTTCCAAATGTATGCAAATCATGTATTTCTAAGATTTATACTAATAAAGATGATAGAATATATAAAGAAAGGTGTATTTTGAGGCTGCTTTAGATTTACGACACACGCATACACACATACACACACACATATAAACAACTAGAAGGAAAAATGCTTTAAAATATTAATCTAAAATAAAAGAGGGATTGGATCAGTAGGGCAAGAAAAGCATTAGTATGTGGGATACCAAAAACACTACCAAGATCTCAGAGACTTAATGCCACAAAAATGAGTATGGTTCACACACTGAATACTTTGGATTCCAGAGATCCAGCAAGGGAATTAATCATTACTGTATCTCAATTTGGATAACCTGGCTGCAGCAGTCTGTGACATCTGCATTTCAATACAGTGCTTTAAGGTTCAAGGACAGGGAGCTTGGATAATCAAGAAGTGGCTCTGAAATACCCCCTCTTAGAGATGACATACATCATCACTTCCACTGACATTTTATTGGCCAAAATACAGTACATGGTTATACCTAAGCTTAACCTTGGAAGGCAAGGAAGGGGATTCAGCAGTCTGTCCAGGAAATAAAGGGAGTTCCACGAACATCAGATCATGCAGTGAGCACTCATATCATCTACCGCCTACCATGACACAAAAGTGGCAAGCTGCTACTGTTTAAAACCCAAAGAGATACTTACCAAGGTAAAAAATATGTAAGACATGAAAGATATTGACCAGGAGAAAAACATAAACCTGGAGGTGAAATTCCAAGTAGCATTATTTTTTCACTTTTCCTGAAGCTAGCATTACTGTATTTCTAAAGCTAAACTCTCTCCATCAGTACTAAGTCCACTCATTCCATTCTCCATCAGTACTAAGTCCATTCAGTACTTAGAGTGTGTCTTGGAGAAGAGAAAAGGAATCATTGTATCATGCACATACATGTTTGTATATGGATGTACATACTACCTATATATACATTTATTTACGTAAGTAAGTGTATCTCGTGTGTGTGTGTACATATATGTGTACAGCAATAAAAGATATGCTGCTATATATATATACATATTTATACACACATGCATATATAGCTGTGTATCTATTATTGCTACACTAGTGCAAATTTATTATAATTTTGTCTCTAACTTGTGGTGAGAAATGTTTTAAATCAGTTGTTAATAAATATTTTTTAAAAGTACTAACTTCTCTTTTTGGAAATGAGAGTATAATAGAAACATTTTTACTGTTGACAATTGTGCCCTCAAGTGTTAACATTATTCACAAGTGTTTAAGAGAATAATTAGCTTCATTTTACTTTATCATACTTGAACTATAATTATAGCATGCCCTTTGTTCTATTTATACGTACAAATGGTATATTTTAGTAGGATTTTTTTAAGAAGAAGAAATCCTTGATAATGGCCTAACTCCCTAACAGTATCATCGTACGTGGGTCATAAATGACCTTACCTTGGAGAAAAATTAAAAGATACCTGCATTAGAGATCAGTTTCTTGATTTCCAGTTTAAATTCATCACGCTGAGCTATCCAAGGACACTTTCTTGTCCTACCATTTGATGGAAATGATTTCCATGTGTTTTGTGATTCAACCCCATTCTGCCTTAGATAAAACAATGACATCAAACATTTCAACTCCTCAATTGACTGGCTGACTGTGCCTTATAAAAATGGCTTTTTATTGTCACAGTACTCTAAATTGTAAAAAAGAAGTAGACAATATATTTGGGGCAAAAATAGTAGCACTCACATTTCAAAGTGATTTCACATTTCAGTGTTATTTACAAATATGACATTAAACATTAGTGCTTTTATTTCATTTTTCTATTAGAGGAATTCCAAATATGATGTGACAACCTTAACTCTGAATTTCCCTGTTTTTGTCAGTTTAATCCATATCTTCACTGTGCAGTTCTAAACACTGCCGTGCTTCTAGATTTTAAATAAGAAACAGGTGGTTAAATATGTACATGCAACTCTGACAGCTTGACTGTAGCTCTGCACCTAATATTTTGGTAATGCCCACATCATGTTAGTAGCTGTCCAGAAGCATCTTATTGTCTCTTTATCAGTTCCATTAAATAGAATATTAGCAAGAAATAATTAAAGCTGGATATTCATGAAGTCTCAACTCCCTAACCAGTCTGCTCTTAAAGAACAACATTTTCAGTTTTGTTATTGATTTTGTGTTAGTCACATCCACAGTCATTGGGCAGCTGTTTACAGGATACTTTGAGATTCACCTTTCCTGACACACCTCCATTTGCATTGGAGTCATTAATGCATGAACTGTAATTGTGGTCCTTGAAAGTTATTGTCAGTAATGGGATTCAAATGCTACCCTGTTTGATTTGCATTAACTCCTTGGAGCTCCAGAATGCTCACTAGTACTCCAGAAGTCACCAAGGAGTGTTTTTTTTTTTTTTTTTTTTTTTTTTTTTTTTTTTTATTTCAGTCTTAGGGGATAATTTGCTTTGAAAATTCCATTTTTTCACACTCTGAGTTACCACCTAAATGCCCACATTTTTCCTAAGCCCACTTCAGTCTCACTTCCACCACTCGTCTCTAAAATGGAAATAATTTAAAAGTAGTAACTTCAAAAATCAATCTCCATCAACAAATAGGAAGACATAGCACCGACATTCTCTCACAATTACTGGACTGGCTCCAAATCAGCATCATTGATTGTATCTATACACTTTCCTGGAGCTCATGTTTTGGTATTCGACTCTGATGGGAAGCTGTGGGTTCCAATAAAACTTTCGGCCTCACCCCAGGGCAAATTTCTGTTTGCTTCAGATGTCCCTGACTCCTCCCTCCTCTGCGCTTTATGTAATGAGTGGCTTTGCTCTCTGCCTAAAACAGAGAATGTAGGGGAGAGAAGTAGAGGGCTTTATGAAGGTAGCAGCCATGAGGTTAGGATGGAGGGCCAAGAGGAAGAACGGCAGAAGGACTCAGAACAAGAAGCACAGAGCACTCTGTGACCTATCTAGTGTTGGGGTTTTAATGAAGACTTTTTCCCTCTTGTAAATTACGGACCTATGGAGAAAACACACTGGTGGAGATGAAAACTCCAGGTTTGCTACTGATGAAGCTGAATTGAAGAAAGCATCTTACCACTCCAATCATATAACTGGGCTTTCCAATTTTTCCCCTTGAATTGATTATATTATTAAATTGACAGGCTTCTTTTTAATGACTATGAAGTACTGGCTTTTGGAGGTTTATGGCTTTGAGCAGTAAAGAATGTGAGTGTCCAGTGGACACTCCTCTCTGGAAAAGAGAGAAACCCACTGAACCAGGCAGACCCTATTTCATCTAATGTGGACATTTAAAGATACAGATTTCCCTCATATGACTGATTTGAGGCACCCCTCAAATTGCATTCCTCAAATTTTGATATGCTTTATTCATTTCCAATCAACTTGAAGTATTTTCTGACATCCCATGTGATTTCCACTTCAATATATAGTTATTTAAAGTTACATTGTTTACTTCCCAAACACTTGAGAATTTTTAGAACATGGTGTTTTTTTTTTTTTATTTCTAATATAAGACTACTAATATGCTCTGTTTGTTTTCAGTTGTTCTTTCAATGGTTGGTTTCTGTATTTTGAAACTTTGTTATTGTGTTTACTCACATATTTAGTTATTTTTTTGTTTGTTTGTTTAGTAATTCTCTTTTATTTGCCCAGATTTTACCTTTCTGGGATTTTTCCTTCTCTTTCAACTAGTAGTTTACTTTTGAACCTTAAAAAAAATGATTTTTTTTCTAGCATTTCTTATAGAACAGATCTGCTATAGATAAATTTTCTCAATTTTTTTCTTTTTATAAAAAAATATAAATTTAGTGCTTTTTAAAGACATTTTTCTTAGGATATATAATTTGCTTTTGACACATTTGTTTTATTTTGCTATATTTTACTACTATAAAAATGTTCCATCGTCTTCTGTTCCCCATGGTTCAAATGAGAGGATGACATTTCTCATGTATAATGTGCCTTTTTAAGCTTTTCTCATTCCTTTTAAGATTTTACATTTATATTTGGTCTTCATCATCAATTTGATTATCATTTGCCAACCTGTTGTTAATATTTGAATTTATTTGCTGAGCTTCTTGGATATGTGGGTTGACATATTTCATCCAGCTTGGAAAATTGTCAGCTGTGAACTCTTCAAACATTTCTTCTGTTCCATTATCTGCCTTCATTTTCCTGGACCCTTAATAAAAGTACGTTTGGCTACATGATATTTTCCACAGATGTCACATGCTTTTTTTCCTTCTCTCTCTCTCTCTCTCTCTTTCTCTTGGGTTTTGTTGTTGTTGTTGTTGTTTACTCTGATATTTTTAGTATTTCAATGTGGATAATTTCTATTGATCTGTATTCAAGTTCACAGATTCATTCCTCTAGTATGGCCAGTCTATTGATAGGTTACTAATGTTAATTCTTCCTCTTATTATTGTATTTTTATTCATTTTGTTTGCATTTGGCTTTTTCTTTTCCATTAAAAAAATATTTTATTTATTTATTTATTTATTTATTTATTTATTTATTTATTTGAGAGAGGGGGAAAAAGAGCATGAGCAGGGGTCAGAGGCAGAGGGAGAAGCAGTGAGTCCAAGTGAGGCTCAATCCCAGGACCCATGAGATCATGATCTGAGCTGAAGGCATCCACTCAACTGACTGAGCCATCCAGGCCCCCCTACATTTAGCTTTTTCATTGTGCTCATATCTGTACTAGTTCCTTCTTTTTTCCACACAAGTTGTCTGGAGATCAATTTTGTTAGTTTATTTAACATACCTATCATATTTATTTTAAATCTCCTGTGTAATAATCTCAATATCTATATCGTGTAGGTATGTTTTTATTCTCTTTCTTCTCTTGACCATGTATCACATTTTATTCTTATATCTTAACATTTTATGTATCTTGTGGCTTTTATTCTAGGATGACTGTTGTGAACAAAATATCATTATGGATGGACATTAATAGTATTTAGTTCTAGAAAAAGATGCAGCTCTTTTTCTTTTGGCCATGTGTTGGGGTGAGGAGGGTTACTCCATCTAACATGTATTTGATCTCTGATCTTTATTTTAGTTTCCATTATATTATGTTTATTACTGCTTCAGATTCAACAAATCTTGAGATCTAAGGAGAGAATCCAGATTTCTTTTTGTACTTTATAACCCAATTACTGGTTTCCTGAAGAGAAGGGCATCTCATTTTTTCCTTTACTTCCTTGTTTCCATATCTGGGGCTCTGATAAGTTCTTGTTGTCCTTCATTGCCACAACCAGCTTTTTACATTCAGGACATCTGCCCTGATGTCCTCTGTTTTGTTTTATTTCTTTGTTGTTTGTTTGTGTGTTTTTTTTTTAATTTTATTTTTAAGTAATCTCTATACCCAACATGGACTCAAACTTGTGGCCCTGAGTTTAGGAGTCACATGCTCTACCAACCAAGCCAGCCAGGTGCCGGCTTTCTGTTTGGAGCCTACAGGAAGCCATGTGTACACAGTGACGTCCTGGGGAATCTTGTAGGTCTTTCTTGTGGTTTCCCTGACCTAACCCCAGTTTTTAGCAGCAGGCTTGCAGTGGGTAAAGTTTCAGAGCTGTTCAGAAGGATTTCTCCTGGTCATCCTGACCTATTCCCAGCCTCAGGTGGGCTCTGCAAAGCTCAGTGAGGATTATTTTTAGAATTTTTGTGTTGCGTCCAAACTTGGACATATAACTTGCATGTACCTAGTGAAGGCCATTTGGAAATAGAGGTAGGTGAGTGTAAATCTTTCTTTCTCTGGGCTTCTGCAGGCATCTGAACCACTACTTTAAACCTTATAGGCTGAAAATTTGGCCTGTTTTTTGCACCCTCTTCCTGGGTGGATGCAATTCCTTCTTGCATCACTCAACCCAGTAAGAAGACAGCAGCCAGTATTTCTCTTTTAGGAAGGATTCTTTATTCTGTATTTTAATTCATTTAGGTTTTGTTTGTTTGTTTTTAGGTTGTCTTTCTTGCCCTCGTTTTTAGGCTTTCCACAGCTTTCTCATTCCCAACCAGAAGTGAAAGCTGCTAGTTGTCATTATATTGCTGTCCACTTCTCTTTATAGGAGTCATATATGAATCTAGTGAAGAAAGGACCAGGAAAAGAACACTAACAATAGATATCACACTATCATAAGGCATACCTTGACTTTCCCACCTAAGTTGTGTTGTTCATTCAGTCTCATTGTGCCTGAACCTTCTCCTCATGTGAGTGCTTTTATTCCTGGAGTGTCACCCATGAAACTAAGCTTCTGGAAAAAGTTTATCAGGTATCTCAAGACATATCTGAATTCCAGTTTAAGATCCAGCTGGAAATCTCCATGCCTTACTCTTTCCACACCTCTTCACTGATGCAGTGTGTTTACAAATTTGTAGATCAAGCTATCGGGTTATCAGGGAATTTACATTGGAATGAATTTCACAATCTTGTTTGGTTTTGTCCAGGAGGATTACTACTGGCCAGTCTAGATAATTTCACAGAAAATACAGGCAAACACCTGACTGATGAAACAAGGAAAGACTCAAAGAAAAGAGCAATTAAAGAGACATCCCAAAAGAGCAGAGGTCAAAATAATGACTAGTGATCCTACAGAATGGGAATGGCCAAGAATAACTATTTGAGCAAGGTCTATACACTCATAGTACAACCCAAGTGGGAAACTACTGAGCAAAATAAGTAGTAGAAATAAGCAAGTACAGTAAAGTGTAAATAAATATGTATATTTCCAACCTAGAAATCCCTGAAAATTTCTAACTACCTATAATAATCCTTCCCTTTTATAAGGTAGAGATACAACAATCACCTCCATTCCACCACCATGTTGCAAGAAGGCTGCGTGGCTTCCCAAATCCTTTGTGCCATACCTTCTGCCATTGGCTCATGTTCTCTCATGGGCACTTCCTGTTCCTACTTCTTAGATATCACCTCATCTCTATAGTTTGTTTTCAGTGTATCATCTGTGTTCACTTCGCCCTCAGAGACTGTCTCACTAGCTATTTTGGAGCAACCTTCCTTCTTTCTTTCTTCCTCCCTCTGTAGCCAGCACCGGTCCTTCCACAAATCCATTAATGCATCCAGTCTTTACACGCACTGAATCTCCCCTCTAAATGAGAGTGCCAGCAAGTCTGTTTTGTCTAACAAAAGGAGAGACTCTGTTTCTAAAAGGAATTCAATCTTTCTTTAAGTTGATCAGTTCATGCAAATACCAGGTTTTTAAAATGGCTGTCTTTTTTCTTGTCTTTCTAATTGTGAATACAATAAAGTAGTCACTGTCCTAGGTGTTATACATTTATTAACACATTTAATCCCCCCAAATACCATGTAAGTCAGGTACTTCTACTTTTAGCCTGTGCCTAAAGATGAGCAAAAAGGGAACTGAAGAGGCAAATAACTTGCCTGAGATCATGTGTAATTAAGGGTCTGACTCCTAAGCCTAAACTCCTGACCCCTTTCCGACGTCACCACTTAATCGTGAATGAATCATTAAGCAAGCAGTGAGCTACTGTTCTCTTCAAGAAATGGCAGATAGGTATTTCATTTAGTACCTAGGAATAGCTTATGGTTTTGTCTAAATAATTAGCTTTTATAAATGCCAGAGACAGTATACCAGACTAAGAGAAATTTGTGTTTTATACAATATAGCCATCTTAAAATTTCTTAAATTCTGATGGAAGATAAAACTCCCTCTCTCAAAAAAATGCACCTTCAAGTAATGAAGCCACCCCCCACAAATTCTGTGTTTTCAGGACACGATCAAAGTGATATGATAATAGTCAAATATAAAATTATGATTTTACCATAGAATTTGGTAATAAAATTAAATCTACTAAATAATTAGTTTTCCTGTGTTTCATGAGGCAGTTTGCATGTGAGTCTACCTGAAACAAATATCAATTCTGATGTGATCTGTGATGACTGGATTGTATAACTGTCGACATTTTTATAAATAGATGAATGCACAATACTTCTTATAACTTTGTAGCTATGTAATTAAAACTATCTATATCAGTTTGGAAAGCGTTCAATTACAAGGAAAAAAAAAACTGATTCACAGTGTTTTAACAAATGAGGATTCATTTTTCCCAGGATGCAGGCAGATTTTGACATTAGATGACTAACAATGATGTGAATGCTATCATATCCTAATTCCCTGTCCTTTTCTATAGGACTGAAACACAATGGTTTCTGCTGATTGAGACTTCATGCCTGAATCCAAAACAAGAAGAGGACGGGAGAAAGGGTCACTGATTTTTCTTCAACAGGAAAGCAAAAAGTCTTCCTGGCAACCCCCTTATCAGTGTTCCATTTATATCCCATCTATATCTTATTGGCAGAACCTGGGTCATTTGGTCATGCCTAAGAGACAGGCTTGGAAAGTGGGAGCATGAGTATCATATGTGCTGGGCCACTCATCTTCCATTTGTTAGGTATGTGTGTGGGTGATATCAGGTAGAAAATAAACAGTCATTGTCACTCCACCTATATCCTCTGAAATGTATTTATTACCTGATTCTGGAAATTTGCTATGAAAAGTTGTTTCATATTCAAGAGCTGTACTGGCAGTTCAATCCAATATATATGCTTGTTGCTGTTTAAGGGGTAAAAATCAATGTAATATCTTTAGCAATCTTTTTTTTCTTTCTATGTTCGATGGTAATATTGTCTATCCTTTAAGTCTTCTATTAATTTTGTTGTATTTTTATCAATTTAGAAAAAAGTAAGAGTCTATTTTCTGACCCCTAAGGGAAATATCAGATTATAGTAAAATCATCAGCGTTCCTTTCTTCATCTAACTCCCCTCCCTCTACCCACATGCATATTCAGGAATGGGAATAGTGTTGACGTTCAGGGAACTTAAAGCAAATACCAATGCCAATCATGTCTAAAATATAAACACATTTCAAATTTATGTGAATTTTAAACAATCTGTTTTCTTTGGCTAGTAGAAAAATTACCAAATAGCATATTGCATTAAGAACAAAATGTTCTTTAATCAGGATCAAATTATGATCTTATGGTAGTAACACATAATTATATAGATGGAATATTGAAGTTTATAATTATATTCTTTAGACAAAACATCCAAAGACACCAATGTTTCTTTGTAAAAAGTTATTTTCTAGTTCACTGAATAAATGTAAATACAAAGAATTTGGTTTTATTAACTTTAATATTTTTACTTCTGGATGCAAAGCATAGAAAAAATGATGACTACATCTTGGTTTGATGGTATGAAAAGTCTGGCATAGTTTAAAAGCAACTTTCGATCAATATGGCTGGCACAGTAAGCAAATGGAATTAGGAGAGACTTGGTGTCTGTTTCTTGTCTGAATGATTACTAGTATGGTTTATCTGGTTTACTTTTATTACTGTTTTTATTTTTTGGTATATCTGTATGGATATGCAGAAAAGTTTACATTTCTATCCTATTATGGCTTAACAAATAAAATAGAAAATAGAAAATATTTATAGTTTGGATATACTCTTGTGACCTACTCAGCATCCTCTTTTTTTCTTCCTTGGCACCCTCCTCCATGTAGCCATGTGTTTGTGGAAGAGGACGTTACCCCCAGTCCATGGGTAAAATTCAACTACCTGAAGCCATTCAAGAAAACCATCTTTTCTGGAGGACTTCTTAGAAAAGATTCCTTTTGGCAAGTAGAAGGACATAGCAGGGGAACAGTTCTTCTGCAGATAATCATGTGCACATGGAATGGCTAGAAGTTCGGAGTCCATTGACTGAGAGCATGAGGGGAACCAAATTCTGCAGTTGGCAGTGCCAACAGGCAACATTTGAACCACCCTACTTAGGTTGTTTTAGTGACAAGATGGGATGTATTTTTCTCATTACTACATTGTTTTCTATTACTTGTAGCTTAGTGCATCTTGACCAATACAACTGATGATATTCAGATATTCTGAAATCCATGACCATTCAAGTGAAATGTAGATTTTTGTTGTCCAGTGATTAAAAAGTGTCTCAAGCAATACTGTGTGTAAATGTATGTGTTAAATTCTTAGGTAGTACTTGGAAAGTTTTGCTCTCGATTCTAATGTTAACCTTATATCCTATTTGATACATTTTTTAGGGTCTAATAAAGTCACACTAAATTTATATATGTATGAATATTTGTCCATATGGACATACAGACCTTTGTTCATAAGGTATATATGTTAAATTATATAGTTCTTTTGATATTGATATTTTGTAAAATATGTTTTTTGAGTTGTTAAATATAAAGAAAATATTAGAAATAATCAGCTTACTATAGGGTTTATAGATATTCTTGATTATTTGTTTTTTTTCATATTGTTTCACACCTCATAATAAGTAATTATTAATACTTTTATCAGTTGCTCCCTTTTTTCTGAGGGCTAGGAAGATATTCTTGACCAAAATACTAGTAAAATTTCTGGATAACTGAGTCTTATTTTCAAGTATTTCTAAAAGCCTTAAGATAAAAAAAGAAAACTTTTAAAAATATGAATTGATGTAATTTTTACCTAAAATGGAAGATTTGGAGAGAATGACCTTAATATAGTATTTTAATGCCCAAGTTTTTACATCTGATATTAATAAAATCAGTACAATTCATAACCCATGATCAATCTTATGCCACACGTAGTCCTGGAAGTGTAAGAGCGCATTGAAGTCATTTCTAGTGGATCCTATTTACACCCATTAATCCTTAGGTGACTTTTCACAAATGCTACATAACGAGTGTCAAGCCACCCTGGGATTTGTGGGTCGAGCTACATCACCATGTTTTCTGGGGATTCTTTTGAAAAATTCATAGAACTGTAACTTGTCTTAAGACATCGGAGACCAATGCTGAGAAATATAAAAATGAAAAGAAATTCAGGTGCATTCTCCACTGCTTTATGGAAGGGTTATCCTCAACCTTGAGTAGAGGGGGAAGGTGAACTGACTCCATTCTCTACATCTTTCATGCTTGGTCTTGACATTCCTTTGGGATCAGGAAATTTTCCCTTCGAAGCCACGATTGTTCACATTCAAGTTTAAATACATTTCTTCCTCTGTCATCAGTGAGGAGAGAGCACAGCTGGTCACCATCTTCTACATGCTGAACCTTCCAGCCTTTTCTTTGGAGGCAACGATCCTACTTCATGGACTCATACAATTAGAAGCGACCTTGGAGTTGTTCCCTCCTTTCTCTGCCTTTAGACAAGACTCCCCTTTAGTCATCCCCAACAGATGAGCAAATCCATCCTATTTTTAAAAGAAATCAAAAGAATCTAACCAAAAGCCTCCAACACGCACATTTTTCTGATGAAAAAACCTTCACTTTCAGGGCATTATCATCATCATCAAATGGCATTTTCTAAACACCCACATGTGCAAAATATGTGTGTATTTTCAGACCCTAACAAGGGTCCAAGAGACCTAGAAGAAAGAGGGAAGGACACTGCACAAGTGCCCAGTCCACATGAGGCTCTGCTCTAGGCATCTTTCTCTAGGCAGAGAAAGTACAGCTTCTGGCACAAACAGACCTACCGGCAAACTCATCAAAAGGAAATTATTTTTAAAAGACAATCCAGAAACCCCAGAGGATTTTCATTTTTTATTTAGGCAAAGTGCCTCATATTTAAAGGGTAGAGCTATTTAATTTCGTTCTGTTTAAATATTAGGACTTGGTAATTACTGTCAAACTCCATGTCTTGTAACTTAAGAATGAGGAACATAAGAATGCAGTGTAATAAATCTGAAACAAATATGCATTAATTTAAAGTCATTACATGTACAGCACACATAATATTGAATCACTGCCTCTATTATAAAGGGAGGGGAAAAAGCTATCTTCACAAACTTTCAGTTCTCTTCTTCCTGTTTCTGGTGCCCCTTTCATGCTCCTGAGAGCCAGAGCTCAAAGGCTGCCTTCACCAAAACTCCCTGGCTTGGGTTCAAGCTCCGTGCTGGGAGTAGAACCAACTCTAACTAAGAAAATTCTAAGCCGCCTTTAGGGGCACCTGGCTGGCTCAGTGAGTAGAGTGGTATAGCGTGGGTCTCTTGATCTTGGAGCTTAAGTTCAAGCCTCACCCACATTGAGCATGAAGCTTACTAAAAACAAAAAACAAAAAACAAACAAACAAACAAAAAAACTCTCTGCCCCAGGCTGGAATGTCCACATGTCCTTCAACTTCTTTTCCAGTCAAAGGAATTCCCATTCTCAGAGTGTTACTGATTTCTGCTAGGTTTTAACTGAATAGAGCAATTAACTTGCCAGTAAGCTTTCTCTTAATACGCAAACGTTTCTTAAAGGAAAAATTGTTGACTCATATTTACCGGTCCAAAGGGCTGGCTGTTGAGGTGGGAAGATTTTGAACCAGGGTGGTCCTCCAGGTGTAAGCCCACCCCACCTTTCAGCCTTCTGTCTGGGAACGAAGCACACTGACTGGACTCACACATCATCCATATCCTCCTCTCTCACCTTTGTGAGTTTCTCAGCTACACCCCATTGCTTACCTTTGTGAGAAGCCCCACGTAACTGTGAAAGCAATCACAGGGCTTGGAGTTCAGGGGCTGGCAAAGTGCCTGTACCTCCTTGAAGGGGCCCTAATAGGATGTTCATTGCACCCCAGAATGTTTGCTACACAAGCACGAAAGTTTGTTTTGATGACAGTTGCTATTCATTGTGATTTGCACTTCTGAAGTGAGCAGCCAATTCATTGCATAGTTTCTGTACCTTGAGTAGCTGGTACTATGTAGCCAGACTTTACCAGAAACATAAAATATATTTATAGAACATGCAACAGTATTGGCAAATAGCTATTTTTATTTTATAATAGATATGTCCATTCTGTTCCTTAAACCTTACTCAAAGCTGAAAATTTTTGCTACCAATGAATAAAATGCCTAAATCTTTTGGAGAAATGGTTGACTTCCCTATTCATAATATTGAATGTCTCTTATATTTGAAGGAAAAGAAAATAACACTGGATACTTTCATATGTTATTACATTTAAACTTCCTAATTGCATTTCAAGGTAAGAATATTTATTCTCATTTTTTTCCCCCAAGAAACTAAGCCAGGGAGAGGATTCCTTTATCTTAACCTGAAATCATATACAGACATCTCTGATACTGAAGTGTGTATGTGTACAATCATGTGATTAATTTGGTCTAAGAATCTTGTAAACTAAATAAATATAGATTTCTAGAATTTATCAAAAACAGGCAGCCCCCTCAGCAAACCCTGAGAATGCACTATTTATTATTTCTCAATTGCAATATGCAGGATAGATGTTTTCATTTCCAGATAAAATCAGTGCATTCTCTTTAAAAAATTTTTTTTAAAGGTTTTATTTATTTATTCATGAGAGACACATAAAGAGAGGCAGAGACACAGGCAGAGGGAGAAGCAGTCTTCCTGCGGGGAGCCCGATGTGAGACTCTATCCCAGGACCCCAGCCAGGATCCTACCCTGAGCCTAAGGCAGATAGATGCTCAACCACTGAGTTACCAGGTGCCCCAAGATCTTTTGATCTTGTGGGAGATTTTTTGGTTTTGGTTTTGGTTTTGGTTTTGGTTTTTTACAGAAGTACATCTGTCATTAAACATCCTTAAATTCTTTACCTTGGCCTTTAAATGCCTCCCACTGTTCATCAGTACTCTTTCTCAGTCTTGATCACTCTCTCCCTCTAACTAAAGGCTGTTCTTATCAGTGTCTGTCATATTAGTAGCATATGAAGTCCCTTATCACAGTCTGTCAGTGTTACTTCCCTCTGTGGCATAGGCTGACCTATGGTCCTTTGTGTAATTCCCCGACAGCATCCAGACATCGGGGAATACTACTGCTTGTGGAACTTCTCCTAGAGCTGGGAATCTCCACTTAGTCAGCTGCACCTGAGCATCTGGGCTGGTGTTGCCCACTTTACCAGGATCAGAAAGCCCAGGTACAGGAAGGAAGGGAACCACACCTGCTCTGTGACTAGGTCCTCCTAGAGACTGTCACTGCCTGTTTCAGACAACAAAAGAGGTGCCCAACTTTTGTTTCTTTTGTTCTATAGGTAGAAATTGTAGACGTAGAGCAAGATTAAATTATAACTTCTGTTTGATCTATTTAGGATCCCAAAAGTTAAATCTGTACGTATCTATGAAGAAACTTACATAAAAAGATTTTAAAATACAGAATATTGACAAAAAGAATTAATTATTCTTGGTATAGATAGCCTATTTTCCATATCATAATTAGTGATCTTAACTATTGGCATCGACCTCTGTGAGAAAGAAAAATCATTGCGAAGATATGGGACTTAAGATCCACTTGAAATTTTCAAAAGGATACTCCTTAAGGTAACATAATTCCATGAGAAAAGTTTAGTGTTTATTTTCAACATTTTTACTAATCTATATTGTTGTTATAATTATGATTTATCATTTAGCTCAGGTGTTGCTCCCATAAACCTGAAGTACATTGTCTAATTCAAAAGAACAGAGTTAATTCAAATCAGTTCTGGTTCTTTCACAACAAGATTAAGCAATTCAGAAAAGATTATAAGAAATATGAAATATTCTCTTCTAAAGGAACAGGTAAGTTCATGGGTACAGTTGTCCCCCTGAATTCTATAACCAGTGGAAAATACAAGGAATTCTCATCTTTAAGAATAAATGGGTTGAATGAATTCAGGTATTTATATTGTTCAGTTTGCTTATCAGTTTTGTTATTATAAAAAAAAGCAGTGGCCATGTTCCTTTAAACAGTTTCACAAATTAAAAATCTTAACCAAAGTCATATCTTTCTTTTACACAAATGTACCTAAGCATGTGAGATGATATTATTATTATTATTATTATTATTTTGTTCCATCCTGTTAATGATTATAAAAGGACTCCAAAGTATACATATCAGGAGAATAATAAGTCATTGTAAATTCAGGTGGCTCCCACAATTTATGTAGAATGATATTAAGAAATTTCTCTCATTCAGTGTCAATCAGATTGATCATCATGGTACTCCAGGTCTGCAGAGCTGGAAGACAGTTTCTCCAGTTTCATTGTTATGTAGAGTCTCCCTGGACCTCAGTTGAATCAGCAATTGGGGCTGACACCATCCATGGAACAGAATGGGTGATTGGAGTCTTCTATATGTAATTCTGAAACTAGACCCCTGTGGTCTTCTTGGACACTTCTTAAATATTTGTGGTCAGCCAGGATAAGCAGTACAGAAAATTTGTGGTCAGCCAGTGTAATATTCCTGTGCAAGAAGTGCATGCTCTTCTTGTACTTACACTAACGAAGTATAATTTGGTCAACTGATATGTTACGTAGGAAGAGTGTCTGGTGGGTTTTATAAAATTTCAAGGCCTTAGTCCACTTAGTTTGTTTTAGCCATGATTTTAAAAGCTTCTTTGGTTCTTTTGCCATCACTGCATTCTTGTAAAACTGGATTTGTGAAAGACACATTTAATTAATCAAATCCATGAGATCGTCGAGGCATTGCTTCTCTTGCAATGAAAAGGAAAAGAATGATATCACAAGCAAACAAAAATGACATATGTAACTCTGTTTCCGAGTGGGCTCTGGTATATGCTTAGTCTTGAATTTTCCCAGCTTGAGAGGCTCTCAGAAATGGAATATAATGTTATGAAGCTCCATCGAAATTCTGATTTTGACAGGTTACTTTCTATAGTTGCACATACCTGGCCTTCAAAATAGGGTAAACTAAAACCCACTGAAGAAGAATAAAAAGGCTATCATTACAGTCCTTGAGAACTTCAAAAATCAATGATCCTGCATAAGGAGAAGAGGTCATTTGTCATTACTCTGTCTCTTCGATGTCAAGGGAAAAAGTTGCCCTAAAAATCTCAGCTGATATTAGCAGCTTTAGAATTTACAAAGCATTTTTCCATCCCGTATTTAAATTAATTCTCACAATCTCTTTTCAGTCAGTGTTAATATTGCATACTATGATTGACCCATTTGAAAGCTGAGAAATTGAGAGTCAAACATGTATGTTGTCTTCCCAAGGACAAACAGCTGCTAGGTGATTATTCTAGGATTCCTTCATGAAAAGATTGAGAGTTAAATCTATTTTCCATCCCATTGCAATGTGTGTCTAATGTGAAATATAATTATGAATTGGGGAATGATCTTTATTTAAATGGCTGCATTCGGAATATATCTAAAAAGTTTCTAAAAGTGGTTTGTAAATACTCTTATTTAAGTAAAATGAAGAGTAGAATGCATATTTTTATTTGCCCACTAGAAATGAATACCAACTCTCTGGGTCAATACTTTCCCAATGATCCTATAGTTTAAATAAGATTATTCCAGAATATTTGAGATTGGGCTTGATTATTGAGTTGAGGCAAGCATGCATTATGGTTTTCATTCTTCACACTATTGACTTTGGACTCAATAAGACTTTGTGGTAAGAGGCTATCCTATGCATCATAGAATTTGCACATTCTTGCCCTCTACTTACTAGATATCAATAGCACACCTAGTTGTGACAATCCCAAGTATATTCAGATGTTGCCAACTCACCCTGAGTTGAGAATCATTGGTCTACCTTCATGCAACTGCCAGGACAGGTGTTCTGCCTTAATATTACATTGGACAACTGGAAGGATTCTCCTAAATTAGCAGTGGCATTAATCTTTTCATAATAATGTTATGGTGGATACATTTTATGCTATATAACTTTCTAATCTAATTCTGCCTATACAGTAGGTGAAATCAACACAGTTCCAGACATCTTTTCTAATCTTGCTTCACTCTCACTGAAAGTGAAGATCTTTAGCTTGTTCTGCTTTCTCTGGATATATTCCATTTAGAGACAACTTATCGCTCACGTTTTTGGACATCTTTCGAGTCAGGCATTGACTACCCTTTTGTTCTGGACTATCTTTTCTTTTTTTTTTTTTTTTAAAGATTTTATTTATTTATTCATGAGAGATACACAGAGAGAGGCAGAGACATAGTCAGATGGAGAAGCACGCTTCCTGAGAGCAGCCTGATGTGGGACTCAATCCCAGGACCTGGAGATCATGCCCTGAGCCAAAGGCAGACGTTCAACTACTGAGCCATCTAAGTGTCCCAGGACTATCTATTCAAAGTTGTTTATGTAGTTAACAGCCTGAGAAAAGAGAGATTGTGTCTCCTTGTGGAGCAAAAGTTAGATATGCTTCATATACATTATAAAAATTCAGGTTCCCTGAACTCAGTTCCTCTCCCAAAATGTGAATCTCCTATGAATACTGGTTCCATCTGATCCTCTTTATATTGTTCTGTGGGACTCATTGTCTCCTTTCCACAGCTGTACAGCTGTGGACTGCTTCAGTGTTTAATTTGCAAGTTATTCAAAATCTCAAACTCCTCACATTTCTTGACAATCTATCCTTTGACATGAATGGACAATTAAAGACTGTTCATGCCTCAAAATGTTAACTTATGGGATCCCTGGGTGGCGCAGTGGTTTGGCGCCTGCCTTTGGCCCAGGGCACGATCCTGGAGTCCCGGGATCGAATCCCACATCGGGCTCCCGGTGCATGGAGCCTGCTTCTCCCTCTGCCTGTGTCTCTGCCTCTCTCTCTCTCTCTCTCTGACTATCATAAATAAATAAAAATTAAAAAAAATGTTAACTTATGCTTGTATCATTTCAATATACTCTTCATGATTATATCACTTCCAATTTCTTTTTGCACCTATTTGAATGGGCATTCTTAAGGAAGTCATTCCCTATAATACATACATTTTCCTTTTTATTAACCATGCTCTCATTATAAAGGAGAGGTTGTTCTTTGTCTAAACAAAGGTTTCATTTCATCTTATGGATATCACAAAAGATCTGATTCTGTGCATTTCATCCTTGCTATATCTTTTAGGAAATGAAGGCTTCCTTTTCTCAGTCAACCCTTAGCAGCTGCATTGTCTCATTTGGTAATAATGTTTGGTGTTAATCTTGCCAAAGATTTATTATTTTTCTTCTTTTTAATAATAATTAGACATCTGAAGAAATATAATTAAAAATATATGCCAACCTTTTAAAAGGTTCACATAGAAGTTACCTTGGAAAAGATTTTTATTAATGAGGGAAAAAAAAAGAATCACTTGAGTGGTTCTCCCATATATGTCTGTGCTGTGTCAAGATCACAAGATCTTTTGTCTTTTTGTTGTTGTTGTTAGGGCTCTAGGTTAGGAGAGAACTCATTTGCACAAAGATCTCAGGGGTCTCTGCAAGCATAATAACTCTGATCTTCACAAAGTTTGGGAAATTGATGGACTGAAGCTGCATGTGACAAAGTAATTCCAAGAGTATAACCCAGGAGCTTCAGGAGAACTCACCAAGAGCATAACAAGAGTCCAGAGTGATACTTGTTTCAACATCTGACTTTCCTTGGAGGAGGCAAATTCTGGTCCCTGGCATTGCTGACTCTGGAGAATCCAAGGACCACCCACTCAGGCAAGATACTTTTCTTTGAAAGATAAATGCCTAAGCAGTTGCATGTGCATTGTTACAATTTTGATCTTGGAACCCAAGTATGTGGCAACTCTTAAGCTGTGGGAGCAGAAAGCCAAGTGATCTTCAGGTGGTATGGATTCACATGTTCAGTGGAAACAGTGCCTGGCGGGGCCAGAGGCCACTGGTAAAGTAGGTAAAGATAAAATTTCACTACCTTTTCTGTCTTAAAAATGAATGATTGTCACGGGATGAGTTGACCCTGGGTTTCTTGTACATTAGGGATCTTTGTTTGTTTGGATTTGTTGCTTGGTTGTTTGCAGAGAAAAGATAATGATATCAGTTAGGAAAAAAACATTGATTTTTAAAAATAGAATTAAAGGAATACAACAATGAACAACAATGCTGACGTGTTTTAAAATTTCTACCCTATTCTCTCATCTCTTTATTATATTCTTTCATGGAGTTTTATGTGAGATACTTTAAGCTTTCATAGATCAAGTTGGTTTACTAATTAAATGACTCTACTACTACCTATAATATATATTAATATATATATTTTTATTAATATATTTTTATATATTTGGAATGACATTAAAGATTTTGGTAAGCAAATTTGACCACTGCAGGAATATATACTATCTCTGTCCTAAAGGCAGAGTATTTTCATTTGTGACCGCGTTATTGTCTGACTAAGGTATCTGGAAAAAATCATAAATGTAATGATTGATATCTTTTCAGAATGGATTCCTCTGTAAAAACACATTCACAAATCATGATATCAGAGTTGGATAATACTTCTCAAACACACTGAGGGAGAATTATCAATACTGGCAGTTGTTAATGATCATCAGTGATGTGAAACAACTAAGTAAAATCAAGAGGGAAAAATGACCCCATTTAATTGATACTTCTGAGAAGTTCAGGTAGGTCTCTGAAGTCATTGAAGGCACTGGGCAAGTTACCAGGTGGTATAATCTATACCTTTTTCATTTATATAAGCCTGAAATACATGGTATTTTAAATGTTTCCTTTATGTGTTGCATTAAATCAGGAAGTTATATCTTGGCTTTGTATGTGAGATGGCAGTGCAAACAGCATGGTGGTCTGAGTGCTGGGTGTTGTTGGTTATCATGTATCTATGACCCTGAAATACAAGATCCTGCTCTGTAGATAAGGGGTATGTCAGAAAATAATATAACATTTTCTCAAGATATTTTTGGATTTTTGTTGATTTTTCACTCATTATTTGTATCACCTACTTATTTTATCAGTCCTAAGCTGATGAATGCTTACATTTATAATGAAAATTCAGTAACAGAAAACTTGTACTAGTTTTAAATAAACTTTGTAAATCAACTCATAGAAATGAAAACACAAATAGTAAAAACAAGACAAAACAAAAAAAAAGCAAAACCAAAGAGAGCTCTTAGTGTTAGATATGACCCAAAAGGACCATTGAAGTTGTAAATTTTCCCATTAAATTGATAACAATGTAAGCTGTTCTATCAGTGGAAATGCTCACATAATTCTGAGTAATAACATCCCTTCCGAGTGGCCTTTGATACTTTGATTCTGGCTTTCATGAGCATGAGCACATTTTTGATTTTGAGGAGTGTGTTGATAGACGGTACTGAATTGGAGGTCTACCCAGTTCTAAAGAGATCCTTTGCTGCTTCTGGCTGTTATGATGCCTTTTTGTTCTCTGAATTTTGCTTACCTAAGATAATGAACTTTCTCAGCAGATATACAGCCTGAGTGAGTTCTTTTTCCAGCTATAATAATGATCATAGAGCTCTACACTCAGTTTTGTTTGATGCCCTTTATGACCATTCAAAGTTGGTTTTCAATGCATAACCAACAATAGGAGCAGAGTGATTTCCTCTTGGTACAAATTGAAGCTGAGGACAGAGCTCCACTCTCCATGAAGCTGCTGGCTCCTCTGGTAAGGACTTCTACCCTCATACTAGGGTTCTATGGGGAGGTGAGAGGAGGGCACAGTAGGACTATATACTATGCTGACTGTTGACCAAACTCTGAGAACACAGGTGCTGACTTTGTCACCCACACATTCAGGGGACTCACAGTGTAATATTTTTGATAATCCTCAGCCTCTTCTTTCCTAGAAAAATATGTGAAATCACCAAGCAAAATGAAGGTTTTCAGTAAAACACTAGTATTCCTTCCTTCTTTTAGTTTGGATACGTTGTCTCTTCATTTTTATTGCTTTTATATTCTTTTCTGTTCTTTATCTTATATCACACACACAACACAGAGCCACAAGTATTTTTATAAACTCATTAAATATGTTCATTATAGAAATCATGACCCTTTCCCCCTAAACACTTTGATAGTTGTGCCGCCTGGGTGGCTCAGTATGTGAAGTGTCTGCCTTTGGCTCAGGTCATGATCCTGGGATCCTAGGATCGAGTCCTACATCAGGCTTCCTGCTCAGTGGGGAGTCTGCTTCTCCCTCTCCACCTGCCCCTCCCTCACGTTCCTGCACTCTCTCTCTCTCTCAAGTTATTAAAATCTTACAAAAAAACGTACTTTGATACTCAGAAGAAGAATATGCAGTTAGATAATCAAAGTGCTTTTAATAACACATAAGAAAATCAATAATAATTTAATGATGCCATCCAATATACACATTTATTCATAGGTTTATTTTCTTGTTTGTCTGTCTGTTTTAGATCCAGGATGAAAATCAAGGTTTATGCGTTGCATTTTTTGTTGATTTATTTTTCTCTCGTTTTACTCTCTTTCAGTCGAAAATGGCTTTTTATTTGTTTGGTTTGGTTTGGTTTCCAAAACATAGACTTTTTGAAGTCTATAATAGTTGTTTTTAAAGTGTCCTGCATTCTAGATATGTCTCATTGTGTCCTTATGTTTACAGTTAAATAAAACATGTTTGGTAAGAATAGTATATAGGTGATATTATGTACTTAAGACATTGTAACAAGAGGTACATAATTTCATGTTGCTGTACTGTTGGTGGAATTGTTAAATTTACTTGGTGACTCTAAATTTAATGACATGGTTACAGTGGTGGCTTCCAGGTGTCTCTATTGTGAAAGTACATTTTTTTGGGGGGGGGGGAGACAGATAAGAAGTCAAATGTTGTTGCCTTGTGGCAATGTCCTTTATCCCAAAAACTTTCACCCAGTGGTTTTTAGCTTCTAATGATTGGTTCTTGCCAAAAAAGTTATTATGGATTACAAAATGTTGGTATTTTTTTCTTCTTTTAAAATTTTTAATTTTTATCTTTAAAGTATTTAAATACTTTAAGGCATTTTAAAATTTTTTAAAGAGATGTACTAAAGTAGGATATTTTCTGTAATTTCTATGAACTTATGTCTTGGTAAACATAGACAAATACATATTACATGAAATCATACAAAATATTTTAGTTTATAAAAATGTAATTTTTCTTTTTTTCCTCAAAGTGAGTCTTATTAAAAGTAGAAAGTGGAAAAAAATAAAAGAGAAAAAGTAGAAAGTGGTAAATCTACTGTGCTCTGAGTTTCAATTTTCTGTTCACACTAAGAATTGGATGTCTAGAGAAATGAAGTATTCTTTCAACCTTTCTAGAGGACTTGCTATCATCAAGTCATGATTTTGCTGTAAATCTGATGAAACTTGTATTTTTATCTCTATTCATTAAATAGGAACTTAAAAATATATAAAGCATATTTTATATATATATACACATATGACATATGTATACATATATAATTTATGATACATGATTATATAACACACACACACACACACACGCACATATGTATGTGTATTTCCCTACAGTCATATGGGCTGAAAGCCAATAAACACATAATTCTCCTAGTCACAGGAGACCATGTCACCTGCATTTTTATTCATGGAATTTAAATGAAGTTTTAATATCAGAAAGTCCCATGGAGATCCACATGATTGAAGATAGTACATTGTACACCCAATAGGTTGATTTTTTTTCATTGAGAATTGATCATTTCCCTTGAAAAAGTTTCTTTCCATATAGTTTAAAACATAATTTTAATTAATGAACAATAAAGGTATTTGTACCCATCCTACAGTATAGTATCTTCTTTCCATTGAACTTACATGACAGGATTTCCTTGAAATAACATAATAAATACAGGAGAAAAACATCATCTCCTTATTTGATTATCTTGCTAATATTATTTTGCAAAGTATTTTGGTATCTTTTTGGTGGATTTCCTGAATGAGTTACAAGAATTTACATAGCCTAATCTAATAAGAGATATTTATAGTGTATGCAATAATAAAAATATATACTTTGGGGCTTTTACAGTGATACAAACTCTTGTTTAGTCAAATACATAGCAAATGTAGCCTTAATTTTCACATTAATGAATAGTGTTACATGGCCTTAATTTTCTCTCCATGATGTATTAGCTCTGTGATTTTGTTAGGTTGCTCAATTTCTGTAAATTTCAGTATTCTCATACATTAAGAGAGGATGGTGATGTATAATGAATATTTTGACAGGCTATTAAAAGCTAGAAATGATATATATAAAGAGCCTGTCCATAGTAGGTATATTAATCAGGGTCCTTCAAAGAAATAGACCCAGTAAGCTATGTTGTGCTAGCACGTGTGAAATCTGCAGGGCAGGCAGGCAGAGTGTAGACTCAGGGAAGACTTATAGCTGCAGCCTGGGCCCTAAGGCTGTCTGGAGTCAGGATTCTCTCTTCCTGGGGAGATGGTACTCTTTTTCTTTTACGGTATTCATCTGACTGGATAGGGCCTGTCTAGGTTATGGAGGGTAGTCCTATAACTGATGCGACATACAGTTATCTATATGTTATCTGATCTTAAAAATACTTTGATAGTAATATATGAATTAGTGCATTCGGTCAACTTTCTAGGCACGTTGCTCCAGACAATTTGACATATAAAATAAACCATCATAGTAGTATGCATAGAATTCTCCTTACAGATCCTGAGATGTGTCTGGAGAGGCTCAGTCCCCTGCAGTTTCTCTTCTTCTTCTTAGCATTTGCTTGAATAGTGTCTCCTATGGACTCTTCCTACAGTCCTTCTTACTATCTTATTGTAGCTTCTTAGGTATTTCCATATGAATAGCACTGTGTAGGACCCTGGTGCTGTTGACTCCTAGCATTGTCCCACAGCTACCAGACTGAGGGCAAGTGACACATGACAATTATCACAAGCAGGGAAGGAAAAAAACTCCTCGCTCCCATTCTTTACTCCCTCCTTTATCATGTGTGCCCTAAAATAGCACTTATTTGCCAGAGACTCGGAAAAGAAATCTATCACAGGAGTAGCCACTCCAAACTTCTAATTTGCACTTTCTCTCTGTTGATGCTCAAAACAGTCCCTAAAAAAAAAAAAAAAAAAAAAAAAAAAAAAAAAAAAAAAGACAGGGAGGGCTTCGTTACTTTTACTTTTGGATCTCTCCTGGTGCCTCAGACTCCTTTATGTGCTCTCAGACAATCCTCTCTCCCAACAAAAGACCAACATATGGTATAATTCCTCCTGCGAGCCCATCAATGCGTGCAAATAACTTTAGAAATGAATGACCCAAAATTCCCTATAATCAAACTCAAATTCTAGCTGAGCTCAGTTGATGTGCTTTTAAAAATAATGATTCTATTTATTTTACAAATGTCAGGTAAACTGAGAGATAAGTACTGGTATTATAATTCACTTTAAAGACTTGATTTTGAGGTACAAAGCAATTTGGACTGCACATCCATACCCTTAACTTACAGAATTCATATTTCCTCCAAACTTTATCTCATTCCACTCAGGAAACCAGCTGGATATCTTCATTTTTTCCTCCCATCCAATGTTTTTATTATCATGTTCAAGGCTTTTGATTAAGTTGGCATTGTGAGAAACCTTTTCTATTTTCTTTCATGTTTTTCTTGACAAGTCTGAATCAGTAATTCTGGCTGGTATTACAGCCTAATGTTTTTGGGTACATTCATTTATTACACAATGAGTCACTTTGGTATTTCCTATCCACTTTACTGGAGGGCACCTACAGAAACATTACAAGAATGCAGGGTTGCAGCAGATAAATTTTCATGCCGGGTCTGCACTGTCTCTCCACAGCTGATCTGCCCTATACAGCATCGTCTTTGAACAATAGAAGGTAACAGCTAGGGATACAAGTGTGAGCTCAGATAGAATGATGTGATGATGTTCCACTACCCCAAATATCCACCCGACTTTTAATCTGAAGACAAATATTCTCACAAAGTTATTCTTTGTGGCCTCTGTCCTTGCCCCCTAATAGTGAACTTTTTGTAGCTGGTACTTCGTTGTTTTTTATTGTTTGTTTGCTTTTCCTATTTCCTTTATTTTAAATTATAAGCATCTGAGTATTCTGTTTATAAAATGAATTCTCAATTTCTACTTTCTCTATGCTTTCTTAACCATTTGTGGTTTTGCTGAAAGGGAAGAAGAATCCACAAAATATGTTTGCATGAAAGAAGAATCTTTTTACCACATTATATAGAAGTATAATAAAATGAAATTAATTATCAGTATACCTGATGTACTTTGCACAGTGAGATTCATTCATTTGAATATGTTTGTACAAGTCAGCCACTAGGAACAGAAATGATATGCCATTTCTGACTCATGTTTCTCGATTTAAATGGTAACAGGGGACCTGCTATCTGGAAAGTCTAAAGTTCTTCACAGGCAAATGTAGGAGCCGCTCCAAATGTCTATGAAAGCAGCATAATTCTTTCAAATCACATTTTTCTTGGAAACCTAACATAACCTAACATACAAACAAAAGCATGAGAGGGAGCTTTCCTAGTTACAGTGTGGGAGAAGGGTAGTATATGCTACCCTAACTCATCCACCTCTTTCCAAATACCAAGATTTAACTCACAAGTGGGAATATACAGAGAAAATGATCTGTCCACTGCTCTTTCCCCTACCTACTGAAAAACGTGAAGGGTGGTCTTTAAATCAGCTCTTGGAGTCTTTGGAAGGATCTCAGCAGAGGTTCTCTGGTAGGCACTTTCTGGCCAGTGCCTGGAGATGAGCTGGGTGTATCAAACACTGACCTCAATGAGCCTGCTCCAACCTGTGCCCATGTTCTGACACAGAGGGAGACCAAGGAGACAAGGCTGCCTTTTCAATTTGTTTTCATTAAACACACACACACACACACACACACACACACGCATGCACACACGAAAGTATAAGTGATTAAGTCAAGATTCTGTCTGGCTCCAGTTATTTTCTTGCATTTCGTGGATATTCAAATGCCTAAGAACAAAATTGATGGCCTTTCCTCCCAAATTGTTGACTTCTGGCTTATAAGGTTAGTGGAATTGAGAATGTACATTCTTTATTCTGAAGGCAGACTTTTTGTATCTGTAGGAGTAGCATACTTTATCCTATTTTCTCATTCTACATGTATTAAATAAGGATCATTTAAAAGTTTCCTCCTATCAGTAGAAATTACTGACCTACAGATTGGTTGTTGAAAAGTTTATAGGCATATTATCCACAAGAGAGATATGATTTTTATTTTTGTGGAAAAGCACAAAGGGACTCATAAAATAGATCTGTCTACTAATGAACTGAAATCATTTAAAATTTAAAAAAATAATTGAGTTTCTCATTATTGGGAATATGCAATGACCCAGTGGCCATTGGTCATTGATATCAGTGAGCAAAATGCTATATTGAAAATGAATCTAAGCAAGGTAAACCTCAAAGTCCCTGCTAAATTAATGGTTGTATATAAAAAATAAGTAAACACATAATCTGGTTTATCAAAAAGAGTGCAAAGCAACAGATTTACTTATCTGAAGTCAAGATTTTGATAATTTTTGTATAACATTTTGTTGTAAATGTAATACATTAACTCTGTTGTGGTTAGCAAATTAAATTCAAGTCTGTTGGGATGCCATTAATTATATAAACACTAAGAACTGGCATGTGTATCAAAAGGCTGAAAAAAGTAGTATCAGGTTCATATAATTTATAAAACTGATATATGGAATAATCTTCATGGTGACTCATAAATTTTGTTACACACACACGTGGAATAAAAATAAAAAAGATTCTTCAACAGTGTTTAATAAAAGCTTAGTTTGGAAAAATCTAAATACTTGGCAATAATTTAAATTTCTAAATTTTCTAGTGTACTTTATATTTAGTAGGTTAGCATAATATTGGTTTTAATAGATACTCTGTTTCTTACTGTTGTAAATTCATTTAAACAATAATCTATTTAGAATCCATTTTGATTGATGAGCCCAGTGTGCCTTCTGTCTGGTTTTCCTCAATTTGGGGTCAGTAACTTTGGTAGCTGCATTAGCTCTTCCAGGACATTGGGAGACTCACTTAGTGAACTAAGTTTAAGTGGTAGGTACTCAAATAAATGAAAGAATGCAAGTGATTTCCAATAAAACTAATTTATAATTGGGGATTCTAAGAAACCATTTAAAACAAAATTATTGTCTTTGAATGAATTAGCATGGAACTCTTAGTTTAAAATCTCCTAATAACACAGTTTTTGTATTTTCTATTTTTGCTACATTTTAATTTAAACATTTTCCTCCAAATATTTGTGAATAGAGTCATTTGATTCTTTAAAAAGATTAGAGTAAAATATGCAGAAATCCCTTTAGCAATACATTTTTAAATTGGAATTGTAATTAGTCATAAGGGGAAAATCATTTTGGTGGAAAATAAAATTCAGAAAAGCTACACATTAACTGCTAAAGTTTCTTTCTTCCCCTTGCAAATTCTTTCTACATGATATCATTCTCTATATATTTTTGAATGCATATTTCCAAAGAAATTACGTTTTTGCTTAATATAAAATTCTAGGCAATTAGATGCAAAAGTGTAGTAAAGCAACATTAAAGTTGCCAATTTAAACACAGGAAAGCAAAACAGTCCAGGAGTTAAAGTTCTGACAGCTATGTTAACTAGCACACTTGGTAATGCCCACTATGTAGACAGACACACAGGACTATTTTCATAGTCACTGAGGAGCTCTATGTGAGATAGAGTTGAATGTACCTATAGTGGAAAAACAACACCATTCCCAGATAAATTTCTGACTATTCACACCTGAAATATTTTGCCCAGGTGATGAAAAAATATGAATGTGCTCACCAAGATTATCTTAGATAAAGAGTCCATGATGCTTCATTAGGCATTTGTAGGCATGCAAACTTGAGAGTGACATTTGATGATAGCCATATTCAGGGATACAAAGGGTTGTCTGTTGGTTTATCAATTTAATAAATGTGCATTATTAACCAAAGAACTTTAACATATAAAAAAGTTTGATAAATTATTAAAGACACCAAACTGTTCCCTAGAGTACTTCTTTCAAACTTCCTAGTAAAGTCTAGAAGAAGTGGAGACCTAGGTACACTTGGCAATGTGATTTTTTTTTTCCTAAGCAGAGATCTTCATGTTTGTTTTTTACTTTCAAACCCCGAGTTTCCATGTAGATGAAAATAACCAGACAGATCTGAGTTTAAATCTCAGTTTTCAGTAGGGATCTGTAGGACAACTTATTTCTGATCTTATTTCTTCATCTCTAAAATGGAAAGAATGTATCCTACACTGTCATAGTCTAGTGAAGAGTAAACATGATATTATGAAGTATTATGCATGTCTAGGATCTGATATCTGATTACCAAGTAGGTGGACATTCAATTTTTTGTAACATGGTTTGGAAATAAAGTGCAAAGAACACTCTCCTATCCCACTGTTATCCTTCAGTTTTCTCTTATTGCATAGATAGATATTAATTAGCTCTATTCCCAGCTTTCTCTCTCAGGTTTACTCAAATATACCTATTGATGCACCCAAGTGGAGAATAAAGTGGTAAAGAAAATAAACACAATCCCTGATTAATGGTGTTTACAAGATAACAGATGTAATGGAGGACGTTCTTGGCTTATGTCTTTGTTTATTTCATCCAATTAAAAGAGGGAAAGATAAAAAAAATAAAAGAAGGTAAAGGGGTATGTGAAAGATAAAAAAAATTTCCTTCTCTAATTATAATAAAATGTTAAAGGTATGGGGGTGGTGAACAGAAAATGGAGGCATTATAAAAACCAGAAAGCTATCCAAGTCCAAACTAAACCTATCCAAAGTTATAATACAAACTGATAAAATAATCGGAAAAATAGAATTCACGTGTATTTACCCAGGCAATCATCAAGACCCAGAGCTGACAAACCTGGATCCTTAGGGCTGCTTCAGAGGGAGCACAACACATGAGTAATGCCCATCACACCCATGCTTCTTCCCTCCACACATCATCTGCCAAGTCCATTTCCATCAATTCATATGGGTGAAGTTTTTGTATCATGACAGAAGAAGAATGGGAAGACTTCAGGGTAGAAAGATTTTCTTTTTTCAGGGTAGGAAGATTTTAAGGAATTACTAGGGCAAAACTGAAGGGAAGTTGAATATAGAAACTGCTGTTGCCATGGGTAGTCCTGAACTCAGAAAAATTTGAATGTTTGCACTGGGTGATTTATAAGACCAGAGGAGCAGAAATTTCCATCTCTCAAAAGTTGGAGATTCTGATAGGAGAACTTACCCAAATTAAGCACAAAACTTAAGCCTCTTCTCTTAGCTAAGCCTCTATCAAAAGTTAACCAGAAGGGGCGCCTGGGTGTCTCAGTTGGTTGGGCGTCTGACTTCAGCTCAGATCATGATCCCACGGTCCTGGGATGGAGCCCTGTGTCAGGCTCTCTGCTCAGCAGGAAGTTTGCTTCTCCCTCTCCCTCTGCCTCTGAGTGCTGCTCCCCCTGCTTATACTCTCTGTCAAATAAATAAATAAAATAAAATAAAAAACCCCAAAAGGTTAACCAGAAATTTGCAACCCAGATGCACATTGCCTTCAGTAGCTTCAGTAGTAGGGACCCTCAAACTATAAATTTGTTTAATGTGGTCACTGGTTGATAATGCCTCCAACCTGAGTGTGACAGAGGCAAAATCAGTTAATCTCAGAAACAGGGCACTTTTATTGTAGGCTACCCATTTTTCAAATAATTTTTTAAAAGATTTTATTTATTTTATAAGGGAGAGAGACCATGTTGGGAGGCAGGGAGAGAGAGAGAATCTCAAGCAGACTTCCCACTGAGCATACAACCTGACACAATGCTTGGTCTCACAACCCTGAGATCATGACCTGAGCCAAAATCAAGAGTGGGATGCTTAACTGACTGAGCCACCAAGGTGCTCCTCAAATCGGTTTCTAAATATGACATGCAGCACAGAGTATAAGTTAATCAAGTATATGTGGAGAATTCTCTGCGAATGAAAGCCAGCAAAGACAACCTACAAAGTGTATGAATACAGGAATTATCAGACAGTAGAAAACAACGTTTACTAACTTTAAAGGAAAAAAGGCAAGTATATGTAAGGAAATGTGAAAAAAATATAGGTGATCTAAAATATTTAAAAGAGATCAAATAGAACTTGTATAAATGAAATATAAATAACTAAAAAAAGTAGACAAAATCAACGGTCATTAGAAATACATGAAGATGGAATTACAGCAGAGAAGTTAAGAAACATGGTGAACAGAGCTATGTTTTGATGGACACAGCTTTCTTTGTTGGATCACAGCTTCCTTGAAGGAAAAGAAAGAATAGGTTGAGATTATCCTTGAGGAAAGAATTATTGAGAATTTTCCAGGACTGAGGAAAGATATCAAGACTCGCTTTCAAGAAATGCAAAAAATCCAAGTGTATAAAGGTATAAAGGCCAAGAAATTTAGATGTAGACATATCAGCATAAAACTGCAGAAGGCCAAAATCAAGTGAAACATTTTAACATGTAAACAGTAAGAAGAGGGAGAGAGAGAGAGAGAGAGAGTAAAAGAAACAGATAATCGGTTGTTGATTTCTCAACAGCAGCAATGAAAGCTAAATGAGGAATGCTGTCTTCATGAGCCCAATAAAATAACTGCAAACCTCAGAACTCTATACTAAGTTAAAGATATTTTCCTGCGTTACAACAAAAGCTAGATGGTGTTCAACAGAAAGACGCTAAAAGCATTTCTCACCGGCAGGACCTCATTATGTGTAGTTTCATATTACAAACTACAAGCTGAAGGAAAGTTAACCCTGATGGAACATCTAAGATGGAACAAGAAAGAACAACCACCACAAAAAGTGGGGATAAATATGGACATGAATCTAAGTAAACTTTCATTGGAAAACCAAACATATTTCCTCATGAAATAAATAAAAATAAGCAAAATGCAGAGATAAAATATTCTCTCCCACAGCATATTATTCAACAGAGGCATAGAAATAAGAGTCGTTACAGCATTATGTTATTCAGGAGGAGTATAAAGATACCAAATTTACTGTAGATTAAGATAAATTAAGTATAAGTGATAAAATTTCTATCACATAGGAACATTTGGGTGGCTCAGTTGGTTAAGCATCTGACTCTTGATTTCGGCCCAGGTCACAATCTCACAGTTGTGAGATCAGACTTCACATTCAGTGTGAAGGGTGCTTAAGGGTTCTGTCTCCCTCTTCCCTCTGCCCCTTCTACTTATACAATAATAAATAAATATAATCTTAAAAAGAAAAAAATACGACACATAATTCACAAGTTTTGAAAATATTCTTGCATGAGACAATATTATTCAATCAGAGAAGTAGGACCAGTAGAGAAGAGAATACCACGAACAGGCTGAAATCCCAGGAGCATGGGCTTAAGCTTGATGTCTGCAGGTGCAAAAGGAAGAATGGAAGAGAGTAATTGTAAGCACAGCTATGCTTGGAGTCTCTGACCTTCAGGGAGGACTTTGTCTTTCTTAGCAGAGTCTCCACCTGATTACAACTGGCCCAAGAAGACGATATCCCACTTCATCAACTCAGAATCAACTTCTATCCTATCTACAGATCCTACATCATCATTTGATGGAGTAACAAGAAAAGGTGCATGCACACCACCAAATGGTAGCGGCTTTCCTTTCCCTAATTCTCCCCAAGAGATCACTGGGAGAATTTCCACCCTGATGGGAAGCATAAAAGAGATGGAATTCTAGAGACTGTGGTTCAACAGCATCAGCTTTGCACATAACAAAGGCATCATAATATCCCATTTTAAGAAATTCTAAGAGCAAAATAAGTAAAAACACGAAGAAGAAAAAAACATATAAATGCAACATTAAATCACTGTACTTCATTACATTAATATATTAATGATAAAAATTATTCACACCTTAGTAGTTGCAGTAAAACTGATCACATTTCCTATCCAGTTATGATTTTTTGAGAAGTCATTTACCAAACAGGAAAGAGAAGATAATTTCTATTCTGTAGATATAGAGTATTTACAAAAATAAAAAAATCTACAGCAGGCATCACAACGATAAAACAGTGCAAGTTTTCGTTGAGTTCAAGAAAAGGGAGGATGTCTGTTTTTCCCTCCCATACTCAATATTATAATGTGCTGGCTAGTATATAACAAGGTGAGAAGTGAAAAAGAAAATGTATAAGGAATGGGAAATAAGAAAATTGTCCTTGTTAACTAAGTACATAATTCGTTGATAGAAAATGCAAATGAATTTGTATCTATTTTCTAAGAATAAATGATTTTCACAAAGATATTAAGAGAAAAAGAAAAAAAGGGAAGTAACTCAAAAATTGTGAAAAATACAGAGTAAATAAAAGTGAAGTAAACTTACTAGATATTATTGCATTTTATAAGGCCGTGATAAGTAGAACAATGAACAATTCAAGTACATGAATATATCAAAAGTGAAGATATATAACATAATTACCTATGTAGTAAATATATGGAGCAATTGATTAAAAGCTGAATATAACATTTCATACAGTGGGAAAATAATTATTTAATGCTAAAAATAAAATAAAAATGGAAAAAATAAAATGAACTTCTACTTCACACCTTACATCTATATCCCCAAACATCAAAATGTCAGTATAAACAAAAGTATAGGAGAAAACCATGGGGATTGCTATTTTTGTTTTTTTGCTTTGTTTTTAAAATCAGGTAGTAAAGAAGGAAAGCCATTTCAAGTAAAATACAAAACAGCATAAAAGATTGATATATATCCGACCACATGAAATTAAACATAACTATG
The DNA here is from genome assembly GCF_053574225.1 of Canis aureus. NCBI lineage: Eukaryota > Metazoa > Chordata > Mammalia > Carnivora > Canidae > Canis > Canis aureus. Next base: position 6,684,214 of record NC_135627.1, read on the forward strand.
GTGAAAAAAATATAAAATCTTAAAGTGACAACTGGGAGAAATTGAGAGATGCACAAATCAAGTATCTGATTTCCTTAATACTTTAATATATTAAAGAGAGTCTAAAAATCTAGCCAAAGACAAACAATTCACTTGAATCATGGACAAAAGATATGAACAGAAAGTTTCCAGACAAATCTGTCAAATACATAAAAGGGTGCTCAAGCTTTCTCATACTAAGAGAAGCAAGAATATTTAGGCAAAAATAGGTAACATATTAGTTGGGCAAAAAGTAAAGCCACTCTGTGCCAGGGCTGTGTGGAAACAGGTCCTTACGTATGAGTGTAAATATTTGTAATCTCTCTACAGGACTCTTGGACCGTAGCCATCAAAACTTAAAGTGACTATTTACCCATCAACTCTACCAGTTAGTATGTAGTCCACAAGTATGGGCCAACATATGTAAAATTAGAGAGGAACAAGAATTCTGCAGCCTTATTTGATCCTGATGTAAAATATAGGTGATTGGGACATCTGTTCAATGAAATATTAGATATCTCTTAAAAAGACTAAGACAGCTCTTCTATACCCATATGGAGTTTCTTCCAAACATAATTTTAGTGAGTGCATTGCCATTTGTGTGGGGAAAATATATGTGTCCACATGCATGCATAGACATGTAAAATTTTGTGATTATCTCTGGAGAAATACTCCAGGAAAATGATTGTCCATATGGAGGGAAAGCAGGTGCTTGGGAATTAGTGGCCAAGGCAGTGAGAATTGATATTTATTCTATTCTGTTCTACCTTCTAAATCTTGCCTCACATGTATTAGTCTTCACAAAATAAATTTTTAAAAAGTTGATAAGGTACTATTTTTTAGTTACAAACATAGCTAAAATAAAAGTACCTCTGTAGTTACAAACTGTGTGTATTAGACAGTGCTGTTGGGAAGTATCTTAATTTTATAGGTGGTTATATTAAAGTTTTGAGAGCTTAATTACCTACCTTTGCCACATCATCCAAATATTGAGTGAGAGAGTAATAATTTAAATCCAGATCTCACTATAAAATCCAGCCTCCTCTAATGTTTTGTACTTCTATACTATGTTTTAAAAATCTATATATTTGAGTTTCTATGAAATGTAGTGGTAACAGAATCCAACAGAAAATAGTTGACTAAAAGAATGAATGAGAGAATGAATGAATGATTCATCTTGCCTTTGAAGCATGCCATCTGATCTGGAATTCACTTGAGATTTATTTTTATATAGTTTCATGGGCATATTATCTGACATCAGGATTGTTTCAAATCTGAAATTTGATACATATTGTATTTATTCTATGTAAATTGCCCGAATTAAAAAATCTTTTTCTCTCACTGTCCATGAAATTGTTAGAATATGTGATCCCAAATTCCAGGATAATATTTAATTGCATTAGACACTATATTTATAGATATAGACATCTAGGAACAAGATGAATTATTTGAACTTTTTATCCAGATCTTATTGAAATTGTCACTGATTTTTACTGTGAAGGTGTGGCAACAGAACATTACCTTCAGTGAGCTTCAAAGCAGCAAAAGCATGTCACAGATCCAAATGCAGCTCCAAGTGCCAAGAATATAGCTAATATACATGGGAATTGTTCCAAAAGAGCCATATGGCAATGTGAGTTGAACATCTTTTACAGCAGCAATTCCCTTCTAACCTAAGTTCTTTCCCTGAAATAGCACCTCTTTTATTTCCTGTAGTCAAACTGGCTGTACAATCCCCACGCTTGCCAAAACCTGTGTCTGGGATGTGCATCTCCAGGAACCATAGTGCTAAACCTTGCTTTTTGCAAGACTTCTCTGCCAAAATCCATCTTGACACACCTTAAATTATATTAGATCAAAGGCCGAAAATTATACTCCATCAAAAGTAGCAAGATAAAATGTTTATCTACTTGCAGGAGGGGTGTGGGATGTTTTTAAAGCATTTGAAGTTTGAGTGAAACGTTATTAAATGTCTTTGCAGTGCAACATGGCTTACTTCCTTGCAGTATTTGATGGATATATTGTAATAGGCTGGTGGCAAATTCAAAGTGGCATATTCAGTATGTGTTTAGGATGTTTATATGTTCCCTGATTTTTGCGGTACTCAGTCTAATTGGAAATAAGGTTTACGTGGTGAGAGCAGGAGAGCAGTGACATGCAGTACCATAAAAGCTAGTCCTGTGCTGGCACACCATCACTTTTAATGGATTTCTACATATTTGGAAAGTTTTATAATTTCTCCTTAAAAAATAAACCCATAAACGTCAGGAAGAATATTTTTCCTCTTAATGGAATTTGCGTGCCAAGTTGACTTTGTTGCAGTATCTGTAGGTGGGCTGGGGTAAAGGCCAGGAGAATTGAAAGAATTTTCTGAAATATGTTCCTTTTTTGAAAGGACTGTTTTCTTAAGTAAAATATAAACAAGTTGCTCTCCACCCAGGTTTCAAATTGGTAAATAGATAATGCTATCATCAAGCCTACTTTTTTTTAGAGGATCTTTGATGGAAATCACTGAAATGTATAAAAACAATCCACTACCCACTCTCAACTGTGCATTGAGATAACAAATTATTTGTGTGGTTGCTGAAATTAAAATTTTCTGGTGAAACTGAAATATTATATGTCCTTGGTATCCTTTGTAGTTTTAATATTTTTTTTGATTACTGTGTTGATTTAAAAATATGTTAACCTTTCAGAATATTTTATATGTCTGAGTACTACTCAGAAAATACTTCTTAAATATGGAAATCATGTAATATTTTCTCTTGCATGGTTTCCTAGTAGGAAACTAGAAGTACAATTTTTTAACATAATTAGATTAAATATCAGGAGATAAGAAGTTATTTATAATGCAATTCTCTGAAAATTCACTTGAAAATAATTCTCATTAACTTGTATTCCAGTAGAGAAAATTGAAATTAGTTTATCATTCATTCCTAAGAACATTCATGAATGTTCTTAGAATTTCTTAGGAGGATAAACACATTCTTAAGGTTGTTTTGTAAGCACATATGTAATGGAGAAATCCATTTTTCATTTTTTTAAAATTCAATATCTAATTTAGAAAATAATTTCTAAATAATTTTCTTATCCATTTATCTACTTAACAATAGAATTAACTCTAAACATATGTTAAGTCCTATGTTATACACAGGGGATTAAAACAATTAAAGGTGACATGGTTCAGGCTCATTCAATACAAATAGCATTGAGATCTTATTCTATGAAATTCATTATATTGCCTAAAAGAAATAAAGCCCACTCAAAATCGATAATTGAATATATCAAACTTTAAAAAAAAAAGCACCACCACTATATATTTAGTGAGTGCCTTCAGTATGAAGCTTTCTATGTTACATTGCGAAGGATGCTGACTGCTGGTAAGGTGCTTGCAATCATGTGAGGACAGGAAATAAACACTTAAGTAATTTCAACAGCATGTCATGCATGCTCTGGTGTTGTGAATAAAGTGCAAAAGGGACACGAGTTATGCCTGCATAGGGGAGCTAGGGTAACCTTCAGGGAAGACTTTCAAATGTGGGTCTTGAAATTCTTTCTAAACAAAGAAATAGCATGAGTAAAGGCATAGAAGTTGGTTAGAGTTTGACATGTTTTGATATTTGGGAAATGAGAGAATTTTGGTGTGGTTGGAGTCTCTTTTGTGGAAGAAAATGGCCCAGGGTGAATGCAACAGGAGTGGTTAGCGGCAGGCCTTGACCAAAGTTAGCTGGAGAAGTGACAGATTCCATTTTGGTTTGGAGAGATAATTCTGCCGATTGTGAACAAGTAGATTGTAATAGAAAGAATCAAGAAGACGTGGATTTCAGTGGTCCTTGTGAAAGATGAGTTGTGATTGGGAAAAAATGGCAAGGGAGCATTGGCAGGATTCATTGGCTAACTGGACATCAATGATGATGTGGGAAGAAAAGTCAGAGGATAATGCTCTGGGTAGTTAAAATTTGGAAATTTCCCTTTGATAGGATGTATCCAAGTGAAATTAACCATTTGAAAATTCAGCAAAAGAGCTGCTACTCCAGAAAACTAAAATTTTTAAGAACCAAAGATAAAAGCAGAAAACCAAAGCCGTAACTTTGGTCCTCCCTATGGAAGCTGGTTTCAACAATTAAAAAACAAACAAACATCCCCACCTCCTGCATATGTAACACATTATTGGCTCAATTTAAATGATTTCTCTAGCAGATACTAACATTGTCTTTGATAAATTCCCAGTTAATTTGTTTTCAGACAGCTCAGCAAGGGGTTGTCATGCCTGAAGGGATGGAGGGTTGGACAGAGATGAAAACCAAGGAAAATGAAAGGCTAGAGACAGACAGCCTTGAGCGAGCGGAAGCATTGAGACCAGAGGGGCAGAGGGCATGAAGTGCAGCCAAGGCTGTGTCCTGGCTGTCACCACACGTAGTAAAGAGCTGAGATGGGAAGGCTCCCAAAGCCATCTTCCAGAGGGGCCACTCAGTGGCACTAGAGAAATACAGCAAGATAACTGGGGACAGGGAGCACTTGAGAGAAATAAGTGGGTGCCGTAAATATACAGCTGCTATCATAGAAACAACTGTACACAACTGCCAACTGATGGTGGGTGGGAGCTGGTGTCTTCCTATGAAATGTACTCAACCTAATTACCTCGCTACAAGGTACTATGCAAGTGCATTCCCATTGCCTAGGAAGTTCTCACAAGCCTCGCCAGTGGTATGATCCAAAATAGGGAGAAGGGTGGGATTTGAGGTGGGTGGTGCTTCAGTTATCTACAGATTCAATTCTTGAAGACCTCCTTGGTATCTGGATTGTGGAACTATGAGGGGCCATTTGTCTGCTGCAGGCAGAAGCTGACCCTTCTTCTCTGGGGCCCTCTGGAGACAGCACCCTGGGTTTTGTCCTGTGTACAGAAGAAACGGTTCAGCATTACAGGATCCTGGGTAACTTTTTTTCCTTATGCCTATCTACACTTCTAATTCCTTTGCTTATTAATGATGAAAATGACATTTCCTACTAGGCTAGGTCTTGCTTTATAGTCCTAAATGTGTTAAGCCTATCTGTGGGTCTCTGAATTATCCTCAAGTTTGCCCCGTGCCTCTGATGTCATGGAGATGGTCTTCTAGAGATATTCCACCTGTGATATTAACCAAATTTAAAAATCAAAAGCAAACAACTAGACCAGAATTTCCAAACCCTGAACTGTCAAAACTCCTCTTTGACCTTTTAGTGAATAAAAGTTATTTAAATTAAAAAATTATTTATTTGCTGTTAAATGAATTATTGGATAAACAATTTGGTTCCGTAATGCAGCATTGTTATAATTCTGTGTAGCCAACTCTGTGTTTCTCTGGAATTCTGTCCTTTGATTTCATGAGTTTTAAGATGTTTACTTACCTTTTTCATATCTTACAATTTACTTGATTCAGGCAGGCTGATCCACAAAAGTCACATTCAAGGAATTCTTTATTATTATTTTTTTTTTGAAAGAGAGATCTCTTTCTCAAAAGGGGGAGGATCAAAAGGAGAGAGAGAGACAGAGAATCTTTTTTTTTAAGAATTTATTTATTTATTCATGATAGACACACACACACACACACACACACACACACACACACACACACACAGAGGCAGAGACACAGGCAGAGGTAGGAGCAAGCTCCATGCAGGGAGCCTGATGTGGGACTCAATCCCAGGACTCCAGCATCATGCCCTGGGCCAAAGGCAGGTGCTAAACTGCTAAGCCACCCAGGGATCCCCAAGACAGAGAATCTTAAGCAGACCCAAGGCCCAGCATGGAGTCCAACATGAGGCTTGATCTCATACCCGGAGATCATGACCTGAGCCGAAATCAAGAGTCAGACTCTCAACCAACTGAGCCACCCAGTTGCCCCACACATTCACGGAACTCTGAAGAGCTATTTAGTAAGACTTCGATTCCTGGTAATGACTGCCTTGAAAATCAACCTAAGATTTTTGGAGCTGCTAGTGAAATGAATGGTCTTTAAAGGATTTTATAGCAGTTACAGAAAGCTCTATGTATGACTCACTCTGGTATTGAGAAACTTCCTCAGAATCATTCCCCAAGAATGGAACATGTGTATCTATGCTTAGTGTTGTCTACACTAACAAATTTCTTTCTTTGTGATTCTCTGTTCTTTGGCCTAGTTCTTCTGCTTCCAAATCTACATTGACATACTATATTGTTATTCAGACACCCCTATTTCATAACTTCTTTCTACTAAGATTATTTTCTTGTGACTAGCTCCTCTGAAGTGATACCCTAAGCCTTTTAACCAAATTGGTTCATGTTTTATTTTTGATAAATAAAATATTAGAAGCAGGGGAAAGGACCCACATTTATAGTTCAAAGAGCAGAGTTTGAGTCCACTTATCAACTGGTGAACAAGTTCTATATTATTGTTTAACAAACCATCCCCCAAACACAGTGGTTCTAAATAACAGCCATTTTCATTATATTTCTTAGTTTTGTGGGTCAGAAACCAGGCAGGACTTAGCTATGTGTTTCTTTTGTTCCATGTGTATTCATGGAGGCCACATAGAGATGCACAGGTGGTGGGTAGGCTTGTCTGGAGGGTGCAACATGGGATGAATGCTGAAAGGTTGGGCTGGTCTGGGACTGCTAACCACTCTACCTACACATCCACTCTCTAGCATGGTGGACTCAGGTTTTCCTATATGCCAGTTCAGCATACTCATACTCATTTTCCAAGACAGCAGATGCAAACCTGCTTATGACTAATCCTGTAAGTCCCAGAAAGCAACTAATGGGGAATTCCATTGGATAAACAAGCCACTAAGGCCTCCCCAAAGCAAAGAATCTGCGCCATCTCTAGTCTAACCCCTTGGGCCATTTTTGCCTAGTATGACTTTTTTTTCTGATCTCATTTTCATGATTTCTTCAATGAGAGTAAAATAGTAAATGCTAGCCTCATAGAATAGTTATAAGAACTGAATAAATTTCATGAAATTATTTTATAAGTTGTTATTTATGTTTCTTATCAATTTGTTCCTATTGAAAGTAATTTTGTTTCTGGTCTCAGTTTTAATTATTCATTATTCTGAATTTGGATCCCATCTTCAGGCTGACATTATTTTACTCCTTATGAATGCCTCTATTATGTCTCAAATTTAATAAAATTCTTTTGGATGCTATCTTTACTGAGAGTGGTCTGTAAGATCCCCTGGTGGGTCTTAGAGTTCTAATTATGTCTGCCCACAAATTAGGCTTTTGTCTCCACTTCCTCTTAAAAATATGTCATTTCTATTACATAGAGAGTAATTGATGGCCTTGGAACATGCTATTGTCTCTGGAAGAAATTCTCTTCTTTCCAATATCAAATCTGTCTCTCTTCTACTCAGATGTCTACTCAAAAATTATCTTATCTGAGAGGACTTTTTTGAATATCTTATCCTAAATGTAGTCAGTCCCCATGGTCTGTTGGGGCCTATTCTTTTATCCTGCTTTATGCTTTTTATTTTTTTAATGTACCTGTCACCGTTGATATAATATGGATGTGTTCGTTTATTGTACATCTTTACCAACTGAATAGACACTTCATGACAAACGTCAAAACACAAAAAGCTAAAACATATTGCTAAAAAATTCTTTTTTATAGGCCAATGGTTAACAAGTTACTACTTATAAAATTTAATTTCATTGAATTTGATGTATTTTCAAAATAAATTTAGATGTGTCCATTTGAACCAGATTGTAATCACTCTCTCTCTTTTTCTCTCATTTTGATTCTTTATTATCTTAGCCATCCCTGCCGCTACTCCAGAGTTGAAGTACTTACTTTGGGATGTGATCTCAGATATTCCCTCAGAATGGTTGGTTTGGTGGTTGGTTGCCCATCTGGGTTATAATTGCAATTGACTGTTGAATGTTGTAGGTCGATCTTGGACATGGCTAATGATGGTTCTATAAACAGCAACCCTCATCAGAGGAGTGACCCTAGTTGGGATGGCCACGCCTCATGCAAGGTAAAGTGGTCAGTCTTCTCCAGCCAAGAGCGGAGCAGGCACTTCTGGGAACTTGCATGGGGAAACATTTGTCTGACCAGTTTTGCCACCATAATGCGGGTTTGAGTCTTCTGTTTGGATATAAAGTAAACAACATAGGCAAGAAAAAAAAAAAAGTGAAACAAGCACATTTGATCAAGACATGCTAATGGTTAGCTGTCTTTAATAACAACATCATCCACAATTTACCTTTTCATTTTCAAATTTCATTTTCAAATTGGTTTTTGGTTGTCTTGTAGACAGAGCTCCTCAGCTATAAATTAAAAAGTAATGATAATTAAATCACATGTTCTTCATTCTGCCAGGGGCTTTGAATGTTTCTCCCCACCGCTAGTAGACATTTCAGCCACATGTAGGATAAGGAGCTACAGGATTTCAGAATCTATTTTTAGGGAAAATGAGCAACAGAATTTTAAAGCAGAAGCGTGAAATGTGAGTGA